>NC_040088.1:55368098-55998598 GCF_003369695.1 Bos indicus x Bos taurus
CAGATTGAAAATGTAAGGTTCTCTTTTGTTAATCCTTTCAAGCGTTGCCTGGGAAAGATTGGCACCACGTATGTTGCTGTGTCTCAGACACTTCACTCCTACACAGCATCAGATGATTCACAAGGAAGGTGTTTTCATGACTTAAAAGTTTGTTGTGTGTGTTTTGAAATATAGTAGAAGTTGAGCAAGGAATCAGTTAGCGACTCCACAGCGCGGTCTGTGGAATAGACGCAGGCAGTGTAGACCCCTTCTGGGGAGACAACAGCATCACCGCTAATGGTGCTCCTTTTTTCTCCCTTTCCCTTTTGCCAGGCGGCCTCCTGATCTGTCTACCGCGTGAGCAAGCAGCTCGATTCTGTGCAGAGATCAAGTCCCCCAAGTATGGTGAAGGCCACCAAGCATGGATTATTGGGATCGTGGAGAAGGGTAACCGCACAGCCAGGATCATAGACAAGCCCCGGATCATTGAGGTCGCACCGCAGGTGGCCACCCAGAATGTGAACCCCACGCCCGGTGCCACCTCGTAATCTAGGCCAAGGCAGCTGTGTGGTTTTGTTTTTAAATAGCTCTATTTCCTTTATCATCATTTCAATTAAAGACTATAAACAACAACGAAAAATCTCATTGTGTCTACACATCTGGTGACCTTAGGTCGATTTGTGAGTGGATGCAATTAATCAAATAAAATCCATTGCCTTTTTTTCCCGTTACATTAACTGAAGATGCACCTAATCTTGAGGCAGCTTCTGAGTTGAGAATTATATTGTTATCCAATACTGTTGATTCATTTTGAATCTTTAGACACTTATCTCTTGCCGAGTAGGCTCTTTTTAAAGGTGCTTTCACGTAGCACAGACATTACCTGTCGTAGTGTATAGCAGTTTGTGTCTTTTCATTTTATGTATATTTATCATTATCCGCCCGATCCTTTTTGAAGTGTCTGGAATGGTATTCTGGAAAGACAGGATTGGTGAGGGAGTGACACAATGGTGTCCCAGTAGCAAGAGGGTTGCATGAATCCTTCTAGTCTTCTAATTCAAGAGCATCTCTTTGACCCAAGGGTGCATTCAGCTAAACCAGGCAAGTGCTTAACTGCATGGAAAGCACTTTGAAGACAAAAAAGAAATGTTCTTTCTTTCTTTTTTTTGTAGCCTTCCTAATACTTGCAGTAGTATCATTAACTGTTTTCTTTATTGATAGCAAAAAAGGACACTTTTTGCAATGTAATTAGATGTTCAATAGCACAGCAAGGATTTGCCTCTGAAAGGGGGTTCATGTATAATACTCATTTACAAGTCAGCATATAATTAACTACACAAATAATTTTTAAATATAATCAATAATAATAAAGACTGTTCTGTGGATAGTTGTGTTTAATACATTTTATATTTTGTATAGTGATTTCAGACCTTTTGTTTCCTTAAAATCCAGCTGTTTAGCCTGAGTCTTAGCATTATTTTGTCCCTTGCGCCAGTACTTTTCCATGCACGCTTCCTGTGATCTGTGTGGAAACCTGCATTGGCCAACCATGCAGCTCGAACTTCAACTTGTTATTCAAATAAATATTTAATTTTTTTTATTGCTCTTGTATAATCAGATGCCCCGTTTAGTATTATTTTAGAAGCATCAAGAGGGTTTTGGCTAAAATACAATTTATTGGGGGAAAACTAGATTTTAGTTTTATAAAACTTTCAAGTCTTTCACGGGACCTATATTTTCTTGAATTAAATTTTGTAGTTCTAGAACAAATAGGTGATCTAAAAAGGTGTTTATCCGTGTTCCTTAAAAACAGAGGCTTCCTTTTATTTTCACCTACTGACCCAGTAGGAGAGGCTCCTCTCCTCACGTGTCACACTGTCCCCGCATGTCCCACCGCCCGCTTCTGAGCGCTTCCTGCCTACAGGCACCAAAGTCGAGAATGGCTCAACTTCTTGCCAAAGGAAACCACCACGCGGGAGCAAAGCCCTGGAAGAGGCTCTACCTTGGACTCGTCCTCCTTCAGGAGCCAAAGCGCAGCCTCTTTGCACATGTTACTGGAACTCAAGCCATTAACTTCAGTGTGTAGGACCAAGGGGCTGCAGCGAACTGAAGTTAACTGGACACTGGGTAGGGACTGATGACCGTGTTGGTCCTTAGAAGCTGCAAATTGGTGGTCAGCAAAATAAAATGTGTTGGAAACCTCTGAGTGAGATGAACATACTGTTGAGCTTTTTTTTTTTTTTTCCCTTTAAGGTTTGGTGTGATGGCTAAATCTGAACTACTTTCAGAGTTGATCATGTCTTGAATGCTGATGGTTTCCTTGGTGGCAGGTCTGTTGAGAAAGTGAGCTAATCGAATGATGCTCTGAGGAAATGATTGTGAATATTCATGTTTTATAAAGAGGAAATGCTGGGTGTTTAGAGGTCCATGTAAATGAGGAGGAATAACTAGGCTTTACAGGAGTGTTTCTTAGTGGGTCCAGGTCACACCTGCATTAGAATCACCTGGCGATGCTTGTCAGAGTCAAATTATTGGCCTCCAACCCAGGCTGACAACAGAATTTTGGGGGAGGGGGACTAAGGGAATCCTTAAATGAGCACCCTGTATGGCCGGGCCACACATGGCAGGGTCCACCAGTAAAACCCACAGAGCCCTGGTCTTAAAGGTGGAACATGGGAATACCATTTTTCCCCTGGTTAAGTCTGTGTGGAAAGAATGGGAGTGGGTGGATTTGCAGGCCTTCAGTGAAATAATTGGTAAGATGGGGAATTCACAGGTTTCCAGACACATTTCAAGAATTGACTGAATCATATTCTGCCGCCTTCTGTGGGTTAGCAAACACTGGGTGAGTCGAGTTCCTGTGTTTCGTGGCCCTTAAATATTTGATGTCCAATTCTGAATATGCAGTTGATGTTTTCAGTGGGTTCTGATGGTCTTTCTAGTCCTGTTGCCTTTAGAGGGAGTCTGTGCTTAAAACTAAGAGAAATACCAAACGGGTAATGGAGCTTTTTAAAATTTGACATAGATATATTGTGCAACTTGTTTCTTCTCACTTTATATACCCTGGACCTAATTTCCTGTCATATTTAATAATAGAAATATCGCCATTCACGTTAACCCTGATGTTGTATCCCATTGTATGGCTGCAGGATACTCGGACTTTGAAATAGAAATATTGAAGTTATTTGTAATTGTCCAGTTCACTCACTTCAGTTCTGTGGAACACTAATCCTTAAAATGTTGAAAACCCTTTGTTCTTCCGTGCCCAAGCTAATCAGATTGGGGGATTTTTCTCAAGTATTGTAGCTGGGTGTCCATCAGCAGATGAATGGATAAGAAAGCTGTGGTACATATACACAATGGAGTATTAATCAGCCATTAAAAAGAATATATTTGACCCACCAGCTTCTCTCCCCACCCCCCGTTCCCTCTGCCTGCATGTCCTTCTCAAGGAGAAACGCCTCATGCAGATCCTTGAGCCCATGACAGGTACTCACTATCTTTCTCTTTAACTAGATGTTGAACCCTTTGCTAATATGAATGGTTGCCTGCATCCCTCTCTATTTTTCCCTGTAGATGGAGATAGTCCTGGGCAAATTCAGTACCCAAGAAGTGTGTGAAGTTGTGTTGGTTGATTTATCTTCATTTCGTGACTGATAATTTACTCTAGTCCTCTTGACATTTTTCAATCCAAACAATTCCGTAAGTAATAATTGTATCCATTCGTCTCCTGCTGAGTTTGTATATACATACATATAATATCTTTTCGTTTCTAGTTCCCACTAAAAGATTAAAAAACTCGACACCACACATTGTCTCAGTTCTTCAACTTGTTTTAATTATGGCTGACTTCCGAAATGGGCTTCCAGAAAATAAAGCCCAAATCTCTTTGTCTGGAATGGATTTATAGGAAGTTTGTCTTCTAATGACAACGCACAACTTAATTACACTTGTGCCCTTTCAGTTTCAGTCAGTTGCTCAGTCGTGTCAGACTCTGACCCCATGAACTGCAGCACGCCAGGCCTCCCTGTCCATCACCAATTCCTGGAGCCTACCCGAATTCATGTCCATTGAGTCGGTGATGCCATCCAACCATCTCATCCTCTGTCGTCCCCTTTTCCTCCTGCCCTCAATCTTTCCCAGCATCAGGGTCTTACTCCAATGAGTCAGCTCTTCATATCAGGTGGCCAAAGTATTGGAGTTTCAGCTTCAACATCAGTCCTTCCAATGAATACCCAGGACTGATCTTTAGGATGGACTGGTTGGATCTTGTAGTCCAAGGGACTCTCAAGAGTCTTCTCCAACACCACAGTTGAAAAGCATCAATCCTTTGGCGCTCAGCTTTTATAGTCCAACTCTCACATCCATTCATGACTACTGGAAAAAACCATAGCTTTGACTAGACGGACCTTTGTTGGCAAAATAATGTCTTTGCTTTTTAATATGCTGTCTACATTGGTCATAACTTTCCTTCCGAGGAGTAAGCGTCTTTTAATTTCATGGATGCAATCACATCTGCAGTGATTTTGGAGCCCCCAAAAATAAAGTCAGCCACTGTTTCCACTGTTTCCCCATCTATTTGCCAGGAAGTGATGGGACTGGATGCTATGATCTTAGTTTTCTGAATGTTGAACTTTAAGCCAACTTTTTCACTCTCCTCTTTCACTTTGATCAAGAGGCTCTTTAGTTATTCACTTTCTGCCATAATGGTGGTGTCATCTGCTTATCTGAGGTTACTGGTATTTCTCCCAGCAATCTTGATTCCAGCTTGTGCTTCATCCAGCCCAGCGTTTCTCATGATATACTCTGCATGTAAGTTAAATAAGCACGGTGATTACTGGTATTTCTCCCAGCAATCTTGATTCCAGCTTGTGCTTCATCCAGCCCAGCGTTTCTCATGATATACTCTGCATGTAAGTTAAATAAGCAGGGTGACAATATACAGCCTTGACGTATACTCCTTTTCCTATTTGGAACCAGTCTGTTGTTCCATGTCCAGTTCTAACTGTTGCTTCCTAACCTGCATACAGGTTTCTCAAGAGGCAGGTCAGGTGGTCTGGTATTCCCATCTCTTTCAGAATTTTCCACAGTTTAGTGTGATCCACACAATCAAAGGCTTTGGCATAGTCGATAAAGCAGAAATAGATGTTTTTCTGGAACTCTCTTGCTTTTTCAATGATCCAGCAAATGTTGGCAATTTGACTTCTGTTTCCTCTGCCTTTTCTAAAACCAGCTTGAGCACTTGGAAGTTCACGGTTTGTGTATTGCTGAAGCCTGGCTTGGAGAATTTTGAGCATTACTTTACTAGCATGTGAGATGAGTGCAATTGTGCGGTAGTTTGAGCATTCTTTGGCATTGCCTTTCTTTGGGATTGGAATGAAAATTGAACTTTTCCAGTCCTGTGGCCACTGCTGAGTTTTCCAAATTTGCTGACATATTGAGTGCAGCACTTTCACAGCATCATCTTTCAGGATTTGGAATAGCTCAACTGGGATTCCATCACCTTCACTAGCTTTATTCCTAGTGATGCTTCCTAAGACCCACTTGACTTCACATTCCAGGATGTCTGGCTCTAGGTCAGTGATCACGCCATTGTGATTATCTGGGTCATGAAGATCTTTTTTGTACAGTTCTGTATATTCTTGCCACCTCTTAATATCTTCTGCTTCTGTTAGGTCCATACCATTTCTGTCCTTTATCGAGCCCATCTTTGCATGAAATGTTCCCTTGGTATCTCTAATTTTCTTGAAGAGATCTCTAGTCTTTCCCATTCTATTGTTTCTCTCTATTTCTTTGAGTTGATCGCTGAGGAAGGCTTTCTTTTCTCTCCTTGCTATTCTTTGGAACTCTGCATTCAAATGGGTATATCTTTCCTTTTCTCCTTTGCTTTTCGCTTCTCTTTTCACAGCTATTTGTAAGGCCTCCCCAGACAGCCATTTTGCTTTTTTGCATTTCTTTTTCTTGGCGATGGTCTTGATCCCTGTCTCCTATACAATGTCACGAACCTCTGTCCATAGTTCGTCAGGCTTTCTGTCTATCAGATCTAGTCCCTTAAATCTATTTCTCACTTCCACTGTATAATCATAAGGGATTTGATTTAGGTCATACCTGAATGGTCTAGTGGTTTTCTCCACTTTCTTCAATTTAAGTCTGAATTTGGCAATAAGGTATTCATGATCTGAGCCACAGTTCACTCCTGGTCTTGTTTTTGCTGACTGTATAGAGCTTCTCCATCTTTGGCTGCAAAGAATATAATCAACCTGATTTCAGTGTTGGCCATCTGGTGATGTCCACGTGTAGAGTCTTCTCTTGTGTTGTGGGAAGAGGGTGTTTGCTATGACCAGTGCATTCTCTTGGCAAAATTCTATTAGCCTTTGCCCTGCTTCATTCTGTACTCCAAGGCCAAATTTGCCTGTTACTCCAGGTATTTCTTGACTTCCTACTTTTGCATTCCAGTCTCCTATAATGAAAAGGACATCTTTTTTGGATGTTAATTCTAGAAGGTCTTGTAGGTCTTTATAGAACAGTTCAGCTTCTTCAGCATTATTAGTCGGGGCATAGACTTGGATTATCACGATATTGAATGGTTTGCCTTGGAAACAAACAGAGACAATTCCGTCGTTTTTGAGATTGCATCCAAGTACTGTATTTCAGACTCTTGTAGACTATGATGGCTACTCCATTTCTTCTAATGGATTCTTGCCCACAGTGGTAGATATAATGGTCATCTGAGTTAAATTCACCCGTTCCAGTCCATTTTAGTTCGTTGATTCCTAGAATATCGACGTTCACTCTTGCCATCTCCTGTTTGACCACTTCTAGTTTGCCTTGATTCATGGACCTAACATTCCAGGTTCCTGTGCTCTTTACGGCGTCGGACCTTGCTTCTATCACCAGTCACATCCACAACTGGGTGTTGTTTTTGCTTTGGCTCCATCCCTTCATTCTTTCTCAAGTTATTTCTCCACTGATCTCTGGTAGCATATTGGGCACCTACCAACCCGGGGAGTTCATCTTTCAGGGTCCTATCTTTTTGCCTTTTCATACTGTTCATGAATACTATTAGACTAAGCTCAGACGGTAAAGCGTCTGCCTACAATGCAGGAGACCCAGGTTCAATCCCTGGGTCGGGAAGGTCCTCTGGAGAAGGAAATGGCAATCCACTCCAGTACTCTTGCCTGGAAAATCCCATGGATGGAGGAGCGTGGTACGCTACAGTCCATGGAGTCGCAAAGAGTCGGACACGACTGAGTGACTTCATTTCACTTCACTTCACTGTTCATGAAGGGCATAGTTGTGTCCTTAGAAATATCTTTATCCTGTTTTCCTTAAATTATTTCCATAAGAGAAGACCATGCTCTTCATGGGATAGAGGCAGAAAATGTAATCCAGAGCTAAAGGAATGTGAATAAGTAGTGTGTGATTATTTTTTTCTTGTTTCCTTCCTCCCTACCCTACTACCTTCACCACAAAATGCCAAAGATCAGTGGTTCTCATCAGGCTGAGAGTGGGGGTGATGATATGTCAAAGTTACCTGGAGAGGGTTTTCCTTGGGTTTATGGCTCATCCAGGATGAGCTCATCTCTAGGTCCTTAACATGATCACATCTGTGTGGACAAAGAATGTCACCTGCCATAGCAGTAACCAAAGGGTGTTGTGGCCACCTAGCCAGTAGCCGCCCCTGACCGTGCAGGCTGAAGGGATTCAGGGTTTAGGAGAAAACAGGATGCTGGCCCTAGATAGTTAAGGTGCATATCAAGGGAGTGATTTCAATGGGCCCAGACTCTTGCGTCTTCCTAAACAAAAGGGCTAAATTCAGTAACTAGAGATGTCTCATTTTTCCTTAATAAATGGTAATCTTTTTGATATGCCACTACCTGGGGGTTTTGTTTTGTCTGTTGTCCCCAAAACTATATATCCCAGCTTCTCCTCTACCGCTTCAGAACAGTTTCTCAGAGCTATCTTAGAGCTGCCTTCCCAGGCTCAAGTCCTCAACAACTTCGCCGAATAAAACTGAATTCTCCACTTTAAGGTTGTGCATTTTTTTTTTTCAATCGACAACTGCAAAGGCCCTTCTTCCAAATGAGGTCACATTTATCCTTTCAGGTGTTAGGACATGGACATATCTTTTGGAGGGGCGGCTTTTGTGAGGGAAGATCAGAAATTCTGTCCTGAGGCGTCTGTTAGAAATCCTAGCAATGATGTGAAGTAGGATACATAGGGTCTGGAATTTATTGGAGAGCCTAGGCCAGAGATGGACGTGTGGGGATCACCAGTTTACAGAGGGAACTTAATGTCATGATGCTCGAGGAGATTACTGGGGGAACTAGAGTTTAAATGATTCTAAGAAATGTCTAAGCCACAGTGTAGGTATAATTTTAAATTTGCTGAAGAACTAGATTCTTTTTTTTTCAATTCAGTGAGTTTGGGAAAGAACATAGGTGATGGTGTTGACCCTTTAAATTCTACATACGAGTAGTATCAAGTAGCATATATCCTTCTGTGACTAGCTTATTTCACTTAGCATAATACTCTCCAAATTTATTCCATGTTGTCCCCTATGGCTGGGTTTTCTTCTTTATTAAGCCTGAATAACTTTCCATTGTATATACATACTCCATCTTCTCTACCCATTCATCCATTGGTAGACACTACACTTGATATGTACAGAAAAGGGAATCTGCATCTCTCTGAAACGTTCTGAGAAAAAGCCCTGCCAGAATGTCTGTGTGTGCTTAGTCGCTCAGTCGTGTCTGACTCTTTGCGACTCAATGGACTGTAGCCCACCATGCTCCTCTGTTCATGGGGATAAGCTTATATATATTCAAGGGACTGCTACTTAGCCACAAGAAAGAAGGAAATATTTCCATTTGCAGCAACATGGATGGTTCTAGAGAAATCCACTTGGTTTTCACAAGTCAAAGACAAATGTATGATATCACTTACATATGGAATCTAAAAGATGATACAAGTGAACTTCAAAACAGAAGGACTTGATGATACAGAAAACAAACTTATGGTTACTAAAGGGGGAAGGAGGATAAATCAGGAGTATGGGATTAACAGATACACACTGTATATAAAATAGGCAGAAACAAGTATTGTATAGCACAGAGAATTATTGAAATACTCAGTATCTTGTAATTACCTATAAGGAAAAGAATCTTAAAAAGACTATATACACATAAGTGTTCATGTATAATTGATTCACTTTGCTGTACACCTGAAACTAACACAATACAACTATACTTCAATAAAAAACCAAAAAATGAAAAATGTTGAGTAGATACAAACAGAATTGACCTATTTATTTCTCCCTCCTGCCCGCAGTCCCCACATTTCACCAGGCGAGGGAAGTATGAGACACCCATTTGACCATTCCCATTGCCTCAGGGAAGAGCCCCTGGAGGCGGGCATAGCAACCCACTCCAGCATTCCTGCCTGGAGAATGTCCCCATGGACAGAGGAACCTGACGGGCTACAGTCCATGGGGTCTCAAAGAGTCGGACGCAACTGAGCAACTGACCACCCACGCACAATCCAGCAGAGCTTTTTCTCAGAAAGTGTCAGAGATGCAGATTCTCTTCGGTACCTATCAAAAGCCAGACACTTCATTTCAAACTATGATAAACGTAAGTGCACCTCTTGAAAACACTTGATGATCCAGTTGACAAATACAGGATCAGGCTCCAGCTGTGTGATGAGAAGTTTGAGGGGACTCAGATTAAGAGCTGATAAGGATAGGCCCATGGTCCTTCTGGTAAGTAAAGGAATCTAGGAGTCTTGGTAGGGAGGAATCATGGGAAAAGAATAAAGAACACAGGTGGAAGCCCAAGGGCAGCCCTTTCTTCTTTCTGCCTCTGAGAAAACAGGCAGCAGCTAGTAACTGAGTCCTGCTTCTCTCCTTGACTATGGCAGTTTCACCACATTACATAAAGGCATCATTCAAAACTGAAAACAGGTTTACGATGTGAGACATTCTGATAGTAACTCTTTAAGATAAAGAAACAAAAACTGAGAGGAAAAAACCCCAGTGAAATGGTAAGTCAGCTATATGTAGATATGGGATGGGAAAGAGATCTTATGGGAAGAATTTCTAGTTCTTACAGCCACTATGGTAACCACTATATAATGGTACCTCAAAAAATTAAAATAGAACTACCATATGATTCAGCAATCCCAGTTCTAGGTATTTATCTAAATGACTTGAAATCCAGGATCTTGAAGCAATACCTACACCCCCATGTTCACTGCAGCAGTATTACAATAGCCAAGATACAGAAACAACTTGGGTCCATCAGTGGACGAATAGGTAGAGAAGATGGAGTATGTATAAACATGGAAAGTTACTCAGCCTTAGTAAAGAAGTAACTCTGGCATATGGAACAACATGGAATAAATCTTGAGAGCATTATGCTAAGTGAAATAAGCTAGCCACAGAAGGACATATGCTACTTGATACTACTTGTATGTAGAATTTAAAGGCTCAACACCATCACCCATACTCTTCCCCAAGCTCAATGAATTGGAAAAAAAAATCTGGTTCTTCAGCAAATTTAAAATTACATCTTATACCATGGCTTAGACATTTCATAGAATCACATTTCCTAAACAACTTTAAACAAAAATAACCAAACAGTTTCTAATATTTCAGACTGGATTCCTGCTAAATTAATGGGCACTTTTGGAAACCACATGGTACTTTCAGTGCTGAACATGTGAATTTTCATTCCTTCAGCAAATGAGTGGAAGGATCAGTTCAGTTGAGTTGCTAAGTCATGTCCGACACTTTGCGACCCCATGGACTGCAGCATGCCAGGCTTCCTTGTCCATCACCAATTCCCAGAGCTTACTCAAACTCATGTCCATCGAGTCAGTGATGCCATCCAACCATCTCATCCTCTGTCATCCCCTTCTCTTCCTGTCTTCAATCTTGCCCAGCATCAGGGTCTTTTCCAGTGAGTCAGCTCTTCACATCAGGTGGCCAAAGTATTGCAGTTTCAGCTTCAGCATCAGTCCTTCCAATGAGTATTCAGGGTTGATTTCCTTTAGGATTGACTGGTTCGATCTCCTTGCAGTCCAATGGACTCTCAAGAGTCTTCTCTAAAACCACAGTTCAAAAGCATCAATTCTTTGGGGCTCAGGTTTCTTCACGGTCCAACTCTTACATTCATGCATGACTACTGGAAAAACCAAAGCTTTGACTAGATGGACCTTTGTCAGCAAAGTAATGTCTCTGTGTTTTAATATGCTGTCTAGGTTGGTCATAGCTTTTCTTCCAAGGAGCAAGCATCTTTTAATTTCATGGCTATAGTCACCATCTGCTGGAGCCCCCAAAAATAAAGTCTCCCACCGTTTCCATTGTTTCTCCATCTATTTGCCATGAAGTGATGGGACCTGATGCCATGATCTTAGTTTTCTGAATGTTGAGTTTTAAGCCAACTTTTTCTCTCTCCTATTTTACTTTCATCAAGAGGCTCTTTAGTTCTTCTTTGCTTTCTGCCATAAGGGTGGTGTCATTTGCATATATGAGATTATTGATATTCTGGCAATCTTGATTCCAGCTTGTGCTTCATCCAGCCCAGCATTTCGCATGATGTACTCTGCATAGAAGTTAAATAAACAGGGTGACAATATATAGCCTTGATGTACTCCTTTCCCGATTTAGAACCAGTCTGTTGTTCCATGTCCAGTTCTAACTGTTTCTCCTTGACCTGCATACAGATTTCTCAGAAGGCAGATAAGGTGGACTGGTATTCCCATCTCTTGAAGAATTTTCCACAGTTTGTTGTGATCCACACAGTCAAAGGCTTTGGCATACTCAATAAAGCAGAAGCTGATGTTTTTCTGGAAGTCTCTTGGTTTTTTGATAATCCAACGGATGTTGGCAATTTAATCTCTGGTTTCTCTGCCTTTTCTAAATCCAGCTTGAACATCTGGAGGTTCATGGTTCACGTACTGTTGACGCCTGGCTTGGGAATTTTGAGCATGACTTTGCTAGCATGTGAGATGAGTGTAATTGTGCAGTAGTTTGAACATCTTTTGGCATTGCCTTTCTTTGGGACTGGAATGAAAACTGACCTTTTCCAGTCCTGTGGCCACTGCTGAGTTTCCCAAATTTGCTGGCATATTGAGTGCAGCACTTTCACAGCATCATCTTTTAGGATTTGAAATATCTCAACAGGAATTCCATCACCTCCACTAGCTTTGTTTGTAGTGATGCTTCCTAAGATCCACTTGACTTCGCATTCCAGGATGTCTGGCTCTAGGTGAGTGATCACATCATTGCGAGTATCTGGGTTGTGAAGATCTTTTTTGTATAGTTCTTCTGTGTACTCTTGCCACCTCTTCTGAACATCTTCTGCTTCTGTTCGGTCCATACCAGTTCTGTCGTTTATTGTGCCCATCTTTCCCTTGGTATCTTGAATTTTCTTGACGAGATCTCTAATCTTTCCCATTCTATTGTTTTCCTCTATTTCTTTGTATTGCTCACTGTGAAGGCTTTCTTATCTCTCCTTGCTATTCTTTGGAACTCTGCATTCAGAGTTTGGAAGGATCAGTCCTGTAGAATAAAGTAAGTGGAACGATGCAGTTAAGAATGTGAGTTCTGTTCTAGTTCTATTACTCTGGGGAGATTTGGCCCTGGGGATTAGTCTCCCGCTCGGTGTGACACAGCCGGTCTTTGGACTCTCGTAAAAGCAATAAGGGCTTCCCTGATGGCTCAGCTGGTAAAGAATCCGCCTGCAGTGTGGGAGACCTGGGTTTGAGCCCTGGGTTGGGACGATCCCCTGGAGAAAAGAATGGCTACCCACTCCAGTATTCTGGCCTGGAGAATTCCATGGACTATATAGTCCATGAGGTTGCAGAGTTGGACACGACTACGCGACTTTCATTTTATAGACTTCCCTGGTGGCTCAGACGGTAAAGCGTCTGCCTGCAATGCAAGAGACCTGGGTTCGATCCCTGGGGTGGGGAAGTTCCTCTGGAGAAGGAAATGGCAACCCACTCCAGTACTCTTGCCTGAAAAATCCCATGGACGGAGAAGCCTGGTAGGCTACAGTCCATAGGGTCGCAAAGAGTCACGACCGAGCGACTTCACTTCACTTCAAAAGCAATAAGCTCTAGCAGGAAACACCCTCGCGGGAGGCCCATGGGGCGAATCTGCGCGCAGCGCCCTGGCCAACTCGGGAGGCGGTGCTACCCTAGCCCCGCCTCCTCGTCGAGCCACGTCCGCTCCACGCCCCTCCCTCTAAGAGAAGGCGGGGCCCCCCAACTGAGTTAAGTACCCGGAGGCCCGGCGCCAGGTACTGCCCTCCGGCCATGGACCGAAACCGAGCTTCCGCGCGCTTGACTGTCTTGCTGCGACACCTCGGTTGCCGCTCGGCCGGGACCATTGTATCCTTTGGGTTCGCGAGGTTTGAGCGTGAAGGGTGGCGGCTTTCAGGGCGCATTGCATAACCTCCCCGCTGGCTCTTCCTGGCTCCGCAGTCTCTGTCCCCGTTATGATCACATCTCTTTCGGGCGCTACGGGTCCCCAAGGCCCAAGAGGGGACTTTTCCGCCCGGTGGGGCTGCGGCTGCTGGCTCCAGCTCCTGGAGTGGCGTCGCTGTAATCTTCCTGGCCCTCTGTTCCCGGCTTTGGGAAGGGAGGGTGCGAAGTCCAAGCAGGGCTTCTCTCTGCTGCCCTGCACTTTGTGTACTTGACTACATCTGATCGTCCGGCTGCCGAGAGACAGAGACGGAACCCGGGGCGTAGAGCCACCTGGAGGAGCCGAGGGGTCCTCTCGAGGTGGAGCTGCCCCCCAGCTCTTCCTTCTCCAGGCGAGCCAGGTGAAGCTTACACTGTTTCCTGGAGAAGGGCTGGGTGTCCTGTGTCCGCTCCTGATCAGGCCTGAAATGAATCCAAGTCAATCTGTGCGCCACCGGTGTTGGATCCAGAGAGATGTCACTGTGGGCCTCAGAAATCAACTTGCTTTGCAGAATTGTTTTTGCGTGTTCAGTGATCTCATTCAGGGCGCACAGCACGGGCTGGGTTTCCCCGCCCCGCCAAGTGACCTGATTAGACTCTGCTCTGCTATATTTAGTTCTGAAATTTCTCCTAAAACGATTATACTGTTTCTTTTACTTCCATTGTTGCTCTCCCAACTGTGTTCCAAGCCTTGACGTATTCGAATCGTTATAAATTTAAAATCTCCTCCACAAACTGGTAAAGGGAACCCAAGTGACTATGTAATCTCACTTTACAGGTGAGAAAGCATTTGAGGTTAGGAGAAATTAACTTTCCTGAGCAAGGTCATTTAATGGAACCAGTGGTTGTCAAAGCGTGGTCCCCAGAGCAGCAGCAGCAGGACTACCTAGGTACTTGTTAGAAATGTAGGTACTCAGGCTCCTCTTAGACCTGTGGTATCAAATGCCTGGGAGTGTGACTAGCAACCTGTTTTCACTTAGTGTGATACTATTAATAGTTTAGTTGTGAGAAGTGCCAGTACATTGGGCCTGGATATAACTGGAAGTAGATTAAGGTTTCCGGGTCCAGTCTGTTATTATTTTTAAATTTTAATTGTGTTCTTTTTTTTTTTTTTTGCCAGGGTGGGAGGAGGGAGGGCAAGCTAACAGCACGGAGGCTTTTATTTCCCCCAGCAGGGATTGAACCCATCTGTGCCTGTTGCAGTGGAAGCACAGAGTCCTAACCACTGGACCGACAGAAAATTCCCTAAAATTTAATATCTGATCTCACTGGACTTAGTTATAATAGTGTTGAGGTCAGAGCTTGTTTTTTTTTTTTCATCTCTATTTCCTAGAACAGCACTGTCGAATACAAGCTCCTTGTGATGGTGGAAAAATGTTCTTTGCCGGTAGGGTTCAATGTGGCTATGAGCACTTGAAATGTGACAGTGCAGTTAAGGAACTGAAGTTTTCATTTTAATTCATTTCAATTTACGTAGCCAGAAGTGGTGAGCGTCTCTGCCTAAATTCACTAAATTTTCAGTGAATATAAGTGTGGTTTAGGCTTAAAGAAACTACTAGAAATTATGTGACAATTTCCTCCCAACCTTAATTATTCCTTTAAGAAATAAGGAATAAATTTTGAAGTAACAGTGCAGTGTTTAAATGCAGATAAACACAAAGAAGAAAATCTATATAACCCATAATTCCATTTCTCACAGATTATTATTTGTAAACACTTTGGTCTGTTTCTTTTCTATATATTTACATAATTGCATAATAACATATTCAGGACCATGCTGTACTGTACAGATTTTTGCATCCATTTTTTTCCAGGTTTACTAGCTTTGTATAGTAAACATAGTAAATGATTATTAGCTTTGTAAACGTTTTCACATACTAAGAAAATTCTCCAAGAACAACAATAACAAAAATAAAAACCATAATGCAGGAGTGGGAGAGAGGAGAAAAGGATTGGAAGGCTAATGTCTGGACTGTCCTGGCAGCTTCATTTTGTTGAGAACATCTGACAAAGATGTTAACTCTCTCCCTCGGGGAAAACAGACAGTAGCTAGTAATTCTGACTCTTGGCCCCCCTCTCCACCTTTTTCCACTTTGGAGACTTGTGAGATCTTAGTTTCCTGACCAGGGCCTTAACCCAGGCGCTGGGCAGTGAAAGGCCCGGGTCCTAACCACTGGACTGCCAGGGAATTCCCATCTTCTTGACTATTATATTGTCCCAACTTAGATACAGACATCATTGAAAAAGGATAACATGTTTATGTGAAGTGTCATTCAGAACGTAGCTCTTTCAGCTAAAGAAACAATGAAAAAAATGACCAAAACAAATGAGATCCTAAGTCAATCATCTGGTGATGACTGGATAGAAAACTAGAAGGAACTTTTAGACGTTTTAAGATATTTAGAAATGATACTGTACTATGTGGATTATATTTTTCTTGGAGTCATTGTTTATTTTATGAACTTTTTTTTCTTTTGAGAAACCGCAGGTAATTCAGAGGCCTGTGAAAGGCTGTATGCTGCAGATCTTAAATTGAAAGCAACTAGCAATGGCACCCCACTCCAGTACTCTTGCCTGGAAAATCCCACAGATGGAGGAGCCTGGTGGGCTGTAGCCCATGGGGTTGCAAAGAGTCAAACACGACTGCGCGACTTCACTTTCACTTTTCACTTCCATGTCTTGGAGAAGGAAATGACAACCCACTCCAGTGTTCTTGCCTGGAGAATCCCAGGGACGGGGGAGCCTGGTGGGCTGCTGTCTATGGGGTCGCACAGAGTCCAACACGACTGAAGCGACTGAGCAGCAGCAGCAGCAGCAGCAGTGTTTCTTTACCCCATTCATTCTCCAAGTATTTTCCAGCCTCAATACAACCGAAAGATGCAACTTAGTTCTCTCAGAGTGATTTTAAAAACTTTTTATTTTATATTGGAATCTGTGGATTAACAATTTTGATAGTCTCAGGTAGACCAGCAGAGGGACTCAGCAATACATATACATGTATCCGTTCTCCCACAAATTCCCTCCCATCCAGGCTGCCACATAACATTGAGTAGAGTTCCCTGTGCTATACAGTAGGACTTTGTTGGTTATCC
Source organism: Bos indicus x Bos taurus (assembly GCF_003369695.1). Classification (NCBI taxonomy): domain Eukaryota; kingdom Metazoa; phylum Chordata; class Mammalia; order Artiodactyla; family Bovidae; genus Bos; species Bos indicus x Bos taurus. Next base: position 55,384,637 of record NC_040088.1, read on the forward strand.
ATTTTAAATATAGCAGTGTGGATGTGTCAATCCCAAGGCAGAGTGATTTTTTTAACTGAGGGTAGCATCTTGAAGCTTGAACTCTAGTAGGGGTTTGAAAAAGTTCTCTGGGTGAATCTGACACCCGTCATACCCACTTCTTCTGAGAAGCAGTGCTTTACAGAGGGGCACTCCACTAAACTGACAGGTGCTTATTCTTGAGTCAGAGTTGGCAAAAATTTTTTATAAAGATGTTCTTTTTTTTTTTTTTTTTAATGACCAGCCTGTTTCTAATATTTTGGATGAACTCCCACTAAGAGAAAAACTTCTTTTGAATAGAACATGATTCTCCTTATTTATAGAATAGAATAGAAAAAAAATTTTCCATTTTTATTCACTCAGTAGTTTAGTGGAAGAAATATCCAGGGGGAATAAAATATATGGAAAGTATGAATACAATGTTGGTCAAGTCTCAGCTCAGTTGTTTTCTGCTGGGTGACCTTGGACCAGTTACTGAACCCTGACCCCAGCCAAGGGTTTCTGCTCTGTGCAGTTGGCATAATAAAGCTCTTAGCTTCCAGGCACCTCCTTAGGCTATTGTGAAATGAGACGATCTAAGCAATAGTGCATCCGAGTGTTGGTGTGTAGTCGGTGTGCCTGATGACTGTGTAGGGCTGGTCTTCCCTTGTGAAAACCAATCCAGGGTGGGTTGATTCTAGAAGGGTGATGCCTGGACTTCACTTGATTTGCCTTAAATCACATCCTAGATAGCTCACCACACTTCGGGGGTTGGTTCTCTTGCCAGTTTCCATCCTCAACAATTCCAGTAAGTAGATATAATTTTAATTCTTAGCCATACAATGTATATAAACTTTTTTTCCCCAGTGATAACTCAGATATAAAATACATATTGACTGATAAGAATTCATTATACAAATCCTCTGAATCCAGGACTTGTTCTCATTAGAACAATTATGGAAATTTTTGAAGACACTTTCTATGTGTATTTTAAAATTTAGAAAGAAGGGAAAACATCACAAAGTGCGTAAGTTTATTTTATAAAATTCAGGCATGGTATATCTCGTTTAAATTAGCCAGGTTTTTTTTTTGGTCACTCTGATATCTCAGCTAGCATCTTTGGTTTATCTTAAAGTCACCTTTGAAGTGGAAGACATTGATCTCCGTGGAATATTCTCATAGAGTCAGAGTTCCAAAACAGAGGAATAGACAGGGGGATTTGAGTTTATGTGTGTGCTCTACACTTATTTAGATTTTGTTACTTTGATTTCTTCCGTAAATACATGAAGCAGACAATTAAAAACATAAAGTATATTGTTTGTTTCCTTTCTGAAAAACCATACATATTCATTACAGAATATATTTTAAAATCATAAAATAGGGTGAATTTAAAAAATCATTCATAATGCCATTACATAAAGGCAATCACTGTGAAACATATTTCTTTTGGCTTTATTTCTTTATAGTCTTCTTGTTTTAAACAAATAGTGTCTTGGTTTTACATCACTGTCATCACATTTTAATTTAATAAGCACTGTCCTTGCTATTATATGTTCTTCATTTTTAATGTCAAGTCATATCCCATTGAAAGGATATAATATAACCAGTTAATTATTCTTCCATTTCTTGGTGACAGTAATTAACGTTTCGGATTTAAAACTGAAAATTTGTTCAGATTATTTCTTTAAAGTTCTAGAAATAAAAGTGCTGAGTGGAAGAATACAAACATTTGTCAGGTTCTTGATAAATATTGTTAGGTTATGATTTTTATTTTTTTAATATAAATTTATTTATTTTACTTGGAGGCTAATTACTTTACAATATTATATTGGTTTTGCCATACATTGACATGAAGGTTATCATTTTTAAACTGGACTTATCTGAGATTTTTCTTTTCCTTTAGGTATACCCGGGAGAATAATGTTCTAAGCCTAGAACAGAGAAAATTTTATGAAGAAAATGGATTTCTTGTCATTAAAAATTTGGTGTCTGATGCTGATATTCAACGCTTTAGGTACAGTAACACTCTTTGATATATAACAGGAATGTGTATTGTGTGTGTGCAAGGGACTATGAGTAGGATTACCTTGTGTGTGTTCAGATATTTTTCAGGGATCGGGTTTGTTAGGAAGTGGCTTGTTAGAACCTAGGTTCAAGCCAGAGTGGCTTTAATCTCAGTCTCTTCAGTTAATGTTGTAGATATAGGGCAGTTTCCTTAACTTTTCCATGCCTGTTTCTATATCTGCAGAATGGGGAAAATAACAGTACTTATGCACTAGAGTGGTTTTAGGACTAAATAGGTAAAGTAGAGACAGAGTTCGTTGAACAGGGCCTACCTAGTGCATGGTGATGCTAGGGAGGTGTTTCCTCTTTTGTTCTGATGAAACCAAATCACAAATATTTCCCCACTGGTCCACTAAGCTATGGACTATTCAAATTCTGGTAGCGAATTTCAACTCCACAGTTAGGAGGCGGGCACTTCTGAGTTGGCCATTTTCTCCTTCCTGTCATCAGAACTGTTCGACTTGGGGCTTGAGGACCATTTAGTGCAGAGAAACCACTCCCAGGTCTTTGAGTCTTTCCACAGAACAAGTGGAAGGCCAGGCAGGTGCTTATCGCCTATGGTACTGACATCATTTACCAATTGAATTTTCTAGGAATGAGTTTGAAAGAATCTGCAGAAAGGAGGTGAAACCATTGGGATTGTCGGTGATGAGAGATGTCACCATCACAAAATCAGAATATGTGCCAAGTGAGAAAGTGGTTTCCAAGGTCCAGGATTTCCAAGAAGATGAGGAACTCTTCAGATACTGCACCCTCCCTGAGGTTCAAGACCTTCCTGTGCTTTCTTTCTCTTTAAGCTAATAGCCCATCTGCATGTCTGCCTCTGAAATCTTCGTAACTTTTTTGTTTCCATTTTATCTTGCTCTTTTCTACGGGCCTTCTCAGGTGGCGCTAGTGGTAAAGAACCCCCCTCCACTGCTGGAGACTTAAGAGACATGGGTTCGATCCCTGGTTTGAGAAGATCCCCTGGAGAAGGAAATGGCAAACCACTCCAGTATTCGTGCCTGGAAAAGCTCATGAACAGAGGAGCCTGGCAGGCTACATTCCATGGGGTCGCAAAGGATTAGACTCTTGCCCTTTTCTACTGGGGCCCTATAGCAGTAGTTCTTAATCAGAGGTGGACATTTGCAAATGTCTGGAGACATGTTTGCTTGTCAGGCAGGAGGGGTGGTGGGTTTTAATGCATAGAGATCCGGATCCATGCCACTGGGTCCAGGGATGCTGGATAATAGCCTGTTGCAGCAAACAAAGAATGATGCAGCCCAAAATGTCAGTAGTGCCAAGACTGAGAAATCCTCATAATTTTGCTATTTTTGCTGGAGAAGAGCAGGAATTCTGTGGTAAACAGAGAGCCTTCTCACACTCCCTACAGGCATGTCCACAGGGATAAAAGTGCTAAGGTTTACCTATTGCAGATTGTTTTCAATTTGTCTTATGAATCTGGTCAGTAGAGGTATCTGTTTTTAAATTTAAACTAGGTTTTTAAAAAATTATTCTTTAAAAGTAGTTCATAGCTATGAAAATATCTAGTGTGGAATGACATGAAGGAAAAAGGAAATTCTCGCACCCCCTGCACCACTCACTGTTCAGTTTTACGTATTCATCTAGAACCATTTCAGGTATAATCAAGCATATTTGTATAACCCCACCTTTTGTGTAACAGGAAGCATCCTGGTTGTCACCTTGGTTTTTCCACTGGTAATACATATGAGAGAGACATCTTTCCATTGGTATCTATGGATCTACTTTATACTTTGTAAACTATTGCATAGTAATGCCTTGCGTGAATGTATTACAGTTTCATTTTTAAAAGAGTTTATTATTTTTTTCTCATTTATTTATTTTTGCTGGTGCTGTGTCTTTGTTACTGCGCATGGGCTCCTCTCTAGTTGAGGTGCATGGGATTCTCATTTTGTTGGCTTTTCTTTTTTTTTTAATTTTATTTTATTTTTAAACTTTACAATATTGTATTAGTTTTGCCAAATATCGAAATGAATCCGCCACAGGTATACCTGTGTTCCCCATCCTGAACCCTCCTCCCTCCTCCCTCGCCATACCCTCCTTCTGGGTCTTTCCAGTGCATCAGCCCCAAGCATCCAGTATCGTGCATCAAACCTGGACTGGCGACTCATTTCATACATGATATTATACATGTTTCAATGCCATTCTCCCAAATCTCCCCACCCTCTCCCACAGAGTCCATAAGACTGATCTATACATCAGTGTCTCTTTTGCTGTCTCGCACACAGCGTTATTGTTACCATCTTTCTAAATTCCATATATATGCGTTAGTATACTGTATTGGTGTTTTTCTTTCTGGCTTACTTCACTCTGTATAATCAGCTCCAGTTTCATCCACCTCATTAGAACTGATTCAAATGTATTCTTTTTAATGGCTGAGTAATACTCCATTGTGTATATGTACCACAGCTTTCTTATCCATTCATCTGCTGATGGGCATCTAGGTTGCTTCCATGTCCTGGCTATTATAAACAGTGCTGTGATGAACATTGGGGTACACGTGTCTCTTTCCCTTCTGGTTTCCTCAGTGTGTATGCCCAGCAGTGGGATTGCTGGGTCATAAGGCAGTTCTATTTCCAGTTTTTTAAGGAATCTCCACACTGTTCTCCATAGTGGCTATACTAGTTTGCATTCCCACCAACAGTGTAAGAGGGTTCCCTTTTCTCCACACCCTCTCCAGCATTTATTGCTTGTAGACTTTCGGATCGCAGCCATTCTGACTGGCGTGAAATGGTACCTCATAGTGGTTTTGATTTGCATTTCTCTGATAATGAGTGATGTTGAGCATCTTTTCATGTGTTTGTTAGCCACCTGTATGTCTTCTTTGGAGAAATGTCTATTTAGTTCTTTGGCCCATTTTTTGATTGGGTCATTTATTTTTCTGGAGTTGAGCTGTAGGAGTTGCTTGTATATTTTTGAGATTAGTTGTTTGTCGGTTGCTTCATTTGCTATTATTTTCTCCCATTCTGAAGGCTGCCTTTTCACCTTGCTAATAGTTTCCTTTGTTGTGCAGAAGCTTTTGAGTTTAATTAGGTCCCATTTGTTTAGTTTTGCTTTTATTTCCAATATTCTGGGAGGTGGGTCATAGAGGATCCTGCTGTGATGTATGTTGGAGAGTGTTTTGCCTATGTTCTCCTCTAGGAGTTTTATAGTTTCTGGTCTTACGTTGAGATCTTTAATCCATTTTGAGTTTATTTTTGTGTATGGTGTTAGAAAGTGTTCTAGTTTCAATATTTTACAAGTGGTTGACCAGTTTTCCCAGCACCACTTGTTAAAGAGATTGTCTTTTCTCCACTGTATATTCTTGCCTCCTTTGTCAAAGATAAGGTGTCCATATGTGCGTGGATTTATCTCTGGGCTTTCTATTTTGTTCCATTGATCAATATTTTTGTCTTTGTGCCAGTACCATACTGTCTTGATAACTGTGGCTTTGTAATAGAGCCTGAAGTAAGACAGGTTGATTCCTCCAGTTCCATTCTTCTTTCTCAAGATAGCTTTGGCTATTCGAGGTTTTCTGTATTTCCATACAAACTGTGAAATTATTTGTTCTAGCTCTGTGAAGAATACCGTTGGTAGCTTGATAGGGATTGCATTGAATCTATAAATTGCTTTGGGTAGTATACTCATTTTCAGTATATTGATTCTTCCAATCCATGAACATGGTATATTTCTCCATCTATTAGTGTCCTCTGATTTCTTTCACCAGTGTTTTATAGTTTTCTATATATAGGTCTTTAGTTTCTTTAGGTAGATATATTCCTAAGTATTTTATTCTTTCTGTTGTAATAGTGAATGGAATTGTTTCCTTAATTTCTCTTTCTGTTTTCTCATTATTAGTGTATAGGAATGCAAGGGATGTCTGTGTGTTGATTTTATATCCTGCAACTTTACTATAATCATTGATTAGTTCTAGTAATTTTCTGGTGGAGTCTTTAGGGTTTTCTATGTAGAGGATCATGTCATCTGCAAATAGTGAGAGTTTTACTTCTTCTTTTCCAATTTGGATTCCTTTTATTTCTTTTTCTGCTCTGATTGCTGTGGCCAAAACGTTCAAAACTATGTTGAATAGTAATGGTGAAAGTGGGCACCCTTGTCTTGTTCTTGACTTTAGAGGAAATGCTTTCAATTTTTCACCATTGAGGATAATGTTTGCTGTGGGTTTGTCATATATAGCTTTTATTATGTTGAGGTATGTTTCTTCTATTCCTGCTTTCTGGAGAGTTTTTATCATAAATGGATGTTGAATTTTGTCAAAGGCTTTCTCTGCATCTATTGAGATAATCATATGGTTTTTATTTTTCAATTTGTTAATGTGGTGTATTACATTGATTGATTTGCGGATATTGAAGAATCCTTGCATCCCTGGGATAAAGCCCACTTGGTCATGGTGTATGATCTTTTTCATGTGTTGTTGGATTCTGATTGCTAGAATTTTGTTAAGGATTTTTGCATTTATGTTCATCAATGATATTGGCCTGTAGTTTTCTTTTTTTGTGGCATCTTTGTCAGGTTTTGGTATTAGGGTGATGGTGGCCTCATAGAATGAGTTTGGAAGTTTACCTTCCTCTGCAATTTTCTGGAAGAGTTTGAGCAGGATAGGTGTTAGCTCTTCTCTAAATTTTTGGTAGAATTCAGCTGTGAAGCCGTCTGGACCTGGGCTTTTGTTTGCTGGAAGATTTTTGATTACAGTTTCAATTTCCATGCTTGTGATGGGTCTGTTAAGATTTTCTATTTCTTCCTGGTCGAGTTTTGGAAAGTTGTACTTTTCTAAGAATTTGTCCATTTCTTCCACGTTGTCCATTTTATTGCCATATAATTGCTGATAGTAGTCTCTTATGATCCTTTGTATTTCTGTGTTGTCTGTTATGATCTCTCCATTTTCATTTCTAATTTTATTGATTTGATTTTTCTCCCTTTGTTTCTTGATGAGTCTGGCTAATATAAATATATTTTCACCCAACATGGGAGCGCCGCAATATGTAAGACAAATGCTAACAAGTATGAAAGGAGAAATTAACAATAACACAATAATAGTGGGAGACTTTAATACCCCACTCACACCTATGGATAGATCAACTAAACAGAAAATTAACAAGGAAACACAAACTTTAAACAATACAATAGACCAGTTAGACCTAATTGATATCTATAGGACATTTCATCCCAAAACAATGAATTTCACCTTTTTCTCAAGCACACATGGAACCTTCTCCAGGATAGATCACATCCTGGGCCATAAATCTAGCCTTGGTAAATTTAAAAAAATAGAAATCATTCCAAGCATCTTTTCTGACCACAATGCAGTAAGATTAGATCTCAATTACAGGAGAAAAACTATTAAAAATTCCAACATATGGAGGCTGAACAACACACTGCTGAATAACCAACAAATCACAGAAGAAATCAAAAAAGAAATCAAAATTTGCATAGAAACTAATGAAAATGAAAACACAACAACCCAAAACCTATGGGACACTTTAAAAGCAGTGCTAAGGGGAAAGTTCATAGCAATACAGGCATACCTCAGGAAACAAGAAAAAAGTAAAATAAATAACCTAACCCTACACCTAAAGCAACTAGAAAAGGAAGAAATGAAGAACCCCAGGGTTAGTAGAAAGAAAGAAATCTTAAAAATTAGGGCAGAAATAAATGCAAAAGAAACAAAAGAGACCATAGCAAAAATCAACAAAGCCAAAAGCTGGTTCTTTGTTGGCTTTTCTCGCTGCGGCTCTCAGGCTCCAGAGCTGGAGCTCAGCAGTTGTGGTGCGTGGGCTTAGGTGCTCCTTGTGTGTGGAATCTTCCTGGAGCAGAGATCAAATCCATGTCCCCTGCACTGGCAGTGGGGTTCTTATCCACTGTAGCATAAGGAAGTCCTGTACTATGGTTTCTGACCAGTCATTTAGAATGGTTAAAAAGGACACTTTGCACAAAATACTTATTAGAACTTATACCCCAAGTGCTGTTAGAAAGTCTGATTCTTGAAGACTGCACAGCTGAGGCATCTGGGAGGTCCGGCCTCTTGAGTTGGGGACGAGAAGGGAAGTGGCCTCTCTGAACCACACATTCTTCCCAACCTCACGTCCTGTTTTGGAAATGAAAATTGTGTGGGTGGATCATGATAAAAGCTGGAAATTATAGGCAGCATGTGGTAGAATGTCTGTCAGGATGTTCCTACTTCCGTAACCTGCAAACCATGTGTCTGGTGGTTCATGCAATGATTTTTTACGAGGTAGGTATTCTTCTAATAGCTATGTATTTATTTTAATATATATTGGAAAAATGAACCAGCACCTCAAACCCATGAGTTGAAGAATTTTATTAATCAGGATAAGACTAAGATAAGACGTAGGGAGAATATCTGCTAAACATATTGGGAAGTTCTGCAAAGCAGGACAGAAAATCTGAGGATGGCTCTTGAATGATGACCATTTAGAAAATCGCAGCCTAGGAGAGATAAATTGGAAGATTGGGATTGACACATACACACACTGTATAGAAAACAGACAACTACTAACAATTACTGTATAGCACAGGAAACTGTACTCAGTACTCAGTAATGGCCTATATGAGAAAAGAATCTTAGTGTATATATGTGTGTGTATAACACTTTCATTTCACTATACACCTGAAACTAACACAACTTTATAATTCAACTATACCCCATCAAAATTAAAAAAAGAAATGAAAAGAACAGCCCTTTTGCCATTTTTTGAATACCCCCCCAGAATGACAAAAACAAACTTTTTATTAAAAAAACAAGCATTAGGCCAGACTCCTGGGATTTTTGTAACATTTCAAGTGTTTTATACTCAAATTGCCTACATTCCTTATACAGAAGAGATCATATAAGTGAAAGCCATAGAATGTGCTTCACTTTTTGTAGTCAGACAGAATTAGAGATTGAATATGGATATGAATTTGAGTGAACTGCGAGAGACAGTGGAGGACAGGGAAGCCTGGTGTGCTGCAGTCTATGGGGTCGCAAAGGGTCAGACACGACTTTGTGACTGAACAACATCATTGTCTTTTTCATTCAACTGGCCCTGCCATTTTGGGCATCATTTTCATGGGAGGTCTTATTCCTGCCCTTCGTAGCTGGTGTCTCAGAGAAATTCATGACTCTGTTGTAGAAGAAGCACTTAGATTTTCAGCTGGTTCTAAGAAGCCTGTTTCAGAGTGTTTATGATGATTTCCAGTTGCTCACTTTTGCGTGGTTTGTTTGCAAGGTTGTGAAATATTGATTGATTGATTGATTTAAATGACTGCCAACGGGGTTCTAGTATAGATAGATGTACTCTGTGCCACATACTTGTGCATCTGATTTCCCATGAACTTTTCCCTCCTTTTTCCTTAGATTCTGAAATATGTGGAGTGCTTCACTGGACCCAATATTATGGCCATGCATACAATGCTGATAAACAAACCTCCAGATTCTGGTAAAGAGCTCTCATTGGTAGAGGAAAAGCAAAAGCAAACAAATAAAAAAAAAAGTGTTTAATTAAATTATATAAGATTGATGTGCTAACTAATAGCAAAGTGCACAACTGCTTAATTTTTGCATAAATGAATATATATACTTTAAGTCTCAAAGTAGCTTACATCATAACAACACTGAAGTATAATAGCGATGCTGATGTTAACTAGGGTTATTGCTGGGATTGTAGACAAGTGGCTTCTGAAAGATGCAGTTTAATAAAACACAACTGTCTCTCTACCCCACAGACTCCTGATATTCAGCATCTCTAAGATTTGTTACCCACTCTCACCCATGCATGAGGGTGTGGACTTTGGCTTCCTGATCTGAAGACAGTATTATTACTAACAAATTTAAAACTGAACTTATGTATCAAATACCATAGCTATTCTCAAAATTTTCTGTGCTTGGTAAAATGTAGCTTCTAAGCCCTCCCTCCTAGAGAGACTGATTCAGAAAATAGAAACTAGGAACCTGGATTTTATTAACCATACTCAGAGATACTAATGCAGATGGCTCTTGGCCACACTGAGAAATTCAGCTAAATCAGCTATTAGAGATCTTTAATCTGTTTCTACTCTGTCTCTGTCCTGATGGCCAAGAGAGGTTTATGTGCTAAGCCTACATACAGGCTTAGCCTAACATCAGCAGGCCTTTCCCTCCCTGGGTGTCCTGCCTGGAGAAATCCCCTGGCCTGGGGGAACTACGTTCAGAAGGCAATTCTAGGGGAGAATGTGAATGTGTGTGTAGTATCTCTGATTCTCCACAGTGATGGCAGAACCAAATGGTTCTAGTTTGGTGCTGAAACCTCTGAGAGTCCTTCTATTTATATATTTAGTTAATTAAGGAATACTTTTTTAATATCAGCCACTTAGAAGTTTATCAGAAGGCCTCAGATTGACCACTCTAATTAGTCAACGTTTTTGGGGAATACTCTCCAATATGTTGGCCACCTGATGGGAAGAACTGACTCATTAGAAAAGACCCTGATGCTGGGAAACACTGAAGGCAGGAAGAGAAGGGGACAACAGAGGACCAGATGGTTGAATGTCATCACTGACTCGATGGCATGAGTTTGACCAAGCTCTGGGAGTTGCTGATGGACAGGGAAGCCTGGTGTGCTGCAGTCCATGGGGTCCCAAAGAGTCGGACTCAACTGAGCGACTGAGCTGACTTGGAGAATGCTAAGCTCTGTGCCCAAACCAGAGTTAGGGAGGAATAAAGCACAGTGGAGATGATGACATATGCACAGATTTCTAGAAAATAGTGTAAGTAGTCCTCGGTTACCAGAAACCCAGAAAGAATCACAGGATCCAGAGGCATTGTGCTGATTCAGTCTTCTAATTTGGAGAAGGCAATGGCACCCCACTCCAGTACTCTTGCCTGGAAAATCCCATGGATGGAGGAGCCTGGTAGGCTTCTGTCTATGGGGTCGCACAGAGTCGGACTCTACTGAGCTACTTAGCAGCAGCAGCAGTCTTCTAATTTGGTGCTCATCTATAGAGGTGGTTTTCTTCAGTATTGTCTCATCTGTTTGGCTTTTGCAAGGATAGTTCATTGTTCTGGCTTTTCAGGCAGAGGAGAATAATACTGGGACTCAAGTTTATTTATTTTAACAACAGATTCTGTTTCAGGAAAGAAGACATCCCGTCATCCCTTGCACCAGGATCTGCACTATTTCCCCTTCAGGCCCAGCAATAGCATCGTTTGTGCCTGGACAGCCATGGAGCACATTGACCGGAACAATGGCTGTCTGGTTGTGCTCCCAGGGACACACAAAGGCCCCTTGCAACCCCATGATTATCCCCAGTGGGAGGTAAGTCTGCTAGACGGCTGAGTCTTGATCAGAACCTTTTGTTGTTTTGATTTCACATCAGTATACATAAGGAGCTTTGCCAATAAGATGACATTTCCTTTCTTAGCAAAACATTGTTCTAGGATTTCAAATGAGCAGGGAAAATTCCAGGATGGCTGATCACACGATCACCTTTATTCTTTCAACAAGTACTTGAAGGCCAACCAAAGTGGTGGACTTTGGTGATGCTATAAAAGATCTGAGATTATAAAGCCTAACTGCAGAGGTCAGACACAAACACAGTAACACCAGATATGTATGCCAAGTGAGTTGTACACACTGACTGTTAGTTCTCTCAGTAAAAAAGAGGATCATCTGCTTCCACCTGAAGAGATCAGCAGAGAAAGGCTCTGGGGAGGACTGAGCAGTATTCCATTATGAGGCTGTTCCATGATTTATCAATTCAGCTGGTGATACTGGAGGACTGTTCAGTGCTTTGGGGCCCATGAGTGAGGAGATCAAATCATTTCTTCAAGAATGATAACCCTGTGGTCTGGCACAGAATGTATTGCAGGAATAGGAGTCCAGAGACAGAGAAACCGGAGAGGACTCCCATAGCATTTAGATGTAAGGCAATAAGGTCTCACAATCCTGTAATAATGATCAAGGTGGGAAGAGCACATTTTGTTAAGGCAGAAAGAGTACACATTGGTTCTGTGAGATGTAAAGAATATGGCTTTCAGGACTTCAGTGTCAACTAGTTAGAAGTCTTGAACTGAGGATTAGTGCCAGGTGAAAATACCTTGAGTCTAGATTCTGCTATAAAATCTGAAATTCTTCAGTTAAGTTTTGGTTTAGGAAAGGTTGGTGCAAGCAATAGAAGTGGGCTCTCAGTGACTCAAGCTGAAGGGAGGGCCCCTTGGACATGCAGAATCCGTGGGCAGGCTGCCAGCTCTGGAGGGTGAGGAGGAAAGAGGAAGTCCTTCTTCAGTGGGAACAGTTGGGCTGCAGCACCTGGAGTGGCCAGATGTACCTTGACAATGTCCAGTCGCTTCAGTCATCTGCTCAGATTCAAAGTAGCAGCAATGGGAGGTGAGACGAGCTTATCTTGCTCACTTTCCACATTGGGCAGGAGGCAAAGACTCAACACAGTGCAGTAGGGAGCAGTCATTCCCAAAATGGAATTTGGAGTTGGAATAGTCTTAGGAAAGGAAATGGGATGCTCTCCTCCAAAGACCCATAAAAGATTGCAAACGTTGTTACTTCTCGTCTCAGTTTGTTTCATAAAGATATAACTATTATCTAATGTAATAACTAACCTTGAAAATATTTTTAAAATTGTTAGAAAATAGTTTGAAAACAAACAACGACTTTTGTTTTTTTCTTTTTGTGCAGTGATTGACTTGGAAAAACAGGGAGTGGAAAATATTTTAAAAGCTAATGTTTTAATTTACTCTTCTTTCTTTACTCTGGATCTGACCTACTTGGTTTCTGGGCTGAGAAAAGACTGAGAATTTTCTGTCTGCGAGTTGGGAGAACAGTTAGCTTCTCAGAGATACTTCTGAGTAATAGAGTAGTGATTGATACAAGTTCCAGGTGAGGAGAAGAGCATGCTGGGGAAGAATGAGCATGGGTTCACCAGGAAAGGTGGTCTCTGTATTCCCGCAAAATGCAAAGCTGATCTGGGTCTTCAGTTATCATTCAGTAATGAACCATAGGTGGAAATTCCAAATATTTCGTCAGGTCTAAAAAATTCACGATTCACACATGGCTTTCTAAAAGCAGTCAACTGAGAAAGTTTGGTATATGTAAGTTTTTTTAATATCTAATTTATTTATCTCTTTCTCTTCAAAGAACTTAGAGAAGGTTTGTTTTCCCTGATGAGTCATTGATAAGAGTTTTGATTCTTGGCTTCTTCACTTTTGGACTTGGCTTCTCTCGTGTTTTTAGGGAGGAGTCAACATCATGTTCCACGGGATCCAGGACTATGACAAAAACAATGCCCGGGTGCACTTGGTGATGGAGAAGGGAGACACCGTCTTCTTTCACCCTTTGCTCATCCATGGATCTGGTCGGAACAAAAGTCAAGGATTCCGGAAGGTACACATTCACATCACAGCACTGTTTGAAGATGAATGCATGAGGAAGAAAAGTATCCCAATACATGAAAAGTTAAAGGAGTTGTAACTTTTAACTCAGCTGCCCTTTAGTCTGGTGTATTTACCAGGAAATATATTTGTCTCCCTCATGCTTTGTTGCTTTCAGCAGTAAGAAGCTAGATGACCTTAGGATGCCATCACTATTGAACATTCGTGGAATTTCTCCAGACAGAGAGCATAGTTACTTGGCAACTGATAGCATGTTTTCAGAGGAAAAGATAAAAGCAGACATACATACCAAATAATAACATTTGGAAGGTATACAGCTCATATAAGGGGAACGTCTGTAATATTATTGCTATTGGTTAAAATATTATTGATTGGAAAGGAAGGTGTGAATTGGCCACCCAGAAATCAGATATGGCCATGTTTTTCACTCCTTAGCCTCAGAGTGTTTTCAGGTTTATAAGATCAGTGCTTACATTAAAAACTGACAGAATTTCTCATAAGAGCCCAGATTTCTTGCTTCTCTAAAATTCAGCAGATCTGATGATATGCTGGGCTCACATTTCCCTAGGATGACATGGCTGTTGATACTAAATATTAGTGTCTTCTTTGGGGCTGAGTGAAGCTTTCCAGTTTATCACAACAGCTCTCTGTTTCCCTGTGGCTGAGGGTTAGTTGTCAGATTTCATCCTCCATTCATTCAGATATCCACCAGGCTCAACAGGACTGAGATGAGCCAGAGGCAAGAAGGCAGTTCCCTCAGAGGCTCAAAAAACTCAGTATCCAGTTAAATAATATCTTAATGCCAGTTAAAAGAAATAAAAATTAATGCCAAAAAGTCCATGGTGAGCACAATACCAAAATTTTAAAAAAAGATCAGACCCTCTAATACCATGATACCCAGAACTGTGCAAAAGGAAGATATAGGCACTACACTGGAAATAGTGTGTTTTAATATACTAACTTGATGGTTTTTCAATATTTTTGACTGATTTACAGTTTGGGAAAATATTAACCATTGAAAAATGCATAAAAGCGTACAGGTAGGAGTGTACATGTCTTCTCTTTTGCCTCAGGCTCCAATATGGTGCAGAATAGTATTAGGGTTTCCATGGGAAATAAATTTTGTGACTCAACTGCCTAGAAATCTGTAAGAAGTAGGCAGATCTTCTGATGGGTGCAGTCACCCTAAGAGAACTAACTTATGGCAAGGAAGGTGAGTTTCAGCTATCACCTTGCAAGTTAGATCTGTTTATAAGTCCTTCGAGACTGGGGAGAACCAAGTAACTTCCATCTTACTTTCAAAAGGAAACAAGATGAGTATTTTATGTGAATGCTATCAGACTGGAACTGTGCTTTAGATTGGAGAGGGGGTGTCTGTGTATTATTTTCTGTTGCCAGGTCTTTTCAGTTTTTCTTCCCCCATCATCTGTGGCCATTGAAATACCAACTCATTACACCCTCCACTAAATTCTGTAGCTGAGGTGATGAGAAACCCTGAAATACATTCCTTAGTAGGACTTGGCAATATCCTTCATTTGAAAAATAAAATGCTGAAAAGTTAAAGATTTCTTCCTTACATAATTCTGTTCCCTGCCCTGCATATAATTTTGGATCATAATAATTTCCACAGGCAATTTCCTGCCATTTTGCGGATGCCAACTGTCACTACATAGATGTGGAGGGCACCAGTCAAGAAAACATTGAAAAGGAAGTTGTCGATATAGTCAGGAAAAAGTATGGATTTAAAGACGTCACTCTGAAGGTATGTTTGTATGAAAAGACAAAGTAAAGATCTCGGTTTGTTCTTTAGATGCTTAATAGTGTCATACCTGATTCAGTTTGAAGGTATAAAGTGTGTAGGTTTACAGCTCCTTTTGGAAACATTGCTGAGACCTTCTAGGAACGACAGAGGGTTTTGTTTGTACTACTTGCTTCCCCAGTGTGGGGGACCTGGTTTCTCTAAGTCTTCGGGCAGGCCATCGTGTTCCAGAACAGACAGGTAGGAGAGGAAATAGCAGATTCAGAGATGAGGAAATGGAAGACAAAGCAACTTTCTGAACTCATAGTTGTAAATGGTTTGGGCTGTCAATCATAGGCCTCCTTTATTTGTAAAGAAAGCAATTTTCAAGCAAGTGTTTGTTTGGGTCAGTTTGCACTGGGAATTTAAGGACAGCCTATATGTACAGATGGGAAATCACTGATGCTTTTCATAGTGGTGTTAAGACAGTATTTCATATGCCTGCCTAATTAATACACATCACTGTAGATTATTTGTTTTTTTTTTTTTTAACTTTTTACTTTGTATTGGGGTGTGAAGCCAACTAACAACATTGTTATACTTAGATTGTTTGTTCTTTACTGGTGAATATTGCATGCTGTTGCTGATCAATAACTAATTATCAGTCAAGGCAACTAAATAAAGTTAGTTTGTATTGTAGGTGATTATATTTGGGGCTCTGAAGCAAGAAGCTGAACTTATTAGATAATCATAAATGCATCATCTATTTCGGGGTGACATGACCCCCAAGTAGACTGAATGTAATGAGAACACAGGGCCTCCCGGTACTTTGAAGAGCCTCGCATGCCAACAACAGCCTTCTGAAAAAACTTCCCACCTCAAGAGTCTTCATCCACCCTTGAGCCATTTTCTGTCTAGAATCTCTGAATGTATCCCCATATCTGAAGATGCTCTGACCTCACATTTGCATCTCCTGGACAGTCTTGTCCTTCCTTTGTCCAGCAATTAAATGTCCTAGAAATGCAACCTATTTTGCCACTTGGGTCTTCCATCCAACACCCTGAATTTTAAGGCAGGATAAAAAACATATATATTCTGTTTGAGGTCTGTCAGGGTTGTACTAATGAATCAGTTCCTCTATTTCTTTTCATGACTGTCTCAGCTATAGTTTATGGACTTTACTTAGAAGAACAGCACTAACTCTGCTATCGAGTTCTTTGCAGGCACAAAAGCATGTCCCTGTCCCTTTTCTTTACCAAAACTCAATGGAGCAGTCGAGATAGCTCCACACTCTTCATGAGAAAATGAAGAGTTCAAGAGAATGGCCTCAGTTACTTAAGTGACTGAGATTTCAGAGGAGGTCCAATTCCAAAATTATTCTTCTAGCATACTTTGCTGTTTGCAGAAAAATAAGCAAAAAGTTTGAATTGTCTTATTAGGAACAAAGAAGAAAAAACCAATCCAGTAGCGTAGGACATCATTTTCAGGAGCAGATCACTCAGAATGGGGCAGGCAAACATCACCAAGGGCAGCAGGAGCTTAGGTATTAAACAGTTTTGTGACCAAACATAACAGCAGGTCCCAACACCTCTAATCAACACAAGTGCCAAGCAAAGCATAATGACAGTGTGAGGACTCACTGTCTTGGCTTATGAAACACGATTTTAGATATTGGTGAGTAAATTAATTAGAGTCTCAGAATGTGGTTTTTATTTACTACCTTATGACTATTGTGGAGGGCTGTCTTTCCCCCCCATTTAATGATGAGTAGATGCCAGAAATCTTTGTCTTGTGGTGAATAGGTAAATCCAAGTTCCCAGAAACTCATTGTGTTTGGTATTATTTGCAGGATGTTTGGACATTTCGAGGGCGTGTTGTGAAAGGAGAAAGAATCAACCTTTGAAATAGCCCTTTGCTCAAACTCTTGTCAAGAAAACCAAGGTGGAACAAGATGTCAGAGAAAAATCTTTCTCAATGAGATGATGTAATCGTTTCTATCCATGTTAACAAAATCCAAGTGCACAGATGCAGCACTTCACTGCGCATGGGTAATTCTGCAGTATGGTGGGATGCTTTAATGGATATAAAATAGTAAAAGTGAAATATTACTGTTTTAAGGAAAACTTGGGGTTGCAAATAACAAAGGTGATGCATAAAGAAGTGGGTTAGATCAGTTTCTTTCACTCAATTAACGCTTTACCCAAGCAAGGTTTAATGCTCTGAAATAAAGAATCCACCACCTCCCAATATTGTGTTGTGTGAGATCTCTTTGCAAATCTGGAACAATGAATATTAGAGATGCATTTAGTAAAAGGTCTAAGAAGGGCATCTGGGTGTAAAATAAGGGTGGAAACTCACATTCTGACACAGGATTCCTTCCATGGCCTCTCTAGGCCACCATGCGCCTTAAAAAAACTGACTGGATCTTTCCAAGTCTTTTTGTCTAAAGAAAGAAGACCAGAGAAATAACTTTCTCTGTCA
The DNA here is from genome assembly GCF_003369695.1 of Bos indicus x Bos taurus. Lineage (NCBI taxonomy): Eukaryota > Metazoa > Chordata > Mammalia > Artiodactyla > Bovidae > Bos > Bos indicus x Bos taurus. Next base: position 55,402,315 of record NC_040088.1, read on the forward strand.
ATTCATATTCAGCATAGCAGCTGAAAACATTCAGCATTTATGAATGAAACCTAATCTCTTTGAAGGTCCAGGAAAGCTTTTAAAATAGTTCTGGTTTGGATATCAAGTGGCATGTGCTACAGAGATTTAATTTAATAGAGCATTGTATTTCTCCACCAGCTGACGGCAGCAAGGAGTCATAATTCTTCTTTTTATAAATTCTGGTTGAATCTTCAGTAAGAAAAACAGAATAAGGAAAAGGGTCCCTTTCTTTAAGCAAAGCATGCGTTTTCCTACATGTTGATTGCTGATTCTGTCAGTTTCTCTGTAAGGACACCCAGTTTAAGCTCAGGTCCAGATGGAAACTGGGGAAGACATGAAAATCCCTGACGTGCTCTCAGGACTATGGAATAACTGGAAATAAAATGTATATGTGGAAAGTCAGCATAAACAGCATGTATGGGACACTGTTCGCAAGAAACTGTTCAAACTAACTTTAAAATACATTTGAAACCTTAGACTTCAAGAGGAAAATCAGACAGCAGAATGTCATCTCCCTGGTGCAGTTCTGAGTGAACTGCAGCCAGTCAGTCAGGAGACACTTCCCCTTGTTTCTGTGTGCCTTGTGCCAACTAGTTCATCTAACAAATATCCAAGCATCTGTTACTGAACAAGGTTCATTCTGCACTAGTTTCTAGAAATGTATTTCAAGAGGAACTGCTCCGAACAGAGATTTACAGCAAAGAGAAAAGACAGAACTGTTTCAGGTCGGCCTCCTCCAAGGAGGAGTGTGGGAGTGCTCCATGTGTAAGCGCATGGAAGCACAGGGGAAAGGGAACCGGGAGAGTGCAGTCAGGTATCATCTTGATTATTGTGCACAGGTGTGAGTAAGCCTTGGCCTCTGAAAGTTCAGAAGTGGAGACGCTTGCCAGAGACTGGGGCTTCCCAACATTACTCAGCTGGAAAAGAAGCCACCTGCAATGATGGAGGCCTCAGTTGCTTTCTTGAGTCAGGACGTTCCCCTGGAGAAGGTGAAAGGTTGTTGCTGAACCACGCAAGACGCTGGGATTCTTGGTCTCCGGAGGAGAAGAATTCAATCAGGGGCCAGAAATGAAGCTTGATTGCTCAAAGCTTTTTGTGTGCAGTAAAGTTTCATTAAACTATACAAGAGAGAAAGCTTCTGACATAGACATCAGAAGGAGCAGAAAGAGGACCCCCACCCCTGCTAGTCTTTAGCTGGATGTTATACAGGTACTAGCAGTCGGCTAATTAAAGAAAGGAAATGTCTCAAAACTCAGAGAATGGCACCAGGTGAGTCATCCCGGGCCATAAAATGATTGACGTGAATCTTGAAGAAAGGCAGATTTCCATACAAATATACAGTTTCATTAACATAGATTAGGAGAAAAATGTATGAGTATAACATACTGGCTGGTCATATCATTTCTGAGCCTTTAGGTGGAACCGACTTGAAGATAGAGCATAGGACATTAATATAGCTTAAGACAAATGTTTCCATAAGAAAAGTGCATTGGTTAGCTCACGGTTTGAGAAAAGTTAAGTTCAGGTGGAGCTAGGTGTCATTATGGCAACACAGAATTTCGAAGAGAAACCTCTTTTTAAATGTGTATAGAGAAGGGGAAAACATATAACCCTAGTTTGTTTCCTCCTGCCGCTTAAGAGAGAGAGAAAAAAAAAATGTCTGCTACTTGCAGCCTATTTCCTCCGTTTGGAGACCCCTGGCCTTCCTATCTGTTACCCTCTCAAAGGGATAGGCAACCCACTGTGGTATTCTTGGGCTTCCCTGATGGCTCAGATGATAAATGGCCTGCAAATTGGGAGAGGCCTGGGTTCGATCCCTGGGTTAGGAAGATCCCCTGGACGAGGGCATGGCAACCCATTCCAGTATTAGTCCATGGGGTCGCAAAGAGTGGGACACAACAGAGCAACTAAGCACAGCACAGCAGAGACTGAGTGGGGATGGGATTCAGCCCTCTGGTGTCAAAAGTTCATCTAGCAGACACTGGCACATTCCCAGATGGAAGGTCAGTGGTCCTGTTATAGCCACGCATTCTGGGAAACAAACTCACTCAGAAGGACAATGCAGATAGTGGAGTGCAGTTTATTACACCGGTGGGCCCAAGGCAGAGTCTCCTCTTAGCCAAGGACCCCAACTGACTTTTGTGAAAACCTTATATACCTTAAGTGTACGGCTCAAGCCCACATCCCCAGATTCCTTAAACCTAGCCTGAAAAGTGTTAAAGGGAGATACAATCAGGTTACAGCCATGATTCATAATCAGAAGGGGCAACTGGTTATACATTGTAGCCTACACCAATGGGTGCCATAAAGATTACAAAGGTGATTGAGTACATAGGGGATTATTACATTCTTTTTGGCGATGGGAAATGTTGGTATGGAATCCGGTGTTTATCAGTCCAGGAGGGCAGTTTGGCTGTAGGTATGTTATCCCCATGGCTACCAGGCACATGGTCCAAAGCTCACCAAAAGTGCAAGATGTTGTTTCCTTCTTTTTCAAGATGGAGTCAGCTCAGCCTGTTCCTTTCCTCCCTCAGTCCTACCCAATCTTAATCAGTTCACTTGCAAGTAGACACAGCCAAGTCCAAGGTCTGGGTCAGGAACTCAGGGAAACATCTTCTTACTTAGGCTATGTTGCAGCTGGAGGACATGCGAGCCTTCAGTAGCACAGTGACAACAACCTCACTTAGTGGGGGCAGGTGAGATGGATTTGACTGACCGTTTACCCATGCTTTCAAATCCACTCCATGTAGCAGGACCACATATGGAAGGGAGACAGTAGCAGGATGATGCCTACTTTGCTTATGGGACACCCTGGAAAGGTAGGAGCTGGTAATTGAAGGGTTGGGTGGGAATATTGCCAGATCATGGCAGAATGAGGGAAAAGCCTGGCTTCACCGTGGGTGAAAGGTGATTTATCCTGGGAATATATGTATTTCACCAGAGACTCATCTAAAAAGAGATCACGAGGTCCTCACAGTGCAGAACAAAAGAAATAGGACAGATCCTCCTATGATATTTGGGATGAGTGTAAGAAAACAAAACTTTGCTCCTGGTATCTGCTTGGAGTTCACCCCTTTTAAGCAGCAGATTAAATGAGTTTGAAAAGCTTATGATTGCATCAACAAAACGGGAACATTTCCCAAAACCAATTCTAGTAATACAGTTTCATGGTTCAAACCAGCTCAAATCTACCTGCAAAAATCTTGTCTTACTAACACAACACAGCCTGAATTAATCTCTCCTTCAACCCAACTCTGGTATCCATCCTGTGTATAGTACATGCCGCCACTTAGCCCTTAATGCGTTTACTGAAAGTATGATTTTCCCATTTGTAAATATCCTGCCTTCCTGAATAGAGAGGGTAGGACCCTTGGAGGTCCTGCCTCTTCCTTGGGCACTTTGGTTAACACTCACAGTGCCCTCACCTACAAGACACTTGCTATTTATTTCTTGTTCAATATGAACAGCAAACTTCTCTACTCTCCCTCTTTCTCTCACTCCTGAGGCACACGGGATCTTATTTCCCAACCAGAGATTGAAACTGTGCCCTCTGCAGTGGAAGCATGGTGTCTTAATCACTGGCCTGCTCGTGTCCCTCATTTTTGTAATTGCAACTGTCGCTCATTTTTGTAACTGTTTCTCTTACATAAGAGAGAGTGTCCCTATAACCCTTCTAGTTTGTTTTGGGAATGTAAATTGGTAGAACCATTATGGAAAACAGTATGGAGGTTCCTTAAGAAACTGAAGACAGAATTACCATATGATTCAGCAATCCTTATCTTCAGCATATATCTGGAGAAAACTCTAATCTGAAAAGATACATGCACCCCTATTTTCATTGCAGCACTATTTAGCCAAGACATGGAAGCAACCTGAATGTCTGTTGACAGATGAATGATAAAGACAATGTGGTAGTTATTTTATATATACAATGGAATATTGCTTAGCTATAAAAAGAATGAAATAATGCCATGTGCAGCAACATGGATGGACATGGAGATTATCATACTAAGAGAAGTCACACAGAGAAAGAGAAATATCATATATGATATATACCTGGAATGAAGTTACAAAACAGAAACAGAATCACAGATACAGAAAACAACTTATGGTTACTAGAGGGGAAAAGGATGTGGGATGCATAAATTGGAAGATTGGGGTTGACATATACACACTCAGTCAGTTCAGTTCAGTTGGTCAGTCATGTCTGACTCTTTGCAACCCCATGAATCGCAGCACGCCAGGCCTCCCTGTCCATCATCAACTCCCGGAGTTCACTCAGACTCACATCCATCGAGTCAGTGATGCCATCCAGCCATCTCATCCTCTGTCGTCCCCTTCTCCTCCTGCCCCCCAATCCCTCCCAGCATCAGAGTCTTTTCCAATGAGTCAACTCTTCGCATGAGGTGGCCAAAGTATTGGAGTTTCAGCTTCAGCATCATTCCTTCCAAAGAAATCCCAGGGCTGATCTCCTTCAGAATGGACTGGTTGGATCTCCTTGCAGTCCAAGGGACTCTCAAGAGTTTTCTCCAACATCACAGTTCAAAAGTATCAATTCTTCGGCGCTCAGCTTTCTTCACAGTCCAACACTCACATCCATACATGACCACTGGAAAAACCATAGCCTTGACTAGACGGACCCTTGTTGGCAAAGTAACGTCTCTGCTTTTCAATATGCTGTCTAGGTTGGTCATAACTTTCCTTCCAAGGAGTAAGCGTCTTTTAATTTCATGGCTGCAGTCACCATCTGCAGTGATTTTGGAGCCCAGAAAAATTAAGTCTGACACTGTTTCCACTGTTTCCCCATCTATTTCCCATGACGTGATGGGACCAGATGCCATGATCTTCATTTTCTGTATGTTGATTTTAAGCCAACTTTTTCACTCTCCTCTTTCACCTTCATCAAGAGGCTTTTTAGTTCCTCTTCACTTTCTGCCATAAGGGTGGTGTCATCTGCATATATGAGGTTATTGATATTTCTCCCAGCAATCTTGATTCCAGCTTGTGCTTCTTCCAGCCCAGCATTTCTCATGATGTACTCTGCATATAAATTAAATAAGCAGGGTGACAATATACAGCCTTGACGTACTCCTTTTCCCATTTGGAACTAGTCTGTTGTTCCATGTCCCGTTCTAACTGTTGCTTCCTGACCTGCATACAAATTTCTCAAGAGGCAGGTCAGGTGGTCTGGTATTCCCATCTCTTTCAGAATTTTCCACAGTTTATTGTGATCCATACAGTCAAAGGCTTTGGCATAGTCAATAAAGCAGAAATAGATGTTTTTCTGGAACTCTCTTGCTTTTTCAATGATCCAGTGTATATACACACTACTATGTGTAAAATAGATAACTAATAAGGACCTACTATAATATACAGCACAGAGAACTCTACTGCATACTCTGTGATGATCTATGTGGGAAAATAATCTAAGACAGAGTGGATATATGTATATGTACAAGTATTCAGTTTGCTGTATACCTGAAACTAACACAAGAATGTAAATAAAAAAGGAGAAAGTGTGTATCCCTCAGACATAGACCTGGTCTGTGCAGCCTTCACACCTGTTTCTGATTCCTGACATGTTCTTCCCTGAGTTTTCCATCCAGCTCTGACTCCACTGCATTCTTCAGCAGTACCTCTTTTATATATGTTGGGGGCTGGGTGGCCAGGAAAGGAGGTGACTGTGACCAAGAAGTTTGGTAACTCATCCGAAGCTCCACAGTCGTCGTGATGGTGTTGAGTTTGATATCTCTTGTTTTAGTCTGATATTCTTTAAAAATTAAATTGTAGTAAAATGCACATAACATAAAATTGACCACCTTAACCATCTCTAAGTGTATGTTTCACTGGTATTAAGAACACTTACAGGGTTGTGCAACCATTTTTGCCATCCATCTCCAGAACTCTTTTCATTTTACAAACTGAAGGAGTCTTTGGGCCTAGAAAAGAAAACAACAGTTTCAAAGGCCCTTGCTGAATCATCTAACTTCAGAGAAAATAAAACCAAACTTTAGGTCCCGCTCTGATGCTCTGGGCCGGTTGCATCTACCTGGGACTTATCACCACTTGCCCAAAACCTCCCACCCCTGTCCAACTACAAATGCCATCTCAACTAAAGAATACCCAAAACATCCCGCCTGACTAACCTTTCCCTTATCACTTCCACAAACCTCCCTTTAAATATGAAGCCTCCCTGATCCTTCTCACACTCAGCCTGGTCGTTAGGCCGACTGTCGCCCCTCCTTGCCTGAATAAAGGTAACCTACCTCCGTTGAGGTCGTCTCTCCTTTTCTGCCTCGGCCTGAACTATACCTTACACAAACTAAACCCCAACTTCCCATTTACCCGCCCCCCTCCAACCCATGGTACCTGTAGTCTTCCTTCTATCACTAAGAATTTGACTATTCCAGATTCCTCATATAGGAGGAAGCATACAGTATTTTTCTTTTTGTGACTGGCTTATTTCCAAACTCTTTCTGCCCTTCTGAGGATTTCTGGGGATTTCCCCTTTCTAGGGATTAGGAGTCAGTGATCTTTTTCTCTAAATACTTCTGGCTTCATTGGCTGTATTGTCTATTGCAACAACTCAGGGAGGCTGCCAGAGTCAACAATTACAGGAACAGGCATTGGCCGTGGCCCCGTAACATTCTATTTACAAACAAGGGTGGTATGGCAGATTGCCCTGGCTCCCATTTTGCTGACCTGATCTCGATACATGGAGTCAGTAGAGCAACAAATCCTTTGCAGTTTGGTAAGAAGCACCTGCGGAGAAGGCAATGGCACCCCACTCCAGTACTCTTGCCTGGAAAATCCCATGGACGGAGGAGCCTGGTGGGCTGCAGCCCATGGGGTCGCTAGGAGTCGGACACGACTGAGCAACTTCACTTTCACTTTTCACTTTCATGCATTGGAGAAGGAAATGGCAACCCACTCCATTGTTCTTGCCTGGAGAATCCCAGGGATGGGGGAGCCTGTTGGGCTGCCGTCTATGGGGTCACACAGAGTCGGACACGACTGAAGCGACGCAGCAGCAGCAGCAGCAGCAAGAAGCACCTGGCCTGGTGGGAGCTGTGTGTGGGGTGCCCACACCTTACTGCTTCTTCAGGACAAAGAAGGTGCCAAGGAGCCTAGCCCTGCCCAGTGAGAGGGTGACTTGCTTCCACATGTGCTGGATGGCTGCTTCTATTTCTCTCTTTCCTTTTTAATAATGTATTTTTTTAATTTAGAAATAATGGACATATAATATTGTTTAACAGTCTCAGGTATACAAAATAATGATGATTTATGTATATACTGCGAAATGACTCCCCCACAGTAAGTTTAATTAACATCCTCATCTTTTTCCTTGATGTGGCCTGTTAATCTCAGTTAAGTCTGGGACATCCCTGAGAGTCTGTATCCCAGAAAGGAGTTGTTTGAGGTGCGGTGGAGACGCTGATATAATCACAGACTTCACTTAAATATAAATATCAGTATCCATCAAAGAGTTCTGTCTAATCAAAGCTGTTTTTTCCAGTAATCATGGATGGGTGTGAGACTTGGACTGTAAAGAAAGCTGAGCGCCAAAGAATTGATGCTTTTAAACTGTGGTGGTGGAGAAGACTCTTGAGAGTCCCTTGGACTGCAAGGAGACCCAGCCAGTCCATCCTAAAGGAAACTAGTCCTGAATATTCATTGGAAGGACTGACACTGAAGCTGAAGCTCCAGTCTTGGGCACCTGTTGCAAAAAACTGACCCACTGGAAAAGACTCTGATGCTGGGAAAGATGGAAGGAAGGAGGAGAAGGGGACAATTTAGAGGATAAGATGGGTGGATGGCATCACTAACTCGATGGACATGAGTTTGAGCAGTCTCCGGGAATTGGTAATGGACAGGGAAGCCTGGTTTGCTGCAGTTCATGGGGTCGCAAAGACTCGGACACGACTGAGAGACTGAACTGAACTGAACTGAATCCATCAAAAATGCTCTTCGGGGCTCTGAGACACATGGGAAGGGCAGATTGGGCCAGTGGCCAAAGCTATGACTGTGACCCTTCTCACCCCCACTCCTGACCCTGAGGCCCTTGCTCTGGAGCCAAGACCTGGGGACAAGTTCTGGGTAACGTGAGTAACGTGGCACCTGCTGGTGGCTGCAGAGATAGAGACAGAACACTGGCCCTTTGTTACTCATCTGAGACAATTAGGACATGGAAGCAACCTAGATGTCCATCGGCAGATGAATGGATAAGAAAGCTGTGGTACGTATACACAATGGAGTACTAGCCATTAGAAAGAATACATTTGAATCAGTTCTAATGAGGTGGATGAAACTGGAGCCGATTATACAGAGTGAAGTAAGCCAGAAAGAAAAACACCAATACAGTATACTAATGCATATATATGGAATTTAGAAAGATGGTAACGATAACCCTGTGTGCGAGACAGCAAAAGAGACACAGATGTATAGAACAGTCTTTTGGACTCTGTGGGGGCAGGGGGCATGATTTGGGAGAATGGCGTTGAAACATATATAATATCATATAAGAAACAAATCGCCAGTCCAGGTTCAATGCAGGATACAGGATGCTTGGGGTTGGTGCACTGGGATGACCCAGAGGGAAGGTATGGGGAGGGAGGTGGGAGGGGGGTTCAGGATTGGGAACATGTGTACACCCGTGGCAGATTCATGTTGATATATGGCAAAACCTATACAATATTGTAAAGTAATTAGCCTCTAATTAAAATAAATAAATTAAAAAAATAAAAATAAATTAAGGAAACTGAAACATAAAAAAAAAAAATTGCAGCAAGGATGGAGTGTGGAGGTATCTTTAGTGAAAAGAAGGAGCTAGGGGCCAAAAGAATATACTAAAAGACTTAATTTCTGTCTCTCTGCATCAATGACTTTGTGTCTTCTCTCCAGAACAAAAAGCCTCACAGAACACAGACTTTATTAGGGAGTAAAACTATCTAGCTTGTGGTAGATATCAAGAGAGATCATACAGTGTAGCAGGCATTCAATGTGTTAGTTCCAATGTTGATTGATTCTCACACATGGGAGATGAAAGATAAACATGTTTGGCTCCATTTTTTGGTAATCCCCTCTCTGAGCAGTAAGTTAGTTGGTTTGAATAAGAGATGAGATGTGAAGACTCAGGGGTTCTAATTCCTGCCTTCTATCACACCACACTCAGAATATCTGCTGATGCTCTTTACTCATTTGTTGTTGTTTAGTCACTCAGTCGTGTCTAACTCTTTGCCACTCCATGGACTGCAGCACACCAGGCTTCTCTGTCCTTCAGTATCTCCCTGAGTTTGCTCAAACTCATGTCCATTGAGAGGTGATGCCAACCAACTTTCTCATCCTCTATTGCCACTTCTCCTCCTGCCCTCAATCTTTCCCAGCATGAGGGCCTTTTCTGATGAGTCAGCTCTTCACATCAGGTGGCCAAAGTATTGGAGCTTCAACTTCAGCATCGGTCCTTCCAATGAATATTCAGGGTTGATTTCCTTCAGGATTGACTTGTTTGAACTCCTTGCTGTCCAAGTCACTCTCAAGAGTTTTCTCCAGCACCATAGTTCAAAAGCATCAATTCTTTCAGCCACCTTTATGGTCCAACTCTCACATCCATACATGACTACTGGAAAAACCATAGCTTTGACTATACGGATCTTTGTCAGCAAAGTGATATCTCTGCTTTTTAATATGGTGTCTAGGTTTGTCATAGGTTTTCTTCTAAGGAGCAAGCATCTTTTAATTTCATGGCTGCAGTCACTGTCTGCAGTGACTTTGGAACTCAAAAAAATAAAGTCTGTCACTGTCTCCATTTTCTTGCCATCTATCTGCCACGACGTGGTGGTACTGGATGCCATTATCTTAGTTTTTGAATATTGACTTTTAAGCCAGCCTTTTCATTCTCCTCTTTCACCTTCATCAAGAGGCTCTTTAGTTCCTCTTGGCTTTGTGCCTTTAGCATGGTGTCATCTGCCTATCTTAGGCTATTGATATTACTCCCGGCAGTACTGGTTCCAATTTGTGATTCATCCAGCCTGGCATTTCACATGATGTACTTTGCACAGAAGTTAAATAAGCAGGGTGACAAAATACAGCCTTGATGTACTACTTTTCCAATTATGAGCCAGTCCATTGTCCCATGTCTGGTTCTAACTGTTGCTTCTTGACCTGTATACAGGTTTCTCAGGAGGCAGGTAAGGTGGTCTGGTATTCCCATCTCTTCATGAAGTTTCCACAGTTTGTTGTGATCCACACGGTCAAAGGCCTTAGAGTAGTCAATGAAGCAGAGTAGATGGTTTTCTGGGATTCTCTTGCTTTTTCTATGATCCAACAGATGTTGGCAATTTGATCTCTGGTTTCTGTGGCCTTTTCTAAACTGAGATTGTACATCAGGAAGTTCTCAGTTCATGTACTGTTGAAGCCTAGCTTGAAGGTTTTTGAACATCACCTTACTAGCATGTGAAATGAGCGCAGTTGTACAGAAGTTTGAACATTCCTTGAAAATTGCCCTTCTTTGGGATTAGAGTGAAAACTGACCTTCTCCAGTCCTATAGCCACTGCTTAGCTTTCAGAATTTGCTAGCACGTTGAGTGCAGCATTTAAACAGTATCATCTTTCAGGATTTTAAATAACTCAGCTGGAATTCCATCACATTCTTAGTAATGCTCTCTAATGCCTGCTTGACCTCACATTCCACGATATTTGGTTCTAGATAACTGACCACATCATCATGGTTATCCAGGTCATTAATATATATTTTTTGGTATAGCTCTTCTGTATATTCTTGCCATCTCTTCTTAATCTCTTCTGCTTCTGTTAGGTCCTCACCGTTTCTGTCCTTTATTGTGCCCATCTTTGCATGAAATGTTCCCTTGGTATCTCTAATTTTCTTGTAGAGCTCTCTAGTCTTGCACATTCTATTATTTTTCTGTATTTCTTTGCATTGTTCACTTAAGAAGGCTTTCTTATCTCTCCTTGCTATTCTTTGAAACTCTGCCACTAATGCCAAAAAGCTGAAGTTGAATGGTTCTATGAAGACCTACAACACCTTCTAAACTTACAAGAACTAACAAACCAAAAAAAGATGTACTTTTCATCATAGTGGATTGGAATGCAAAACAAGGAAGTTAAGAAACACCTGGAGAACAGCCAAGTTTGGCCTTGGAGTAGAAAATGAAGCAGGGCAAAGGCTAACAGAGTTTTGCCAAGAGAACGCACTGGTCATAGCAAACACCCTCTTCCAACAACACAAGAGAAGACTCTACACATGGACATCACCAGATGGTCAATACTGAAATCAGACTGATAATATTCTTTGCAGCCAAAGATGTAAGAAGCTCTATACAGTCAGCAAAAACAAGATCCGGAGGTGACTGTGGCTCAGATAATGAGCTCTTTATTGCAAAATTCAGACTTAAACTGAAGAAGGCAGGCCAAACCACTAGGCTATTCAGGTATGACTTAAATAAAATCCTTTATGACTATATAGTGGAGGTGATGAATAGATTCAAAGGATTAGATCCCATAGAAAGAGCGCCAGAACTACCATGAACAGAGGTTCGTAACACTGTACAGGATGTGTGACCAAAACCATCCCCAAAACCCCCCCCAAAAAAGAAATGCAACAAGGGAAAATGGTTGTCTGAGGCCTTACAAATAGCCGAGAAAAGAAGAGAAGCAAAAGGCAAAGGAGAAAGGGAAAGATAAACCCATCTGAATGCAGAGTTCCAAAGAATAGCAAGGAGAGGTAATAAAGTCTTCTTTATTCATAATCACAAAGAAGATCGTGGGTGTGGTTTCTCTTCCTTGGAAGAACTCAGAGAATGTGTGACAGTAAATGTCTATGTGAGCCCTGATTCCTTAAGGCTCAGAGCTGGAGGCAAAACCTCCTGCACTGACTCTGCTATGGAGAGCAACCCCAGGAAAGGAGAGTGAGGGAGGAGAGGGAAGCCTGGGAAGGAAAGGGAGCAGAAGCCAGGCGGCTGGTGTGACACTGAATCAGACAGAGCTTCGCAACATATCAGCCTGCTGCTTGGTCACAGGGTTATAGGATGGGGTGGGGAGCAACTGAGTAATTTAACCGCTGACTCCTTCCCTTATCCCTGGGGTATCAAGATGGCACAGTCAACTGAATTTGGGGAATGTTAAACAAAAACAGATTTTTCCAGCTGTAGCACTTGTTAGAGCCTTTGGCCACTCAGCACCCTAGGCCCCATGTATGGGGGCACCTTGGCAGTCAATTGTTTTGGAGTAATATATAGCAGTAGTAGGTAACACCTGGATTTTGTCTTACTCCATGCCAAGCACCATTGAAAGTGCATAAATTTTTTGATACTTTCCATTCTCATAATGATTCTCATAGTGTAAATAGAATCATCCCATTTTACAAAAGACACAAGTCAGGCAAAGAGAGGGTAAGTAGTTTGACCTAAGGTAACACAGCTACAAAATGGAAAAGTCACGATTTGAGCACCAGCAGTTGGGCTCTCCTTGGGGAAGGTCTTGATCACTGCCTCCTGTACAGTGTCATGAACCTCCATCCATAGTTCTTCAGGCACTCTATCAGATCGAATCCCTCGAATTTATTTGTCACTTCCACTATATAATTGTAAGGGATTTGATTTAGGTCATACTTGAATGGTCTAGTGGTTTTCCCCTACTTTATTCAATTTAAGTCTGAATTTGGCAATAAGAAGTTCATGATCTGAGCCACAGTCAGCTCCGGATCTTGTTTTTGCTGACTGTATAGAACTTCTCCATTTCGGCTGCAAAGAATATAATCAATCTGATTTTGGTATTGACCATCTGGTGATGTCCATGTGTAGAGTCTTCTCTTGTGTTGTTGTAAGAGGGTATTTGCTATGACCACTGCTTTCTCTTGGCAAAACTCTATGAGCCTTTGCTCTGCTTCCTTTTCTACTCCAAGGCCAAATTTGCCTGTTACTCCAGGTATTTCTTGACTTCCTACTTTTGCATTCCTGTGTCCTATAACGAAAAGGACATCTTTTTTGGGTGTTGGCTCTAGAAGGTCTTGTAGGTCTTCATAGAACCGTTCAACTTCAACTTCTTCACCATTACTGGTTGGGGAATAGACTTGGATTACTGTGATAGTGAATGGTTTGCCTTGGAAACGAACATAGATCATTCTGGTGTTTGAAACTGCATCCAACTACTGAATTTTGGACTGCATTTTGTTGACTATGATGGCTACTCTATTTCTTCTAAGGGATTGCTGCCCACAGCAGTAGATATAATGGTCATCTGAGTTAAATTCACTCATTCCAGTCCTTTTTAGTTCTCTGAAACCATTTTAGTTCGCTGATTCCTAAATTGTCAATGTTTACTCTTGCCATGTTCTGTTTGACCACTTCCAATTTGCCTTGATTCATGGACCTAACATTCCAGGTCTGGAGATCCAACCAGTCCATCGTAAAGAAATCAGTCCTGAATATTCACTGGAAGGACTGATGCTGAAACTCCAGTACTTTGGCCACCTGATGTGAAGAGCTGACTCATTTGAAAAGACCCTGATGCTGGGAAAGATTGATGGCAGGAGGAGAAGGGGACGACAGAGGATGAGATGGTTGGATGGCATCACCGACTCAATGGATATGGGTTTGGGTGAACTCCAGGAGTTGGTGATGGACAGGGAGGCCTGGTGTGCTGTGGTTCATGGGGTCGCAAAGAGTTTGAACGACTGAACTGAACGGATGCAATATTGCTTTTTACAACATCAGACTTTACTTCCATCACCAGTCACATCCACAAATGGGTGTCGTGTTTTCTTTGGCTCCATCTCTTCATTCTTACTGGAGTTATTTCTCCACTGATCTCTAGTAGCATATTGGGCACCTTCCGACCTGGGGAGTTCATCTTTCAGTGTCCTACTTTTTGCCTTTTCATACTGTTCATGGGGTTCTCAAGGCAAGAATACTGAGGTCATTTGCCATTCTCCAGTGCACCACGTTTTGTCAGAACTCTCCACCATGACCTGTCCGTCTTGGGTGGCCCTACATGGCATGGGTCATAGTTTCATTGAGTTATACAAGGCTGTGGGGATGTGATCAGTTTTGTTAGTTTTCTGTGATTGTGGTTTTCATTCTGTCTTTCCTCTGATGGGGAGAAGAATAAAAGGCTTATGGAAGCTTCCTGAGGGGATAGATTGACAGAGGGGGAAAATGGGTCTTCTTCTGATAGGTGGGGCTATGCTCAGTAAGCCTAGACAGCATACCAAAAAGCAGAGACATTACTTTGCCAACAAGGGTCCATCTAGTCAGAGCTTTGGTTTTTCCAGTAGTTATGTATGGGTGTCACAGCTGGACTATAAAGAAAGCTAAGTGCCAAAGAATTGATGCTTTTGAACTGTGGTGTTGAAGACTCTTGAGAGTCCCTTGGATAGCAAGGAGATCCAACCAATCTATCCTAAAGAAAATTAGTCCTGAATATTCATTGGAAGGACTGTTTCTGAAGTTGAAACTCCAATAATTGGCCACCTGATGCAAAGAACGGACTCACTGATGCTGGGAAAGATTGAAGGCAGGAGGAGAAGGGGACGACAGAGGATGAGATGGTTGGATGGCATCACCGCCTTAATGGACATGAGTTTGAGTAAGCTCCGGGCGTTGATGATGGACAGGGAGGCTTGCTTGCTGCAGTCCATGGGGTCCCAAAGTGTCAGACACGACTGAGCAACTGAACTGAAATGAACTGTGTCAGGGTCTTCAGTTCTTGCTACTGTGTCATTGGAATAATGCATGAAAAGACCATATTTAACATCGTTTAGGTATTTTTAGGTGTCTCCTCTCTTGGAAAGACTTAGAAAGGGGCACCCTAATGGAGCCCCACCTACCTATGTATAACACACCCCTGCCTTAACTTTGTGGCTGTTCAAGTCAGTCCCAAGTAGGGAGTTAGGCTAATCATTTTTGGTGGCTCAGACAATAAAGAATCTGCCTGCAATGCAGGAGACCTGGGCTCATTCCCTGGGTGAGGAAGATAACCTGGAGAAAGGAATGGCTACCCACTCCAGTATTCTTGCCTGGAGAATTCCATGGATAGAGGAGCCTGGTGGGCTACATACAGTACATGGAGTTGCAGAGAGTTGGACATGAGTGAGAGACTAACACTTTCAATTTCATTTTCTTGCACACAGCTCAGCACTGATTCCAGGGACTTTGTGACTGGACCCTGTGGTCTGGCCACTGGCTCACCTCTGGGGAAATATAGTTTTTTCCTCCTGGTAACTTGGAGTATCTCCTCCTGGTCTTGAATCTATATTTCCTGGTCTTGGGCATTTCCCAGACCAATGTGAGAGCCAAACAAACAAAACCAAAAGCAAACCAGTCCCCAGTTGTCCTCAGGGACTCTCCTTAAGGGTCTCCCTCTTCCAGGCTGGAGGTGAAATCCCAGCTCCATTACTTCCCCACTGTGTCACTTATCATCTCCAAACCCTAGTTTCTTTATTTGCAAGATGGGGTTCATGGCGTGGTCTTGAAGAAGAAATAGGAGTGCTGGGTATGGTTCTTTCCTGCTCTTAGTGTTTGTTTAGAAGCCTATTCAGATTTCACTTGGTAAAGAAGTTCAACACAGATCTAGAGGTTTTCAAATGCGTTGAATTTTTTTTTTTTCTTTTTTGGCAAATAGTCACTCTCTTGCCCAACAAATAAGCCTTCACTTTCACATCTATGGTGTTTCCTTCTCACTGAGAAGGTGGCAGGAAAGATGTCCATTTATATGCTCTGTGGGGCTTCTGAAGGGGCTGAGCTCTGAGGATTTCCTGGTTCCAAGGGTCATGAAACCTCTTTATGGTACAATCCTTAACTCACTTCCGCCTCATGGAGGGGGTGCTCAGGAGCATAATTAGTCCACTGAAAATGATGTGAAATCAAAAAACAATACATTCTTAGTATGAGGTATCAACATTGGGCTCTTCTCTGTTCAGTTCAGGATAGCACTTACAGTTGGACATCTAGTGATCTCACCTGCACAGACCCAATCCCTGAGGATCATTTCCACTTAGATGAGTTATGCCTTCATTCTCTGGTGGATCAAGTGATATGTTGAGGCAGTGTTCTTGTCAAAGTTAAAACTGCACCAGACAAAGCAAGGAACAGTTTATTCAAGACTACTGCAAAAGAGGAGATAGACTGAACTCAACCCCACTGAAACAAAGGGCTGAAGATTTTTTTTCCTCCAAATGAAGTATAGTTGACTTCGAATATTATATTAATTAATATACTCCATACATGGTTATTATAAAATAGTATTTCTTACACTCTACATTACAGCTGTATCATGTATTTATTTATATCTAATAGTCTGTACCTCTTAATCTCTTCCCCTATCTTGCTCCTCCCCTATACCTCTCCCTCTGGAAACCACTAATTTGTTCTCTGTATCTGTGAGTCTGTTTCTGTTTTGTTGTATTTGTCCATTTGTTTCATTTTTCAGATTCCACATTTAGTGAAAGTGTCCAATACTTGTCTTTCTCTGCCTGACTTATTTCAATTAGCATAATATCCTCCAGGTCTGCCCACATTGTTACAAATGACAAAGTTTCATTCTTTTTATGGCTAAGTAACAGTCCATTCTGTATGCATGCCACCTCTTGTTCACCCATTCATCTGTTGATGGGCACTTAGGCTGTTTCCATATCTTGGCTATTATAAATTATTCTTCCATGAATATTGGGGTACATGTATCTTTTCAAATTAGGGATTTTATTTTCTTTGGATAAATACTCAGTAATGGGATTGCTGTGTCATATGGTAGACCTGGAGAGGTTTTAAGAGCTGGGTTATAGAGAACTGTGGGCTTTCCAGGTGGCACTAGTGGTAAAGAACTCGCCTGCCAATGCAGGAGATACAAGGGATGGGGGTTTGATCCCTGGATCAGGAAGATCCCCTGGAGGAGGACGGAGCAACCCACTGCAGTAGTCTTGCCTATAGAATCTCATGACAGAGGAGCCTGGTGGTCCACAGTCCATAGGGTTGCAAAGAGTCGGACACAACTGGAGAGACCTAGCACGCATGCACGCATACGGGGACTTGTAGGCCACCTGTGTTTGCTAATTGGCTGTCACAATTGGAATTAAGTGCCCACTAACGTCAGGCACTTACCCTCCCACAGGGGTGAAAACGCTGTTTCCTTTGGGGTTTTCATTTTAAAAACATGATTCCCTGGCCCTGAAGAAAGTCTTCCTGGCTTGAATGTCTGGGAAGAGGGTAGAAGATATGCATACATTTCAAAGGTGAAGGGTAAGAATTAAAAGTGCATGTTTTCTAAATTAAATGTTCTTTTAAAAAGGGATGTCAGGGGCTTATAATCCAAAAGAAGTTTGTCTAAAGTTCATTAAAACTGAGGGGAACATTAAGGCCATCTTTGGTGCCCTCTAAGACAACCACAAACATACCACAGAATTCATGTCTGCTGCTTGAGAAAGACCCTGAACCCAGAGATACATAAACTTGGAAATTTCAGGTCCCTGTGTGGGTACCTTCTTATGAACAGCCCACTGAAATGAGCTCAGAAATGTTTCCTTTTATTACGCTCGAGTAATTTTATTGATTAATGTTTATTGAGACATTTACGAAGCATCAGTTTGGTGGCAGAGACCATCTCAGGGATGAACAAGGTGGAAATTTCTCCTCCAAGAGACCTCATAGCACTGAAGGAGACAGACATGTAAGTGAACACTTTAGTTATAGAGTGAAAGTTCCTCAGAAGTTAAACATGGATTTACCGTATGATCCCCAAAATCTATATCTAGGTATCTACCCACCAGAAATGAAAACATGCCCACACAAAAACGTGCACAAGAATGTTCATAACAGTATTATTTATAATAGCCAAAAGGTAGAAACAACTCAAATGTCTGTCAACCAATGAATGGATAAATAAACGTGGTATATCTGTACAACAGGATTAAGGATTCAGCAATAAGAAGAAACCAAGTACAAGGGGACATATCTGTACCTATGGCTGATTCGTGCTGATGTTTAGCAGAAACCAACACCATTCTGAAAAGTATTTATCCTTCAATTAATAAATAAATAAATTTAAAAACAAGAAAAGAGATCTTATGGAAAGAATTTCTAGTTTTTACAGCCACTATGGAAAACACTATAAAGGTACCTCAAAAAATTAAAAATAGAACTACCATATGATCCAGCAGTCCCAGTTGTAGATATTTATCTAAATGAATTGAAATCAGGATCTTGAAGAAATACCTACACCTCCATGTTCACTTGCAGCATTATGATAATAGCCAAGATGTAGAAATAAACTAAGTTTCCACTGATGGATATTGGGTAAAGAAGACAGGGTATATACATATTAATACAATGAAATGCTGTTCAGCTTTAATAAAAAAGAAAATCCTGCCACTTGTGACAATGTGGCTATACCCTGAGAGTATTATGCTAAATAAGCTAATCACAGAAGGATAACTACTACATGATACTCCATGTATGTGGAATCTAGAAGAGTCAACCTAAAAATAAATAAATAAATAAAGAGTCAACCCCATAGAAGCACAGAGAATGATGGTTACCAGGAGGAGAATTGGAGAGGTGGGTCCATTGGTACAAAGTTGAAGTCATGCAAGGTAAACCTGTGATTAACAATGGGAGTAACAATGCTTTATCCTATACTTAACATTTGCTGAGAATGTAGGTCTTATGTTGTGTTCTTAACACACACACACACACACACACACACACAATAATGAAATGAAGAACTGTGGAAGGAAACTGTCTTTGATGGTGGTGTTGGTTTCACGTATACTCATCCCCAGAATCAATGAATTAAAAAAAAAAAAAATTCTAGGGGGGAGGAGCTAAGATGGCAGAGGAATAGGATGGGGACAACAATTTCTCCCCCACAAATTCATCAAAAGAACATTTAAACGCCAAGTAAATTCCACAAAACAACTTCTGAATGCCGGCAGAGGACATCAGGCACCCAGAAAAGCAACGCATTGTCTTCGAAAGGAGGTAGGAAAAAACATAAAAGACAAAAAAAGAGACAAAAGAGGGAGGGACGGAGCTCCGACCCGGAAAGGGCGTCTTAAAAAGAGAGAAGTTTCTAAACACCAGGAAACATTCTCACTGCCGAGTCTGTGCCGAGCCTTGGAAGCACAGAGGGCAACATAACAGGGAGGAAAAATAAATAAACAATTAAAACCCGCAGATTACGAGCCCTACGGTAACGCCCCCAGTGGAGAAGCAGTGCAGACGCCTTCATCCACCATAGCAAGCAGGGGGCTGGGCAGGGAGGCGCGGCGCGGTCTGCATCGCTTAGAGTAAGGATCTGGCCTGAATACCCCGAGCGCTACCTGAGAGAAATAATTTGGGCTAGCAAACCAGACTGTGGGATATCGACCACGCGAAATGCCAGCCCTAACCTAAGACACCGCCAGGCTCATGCATGGAACAAAGGACTGTACAGAGATAGCCAGCTGCAGACCATCCCCCTCTGGTGACAGGCAGCCAGAGCCGGAAGGGGGCAATCGCAGCCCCAGGCAGACATTATCTACAAAACTGTAAGCAGGCTTCTTTGCTAACTAAAACTTCTTGGGGTTCTGGATGGTCAACATCCGCCTGAGAAGGTGCGCCGGTTGTACACCCAGATAACCGAGTGGCGGGGAGGTGATAAGTCACAGCAACCGTGCTCGCCAAACACCTCATCACCTGAGCTGCTCGGACCAGGGAAGGGCACAAAGTGCAGGTCCAACCGAGTCTGTGCCTCTGAGGAGTACCCGAGTGCCTAAACCTGAGCGGCTTAGACCTGGGAGGTGCAAGCAGCCCAGGGCCGGCTGCGGATGGTTCCCAGCGGAGCAACTTAGAGCCTGAGCAGTGTGGACAGGGAGGCTACACGCGCCGTGAGCGGGGGCAGGCCCAGTGTGGCTGAGGCACTGCGAGCACACGCCAGTGTTATTTATTTGCAGTGTCCCTCCCTCCCCACAGCACGACTGAACAAGTGAGCCTTAAAAAAAAAAAAAAAAAAAGGTGTCCACCACCGCCTGCTTTGTATCAGGGTGGAAATGAGACACTGAAGAGACCAGCAAACAGAAGAAGCTATAACAGAGGGAACCTCCTTGGAAGTGACAGGCAATAGAGTAAAACCCCATGGTTAATACCGACTACATAGGAAGGGGCCTATAGATCTTGAGAAATATAAGCCGGAACAAGGAACTAGCTGAAAATGAACTGAATCCACAATACCCACAACAACATCAGAGAGAGTCCTATATATATTTTTACTATTTTTATGATCATTCTTTCTTTTTTTAAATTTTTAAAAAAATTTTAATTCCTCTATTACTCCTTTAATTTTCACTTTTATAACCTGCTATTAATTTGCAAAAAAAAAAAGCAAACTTCATATATATATTTTTTTATAACTTTTGTGACCTTCTTTTTTTTTTTTTTAATTATTTTCTTTAACATTGTATTTTTGAAATTCCAAACTCTGCTCTAGATTTTTAATTTTAGCTTTTTGGTATTTGTTATCAATTTTGTACCTTTTTTTTTTTTTTATAACTTTTGTGACTTTTTTTTCTCTCTTTCTTTCTCTTCATCTTTTCTTTAACATTGTATTCCTGAAATTCCAAACTCTACTCTAGATTTTTAATTTATGCTTTTTGGTATTTGTTATCAATTTTGTACCTATATCTTCTTTATAATTTTTGTGACTTTGTTTGTTTTTGTTTTCTCTTTCTTTTTATTTTCTTTAACATTGTATTTTTGAAATTCCAAACTCTACTCTAGATTTTTAACTTTTGCTTTTTGGTATTTGTTATCAGTTTTGTACCTATATTTTCTTTATAATTTTTATGACTTTTTTTTCTTTTTCTTTTTCTCTTTCTTTTCCTTCTTCTTTTCTTTAACATTGTATTTTTGAAATTCCAAATTCTACTCTAGATTTTTAATTTCTGCTTTTATGTATTTGTTACCAATTTTGTACCTTTAAGAACCCAATCTTCAGTACCCATTTTTTTTTTACTAGGGAGTGAGATTACTGGCTTGACTGCTGTCTCCTGCTTTGGACTCTCCTCCTTTTTTTTCACCAGGTCGCCTGTGTCTCCTCCCTAACCCCTCTCTACTCTACCCAACTCTGTGAATTTCTGTGTGTTCCAGACGGTGGAGAACACTTAGGGAACTAATTACTGGCTGGATCTATCTCTCTCCTTTTCATTCCCTCCTTTTAACCTCCTGGCCACCTCTGTCTCCTTCCTCCCTCTTCTCTTCTCTGTATAACTCTGTGAACATCTCTGAGAGATCCAGCTGTGGAGTGCACATAAGGAAGTGATTACTGGTTAGCCTGCTCTCTCCTCTATTGATTCCACCTCATCTCATTCGGGTCACCTCTAACTCCCTCCTCCCTCTTCTCTTCTCCATGTAACGCTGTGAACCTATCTGGGTGACCCTCATGGTGGAGAAACTTTTCATCTTTAACCTAGATGTTTTATCAATGGTGCTGTATAGAAGGAGAAGTTTTGAGACTACTGTAAAATAAGACCGATAACTGGAAGCAGGAGGCTTAAGTCCAAACCCTGACTCCAGGGAACATTAATTGACAGGAGCTCATCAAATGCCTCCATACCTACACTGAAACCAAGCACCACACAAGGGCCAACAAGTTCCAGGGCAAGACATACCAAGCAAATTCTCCAGCAACACAGGAACACAGCCCTGAGCTCCAATATATAGGCTGCCCAAAGTCACCACAAAACCATAGACATCTCATAACTCATTACTGGACACTTCATTGCACTCCAGAGAGAAGAAATCCAGCTCCACCCACCAGAACACCAACACAAGCTTCCCTAACCAAGAAACCTTGACAAGCCACCATACAAACCCACACACAGTGAGGAAACACCACAATAAAGAGAACTCCACAAACTGTCAGAATACAGAAAGGACACCCCAAACTCAGCAATTTAAACAAGATGAAGAGACAGAGGAATACCCAGCAGGTAAAGGAACAGGATAAATGCCCACCAAACCAAACAAAAGAGGAAGAGATAGGGAATCTACCTGATAAAGAATTCCAAATAATGATAGTGAAATTGATCCAAAATCTTGAAATCAAAATGGAATCACAGATAAATAGCCTGGAGACAAGGATTGAGAAGATGCAAGAAAGGTTTAACAAGGACCTAGAAGAAATAAAAAAGAGTCAATGTATAATGAATAATGCAATAAATGAGATCAAAAACACTCTGGAGGCAACAAATAGAATAACAGAGGCAGAAGACAGGATTAGTGAATTACAAGATAGAATGGTAGAAATAAATGAATCAGAGAGGAAAAAAGAAAAACGAATTAAAAGAAATGAGGACAATCTCAGAGACCTCCAGGACAGTATTAAACGCTACAACATTCGAATCATAGGGGTCCCAGAAGAAGAAGACAAAAAGAAAGACCATGAGAAAATACTTGAGGAGATAATAGTTGAAAACTTCCCTAAACTGGGGAAGGAAATAGTCACTCAAGTCCAAGAAACCCAGAGAGCCCCAAACAGGATAAACCCAAGGCAAAACACCCCAAGACACATATTAATCAAATTAACAAAGATCAAACACAAAAGAACAAATATTAAAAGCAGCAAGGGAAAAACAACAAATAACACACAAGGGAATTCCCATAAGGATAACAGCTGATCTTTCAATAGAAACTCTCCAAGCCAGGAGGGAATGGCAAGACATACTTAAAGTGATGAAAGAAAATCACCTACAGCCCAGATTATTGTACCCAGCAAGGATCTCATTCAAATATGAAGGAGAAATCAAAAGCTTTACAGACAAGCAAAAGCTGAGAGAATTCAGCACTACCAAACCAGCTCTCCAACAAATACTAAAGGATATTCTCTAGACAGGAAACACAAAAAGGGTGTATAAATTCAAACCCAAAGCAATAAAGTAAATGGCAACAGGATCATACTTATCAATAATTACCTTAAACGTAAATGGGTTGAATGCCGCAACCAAAAGATAAAGATTGGCTGAATGGATACAAAAATAAGACCCCTACATATGTTGTCTACAAGAGACCCACCTCAAAACAGGGGACACATACAGGCTGAAAGTGAAGGGCTGGAAAAAGATTTTCCATGCAAATAGGGACCAAAAGAAAGCAGGAGTAGCAATACTTATATTGGAGCAATATCATATCAGATAAAATAGACTTTAAAACAAAGGCTGGAAAAGAGACAAAGAAGGTCACTACTTGGATCAAAGGTCAATCCAAGAAGAAGATATAACAATTATAAATATATATGCACCCAACATAGGAGCACCGCAATATGTAAGACAAATACTAACAAGTGTGAAAGGAGAAATTAACAATAACACAATAATAGTGGGAGACTTTAATACCCCACTCACACCTATGGATAGATCAACTAAACAGAAAATTAACAAGGAAACACAAACTTTAAATGATACAATAAACCAGTCAGACCTAATTGATATCTATAGGACATTTCACTCCAAAACAATGAATTTCACCTTTTTCTCAAGCACACATGGAACCTTCTCTAGGATAGATCACACCCTGGGCCATAAATCTAGCCTTGGTAAATTCAGAAAAATTGAAATCATTCCAAGCATCTTTTCTGACCACAATGCAGTAAGATTAGATCTCAATTACAGGAGAAAAACTATTAAACATTCCAACATATGGATGCTGAACAACACGTTGCTGAATAACCAACAAATCACAGAAGAAATAAAAAAAAGAAATCAAAGTATGCATAGAAACAAATGAAAATGAAAACACAACAACCCAAAACTTGTGGGACACTGTAAAAGCAGTCCTAAGGGGAAAGTTCATAGCAATACAGGCATACTTCAAGAAACAAGAAAAAAGTCAAATAACCTAACTCTACACCTAAAGCAACTAGAAAAGGAAGAAATGAAGAACCCCAGGGTTAGTAGAAGGAAAGAAACCTTAAAAATTAGGGCAGAAAGAAATGCAAAAGAAACAAAAGAGACCATAGCAAAAATCAACAAAGCAAAAAGCTGGTTCTTTGAAAGGATAAATAAAATTGACAAACCATTAGCCAGACTCATCAAGAAACAAAGGGAGAAAAATCAAATAAATAAAATTAGAAATGAAAATGGAGAGATCACAACAGACAACACAGAAATACAAAGGATCATAAGAGACTACTATCAGCAATTATATGGCAATAAAATGGACAACGTGGAAGAAATGGACAAATTCTTAGAAAAGTACAACTTTCCAAAACTGGACCAGGAAGAAATAGAAAATCTTAACAGATCCATCACAAGCATGGAAATTGAAACTGTAATCAGAAATCTCCCAGCAAACAAAAGCCCAGGTCCAGATGGCTTCACAGCTGAATTCTACCAAAAATTTAGAGAAGAGCTAACACCTATCCTACTCAAACTGTTCCAGAAAATTGCAGAGGAAGGTAAACTTCCAAACTCATTCTATGACGCCACCATCACCCTAAACCAAAACCTGACAAAGATGCCACAAAAAAAGAAAACTACAGGCCAATATCACTGAAGAACATAGATGCAAAAATCCTTAACAGATCATACACCATGATCAAGTGGGCTTTATCCCAGGGGTGCAAGGATTCTTCAATATCCGCAAATCAGTCAATGTAATACACCACATTAACAAATTGAAAAATAAAAGCCATATGATTATCTCAATAGATGCAGAGAAAGCCTTTGACAAAATTCAACATCCATTTATGATAAAAACTCTCCAGAAAGCAGGAATAGAAGAAACATACCTCAATATAATAAAAGCTATATATGACAAACCCACAGCAAACATTATCCTCAATGGTGAAAAATTGAAAGCATTTCCTCTAAAGTCAGGAACAAGACAAGGGTGCCCACTTTCACCATTACTATTCAACATAGTTTTGGAAGTTTTGGCCACAGCAATCAGAGCAGAAAAAGAAATAAAAGGAATCCAAATTGGAAAAGAAGAAGTAAAACTCTCACTATTTGCAGATGACATGATCCTCTACATAGAAAACCCTAAAGACTCCACCAGAAAATTACTAGAACTAATCAATGATTATAGTAAAGTTGCAGGATATAAAATCAACACACAGACATCCCTTGCATTCCTATACACTAATAATGAGAAAATAGAGAAATTAAGGAAACAATTCCATTCACCATTGCAACGAAAAGAATAAAATACTTAGGAATATATCTACCTAAAGAAACTAAAGACCTATATATAGAAAACTATAAAACACTGGTGAAAGAAATCAGAGGACACTAATAGATGGAGAAATATACCATGTTCATGGATTGGAAGAATCAATATACTGAAAATGAGTATACTACCCAAAGCAATCTATCGATTCAATGCAATCCCTATCAAGCTACCAACGGTATTCTTCACAGAGCTAGAACAAATAATTTCACAATTTGTATGGAAATACAAAAAACCTCGAATAGCCAAAGCTATCTTGAGAAAGAAGAATGGAACAGGAGGAATCAACCTGCCTGACTTCAGGCTCTACTACAAAGCCACAGTCATCAAGACAGTATGTTACTGGCACAAAGACAGAAATATAGATCAATTGAACAAAATAGAAAGCCCAGAGATAAATCCATGCACCTATGGACACCTTATCTTTGACAAAGGAGGCAAATTTGAATATACAATGGATTAAGGACAATCTCTTTAACAAGTGGTGCTGGGAAAACTGGTCAACCACTTGTAAAATAATGAAACTAGAGCACTTTCTAACACCATACTCAAAAATAAATTCAAAATGGATTAAAGATCTCAACGTAAGACCAGAAACTATAAAACTCCTAGAGGAGAACATAGGCAAAACACTCTCCAACATACATCACAGCAGGATCCTCTATGACCCACCTCCCAGAATATTGGAAATAAAAGCAAAAATAAACAAATGGGGCCTAATTAAAATTAAAAGCTTCTGCACAACAAAGGAAACTATTAGCAAGGTGAAAAGGCAGCCTTCAGAATGGGAGAAAATAATAGCAAATGAAGCAACCGACAAACAACTAATCTCAAAAATATACAAGCAACTCCTACAGCTCAACTCCAGAAAAATAAATGACCCAATCAAAAAATGGGCCAAAGAACTAAACAGACATTTCTCCAAAGAAGACATACAGATGGCTAACAAACACATGAAAAGATGCTCAACATCACTCATTATCAGAGAAATGCAAATCAAAACCACTATGAGGTACCATTTCACGCCAGTCAGAATGGCTGCGATCCAAAAGTCTACAAGCAATAAATGCTGGAGAGGGTGTGGAGAAAAGGGAACCCTCTTACACTGTTGGTGGGAATGCAAACTAGTACAGCCACTATGGAGAACAGTGTGGAGATTCCTTAAAAAACTGGAAATAGAACTGCCTTATGACCCAGCTATCCCACTGCTGGGCATACACACTGAGGAAACCAGAAGGGAAAGAGACACGTGTACCCCAATGTTCATCGCAACACTGTTTATAATAGCCAGGACATGGAAGCAACCTAGATGTCCATAAGCAGATGAATGGATAAGAAAGCTGTGGTACATATACACAATGGAGTATTACTCAGCCATTAAAAAGAATACATTTGAATCAGTTCTAATGAGGTGAATGAAACTGGAGCTGATTATACAGAGTGAAGTAAGCCAGAAAGAAAAACACCAATATAGTATACTAACGCATATATATGGAATTTAGAAAAATGGTAACAATAACCTGGTGTACGAGACAGCAAAAGAGACACTGATGTATAGAACAGTCTTTTGGACTCTGTGGGAGAGGGAGAGGGTGGGATGATTTGGGAGAATGGCATTGAAATATGTATAATATCATATGTGAAACAAGTTGCCAGTCCAGGTTCGATGCATGATACTGGATGCTTGGGGCTGGTGCACTGGGACGACCCAGAGGGATGGTATGGGGAGGGAGGAGGGAGGAGGGTTCAGGATGGGGAACACATGTATACCTGTGGCAGATTCATTTTGATATATGGCAAAACCAATACAATATTGTAAAGTTAAATAAAATAAAATAAAATAAAAATTCTAGCTCTTCCCTAAATTTCAAATTAGGAATTCCAGGGCTGTCCGATGTTTAGGGCTCCCTGCATCCACTGCACGGGTTCAATCCCTGGTCATCAAACTAACATCTGGCATGCTGAGCGGCCCGGCTCCCTACTCCCAAAGTTATACTAGAGCATTTCATGGACTCATTTATGTTCAACACCTTTTTTTTTTTTTTAACGACCAAACTTTATAGTATTTCAGACTGAATTCCCAGTAAATTGAATGTCTCTTCTGGAAAGCACATGTTACTTCTAAGAATTTTCATTCCTTCAGCAGCTTGGTAGAAGGATCTTCATGAATAAAATAAGTGGAACTATGTAGCTAAGCATGAGTTATGTTCTGGCATGCTTTCTTCCTGGGCAACCTTAACCCAGTGACTGAGCCCTTGGGAATAGTTTCCTGCTCTGTGTGACAGATATGATCTTCAGGGTCTTGTAGAACAAACTGTGTCAGTGCCCTTGGCCGACGTGGGAGGTGGCAGCTTCTTTAGCCCCAAGGCCTTGGCTGAGCAGGAGCGACGTGGAGGCGGGGCTGATAGCAGAGTTAAAAAGACGTGTGCCTCCAAGGGCCAGGTGTTCCCCGAGAGGCCATGGACCAGAACCACACCTCCTCCCGCCTACGCATCTTGCTGCGCCACCTCGATGGCTGCTTGGCCCGGCCCACTGTATCCTTTGGGAGCACGGCGTTCGAGCTCGGAAAGTGATGGCTTTCAGGGTGTATCATACAACCTCCCTGCTGACTCTTTCTGGCTCCTGGCTCCCACCATCTGTCCTTGTGATGGTCACATCTCTTCCAGGTGCTGGCGGGCGGGGACACGTACATCCCCCAGGAGGGCACTTGTCTGCCAGGTGGGTCTGGGACTGCTGGCTCCAGTGACTTGGCGTCGGAGTTGGCGTTGCTGCAGCCTTCCGGGCCCTCTCAGGGCCTCTGTTCCCCGGCTTTGGGAGGGGACGGTGGGAAGTCCAAGCTGGCTGACTCTCTGTTGCCCTGTCACTTTCTATACTTGACCATGCCTGATCGTGGGGCTGCCTAGAGACAGAGACCATAGCCAGGGGCGCAGAGCCACCCTGAGGAGCCGAGCGCTCCTCTCGGGATGGGGCTGCCCCCCAGCTCTTCTTCTTCAGGGGAGCCCGGTGGCACTTACACTGTTTCCTGGAGAAGGGCTGGGTGTCCTGTGTCTACTCCTGGTCAGGCCTTCTGAAATGAATCCAAGTCAATCTGTGCGCCACCAGTGTTGGATCCAGAGAGATGTCACTGTGTGCCTCAGAAATCAACTTGCTTTGCAGAATTGTTTTTGCGTGTTCAGTGATCTCATTCAGGGCTCACAACACAGGCTGGGATTTTGCTCTGCTGTATTCAGGATCCTGAAATCTTTCTTAAAGTCGATTCTGGTGGCTGTTCCTTTTAATTTCACTGCTGTTCTCCCAGAGGAGTTCCAATCAGAACCATTGTAAATTTAAAATCCCATCCACAAACTGATAAAGGGAACCTAGGTGACTCTGTGGCTTCCCTGGTGGCTCAGAAGGTAAAGAATCCACCTGCAAGGCAGGAGATCAGGGTTCGATTCCTGGGTTGGGAAGATCCCCTGGAGGAAGATTGGCAACTCATCACAGTATTCTTGCCTGGGGAATCCCCACGGACAGAGGAGCCTGGCGAGCTAGAGTCCATGGGGTGGCAAAGAGTCAGACACGACTGAGCAACTAGGCACAGCACAGGCGACTATAATCTCATTTTACAGGTGAGAAAGCAATTGAGGTTGGAGATTAAAACTCCTGACAAAGGTCATTTAAGGCACATAGTGGTTGTTAAAGTGTGGTCCCAGGGCCAGCAGCATCAGCACCACCTGGCTACTTGGTAGAAATGAAGGGCCTCAGCCTCCTCTCAGACCTGTGGTGTCAACATCCAGGGACATGGGGCTGGCAACCTGGTTTCACCTGGTTCTGATACAAGTTCAGTTGTGAAAACCACAAATATACTCGGACCAGATATAATTGGAACTAGATTAAGGTTTCTGAGTCAGGTTGTTAACACTTTCAAATTTTAATTGTGTGGGTTTTTTTTTTTTTTGCCCACCTGTATGACACATGGAATCTTAGTTCCCCAACCAATGATTGAACCCATGCCCGCTGCAGTGGAAACACTAAGTCCTAACCACTGGACTGCCAGGGAATACCTTAAGTTTAATATTCTGATCATATTGGACTTAGCTTTAATAGTATGGAGGTCAGAGTTGGTTTTTTCCATATCTGTTTCCTAGAATAGCACCAACACAAGCTCCTATGGTGGTGGAAATGTTCTGTGCCAGTGCTGTCCAATATGGTAGCCACATGTGGCTATGAACACCTGAAATATGACTAGTGCAGTTAAAGCACTGACGTTTTCATTTGAATACATTTATTATTTTTATTATTTTTTAGTATAAATTTATTTATTTTAATCAGAGGCTAATTACTTTACAATATTGTATTGGTTTTGCCATACATTGACATGAATCCACCACGGGTGTACATGTGTTCCCCAGACTGAACGCCCCTCCCACCTCCCTCCCCATCCCAACCCTTTGGGTCATCCCAGTGCACCAGCCCCGAGCACCCTGTATCATGCATTGAACCTGGACTGGCGATTTGTTTCACATATGATATTATACATGTTTCAATGCCATTCTCCAAATCATCCCACCCTCTCCCTCTCCCACAGAGTCCAAAAGACTGTTCTATACATCTGTGTCTCTTTTGCTGTCTCGTATACAGGGTTATTGTTACCATCTTTCTAAATTCCATATATATTCATTAGTATACTGTATTGGTGTTTATCTTTCTGGCTTACTTCACTCTGCATAATCAGCTCCAGTTTCATCCACCTCATTAGAACTGATTCAAATGTATTCTTTTTAATGGCTGAGTAATACTCCATTGTGTATATGTACCACAGCTTTCTTATCCATTCGTCTGCCGATGGACATCTAGGTTGCTTCCATGTCCTGGCTATTATAAACAGTGTTGCGATGAACATTGGGGTACACGTGTCTCTTTCAATTGTGGTTTCCTCAGTGTGCACACCCAGCAGTGGGATTGCTGCATCATATGGCAGTTCTATTATTTCCAGTTTTTTTAAGGATTCTGAAATAAGGAATGATTTTTGAAGTATGACAGTCTAGTTTTTATTTTTATAAAGATTTTTTGGAAGTGGAACATTTCTAAAGTCTTTATTGAATTTGTTACAATATTGCTTCTGTTTGATGTTTTTGATTCTTGGCCATGAGGCAGGTGGGCTCTTAGGTCTGAGACAAAGGATTCAACCCACACCCCCTGCACTGGAATGCAGTCTTCACCACTGGACTGCCAGGGAAGTCCTACGGTGTAGTTTTTAAATGCATATAAACACAAATAAGAAAATCAATATCACCCATAATTCCACTTCCTACAGGTCATTATTTGTAAACAGTTTGGTGTGTTTATTTCCATGTATTTACATAACTGCATAATTCCATAGTTAGGACCACGCAGTATGGTACAGATTCTTACCCCATTTTTTTCCCCAGGTTTATTAACATTATATAGGAAACATAGTAAATAATTATTAGCTTTGTAAACATTTCCATGTATTAAAAAAATTCTCCAAGAACAACAACAAAAGTAAAAGCCATAATGCAGGAGTGGGAGAGAGGAGAAAAGGACTGGAAGAGTGATGTCTGGATGTCTGGACTGTCCTGGCAGCCACAGTTTGCTGAGAACAACTGACAAAGAGGTTAACTCTCTCCCTCGGGGAAAACAGACTGCAGCTAGTAATTCTGACTCCTGGCCTGCCTCCTCCTTGACTTTTTATTTTTCCACACTGTGAGGCCTGTGGGATCTTAGTTCCCCAACCAGCTAAGTGAACCAGGGCCCTCCAGAGAAAGAGTGCTGAGTCCTAACCACTGGGATGCCAGGGAATTCACATCTCCTTGATTATTATATTGTCCCCAGTTACATACAAACAGCATTCAAAAAGCATGTTTTTGAGAAGTGACATTCTGAAAATAACTCTTTCAGCAAAAGAAACAATAGAAAAAATGAGAAGAAAAAAAAACCCCAATGCTAAGACAATCATCTGTGATAACTATATAGAAAAGAAAACTAGAAGGAATTTTCTAGTTTTTTAAGATATTTAAAATGATACTCTAGTATGTGGATTATATTTTTCTTGGAGTCATTGTTTATTTTATGGACTTTATTTTTTCTTTTGAGAAACCATAGGTAATTCAGAGGCCTGTGAAAGGCTGTATCACTGCAGATCTTACACCTAAGGACACTAGTGTTTTTTACCCTCCTAGTTCTCCAAGTATTTTCCAGCCTCAATACAACTGAAAGATACAATCCAGTCCTACCACAGTGATTTTTTACTGGGGGAAGAATTTTGGAGCTTGAACTCTAGTAGGGGTTTAAAAAAGTTCTCCAGGTGAATCTGACACCCACCATACCCACTTCATCTGAGAATCAGTGCTTTACAGGGAGGCACTCCACTAAAGCAATAGCTTTTAGTCTTGAGCCAGGGTTGGCAACATTTTCCATACTTTTTTTTTTTTAATGACCAGCCAAACTGTTTCTAATATTTTGGACTAGGCTCCCACTAAGTTAAATATCTCTTTCAAATAGCACATTTCTCTTTATTTCTAGAATAGAGCCTTTGCATTTTTATTCACTCAGTAGTTTGGTGGAAAAAATATCCAGGAGGAATAAGGAAAGTATGAATATAGTGTCAGTCAAGTCTTAGCTCAGTTGCTCTCTGCTGGGTGACCTTGGACCAGTTACTGAGCGCTCCCAGCCTAGGGTTTCTGCTCTGTGCAGTTGGCATAATAAAGGTCTTGGCTTCCAGGCACCTCCTTAGGCCATTGTGAAATGAGACGATCTAAGCAGCAGTGCACTGAAGCGTATGTGTGTAGTCAGTGTGCCTGATGACTGTGTAGGGCTGGTCTTCCCTTGTGAAAACCAATCCAGGGTGGGTTGATTCTAGAAGGGTGATGCCTGGACTTCACTTGATTTGCCTTAAATCACATCCTAGATATCTCACCCGGCTTCAAGGCCTGGTTCTCCAGCCACTTTCCATCCTCAACAATTCCAGTAAGTAGATATAATTTTAATTCTTAACCATTCAATGTAAAAAAAGGTTTCCCCCGCCCCCCGACCATGGTAACTAGGATATAAAACACAGGTTGCATGATGAGAATTTATTATACAAGTCCTCCAACCCAGGACTTTTTCTAATTGGAAATTTTTTAAGACAAAGACTTTTCCTCTATGTATTTTAAATTTTAAAAAGAAGTGAAAATGTCAGAAAATGCATAAGCTTATTTTGTAAAATTCAGGCATGGTAAATCTCATTTAAATTATCCTGTTATTTGGTCACTCTGATGTCCAGCTAGCATCATTGGTTTATCTTGACGTCACTTTTGAAGTGGAAGACATTGATGTCTGTGGACTATTCTCATAGAGTGGCAACTCCAAACCAGAGGAAGGGATAGGGTGATTTGAGTTTGTGTGTGTGCTATACACATATTTAGATTTTTGTTACTTGGATTTCTTCTGTGAATGCATGAACCAGACAATTAAAAACACAAAATATATTAAATTTGTTTCCTCTTTGATAAACCATATTTATTCATTACAGAGCCAATTTTAAAATCAGAGAAATAGGAGGAAGTAAAAAAAATCATCCATAATGCCATTCTATTAAGGAAATCACTGTTAAACATTTTTCCTGTATTTCTTTATAGTTTTTTCCTTGGAAACAAATAGTGTCTTGGTTTTATATCACTGTCATCAAATCTTAATTTAATAAGCAATGTCCTTAATTTAATAAGTATGTTCATTTTTAATCCAATCACATTGAATGGATATGATATAATCAGCTAATTATTATTCTATATCTTAGTGACAGTAATTACTGTTTTAGATTTAAAACTTAAAAAAAACTCAGATTATTTCCTTAAAGTCTTAGAAATGCTTGGTGGAAGAGTACAAACATTTCTCAGGTTCTTGATACATAATGTTAGGTTGTGATTTTTAAATTGGATTTGAGATTTTTTTCCTCCTTTAGGTACACTTGGGAGAATAATGTTCTAAGCCTAGAACAGAGAAAATTCTATGAAGAAAATGGATTTCTTGTCATTAAAAATTTGGTGTCTGATGCTGATATTCAACGCTTTAGGTGCTAAGTAACACTTTATTATATAACGGAAATGTGTATTCTGTGTGTGCAATGGGACTATGGGTAGGATTACCTTGTGTGTGTTCAGATATTTTTCAGGCATCAGGTTTGTTAGGAAGTGGCTTGTTAGAACCTGGGTTTGAGCCAGAGTGTCTGGCTTTAATCTCAGTCTCTTTAGTTAATATTGTAGGTATAGGGCAATTTCCTTAACCTTTCCATGCCTGTTTCTATATCTGCAGAATGGGGAAAATAACAGTACTTATGTCCTAGAATGGTTTTTAGGACTAAACAGGTAAAGTAGAGACAGAGTTCTTAGGGCCTGGTACATGGTGATGCTAGGGAGGTGTTTGCTTTTTTGTTCTAATGAAACCAAATCACAAATATTTCCCCACTGGTCCACTAAGCTACGGACTATTCAAATTCTGGTAGCGAATTTCAACTCCACAGTTAGGAGGCGGGCACTTCTGAGTTGGCCATTTTCTCCTTCCTGTCATCAGAACTATTTGACCTGGGGCTTGAGGACCATTTAGTGCAGAAAAACCACTCCCAAGTCTTCGAATCCTTCCACAGAACAAATGGAAGGCCAGGAAGGTGCTTAGTGCCTGTGGTACTGACATCATTTACCAATGAATTTTCTAGGAATGAATTTCAAAGAATCTGCAGAAAGGAGGTGAAACCATTGGGATTGTTGGTGATGAGAGATGTCACCATCGCAAAATCAGAATATGTGCCAAGTGAGAAAGTGGTTTCCAAGGTCCAGGATTTCCAAGAAGATGAGGAACTCTTCAGATACTGCACCCTCCCTGAGGTTCAAGACCTTCCTGTGCTTTCTTTCTCTTTAAGCTAATAGCCTATCTGCATGTCTGCCTCTGAAATCTTTATAACTTTTTTGTTTTTTTCATTTTATCTTGCCCTTTTCTACTGGCCTTCCCAGGTGGCGCTAGTGATAAAGAACCCCCCTCCACTGCAGGAGACTTAAGAGACATGGGTTCGATCCCTGGTTTGAGAAGATCCCCTGGAGAAGGAAATGGCAAACCACTCCAGTATTCTTGCCTGGAAAAGCTCATGGACAGAGGAGCCTGGCAGGCTACATTCCATGGGGTAGCAAAGGATTAGACTCTTGTCCTTTTCTATTGGGGCCCGATAGCAGTGGTTCTTAATCAGAGGTGGACATTTGGCAAAGTCTGGAGACATGTTTGCTTGTCAGGCAGGAGGGGTGGTGGGTTTTAATGGGTAGAGATCTGGATGCTGCTACTGGGTCCAGGGATGCTATAATGCAGAGAAGAGCCTGTTGCAGCAAACAAAGAATGATGCGGCCCAAAATGTCAGTAGTGCCAAGACTGAGAAATCCTCATGATTTTTCTATTTTTGCTGGAGAAGAGCAGGATTTCTGTGGTAAACAGAGAGCCTTCTCACACTCCCTACAGGCATGTCCACAGGGATAAAAGTGCTGAGGCTTACCTATTGCACGCCGCTTTTCAATTTGTTTTATGAATCTGGTCAGTAGTGGTGTCTGTTTTTAAATTTAAACTAGGTTTTTAAAAAATTATTCTTTAAGAGTAGTTCATAGCTATGAAAATATCTAGTGTGGAATGACATGAAGGGAAAAGGAAATTCTCGCACCCCCTGCACCACTCACTGTTCTGTTTTACGTATTCATCTAGAACCGTTTCAGGTATAATCAAGCATATTTGTATAACCCCACCTTTCGTGTAACAGGAAGCATCCTGGTTGTCACCTTGGTTTTTCCACTGGTAATACACATGAGAGAGACATCTTTCCATTGGTATCTGTGGATCTACTTTATACTTTGTAAACTATTGCATAGTAATGCCTTGCATGAATGTATTACAGTTTCATTTTTAAAAGAGTTTATTATTTTTTTCTCATTTATTTATTTTTGCTGGTGCTGTCTTTGTTACTGCACATGGGCTCCTCTCTAGTTGAGGTGCACGGGATTCTCATTTTGTTGGCTTTTCTTGCTGCGGCTCTCAGGCTCCAGAGCTGGAGCTCGGCAGTTGTGGTGCGAGGGCTTAGGTGCTCCTTGTGTGTGGAATCTTCCTGGAGCAGAGATCAAATCCATGTCCCCCGCACTGGCAGTGGGGTTCTTATCCACTGTAGCATAAGGTAGT
Source organism: Bos indicus x Bos taurus (assembly GCF_003369695.1). Classification (NCBI taxonomy): domain Eukaryota; kingdom Metazoa; phylum Chordata; class Mammalia; order Artiodactyla; family Bovidae; genus Bos; species Bos indicus x Bos taurus. The sequence continues at coordinate 55,437,732 of NC_040088.1, forward strand.
CCTGTACTATGGTTTCTGACCAGTCATTTAGAATGGTTTAAAAGGACACTTTGCACAAAGTTCTTATTAGAACTTATACCCCAAGTGCTGTTAGAAAGTCTGATTCTTGAAGACTGCACAGCTGAGGTATCTGGGAGGTCTGGCCTCTTGAGTTGGGGACAAGAAGGGAAGTGGCCTCTTTGAACCATGCATTCTTCCCAACCTCACGTCCTGTTTTGGAAATGAAAATTGTGTGGGTGGATCATGATAAAAGCTGGAAATTATAGGCAGCATGTGGTAGAATGTCCTGTCAGGATGTTCCTACTTCTGTAACCTGCAAACCATGTGTCTGGTGGTTCATGCAATGATTTTTTAGGAGGTAGGTATTCTTCTAATAGCTAGGTGTTTATTTTAATATATATTGGAAAAATGACCAGCGCCTCAAACCCATGGTTTGAAGAATTTTATTAATTAGGATAAGACTAAGATAGGAAGTAGGGAGAATATCCTCTAAATATATTGGAAAATTCTGCAAAGCAGAACAAAAACTCTGAGGATTGCTCTTGAATGACAACCATTTAGAAAATCGCAGCCTAGGAGAGATAAATTGGAAGACTGAGATGGACACATACACACAGTGTATAGAAAATAGACAACAAATAACGATTACTGTATAGCACAGGGAACTGTATTCAATACTCAGTAATGGCCTATATGGGGAAAGAGTCTTAGTGTATATATATATAACATTTTCATTTTACTATACACCTGAAATTAACAATTATAATTCAACTATACCCCAATCAAAATTTTTTAAAAAAGTAAAGAACAACTCTTTTCCCATCTTTTTGAATACCCCCCAAAATGACAAAAACAAACTTTTTAATAAAAAATAAAACAAGCATTATGTCGGTCTCCTGGGAGTTTTGTAACATTTCAAGTGTTTTATACTCAAATTGCCTACATTCCTTATACAGAAGAGATCATATAATTGAGCGCCATAGAATGTACTTCATTTTTTGGAGTCAGACAGAATTAGAGATTGAATATGGATATGAATTTGAGCAAACTCCGAGAGACAGTAGAGGACAGGGAAGCCTGGTGTGCTGCAGTCTGTGGGGTCTCAAAGAGTCAGACAGGACTTAGTGTCTGAACAACATCATCATTGTTTTCATTCAACTGGCCCTGCCAGTTTGGACATCTTTTTCATCGGAGGTTTAATTCCTGCCCTTCGTAGCTGGTGTCTCAGAAAAACTCATGTCTCTCTTGTAGAAGAAGCACTTAGATTTTCAGCTGGTTCCAAAAAGCCTGTTTGAGAGTGTTTCTGATGATTTGCAGTTGCTCACTTTTGCGTGGTTTGTTTGCAAGGTTGTGAAATACTGGTTGATTGATTTAAATGACTGCCAACGGGGTATAGATAGATGTACTTTGTGCCACATACTTGTGCATCTGATTTCCCTCCTTTTTCCTTAGATTCTGAAGTATGTGGAGTGCTTCACTGGACCCAATATTATGGCCATACATACAATGCTGATAAACAAACCTCCAGATTTTGGTAAAGAGCTTTTATTGATAAAGGAAAAGAAAAGCAAACAAATAAAGAGAAAAAGAAAGAAAATAGCAAAGTGCACTACTGCTAAATTTTTGCATAAATGAATATATATATTTTCACTTAAGTCTCAAAGTAGCTTACATCATAACAACACTGAAGTATAATAGTGATATCAATGTTAACTCCAGGGTTATTGCTGGGACTGTAGACAAGTGGCTTCTGAAAGATGCAGTTTAATAAAACACAACTGTCTCTCTACCCCCACAGACTCCTGATATTCAGCATCTCTAAGCTTTGTTACCCATTCTCACCAATGCATGAGGGTGTGGACTTTGGCTTCCTGATCTGAAGACAGTATTATTACTAACAAATTTAAAACTGAACTTTTATCAAATACCATAGCTATTCTTAAAGTTTTCTGTGCTTGGTAAAATGTAGCTTCTAAGCCCTCCCTCCTAGAGAGACTGATTCAGAAAATAGAAACTAGGAACCTGGATTTTATTAACCATACTCAGAGATGCTATGCAGATGGCTCTTGGGCCACACTGAGAAATTCAGCTGTATCAGTGGTAGGAAATCAGCCATTAGAGATCTTTAATCCATTGCTACTCTGTCTCTGTCCTGATGGCCAAGAGAGGTTTATGTACTAAGCCTGTAGCCTAACATCAGTAGGCCTTTCCCTCCCTGGGTGTCCTGGGTGAAGAGATCACCTGGCCTGGGGAAACCACGTTCAGAAGGCAATTCTAGGGGAGAATGTGAATGTGGGTGTAGTATCTCTGGTTCTTCACAGTGATTGTACAGCAAATGGTTCTAGTTTGGTGGGGGAAACCTTTTGAGAGTCCTTCTATTTATTTATTTAGTTAATTAATGAATCATTTTTTTATATCAGTCACTTAGAAGGCTGTCATAGGATCTCAGATTTGACCACTCTCTTTAATTAGTCAACCTGTTTTGGGTATACTAAGCTCTATGCCCAAACCAGAGTTAGGAAGGTATAAAGCACAACGGAGATGATGACATATGTACAGATTGCTAGAAAACAGTGTAAGTAGTCCTCAGCTACCAGAAATCCAGAAAGAATTAGAGGATTGAGTCATTGTGCTGATTCAGTCTTCTAATTTGGTGCTTATCTCTAGAGGCTGGTTTTCTTCAGCATTGTCTCATCTGTTTGGTTTTTGCAAGGATAGGTCATTGTTCTGGTTTTTTAAGCAGAGAAGAATTCTGAGACTTGAGTTTATTTAACAGCAAATTCTGTTTCAGGCAAGAAGACATCCCGTCATCCCTTGCACCAGGATCTGCACTATTTCCCATTCAGGCCCAGCAATAGCATCGTTTGTGCCTGGACAGCCATGGAGCACATTGACCGGAACAATGGGTGTCTGGCTGTGCTGCCAGGGACACACAAAGGCCCCTTGCAACCCCATGATTATCCCCAATGGGAGGTAAGTTTGCTAGATGGCTGAGTTTTGATCAGATTTGACTGTTTTGATTTCATATCAGTACTCATATTCTTGCCTGGAGAATCCCATGGACAGAGGAGCTTGCTGCTGCTGCTGCTGCTAAGGCGCTTTAGTGTCCGACTCTGTGCGACCCCAAAGACGGCAGCCCACCAGGCTCTGCCCTCCCTGGGATTCTCCAGGCAAGAACACTGGAGTGGGTTGCCATTTCCTTCTCCAATGCATGAAAAGTGAAAAGTGAAAGTGAAGTCGCTCAGTCGTGTCTGACTCTATGCGACCCCATAGACAGCAGCCCACCAGGCTCCTCTGTCCATGGGATTTTCCAGGCAAGAGTACTGGAGTGGGTTGCCACTGCCTTCTCCGGAGGAGCTTAGCAGACTACAATCTATAGGCAAAGAATCAGACATGACTGAAGTGACTCAGCACGCACATACACATAAGGAGCTTTACCAGTAAGATGACATTTCCCTTCTTAGAGAAACATTGTTCTGGAATGTAAAACGAGGATTAGGGAAAATTCCAGGATGTCAGATAAAATGATCACCTCCATTCTTTCAACAAGTGCTTGAAGGCCAACCAAAGTGGTGGACTTTGGTGATGCTATAAAAGATCTGAGATTATAAAGCCTAACTACAGAGGTAAGACAAAAACACGGTAACACCAGATGCATGTGCCAAGTGAGTCTTACACACTGACTGGTTGGTCTCTCAGTGAAGAAGCGGGATTATCTGCTTCCACCTGAAGAGACCAGCAGAGAGAGGCTCTGGGGAGGACTGAGCAGCGTTCCATTATGAGGCTGTTCCATAGTTTATCAATTTAGCTGGTCAATGCTTTGGGGCCCGTGATTGAGGAGATCAAATCATTTTTTCAAGGACAATAACCTTGTGGTCTGGCACAGTATATGTATTGCAGGTGTAGGAGTCCAGAGGCAGAGAAACAAGGGAGTAGACTCTTAATTAGTGTTTTAGATGTAAGGAAATAAGGTCTCAAAATCCCATAATGATGGTAAGGATGGAAGAGCACCTTTTGTTAAGGCAGACAGAATGCACACGGTTCTGCAGGATGCTAAGAATATTGGGACTTCCCTGGTAGTCTAGTGCTTAGGAATCCAAGCTTTCACTGTGAAATGTGCAGGTTCAGTCTCTGGTTAGGGACTAAGATCTGACAAGCCGCTCAGCCAAAAAAAAAAAAAAAAAAAATATATATATATATATATGTGTGTGTGTGTGTGTGTGTGTGTGTGTGTGTGTGTTTTAGGACTTCTGTGCTTAAATTAGTCAGAATTAGTTAGAATTCCTGCACTGAGGCTTAGTGCTAAGTGCTGCAATGAGAGACTAGATGGAGTTATCTTGCTCAAATATCCACTCTGGGCAGGAGTCAAAGACTCACCATAGTATAGTCGGGAAGTAGTCATTCCCCCAAAGGAATTTGGGTTTGGGATAGTCTTAGGAAAGGAAATGGGATAGTGCCCAAGACCCAAAAAGGCTTGAAAGCTTCTCATTTTAGGTTTTTTCCATAAAAGATATAACCACTAGCTAATGCAGTAATTAACTTTGAAAATAGTTTGAAAACAAAGTTGTGAGTTTTTTTTTTTTCTTTGTGTGCAGTGACTTTGAAAAACAGAGGTTGAAATAATTTTAAAATGTAACATTTTAATTTACTTTCTTTCTTTACTCTGGATGTAACATGAGTGGGTTTTGAGCTCAGAAATACTGAGTACTTTCTCTCTCCTATTTGGGGAGATGAGCCTCTCTCTGAGTTAGCTTCTTAAGAGATCCTTCTGAGTAATAGAGGAATGACTGATGCAAGTTCCAGGTGAGGAGAAGAGCATGCTGGGAAAGAATGAGCATGGGTTTACCAGGAAAGATGATCTCCTGCATTCCCACAAAATGCAAAGCTGATCTGGGTCTTCAGTTATCATTCAGTAATGAACCATAGGTGGAAATTCCAAATTTTTCATCCAGTCTAAAGTATCTCTGATTTTAACAACTCATGGCTTTCTAAAACCAGTCAACTGAGAAGCTTTGGTATAAATAATTTTTTAAAAATCTAATTTATTTGTCTCTTTCTCTTGGAAGAACTTAGAGAAGCTTTGTTTTCCCTGATGAATCATTGATAAAAGTTTTAATTCTTGACTTCTTCACTTTTGAACTTGGCTTCTCTCATGATTTTAGGGAGGAGTCAACATCATGTTCCACAGGATCCAGGACTATGACAAAAACAACGCCCGGGTGCACTTGGTGATGGAGAAGGGAGACACCGTCTTCTTTCACCCTTTGCTCATCCATGGATCTGGTCGGAACAAAAGTCAAGGATTCCGGAAGGTACACATTCACATCACAGCACTGTTTGAAGATGAATGCATGAGGAAGAAAAGTATCCTGATACATGAAAAGTTAAAGGATTTGTAACTTTTAACTCAGCTGCCCTTTAGTCTGGTGTATCTACCAGGAAATATATTTGTCTCCCTCATGCTTTGTTGCTTATAGCAGTAAGAAGCCAGATGACCTTAGGATGCCATCACTATTGAACATTCATGGCATTTCTCCAGACAGAGAGCATAGTTACTTGGCAACTGACAGCATGTTTTCAGAGGAAAAGACAAAGGCAGACATACATACCAAATAATAACATTTGGAAGGTATACAGCTCATATAAGGGGAACGTCTGTAATATTATTGCTATTGGTTAAAATATTATTGATTGGAAAGGAAGGTGTGAATTGGCCACCCAGAAATCAGATATGGCCATATTTTTCACTCCTTAGCCTCAGAATGTTTTAAGCTTTATGAGATCAGTGCTTACATTAAAAATGGACAGAATTTCTCATAAATTTCCACATTTCTTGTTTCTCTAAAATTCAGCAGATCTGATGATATGCTGGGCTCACATTTCCCAAGGATGACATGGCTGTTGATACTAAATATTAGTGTCTTCTTTGGGGCTGCGACCGGTGCATTGAGCGCGACGGCGGCTGCTACCGGCACACTAAGCACGGCCGAGAGGAGCTACCCCATGTCCGAGGTCAGGGGCAGAAGCCGGGAGGACCCCATGCCTGAAGGGCGGCGGCCAAGAGGAGTTACCCCATGTCAGAGGTCAAGGGCAGCGGCCAAGAGTGGCAGGCTGCAATGGCGCAGGAACGGCAGAGAAGAGCTACCCAAGTCCAAGGTCAGGGGCGGCAGCCAGGAGGAGCTACCCCACATCCGAGGTTAGGGGTGGCGGCCAAGAGGAGCTACCCGCGTCCGAGGTCAGGGGCGGCGGCCGGGAGGAGCTACCCCACGCCCGCATGCCAGAGGCCAGGGGCAGCGGCCGGGAGGACCAACCCCACGTCCAAGGAGTGATGGCAGCGCGGGCGCAGGAGGGCCTAGAGGCGCTATCCCACATTGAAGGTCAGGAAGGGCGGCGGTGAGGAGATACCCCTCATCCAAGGTAAGGAGCAGCGGCTGTGCTTTGCTGGAGCAGCCGTGAAGAAATACCCCACGTCCAAGGTAAGAGAAACCCAAGTAAGATGGTAGATATTGCAAGAGGGCATCAGAGGGTAAACACACTGAAACCATACTCACAGAAAACCAGTCAGTCTAATCACACTAGGACCACAGCCTTGTCTAACTCAATGAAACTAAGCCATGCCCATGGGGCAACCCAAGATGGGTGGGTCATTGTGGAGAGATCTGACAGAATGTGGTCCACTGGAGAAAGGAATGGCAAACCACTTCAGTATTCTTGCCTTGGGAACCCCATTAACAGTATGAAAAGGCAAAATGATAGGATACTGAAAGAGGAACTCCCCAGGTCAGTAGGTGGCCAATATGCTACTGGAGATCAGTGGAGAAATAACTCCAGAAAGAATGAAGGGATGGAGCCAAAGCAAAAACAGTATCCAGCTGTGGATGTGACTGGTGATAGAAGCAAGGTCCGATGCTGTAAAGAGCAATATCGCATAGGAACCCGGAATGTCAGGTCCATGAATCAAGGCAAATTGGAAGTGGTCAAACAGGAGATGGCAAGACTGAATGTCGACATTCTAGGAATCAGCGAACTGAAATGGACTGGAATGGATGAATTTAACTCAGATGACCATTATATCTACTCCTATGGGCAGGAATCCCGCAGAAGAAATGGAGTAGCCATCATGGTCAACAAAAGAGTCCAAAATGCAGTACTTGGATGCAATCTCAAAAATGACAGAATGATCTCTGTTCATTTCCAAGGCAAACCATTCAATATCAGAGTAATCCAAGTCTATGCCCCAACCAGTAAGGCTGAAGAAGCTGAAGTTGAATGGCTCTGTGAAGACCTACAAGACCTTTTAGAACTAATACCCAAGAAAGATGTCCTTTTCATTATAGGGGACTGGAATGCAAAAGTAGGAAGTCAAGAAACACCTGAAGTAACAGGCAAATTTGGCCTTGGAATACGGAATGAAGCAGGGCAAAGACTAATAGAGTTTTGCCAAGAAAATGCACTGGTCATAGCAAACTCCCTCTTTCAACAACACAAGAGAAGACTCTACACATGGACATCACCAGATGGTCAACACCGAAATCAGATTGATTATGGTCTTTGCAGCCAAAGATGGAGAAGCTCTATACAGTCAGCAAAAACAAGACCGGGAGCTGACTGTGGCTCAGACCATGAACTCCTTATTGCCAAATTCAGACTGAAATTGAAGAAAGTAGGGAAGATCACTAGACCATTCAGGTATGACCTAAATCAAATCCCTTATGATTATACAGTGGGAAGTGAGAAATAGATTTAAGGGCCTAGATCTGATAGATAGAGTGCCTGATGAACTATGGAATGAGGTTCATGACACTGTACAGGAGACAGGGATCAAGACCATCCCCATGGAAAAGAAATGCAGAAAAGCAAAATGGCTGTCTGGGGAGGCCTTACAAATAGCTGTGAAAAGCAGAGAAGTGAAAAGCAAAGCAGAAAAGGAAAAATATAAGCATCTGAATGCAGAGTTCCAAAGAATGGCAAGAAGAGATAGGAAAGCCTTCCTCAGTGATCAATGCAAAGAAATAGAGGAAAACAACAGAATGGGAAAGACTAGAGATCTCTTCAAGAAAATTAGAGATACCAAGGGAACATTTCATGCAAAGATGGGCTCGATAAAGGACAGAAATGGTATGGACCTAACAGAAGCAGAAGACATTAAGAAGAGGTGGCAAGAATACACAGAAGAACTGTACAAAAAAGATCTTCACGACCCAGATAATCACGATGGTGTGATCACTGACCTAGAGCCAGACATCCTGGAATGTGAAGTCAAGTGGGCCTTAGAAAGCATCACTACGAACAAAGCTAGTGGAGGTGATGGAATTCCAGTTGAGCTATTCCAAATCCTGAAAGATGATGCTGTGAAAGTGCTGCATTCAATATGCCAGCAAATTTGGAAAACTCAGCAGTGGCCACAGGACTGGAAAAGGTCAATTTTCATTCCAATCCCAAAGAAAGGCAATGCCAAAGAATGCTCAAACTACCACGCAATTGCACTCATCTCACACGCTAGTAAAGTAATGCTCAAAATTCTCCAAGCCAGGCTTCAGCAATACGTGAACCATGAACTTCCTGATGTTCAAGCTGGTTTTAGAAAAGGCAGAGGAACCAGAGATCAAATTGCCAACATCCGCTGGATCATGGAAAAAGCAAGAGAGTTCCAGAAAAACATCTATTTCTGCTTTATTGACTATGCCAAAGCCTTTGACTGTGTGGATCACAGTAAACTGTGGAAAATTCTGAAAGAGATGGGAATACCAGACCATCTGACCTGCCTCTTGAAAAATCTGTATGCAGGTCAGGAAGCAACAGTTAGAACTGGACATGGAACAACAGACTGGTTCCAAATAGGAAAAGGAGTACATCAAGGCTGTATATTGTCACCCTGCTTATTTAACTTATATGCAGAGTACATCATGAGAAATGCTGGACTGGAAGAAACACAAGCTGGAATCAAGATTGCTGGGAGAAATATCAATAACCTCAGATATGCAGATGACATGACCCTTATGGCAGAAAGTGAAGAGGAACTAAAAAGCCTCTTGAAGAAAGTGAAAGTGGAGAGTGAAAAAGTTGGCTTAAAGCTCAACAAACGAAGATCATGGCATCTGGTCCCATCACTTCATGGGAAATAGACGGGGAAACAGTGTCACACTTTATTTTTTGGGGCTCCAAAATCACTGCAGATGGTGATTGCAGCCATGAAATTAAAAGACGCTTACTCCTTGGAAGGAAAGTTATGACCAACCTAGATAGCATATTCAAAAGCAGAGATATTACTTTGCCAATAAACGTCCGTCTAGTCAAGACTATGGTTTTTCCAGTGGTCATGTATAGATGTGAGAGTTGGACTGTGAAGAAGGCTGAGCACTGAAGAATTGATGCTTTTGAACTGTGGTGTTGGAGAAGACTCTTGAGAGTCCCTTGGGCTGCAAGGAGATCCAACCAGTCCATTCTGAAGGAGATCAGCCCTGGGATTTCTTTGGAGGGAATGATGCAGAAGCTGAAACTCCAGTACTCTGGCCACCTCATGCGAAGAGCTGACTCATTGGAAAAGACTCTGATGCTGGGAGAGATTGAGGGCAGGAGGAGAAGGGGACGCCAGAGGATGAGATGGCTGGATGGCATCACTGACTTGATGGACTTGAGTCTGAGTGAACTCTGGGAGTTTGTGATGGACAGGGAGGCCTGGCGTGCTGTGATTCATGGGGTCGCAAAGAGTCAGACACGACTGAGTGACTGAACTGAAGGCTTCCAATTTATCAAAACAGCCCTTTTGTCTCCCTGTCGCTGAGGGTTAGTTGTCAGATTTCATTCTGCATTCATTCAGACATCCACCAGGCTCAACAGGACTGAGATGAGCATGAGGCAAGAAGGCAGTTCTCTTGGAGGCTAAAAGAAACTCAGTGATCCAATTAAATAATATTTTAATATCTTATTTAAAATAAAGAAACATTAATGCCAAAAAGTCCATGGTGAGGCACTTACCTCGTGATCCAGTGGTTACAAATTCACCTTGCAATTTGGGGGAAGTTGGTTGGTTCAGTCCCTAGTTGGGGAACTAAGATCTGACAGGCCTAAGAACAACTAAGCTCTTGTGCTACAACTAGCAGAGAAGGCAATGGCACCCCACTCCAGTACTCTTGCCTGGAAAATCCCATGGATGGAGGAGCCTGGAAGGCTAGAGTCCATGGGGTCGCTGAGAGTCGGACATGGCTGAGCGACTTCACTTTCACTTTTCACTTTCATGCATTGGAGAAGGAAATGGCAACCTACTCAGCTGTTCTTGCCTGGAGAATCCCAAGGACGGGGCATCCTGGTGGGCTGCCATCTATGGGGTCGCACAGAGTCAGACATGACTGAAGTGACTCAGCAGCAGCAGCTACAACTAAAGAGGCTGTGCACTGCAATGAAGATCCCACATGCTGCAACTAAGATTCAACGCAGAAAACAAAAAATTCCACACTGAGCACAATCTCAAATGAAACAAGATCAGACCCTCCACTACCATGACACTCAGAACAGTACAAATTGGGGGGGGGGTACAGGCACTATGCTGGAAATAGTGTGTTTTAATATATTAATTTTGTAATTTTTCAATATTTTTAACTGCTTTAATGGTTTGGAAAATGCTATTAAAAAATACATAAAAGCGTACAGGTAGGAGTGTACATTTCTTCTCTTTTGCCTCAGGCTACAAAATGGCTTAGTATAGCACTAGGGTTTCCATAGGAAATAAAGTTCATGACTCAACTGCTTAGAAATTTGTAGGAAGTAGGAAGATCTTCTGATGGGTGCAGTCACCCTAAGACAACTAACTTGTGACAACGAAGGTGAGTTTTAACTATCACCTTGCAAGTTAGATCTGTTGATAAGTCCTTTGAGACTGGGGAGAACCAAATAACTTCCATCTTACCTTCAAAAGGAAACAAGATGAGTATTTTATGTGAATGCTATCAGACTGGAACTGTGCTTTGGACTAGAGAAGGGTGTCTGCGTATTGTTTTCCCTTGCAAGGGCTTTTCAGTTTTTCTTGCTCCATCATCTGTGGCCATTGAAATACCAACTCATTACAAACTCCACTAACTTCTGTAACTGAGTTGATGAGAAACCCTGCAATACATTCCTTAGTAGCACTTGGAAATATTCACTCATTAGAAAAATCAAATGCTAAAAAGTTAAGACTTCTTCCTTACATAATTCTGTTCCCTGCCCCGTATATATCTTTGGATAGTAAATTACACAGTTAAAAATCTTACAATTTCTCAATTAGCCTTTAGCTGGAAGAAAAAAGCAGCTGAGTCATCGAGGGACTGATTTAAGACACATGGGAATAGCATTCAGTCTAGAAATCAAATGCTCACGGACAGAACTTTCTGAAAGATGCCTCATTGCTTGACTGATGGTGTTAACAAGGTGTTGTTTTTTTTTTTTCTTTCTAACATGAGTCATTCACTTTCCACAGACAATTTCATGCCATTTTGCTGATGCCAACTGTCACTACATTGATCTGAAGGGCACCAATCAGGAAAATGTTGGAAAGGAAATGGAAGAGGTATTCTGTAAAATCTATGGATTGAAAAACGCCAGCTGAAGGTATGTCTGTATGAAATGACAAGGTAAAGATCTCGTTTTTTTCTCTTCTTCAGATGTTTAATACTTCTCCTACCTGATTCAGTTTGAAAATATAAAGTGCTTGGGTTTACAGCTTGTTTCAGAAACACCACTGAGACATCCTGGAAAGACAGCGGGGCTTGTTTCTACTTGTTTCCCTATGTGGGGACCTGGGTTCTGTGAGTCTAAGGGCTAGCCTGTTGTACACAGGCCATCACGTTCCAAAACAGACAGGTACGAGAGGAAATAGCACAATCACAGGTCAGGAAGTGGAGGACAAAGTGACCTTCTGAATGCACAGATGTTAAAGGTTTGGGCTGTCAATCATTAAGCCTCCTTTATTTGTGAAGAAGAGAGTACGTATGTATGTGGAATTCCAGTAAGACTCTCAGAAAACAATTCTCAAGCAAGTGTTTGGGTCAGTTTGCATTGGGAGTTTAAGGAAAGCCTGCATGTAGCAGAGATGGGAGATCACTGATGGTTCTCATAGCAGTGTAAGAGAGTATTTCATATGCCTGCCTAATTAATACACCTCACTCTAGATTATTTATTTTTAACTAGTGAACATTCCATGCTGTTGCTGATCAATAACAAGTTAGCAGTCAAGGCAAATAAACAAACTTATTTGCATTGTAGATGATTATATTTTAGGCCCTGAACCAAGAAGCTGATCCTATTTGGTAAACGTGCCTGCAGTTCAGTTCAGTTCAGTTCAGTTGCTCAGTCGTGTCCGACTCTTTGCGACCCCATGAACTGCAGCACGCCAGGCCTCCCTGTCTATCACCAACTCCCAGAGTTCACTCAAACTCATGTCCATCGAGCCATCCAGCCATCTCATCCTCTGTCTTCCCCTTCTCCTCCTGCCCCCAATCCCTCCCAGCATCAAGTCTTTTCCAATGAGTCAACTCCTCGCATGAGGTGGCCAAAGTACTGGAGTTTCAGCTTTAGCATCAGTCCTTCCAATGAACACCCAGGACTGATCTCCTTTTGGATGGACTGGTTAGATCTCCTTGAAGTCCAAGGGACTCTCAAGAGTCTTCTCCAACACCACAGTTCAAAAGCATCAATTCTTTGGCACTCAGCTTTCTTCATAGTCCAACTCTCACATCCATACATGACCACTGGAAAAACCATAGTCTTGACTAGACGGACCTTTGTTGGCAAAGTAATGTCTCTGCTTTTGAATATGCTATCTAGGTTGGTCATAACTATCCTTCCAAGGAGTAAGTGTCTTTTAATTTCATGGCTGCAATCACTATCTGCAGTGATTTTGGAGCCCCAAAAAATAAAGTGTGACACTGTTTCCCCATCTATTTCTCATGAAGTGATGGGACCAGATGCCATGATCTTAGTTTTCTGAATGTTGAGCTTTAAGTCAACTTTTTCACTCTCCTTTCACTTTCATCAAGAGGCTTTTTAGTTCCTCTTCACTTTCTGCCATAAGGGTCATGTCATCTGCATATCTGAGGTTATTGATATTTCTCCTGGCAATCTTGATTCCAGCTTGTGCTTCTTCCAGCCCAGCGTTTCTCATGATGTACTCTGCATGTAAGTTAAATAAGCAGGGTGACAATATACAGCCTTGACGTACTCCTTTTCCTGTTTGGAACCAGTCTGTTGTTCCATGTCCAGTTCTAACTGTTGCTTCCTGACCTGCATATAGTTTTCTCAAGAGGCAGGTCAGGTGGTTTGGTATTCCCATCTCTTTCAGAATTTTCCACATAATCATAAATGCATCATCTATTTTGGGGTGACATGACCCCCAAGTAGACTGAGTGTAATAATAAATCAGGGCCGCTCAGTATGTTGAAGAGCCTCACACACCAGTGGCAAGGTGTTATCTTCTGAAACAACTTTCCAGCTCAAGATTCTCCATCTTAACCTCTTTACTTTCTAGAATGTCTGAATGTATCCCTGTATGTGAAGATGCTCTGGCCTGATATTTGCACCTTCTGGAGGGTCTTGCCTTCTTCCATTGTCCAGCACTTAAATGTCCTACGAAGGCAACGTATTTTGCCGGTTGGGGCTTTCATCCAGCGTACAGAATTTTAAGGCAGGAAAAAAAATGTATATATTCTGTTTGAGGTCTGTCAGAGTTGTACTAAATCAGTAAGTTCCTGTATTTCTTTTCATGACTCTCTCAGCTATAGTTTATCGACTTTACTTAGAAGAACAATACTACCTTCTGCTATAGAGTTCTTTGCAGGCACAAAACACATTCCTATCCCTTTTCTTCACCAAAACTCAATGGAGCAGTTGAGATAGTTCCATGCTCTTAATGAGAAAAGGGAAAGTTCAAGAGATAGGGTTCAGTTATGTATGTGACAGGGATTTCAGAGGCCCAATTCTAAAATTGTTCTTCCCATCATACCTAGCTGTTTGCTAAAAAATAAGCAAAAACGTCTGAATTGTCTTATTAGGAACAAAGAAGAAAAAACCAATCCAATAGCCTAGGACATCATTTTCAGGAGGAGATCACCCAGAATGGGGCAGGCAAATATCACCAACCACAGAAGGAGCTTGGGTACTAAACTGTATTGTGACCAAACATAACAGCCATTTCCAACACCTGTAATCAACACAGGCACCAAGGAAAGAAAACTGACAGAGTGGGCACTCACTGACCCACTGTCCTGGCTTGTGAAACATAGTTTTAGATGCTGGCAAGTACATTAACTGCAGTCTCAGAATGTGGTTTTTATGTACTAATTTATGACTACTGTGGAGGGCTGTTTTTTCCCCCGTATTTAACCATTTGTAGATGTCAGAAATCTTTGTCTTATGGTGAATAGGTAAATCCAAGTTCTCAGAAACTCATTGTGTTTGGTATTATTTGCAGGATGTTTGGACATTTCGAGGGTGTGTTGTGAAAGGAGAAAGAATCAACCTTAGAAATAGCCCTTTGGTCAAACTCTTGTCAAGAAAACCAAGGTGGAACAAGATGTCAGAGGAAAATCTTTTCTCAATGAGATGATCTAATCGTTTCTATCCATGTTAACAAAATCCAAGTGCACGGATGCAGTACTTAACTGCACATGGGTAATTCTGCAGTATGGTGGGATGCCTTCAATGGATATAAAGTAGAAGAACTGAAATATTACTGTTTTAAGGAAAACTTGGGGTTGCAACTAATAAAAGTGATGCATAAAGAAGTGGGTTAGTTCAGTTTCTTCCAACCAGTTAGCTTTTTACCCAAGCAGGGATTAATGCTCTCAAACACAAAACCCATCACCTCCTAATTTTGTGTTGTGTAAGATTTCTTTTCAAATCTGGAACAATGAATATTAGAGGTGCAGTTAGTGAAGGGCCTAAGAATGGCATTAGGGTGTAAAATAAGGGTGGAAACTCACATTCTGACACAGGATTCCTTCCACGGCCTCTCTAGGCCAACCACGCTCCTTAAAAAAACAGACTGGATCTTTCCAGGTCTTTTTCTCTAAAGAAAGAAGACCAGGGTAACTTTCTCTGCCAATTCATATTTGGCATGGCAGTTGAAAACATTCAGAATTAATGAATGAAACCTAACCTCTTTCAAGGTCCAGGAAATTTTTAGGTAACTTTTGATTTGGATTTCAAGTGGTGTAGATGGGAAATTTAATTAGGATTGTGTTTCTCCACCAGTGGAGGGCAGCAAGGAGACATAGTCCTTATTTTTAAAAATTCTAGTTGAACCTTTAATAAGAAAAAAAAAATAGTAAGAAGAATGAAGTGTTTTTTTTTTTTTTTTCGGTCAATCTGCTAAGCGTATGTTTATCTAAATCTAGTGTCACCATTTTTGTCTGTTTCTCCTTAAGGACACCCAATTTAAACTCAGGTCTACCTTGAAACTGGGGACTTCAGCAGGAAAACCAGACAGCAGAATTTGTCATTTCTCTGGTGTATTTTTGAGTGAACTGCAATTAGTCAATCGGGAAACATTGCCCATCTTATCTCTGTTCCTTTTGTGTACTAGTTCATCTAACAAATATCTAAGCATCTGTTACTGAACCAGGTTTGTTCCTGCACACAGCTCAGCAGTGATTCCAGGGGCTTTGTGACTGGGCCCTGTGGTCTGGCCACTGGCTCACCTCTGAGGAAACACAGCTTTCTCCTCCAGGTACCTTGGAGCATCTCCTCCTGGTCTTAAACCTACATTTCCTGGTCTATGGGCATTTCCCAGGCTAATGTGAGAGCCGAAGAAACAAAGCTAAAAGCAAAATGGTCCCCAGCTCTTCTCAGAGATTCCCTTTGTGGTCCTCTCTCTGACAGGCTGGAGGTGAAATCCCAGCTCTGTTGTTCCCCACCGTGACAGTCACTTAACATCTCTAGACCCCAGTTTCCTTATTTGTAAGATTGGACTTCATGGGGTGGTCTTGAAGAATAAATAGGAGTGCTGGGTATGCTTCTTTTCTGCTCTTATTCAGACTTGGTAAAGAAGTTCTGAAAATGAGGTCCATGTTACCCATAAAAACAAAGAAAACTACCCCTCAATTGGAAGAGGGGTTCCCCAGACCAGCTTCAGTGAGGGTGATCCCTTGGGTCCCTAATCTGTGTCGGTCCCTTGTTGCTCTGATGGGACCAAGCATCCTCCTCCAAGACAAAAGCAAAAGCACCCACCATCTTAAATCATCATCTTAAATCACCTGATCTTAAATCATCCAGTGGTTGGAGGTCCTCAAGATGGGTCCCATTCACTCCTCATATCCTCATACATTTTTTAAGCACTGGGGTTACACCTATAATAAGTGACAATCTGCTTGCTGTTAGAAT
The DNA here is from genome assembly GCF_003369695.1 of Bos indicus x Bos taurus. Classification (NCBI taxonomy): domain Eukaryota; kingdom Metazoa; phylum Chordata; class Mammalia; order Artiodactyla; family Bovidae; genus Bos; species Bos indicus x Bos taurus. The sequence continues at coordinate 55,454,085 of NC_040088.1, forward strand.
ATTTTTCCCTATTAAATTCAGGTTCCTTGAAAGGGATGTGGAAAATTTGGTCAGGGTGAGTGGAAATGAAAAAATTAGAGGGTTGGAAACTAGGACTTAACAGATGGCAAAGACAGCTGGAGGAAAAGATCTGAGCCTGATCAAAATTTTGAGTGATCTGGAAAATTTACATATGTTCCTTCCACACTTCTGACTCAACTCTCAGAATTTCACTGCAAAGAGTCTCAGACTGCTCAGTCACACAGACAAACTCCCTTTCATAGCCCCTTACACAGAAGACTTCACTCACACAAGCCCAATTGTTAACACTTGCACTGTTCACACAGATACCTTTTCATGGGTTCCCTCAACAGAGAAATCCAGACAGGAGCTAGTATGTGTGCATGCACACACATTCACACCGCATACCACCATTCCAGTCTCTATCCTCTCAGATATGCCTGGACACTGTTCCTGCTTCTCTCAGCTTTCATCCAAGTTCCCTCACATAAATCACTTTCAACAGGTATTTATTAAGTGACTATGATGTGCCAGGCACTGTCATGAACTCCTGTGAGCAAAAGAACTGAATAAGACGTGGTCTTTGCTCTCAAGGAGCTCAGAGCTAACTAGAGAAGGCGGCTGAGGAGGGAGGGAAACCATGTAAAAATCTAAATGCATGGGGTGAGACTGGTCCTGAAACTGATGTGAGGAAAAGTAGGCAAAGGTGAGAGAAAGAGAGGAGGGGACATGAGGAATAGAAGGTCTCTCCTACCTGGAAAGGGAGGCATTGAAAAGAAGGGGAGCTTGAGAATTATCTTGAAGAATTAGAAAGTCTTTGCCAGGTGAACAAGGAGAAGCTTGTTCACCAGAAAGAGAATGTGAAGAAATGGAGAATCTGTGCAGCATGGCACGGGTGACATGCCAGACAAAGGGAGAAGGGGTTGGAGAGGTAAACAGGGACAGATGATGAAAATCCTCTTACACTATGCAAAATAATTTGGAATTTATTCACTATTCAGTGTGAGTCACTCAAGATGCTTTTGGTGGCAAGTGACAGAAAAAGTCACCTCTGGAGGTTTAACCAATAAACAAAATGCATTAACTCACACAACTGGAAGCCCAGAGAAAGGGCACAATATAGTGTCATCAAAGGCTCAGTTATTTTCACCTGTTCACTGTTCTATCCTCACTATGTTGCTCACTCTCCTCATGCTTAAAACATGGCTGCAGTGGCTGTGGGCATTGCATCCTCATTTGGCAACATCCAGAGGCAGAAAAGAACTGTATCTCTTTTATGTGTCTCCTTTTCAGGATCCCTTCTTTGTGTTTCTTTTTAAAAACTAAGAATCCTAAAATCTCCCCCATTCCAATAGGCTTGCTCTCATCCCTCAAGCTCTTATGCCCTTTCTTAAGTCAAGGAATAGCAAGATGATTACTTGATTGGCTTGACTGGAGCTAGAGATGGAGTCCAGGGATTCTGGAAGCCAATGGCTGAGGAAGAACTGGACAAAAATCTTGACTCTTGACAAAGAAGAGGGTGGCAGTCACCAACACAGTGCTGTGCATCCCTGGAGGGTTCTGGGTAGTGGTACAATATGATCAGATTTGCATTGTGAAAAGATGAATCTGACAATAGTTAGCAGGATAAATAAGAGAGAAGAATGAGACGAGAGGCAGGAAAACCAGTGTCAGAGGGTTTGAAATGACAGCATCTATCAGAGCATATTCATTCAGAGAAAAATGGACAAAAGCAGATGGTAAAAAGCAGACATGGAAGTGATGGATGAGGAAGGAGGAGCCCAGGTGATGCCTGGTCCCTTAGGGGGACTCCCACTGCCCTCTGCCAAATTTACCTGAGAGGTTTCAGCAAAGCATGCTGGAACTCTCCAAAAGAAGGGCTTTCCAAACCTTTATAGATTCTGCTGAGAGCCAGATGTTCATGGTTCCTTCTGCCAGATGTATGTGGTTGACCAAATGTATGTAGTTCCTTCTACCATCAACCCATCTTCCTCTTTCAAATCTTTTAACTGATCAGCGACTCCTTACCAACCTCTTTTGCTGGTTTCTCTTTACATCACTGATTTCTATATCTGTGCCTGTCTCAGGTGTCTCAGACTCTCTTCTCTTCTCTCTCTCTCTCCTCATTCCTGAGCTAGGAGAACTTCAGATGGAGGTTCCTGAGGTCTTCCTAGGTGTATGGGCCACAGAGAGTTTTAAAGGATCAAGATCTAGCTCCTCTGTTTGCACATGTCTTCTTTCCTAAAACTGCTTAACCTACGGGCTTCCCTGGTGGCTCAGATGGTAAAGCATCTGCCTGCAACGCGGTAGACCCGGGTTCATTCCGGGGTTGGGAAGATCCCCTGGAGAAGGAAATGGCAATCCACTCCAGCACTCTTGCCTGGAAAATCCCATGGATGGAGGAACCTGATAGGCTACAGTCCATGGGGTCGCAAAGAGTCGGACATGACTGAGCAACTTCACTTTCACTTTTCTTTCCTAAAACTTTTTGGCCTAAGAACATTGCCAGATGGAGATGTGGGTTCCCTTTTCCCCTGCTCACTTTTTCACAAGAGATCAGCACTTGCTCCCACAACCTTTCTGAATCTGATTGAGGTTCATTGTTCCAGGGGGTAAAAAAAAATTCCTGGGATATCTGCTCCTGAGTAAAGTCTGGTGAGAATAAAGCAGACATCTCAGAGAGGAAGGGTGTAGGAACAGGTAAGATTTCCCTGCAGAGATAAACTCATGGGGAGTCTCTGTGTCTCATCTAGAAGCAGAATTCTGAAGTAAGATGTTTGTTCTAGAAAGGAAGTGTATTAGCAGATTTATTTAATCTGGAAAACAAAGTCACACTTTTGATGTCAGAAAGTCTGTGTGGGCTGGTCTGACTTTGTGATGAGGGGATACAACGCACTTTGCAATTTAGTGAGGTGTCAGGCTTTCCCCTAAAGTAATGAGGAGAATATGCAGCTCCAGTATTTGATAAAAATACATATGTAAGGCAAAAATTATTATACATGTGATATACATATGCAGGAGGAGAAGGGGACAACAGAGGATGAGATGGCTGGATGGCATCACCGATTCGATGGACGTGAGTTTGAGCCGGCTCCGGGAGTTGGTGATGGACAGGGAAGCCTGGTGTGCTGCAGTCCAGGGGGGTTGCAAAGAGTCAGACACATCTGAGCAACTGAACTGAACTGAACATATGCATATTTATATATATATACACATATACATGTAAAGCATACTTGTGATGAAATTTTTGTTAAAATATTTTACCAGCAAATGCTTAGTAATAAATAATTTTAGAAGTTTTGATAAAAATCCTTCTTATTCTATTTTCCAGAAGCTGGGGAAGTAAATGACTTTAATGATATAACAAATCCTTTTCTGATTCTGGTGGTTTCCAAATCTTTGGTTTCATGAAAATTGAAAGAAGATATAATAGATCTGTCACCTGATAGGTCCTTACCAACAATATTCAGTGATAAATCACCTATGTGATTTTTGGCATATAATTCAGAAAACATTCAAAGAATTTCAAAGAGTGACATTATTTAAATAAAAAAAAACTCTTTGCCTCATCTATTTACTAATGGGGAAAAGCTTCATCAGCTTTTCTGTCTATAAAAATGAAAAAGTAAGAGGAATATTGCTGAATCCTGTCTCAATCTAGCAAAAAGAATCACACACACACACACACACACACACACACACAGAGATATATATATAATCTGCAAAGAACTATGCTGAATTCATGAGGAAATATTTACTGATTAACATCAATAAATGACCATTTGTTTACCATTTAAAGATAACAATTATGTAATTTGATTGGTTAAGCACTAATATTAACTGTAATAACAACTCAATCCAGACAAAGAAATTAACACTACGGACTATGGTTTCAGAAAAAAAATATACCAGCAGAAAGGTATGAGAGAGTGATACTCTCCGACATACATCACAGCAGGATCCTCTATGACCCACCTCCCAGAATATTGGAAATAAAAGCAAAAATAAACAAATGGGACCTAATTAACCTTAAAAGCTTCTGCACATCAAAGGAAACTATTAGCAAGGTGAAAAGACAGCCTTCAGAATGGGAGAAAATAATAGCAAATGAAGCAATGGACAAACAACTAATCTCAAAAATATACAAGCAACTCCTACAGCTCAATTCCAGAAAAATAAACGACCCAATCAAAAAATGGGCCAAAGAACTAAATAGACATTTCTCCAAAGAAGACATACAGATGGCTAACAAACACATGAAAAGATGCTCAACATCACTCATTATCAGAGAAATGCAAATCAAAACCACTATGAGGTACCATTTCACACCAGTCAGAATGGCTGCGATCCAAAAGTCTACAAATAATAAATGCTGGAGAGGGTGTGGAGAAAAGGGAACCCTCTTACACTGTTGGTGGGAACGCAAACTAGTACAGCCACTATGGAGAACAGTGTGGAGATTCCTTAAAAAACTGGAAATAGAACTGCCTTATGATCCAGCAACCCCACTGCTGGGCATACACACTGAGGAAACCAGAAGGGAAAGAGACACGTGTACCCCAATGTTCATCGCAGCACTGTTTATAATAGCCAAGACATGGAAGCAACCTAGATGTCCATCAGCAGATGAATGGATAAGAAAGCTGTGGTACATATACACAATGGAGTATTACTCAGCCATTAAAAAGAATACATTTGAATCAGTTCTAATGAGGTGGATGAAACTGGAGCTGATTATACAGAGTGAAGTAAGCCAGAAGGAAAAACATAAATACAGTATACTAACGCATATATATGGAATTTAGAAAGATGGTAACAATAACCCGGTGTACCAGACAGCAAAAGAGACACTGATGTATAGAACAGTCTTATGGACTCTGTGGGAGAGGGAGAGGGTGGGAAGATTTGGAGAATGGCAATGAAACATGTAAAATATCATGTAGGAAACGAGTTGCCAGTCCAGGTTCGATGCACGATGCTGGATGCTTGGGGCTGGTGCACTGGGATGGCCCAGAGGGATGGTATGGGGAGGGAGGAGGGAGGAGGGTTCGGGATGGGGAACACATGTATACCTGTGGCGGATTCATTTTGATATTTGGCAAAACTAATACAATTATGTAAAGTTTAAAAATAAAATAAAATTAGAAAAAAAAATAAATTCTACAGTGGAAAATAAATAAATAAATAAATAAATAAAAAGAAAGGTATGAGAGAGTGATAAATGAAAGACTTACAAGCTTAAAGGTATACATACAGCATTAGGAAAATATTTTGCGAGGAAGCGAATGAAAAGGCCCTAGGGCCTTAGCACATGCTATTTCATCCCAGTGGACTGGAAATAAGAATTCAAAAGGCAAAAGGAAACTGTCAAATTTCTAGTTGTTAGAGAAGAATATACAACCCTGAATATTCACTGGAAATAAACCCTGAATATTCATTGGAAGGACTGATGCTAAAGCTGAAGCTCCAATACTTTGGCCACCTGATGTGAAGAACTGACTCACTGGAAAAGACCCTGATGCTGGGAAAGACTGAAGGCAGGAGAAGGGGAAGATTGAGGATAAGATGGTTGGATGGCATCATCAACTCAATGGATATGAGTTTGAGCAAACTCCAGGAGATGGTAAAGGACAGAGAAGCTTTGTGTGCTGTAGTCCATGGGGTCACAAAGAGTTGGACACAACTGAGTGACTGAACAACAAGAAGAGAAGAGTATTCATGTATTTTTTTAAATGAATGACAGTGGCTATAAAATCACTATTGTATTTAGAGTCTCTTGAATATGTTTAAAAGAGAGCAATGTAGCAACTTTACTTAAAAATGTTAATGACTAAAAAAATGTTTATAACTATACATCTCTAAAATTATTTGTAATTATTTAAATTTATAACAAAACTGTAGAAAACTTCTTAAAATGTGTGAGGAAAATCACAGCTTTTTCAAGTTCTTTCCGAGGCTAACTGACATTTATAGAACACTACACTCAACAACTGCTGAAATCACTTTTTCTTTGCATGTGAACCCAACTTTTATCAAGATACACCATATGCTGGTCATAAAACAAGTGTCAATCAATTTCAAAGGAGTGAAATCACGTGAAGTATATTCTCTGACCATAAAATGTTTCAGGAGATAACCTGGAAAATCCCCAATGACTTGAAAATTAAATAACACACTGTCAAGCAATGCACAGGTTACAGAAATCACAGGGGAAATTAGAAAACATTTAGAAATGAATGACAAAAAACACAACATATCAAAATCTGCAGTATGCAATTAAAGCAGTGCTGAGAGGGAAATCTATGATTTTATGTGCTTATATCAGAAAAGAAGAAAGAAGAAAAAAATAAGAAATAAGCTTAGATCAGTGATTTAAGCTTCCTTCTTAAAAGAATCTAGGAAAAAGAAGAAAAATTAAACAAAAACATTAAAAAAAATAGTAGTGGAAGTCAGTTAAATACAAAATAGACAAACTATAGAGGAAAAAATCAATGAAAACAAAAGTTGGTTCTTCGAAAGAATTACCAAAGTCAAGAAACACTTAGCAAGACCGATAAAGATAAAAGAAAAGTCAAATTTCCAATATTAGGAATGAAATAAGAGACATCAAAACTTGTCACAGAAAAACAGAAAGGTTAATAATAAGAAATTATGTACAGTTTTTTGTCAATAAATTTGACAGCTTAGATGTAACAGAAAAATTCTTTGAAAAATACAAGTTTCCAAAGCTGACACAAGCATGAATAGGAAATCTGAATAGCCCTGTATCTGTTAACAACATGGAAACTGCCATTTTAATCTTCCCACAAAACTCCAGGCTCAGAGAAAATACCAAGCTCAAATGATTCCACTGGTGAATTTAACACCCATTTAAGGAAGAAACGATATGAATCTTATGCACACTCTTTGAGAAAATAGAGGAGCAGAGAGAATATTTCCTAACTCATTTTAGGAGACCAGCATTACCTTGATACTAAAACCAGTAAAAGATATTACAAGCAAAGTACAGACAAATACCTTGAACCTGGACGCAAAAATCCTAAACAAAATATGATTTTGTATTTTGTATCCAGCAATAAATAATAAGGATAATTCAGTATAACTAGGATTTACCCCCATGAATACAAGATTGGTTTAACAGTTGAAAGTCAATATAATTCATCACAATAACAGAATAAAAGAAAAATCATATGATTATCTCAACAGATGTAGTAAAAGTACTTCACAAAATTTAACAAGCTTCTTTCACAAAAGAAAACAAGCTTCTCAACAAGCTTCAAACAAGCTTCTCAAAAGAGAAGCCCAGGCACTGCAATTAGAGAAACCCCACATGCAATAACAAAGACCCAATGGGGCAAACATAATTTTTTTAAAAAGTTAAAAAAAAAACATAAAATGTTTGGGGATAAATCTACAACAGATGTGTATGGCCTCTACACTGAAAACGTAAAAAACATTGCTGAGACAAATTAAAGAAGATAAAAATAAATGGAGAGAGAGGTCATGCGCATTGACTGGAAGAGCTAATATTGTTAAAATTGCAAATTAATCTCCAAATTAATCCCAAATTAATCTCCCTCAAGTGTTTCTATAATGTATACAGAAATTCAGAAGAGCCTAGAATAGCAGATGGAAGACCAAAGTTGGAGAACTTACACTATGTAAATTTAAGACTCTGTAAAAGCTACAGAAATCAAGGCACTGTGGTGCCATAACTGACACAAGGGGAAACAAACAGATCAATGGGACAGAATAAACCCACAGGTATATGGTTAACTGAATTTTGACTAAAGCATCAAAGCAATCCTATGGGGAAAGAAAATATTTTCATCAAATGGTGCTGGAACAATTGGATGTTCGTAAGGAAAAGAATGTTGTCTTCTATCTCATACTACACATTAAAATAAGTCAGACAAAGATAAAAATCATATGGTATCACTTGCATGTGAAATCTAAAAAAAAATTACACAAATAAACTTATTTACAAAATAGAAATAGACTCACAAACTTCAAAAACAAACTTATGGTTACCAAAGAGGAAAGGCTGTTGTTTAGTCACTCAGTCGCGTTCTGACTCTTTTGTGACCCCATGGCTGTAGCCCGCCAGAAAGGAGGAGGGGATAAATTGGGAATTTGGGATTATCAGATACACACTACTATATATAAAATAGATAAACAACAAGGACCTACTGTATAGCACAGGCAACTATTTCAATATCTTGTAACAGCTTATAATGGAAAAGAATCTGAAAAAAATACATATACATATAACTGAATCAGTATGTTATACATCTGAAAGACTGTAAATCAACTATACTTCAATAAAATAAATAAAAATAAAGCAACTAAAACTTAAAAATTCAAGATGGATCACAGATATAAACATAATCCTTATATAAGAAAATAGAGATCTTTGAAACCATGAAGTAGGTAAAGAGCTCTTGGAACACAGAAAGCAGAAACCATGGAGAAAACCACTAGTCTTACTTTATTAAAATTAAAAACTACTGCTCATTGAACCACACAATTAGGAAAATGAGCAGGGAAGCCACAGATCTGGAGAAAATATTTAATGACAAAGTATCTTAAAAATTTAATTAAAATTTATGTCTGACATAATAGTATGTTGAGAATATAGAAAATCTGTAAGAAGAAGAGAAACCAATAAAAACTGGGCGAAAGACTTAAACAGAAACTTTACAAAGGATAGCCAATAAGAACATGAATAAGTGCTCAATATCACTAGTCATCAGGGAAATGCACACTAAAACTACACTGTAGTAGGATTTCATTAAAGCCCATTTGACTGGCCAAATTAAAAACACTACCACCATCAGATGTTGAATAGGTGTAGAACAACTGGAACTCTATACACTGCTGGTTCCTCATACTCTAGGTTTTGAGTCATAAAGGTGACATTTAAACTTCACCTCCCACTCTGTTCTAGTCTTTAATTTTTCCAGGACCCCAGTAAGAAGAAGGGGCCCCCAACAACTCTCTCATCCCTCAACTGGTGATAATTCTCACACCCCTGCCTTGGGTAATATTGAGAATTAAGTGTGGCAATGCAGGTCCTGGGACATAATAGACAATCAATCATACACAAGCTCCCTTCTCACTTTCCCGCTGTCTATGCTTAGAAAGTTCTATCCCCACTTCTTTTATGCCACACAACAGCCCATCTCTGCATGTCTCAGTCCCCAGCGATTTCCAGAAGTATGAGAGCTTCGAAGATCAGCATCCTTCTGGCCTAGCTCTCAGGGGGCTGCTTTTCTCTCTGCTTTTCTCCTTGTTTTGTTAAGACCAATAACCCCAGTTTGGAGTTCCTCCCCTGCTCTCTGTTGAAGGCATCTCTGTGTTCATCCTTCAAAATACCACATCTTCCTTTACACCAGGGCTTTCTTAGAAGCTTCTCTGCCTACACTGACTGCTCTCTTTTCTAGACAACTTGATCTGTACCAATGCCTTTGGTGCTCACATTTGACTGTCATTAAAAAAACAAAACAAAATCAAAACCTGCTTCTGGGGAATTCCCTGGTGGTGTAGGAGTTAGGACTCTGTGCTTCAACTGCGGGAGGCATGGGTTTGATCCCTGGTTGGGAAACTAGATCCCGAAAGCTGATTTACAATATTGTGTCAGTTTCAGGTGTGCGGCAAAATGGTTCAGTTATACACATATCCACTCTTTTTCAGATTCTTTTCCCATTTAGGTTATCATAGAATATTGAGTAGAGTTACCTATGTTATACACTAGGTCCTTGTTATTTTATATACAGTAGTGTATATATGTTAATCCCAAATTATTCCTAATTTATTCTTAATCCTAAATTACCCATCCCCCTGAACTTTCCCCTTTGGTAACCATAAGTTTGTTTTAGGAGTCTGTAAGTCCATTTTGTAAATAAATTATTTGTATTCATTTGTATCACCTTTTTTTGGACTATATATTATTTGAGTGCAGTACCTTATAATTATTATGTAATACTTACTACATTACTTTGGAATTAGATTCTTGACAAATGACAGTCTACCTATAGATTCTCTTGTTATTAAATAACCATGTCAGATCTTCCCCAAATAGGCCATGGAACGTTAAAGGGTGCTCCATGAATAAAGATGGCATGGTCAATTAAATCTGGGGAATGCTAAACTAAAACAGACTTTCCAGCTGCAGGACTCGTCAGAATCTTTAGTATACTCCTGTTTCGTGAATATGGTGTGAAAGATGAGGATAGAGTCTACGTGCATGTGTGCATGCTAAGTCGCTTCAGTTGTGTCTTGACTCTTTGTGACCCTATGAACTATAGCCCATCAGGCTCCTCTGTCCATGGGATTCTCTAGGCAAGAATACAGGCACAGGTAGCCATACCCTTTTTGAGGGGATCTTCTCGGCCCAGGGATTGGACCTGTGTCTCTTATGTCTCCTGCACTGGCAGGCAGGATCTGTACCACTAGTGCCACCAGAGTCTACATAGTACTTCCCAAATTTATTTGACCCTGGATGACTTTCATCTTAGAGCATCCTGTAGTACAGGGTGTCCAAACTTTGGGGCTTCTCTGGTGGCTCAGACCATAAAGAATCTGCCTGCAATGTGGGAGACCCAGTTTTGATCCCTGGGTGGGAGAGATCTTCTGGAGAAGGGAATGGTTAGAATGGTTACCCTCTCCAGTATTCTTGCCTGGAGAATTCTATGAACAGAGGAACCTGGCGAGCTATCGTCCATTGCAAAGTGTCGGACACGACTGAGGGACTAAAGCTCTGACTTTGGGAAACTTACACCCTACTTTATCCTCAGTGCTGGGCTGTCACTGGAAGTGAACAGGATGATGCTCTCTCCCTCCAATGAGACGCATTTTGGCATCTTGTAAGAGGAAGAGGGTCAGGGATCATGCCTGCCATTTTCCAGTCCTTTTGGTCCCCCAGTCCTGCTGTGTAGGACTTCGCCTAGCAGAGTCCCCACTCCCACCCCCACAGGCTTGTCCGCAAAGCCGTCCCTACAAGCTGGGCAAGATGGGGGCCTGTAAGTCTGTTTTCCTTTAAGACGGCTCAGCCCTGGACCAGGTTTCCTGAGGTGACTTAGTTTCTCTGCCTTGCTGTGCTGTCCATACTGTGGAGAACTCAGAATATGTGTCATATATTCACAGGATTCCTGGATGGCCAGGGACCCCAGCCAGCTTGGCCCACACTTCTTATCCCACAGACCTCATTTATATACTCTTCCGTGGGCCTTGCCAATGCATCCTTTCCTTTCTGTTACCCCAGAGAGCCAATCCTGAAACCAGAAAGCAGCTCTGTATTTCATCTCCAGAGAGAGCACCTTTGTTCAGAGAATTGGACAAGTTTTCAGGCACCAGCACAGGCCCAGGTTATCAATCATACTTCTGTCCCGGCAAAGGTGTGCTAGACCCCGCCTTCCAGACACTCCTTGGCTACCAAAGAGGCTTGATACAGCATGGCACAAACAGCAAGAATCTGCTAATCTCCACAAAGTGCTCAGTCAGTTCAGTTGCTCAGTCGTGTCTGACTCTTTGTGACCCCATGGACTGCAGCATGCCAGGCTTCCCTGTCCATCACCATCTCCTGGAGCTTGCTCAAACTCATGTTTATCGAGTTGGTGATGCCTTCCAACCATCTCATTCCTCTGTTGTCCCCTTCTTCTCCTGCCTTCAATCTTTCCCAGCATCAGGGTCTTTTCCAGTGAGTCATTTCTTCAGGTGGCCAAAGTATTGGAGCTTCGGCTTCAGCATCAGTCCTTCCAATGAATATTCAGGACTGATTTCCTTTAGGATAGACTGGCTGGATCTCCTTGCAGTCCAAGGGACTCTCAAGAGTCTTCTCCAACACTACAGTTCAAAAGCATCAATTCTTCAGTGCTTGACACACTGGAATAATCACAGGCTGGGAAGATTTCGGACGACAGCCAGCCAGGGTTTGGGGTGGCTGAAGAGCAGCTCATAGACAGAGCGGAGCTGGATGTAGAAGCACTGCTACAGTTTTTTATTTTTTTGCCTGCGAAGGAGTCCAGAGGTTCAGAGGGGTGTCCAGAAGTTCAGTCTCTCTCCCTCTGTACATCACAGGTCATGTGGTCAGTAGTACAACCTGCCCTGGTTCCATGTTGGAGGTTAGTCTTGGGACTGTGACCTGGTGAGATCAGGGTCTGTGCTGGAACCTGGCCTTGGGGAGTTGGCTGCAAGTCAGGAGGTGGAGGTAAGTCTTCAGTCCCTAAAGTGGTAGTAATCACTAAGCTGTTGTCATCATGTACAGCCAAAAACCCTTGGAGGTGAGCTTCTCACCTTCAGGGGTCATCTTCAGGACAGGGGCTTCAAGTCACCCTGACTGGGAAGATTTTAAAATCCCTGACGGGTCAACTTCTGAGCAGTGAAGGTTAGGGGTGTGGTGCGCCACTAACCCAGGCAGGAAGAGGCCACTCCCAAAGCCTGAACGTGGGCAGTAGTTCAGTCTCATGGGTCAAAAGGCAAGCGGCTGCAGAGGAAGGTGGGAGCCAGTGAGTCTGGGTCCGAAGGTTCAGGTTTATATTAGGGCAGACACGACTTCACTTTGACTTTTCACTTTCATGCACTGGAGAAGGAAATGGCAACCCACTCCAGTGTTCTTGCCTGGAGAATCCCAGGGACGGGGGAGCCTGGTGGGCTGTGGTCTATGGGGTCGCAAAGAGTCGGACAAGGCTGAAGTGACAGTAGTAGTAGTAGCCGAGATGATCAGTGACACAGCGCCCTCTGGAGGTGAAGCTCCATGCTCCGCTCTAGTTGCTGCCATGGGTGGTAGAGCAAAGGTCCTTCCTTCACTCTGTTTCTCCGGGGAGAGATGAGACCTGGGTGACTCTGTCTGGGGTCTGTCTAAGCTATGACAAGTCTCAGCAATCTTAGCGATCAGATCTTTCTGGTTCCATGGAGAAGAAGCCTAAGGGATGCTGGGTCGGGATCTGCCCAAGACCCTTCCTCACTGACCTGAAATACCCCTCCACCACCTCCTCTCCCCCGCCCCTCCCACAAGACCTGCCAAAGTGACTCATTTTCATAACGGTGAAGATCTACCCATTCAAGGTGATTGATCTTCTTCTAGAAAAATGGGGCCGACTCACCCTTCCCTTATATTACTAACTTATTTTAAGTTAGTGATGGAGAGCAGCAAACTAGGAGAATCTGTTGTGGTGAAACAAATTACTGGCAGCACATCTGGCTTCCTACAATGTGTGGCTTCTTGTCAACAACTATGCTATCACTATGTTCTCCCATTTCATAACATTTTCAATAAGTATATACTCTTTTCTCATATGTACACCACGATGTATACCCTGTTGTTTTATTTAGACTGCTTCCAGATTTGCACCTCTGTAAACAGAGATATTTCAAATCTCCATGCACATGAGTCTTTGTATTGAGTATGAGATTTTTGGTGGGAAGCAGTGACAGATTTTCTTGGGCTCCAAAATCACTGCAGATGGTGACTACAGCCATGAAACTAAAGATGCTTGCTCTTTGGAAAGAAAGCTATGACAAACCTAGACAGCATATTGAAAAACAAAGACATCACTTTATTGACTAAGGTCCATATTGTCAAAGCTATGGTTTTTCCAGGAGTCATGTATGGATATAAGAGTTGGATCATAAAGAAGGCTGAGCGCCGAAGAAATGATATCTTTGAATTGTGGTTCTGGAGAAGACTCTTGAGAGTCCCTTGGACTGCAAGGAGATCAAACCAGTCAATCCTAAAGAAAATCAGTCCTGAAAATTCATTGGAAGGACTGATGCTTAAGTTGAAGCTCCCATACTTTGGCCACCTGATGTGAAGAGTTGACTCACTGGAAAAGACCCTGATGCTGGGAAAGACTGAAGACAAAAGGAGAAGAGGGCAGCAGAGGATGAGATGGTTAGAAAGCATCACCGATTCAATGGACATGTGTCTGAGCAAACTCCAGGAGATAGTAAAGGACAGGGAAGCCTGGTGTGCTACAGTCCACGGGGTCACAAAGAGTTGGACATGACTTAGCAACTGAACAACAAGGATAGATAGTACTCTCTTATGCAAAACACAAGAGAGGTGGCAGGAGGAGAGGTGGAAAAAAGTATAAGGTAATTTCGGAGGATTCCTGAGTAACGAGAAATTTCTGAATTTGGAGGGATACTAAATATGTTTAGCTGGCACAGGAGAGACACTGACCAATCAGAATCAAGGCCCTCAGTGGGAACCCAGAGCAGGGTTCCCTCTGGGGCCAAGCATCAGCCTTTTGGATAATGGATTATAGAAACCAGGGGTCTGGGGAGAAAGCCTGGGGTACCTGAGGCAACAGAGAGTGGTAGATGGCTGAGGAAAGTGGCTACTGAAGAGTTGATAAGGACGTATTTGGATATTTTAGTAACTTGGTTTAGCCATAACTGTGTTTGCCACTGAATATCAATTCAGATATTCATGGCAGTACTCCATGGAGCTGTAGAATACCTCATGCCCTTTCAAAGCTTTTTTCAGCTCATGTATGCCGGTGGTGACGGCGGAAGATAAATGATTCCCAGCTTCCTTGTATGGTGTGTGGGGAAAGTAAGACACAGAGATGGATTTATAACTTCCTCTATAGCCTCAGGGAAGTTGTTCCTCACACTGGGAATATACCATGAGCCTAGTGACGCTGACTGCTCCGAATAGAGACACATTCTGAAGACTTAATTTCACCAAAAGAAATTAAGTCTAGACACTGTTTTCAGAGTGACTGATAATATTTCTATGGCACATGAGGGAAAGCACTATAAGGAAAGTCTATGACACTCTGGCTAGGGGCTTAGAGAACTGAATGTCTTTCACAGGAAAATAAGAAGCCTGAAATGTTATAGAAATGTCCTGACTCACAAAGTCCTCATTTTCCAAACCCACATGTGTCAACATAGTCAGATCCAGAGGGACTTGAAATGAGCTGAAACATCTTTTTTTTCCCCAAATGGTCACTCTCATACCCAACAAAAAGCCTTCACTTTCACATCTATGGTGTTTCCTTCTCACTGAGGGGGTAGCAGGAAAGGGGTCCATTTAAATCCTCTGTGGGGCTCCTAAAGGGGCTGAGCTCTGAGATCTCTTGGTCCCAAGGGTCATGAGTCCCCTTTATGGCACAATCCCTAACCCACTTTTGCCACATGGAGGGGG
This sequence comes from Bos indicus x Bos taurus, assembly GCF_003369695.1. Taxonomy (NCBI): domain Eukaryota; kingdom Metazoa; phylum Chordata; class Mammalia; order Artiodactyla; family Bovidae; genus Bos; species Bos indicus x Bos taurus. Next base: position 55,469,239 of record NC_040088.1, read on the forward strand.
TTGCTCAGGGGCATAATCGTCCACTGAAAATGATGTGCAATGAAAGAACATAATATATTCTTAGCATTCGCTATAGACTTTTATCTATTCAGTTCAGGGTAACACTTACAGTTGGACCATGGCATCTAGTGACCTTATCCTCATGGACCCACTCCCTGAGGATCATTTCCACTTATATGAATGATGCCCTCATTCCCTGGTGGATCAGTGACATGTGGAGTCAGTGCCCTTGTCAAAGTTAAAACTGGTACCTTCTTATGAATAGCCCACTGAAATGAGCTCAGAAATATTTCCTTTTAAGGCCTCCACCCCAGAGTATTTCACTGATTAATGTTTATTGAGACATTTATGAAGCATCAATTTGGAGCCAGAGACTATCTCAGGTATGAACAAGGTAGAAACTTCTCCAGAAGACCTCACAGCACTGAAGGAGATAGACAAGTAAATGAACATTTTAGCTAAAAGTGAGTTTCTCAGAAGTTAAACATGGAGCTACTTTATGAATTCTACATCGAGGTATCCACCCAACAGAAATGAAAACATCCCCACACAAAAAAGTGCACAAGAATGTTCACAGCAGCATTACTTATAACAGCCAAAAGGGAGAAATAACTCAAATGTCCCTCAACTGATAAGTGGATAAATAAATGTGGTATATCTGTACAACAGGATTAAGGATTCAGCAGTAAGAAGGAATGAAGTACTAATGCATGTTACAACCTCAATGAGCCTTGAACACAGTATTTGAAGTGAAAGAAGTCAGTCAGAAAAGGCCATGTAGGGTATGATTCCTTTTAGAGGAAATATCCAGAATAGGCAAATCCATAGAGTCAGAAAGCAGATTAGTGGTTGACCTAGAGGGGATGGAGAAAATAAATGGGGACTGACTGCTAATGGGTATGGAATTTCTTTTAGAGGGTGATGAAAGTGTTCTAAAATTGACTTAGAATATACTAAACCTTTATTTATAAAATTATGATTTTGGGGGAAATGGGAAGAACACTGGATTCAGCATCAGAAGACCTGGTTTGGATCCACAAATCACTGGACTTGATTTGTCCAATGACACATTGTTCAAACTTTCCTTTTCTGTTTTCTCCATCTTTCTGAATGATCTTACCATTCTTCTACCCAGTTAGTCAAACTAAAAACTCACAAGCCACCTGAAAAGCACACCTCCCAATCTGTCATTTCCTGAGCTAATCAGTCATCCAGTCTTATTAGATTCTATTCCTTTGATCTCTTAAAATATCTGTCCTCTTTAATCCTGAACCTTCTGCCACTTGCTGACATCATCTCTCACCTGGACTACTGCAACAGCCTTCTCTAAGTCTCTCCACTTTAATCCCTCTCACCCTCCATATCATGGGTGTGATTTTCCTGAAACAAAATCCTCGTGTCCCTTCCCTGTTCAAAATCATTCAATGGTCCATTACTGAGTCATGAGAACAAACACATATATAATCTGTGTGTGCCAGGCACTGTCCTAAGAACTGTGGATGCGTTATTGCCAACTCTCACATCAATCTATGTGCCAGAGGAGGGAATCAGGCACAGAGAGGTAAAATGACTTGCCCAAGGCCATGCTGGGAATGAACTAGGGGACTGGCCCTGAGACATGTGCTTATAGGTGTCAAGCTAGTCTCTCAAGGATGGAGGCCAGACCTCTTCCACCTTGACCTAGGCCTTGGCTGCCCCTAGCTGTTCCATGTGCTCTCCTGCTCTCCTATTACTCGCTGACTGAAGTTTCTCAAAAGGGCTTTACTTCTCTGGGCCCTTTGTCAGTACCTTCCCATCTAAGTGGGCTCTGGAAGTCTTTCAAGCCTCATCTTAGTCATCACTGCTTTTCTAGTCTTCCTGACGCTCTCCACCCATCCCCACCCCATGATCCCTAAATATGAAGTCCTGAAGCTGCTTTCATATTGGGTAACACATATACATGTCTTTTTCTGTCTGGGCCAGGTCTTCCCGGAGGCGTGCGGGGGCTTCTTCAGTTGCAGTGTACGGGTTCAGTAGTTGCAGCGTGCAGGCTTGGTTGCCCCACGGCACGTGAGATCTTGGTTCCCCCATCAGGTATTGAATTGGCGTCCCCTGCACTGAAAGGCAGATTCTCAACCACTGGACCACCAGGGAAGTTCTTATACATAATTTTTTTCTAACAGTTTTTTTGAGATATTAACCACATACCATGCAATTCATCCATGTAAAGTGTACAACTCAATGGGTTTTAGCATATTCATAAAATTATAATTGCCCTAAGAACCATGCTTTTGCCTTGAGGTGGGTGGCCTGTTATACTCCTGGGGTATGATGTCACGAGGAGGTCACCTCAGCAGCACAGCCAGGCGCAGTGAGCAGCCCCAGAGGCAGGGGAGCTGAAGGTAGAAAATGAAAGAGATGGCAAGCATAGATGCCAATGGCTCTAGAGGGAAAGGTCTGGAGGAACTGAGAGATAACACTTGGAGGCCAGCTGTGACTAGACCATTTGGTAGAGCACAGTACTGTAGCTGACAGAAATCTCAGGCCACCAGCCTAGGTATGTAGGAAATGTAATCTTGCTCTTCCAGAACTGAGCTTACATCTCACTCCAAGCCTCCATTCTCCATTCTGTGAATTCTAGACCTCCTGCCCTTTTCTCCCAGGCTGGTCTGAGAGGACTTCCTAGGGCTTGAGATTTCTCCCTAAGCCCTTCTGCGTGGCCAATGAATGCACAGCATCTGATCTTGGGTGGAAAGTACTTAGGACACGTAGGGCAGATTTACTAAAAGCTGGCGAGTGTGTGACAAGCACAGGTGCCTGGCTTAGAGCAGGTGTTTGGTAAATGTTCATGGTTGACATGAATGGAACTAAAAAAGCAGCAAGAAGAACTAGGGTATCAAGGATGTCAAACGTATTTCACACACCCATTTTCTCACCTACGAGTCCCATCAACATCGCTGTCTTGTGGCCCTTCCCTCCTTGAAGTTGACAACCATTTTACCTGACAGATAAATATTTGCTGATACGTTTTCATGGGCATTGCCCCTCTTGGAGTGATCATGCAGAGCCCACCTGTGCCTGGTTAAGTAGGCCAGCCAGTGTTGAAGGGGAGTCCTCTGTGTGCTCCCAGCCACGAAGAAAACAATTCATTTATTTTGTTTGCTCTGCCTTGGCTGTTTTTCTGCTATTAACGTTATTTTCCTGCCAACGGTCCAAGTGGGACGTTACTACACATGTCTAATGAAATGGGAGCCTTGTGTGGGGGGGTCTAGTGATAGTCACCGTTAGGACAATCCTAACCAGTATCCAAAGGTGACTCTTTGGATAGTTCAGAATAAATGACAGTGTTAAGAACAACGCTCCCAAGGGACTGGAGGCTGATGGCCTCAGAGGGCTTGGATGCCATCAGCATTCCCAGTTCTGGGAATGTACTTCCTCCCCTACACAGGGTGTGCCTTTGGGAAGTCCACCCACATTGCGCTCCCCGACTCCTCCGCGGAAGGCTGACTGCCTCTCTTCTTTTAAGTCTTGAGAGGGGTCTGTGCTTCTCTTAAAAGTCGGCATCAGCTGGGGACATGTTAAGCTGGGGGCCATCAGGACAGCACACATGTCCATGTGAGCGTCACCATGAGGGGGGTCTTCCAGCCTTTACGGTCCCTCCTAGCCTGAGAGCTGAATCAAACCCCCCCACTGAGCTTCCCTCCCTCCCTCCTGCATACTTCAGCCTCCAGGGCTAGAGTCCCCACCTCCTCTGAAGCAGATGCCAGGGGCCTTTGAAACTTGCCCTTGGTCTTTGGAATCCTGACTCGGAGGCTGGGTGTTCCAGCAGCAACCCCTAGGGTGCAGATCTTGGAAAGGCCACTTCAGAACTGTCCCAGCTGGGGCCTCAATGACAAGCTCTGCTTCTGTGAGGTTTGCAAGGTGCCAAAAACATCTCCAGTGCTCTGGCAGGAGCAGCCAATGGAAGCCACGGCCGGGACCCCTCCCACACCCCCTCAGTGGCATCCCTGCCTCCTGCCTCTCTCTCTCCCTCCCTCCTGGCCTGCCTGACACACAAGTGAGGACCCAGCAGCCTCAGGGTCTGTAGAATCCTCTCTTTGGTCCCCAGACAGAGCCTCAGCCTTTCCAAAGATGGCCTGGAGACAGCTGTTTCTGATCTGTCTCTCCGCCGTTGCACTCCTGTCCAGTGAGTATGGGGAGGTTCCAGGATGGACCTGGTGTTAGGTGAGGCGGCTTAGGTGGCCCAGGTAAAGAGGGTGCCTGTTGTTAAGAAGGCTGTACTTGTGTGTGCATGTGTAACACAATGCAGCACAGAGAAAACAGCTTGTCTGACAGTTTCCTGGGGAGACTAACTGTGACTGGTACTTGTGTCTAGGGCTCCAGGGCAAGTCATAGGGCCTGGGAAGGACCGTCCTGGCCTGTCTCGGGGTGAGGACTTCCCTTGGGGTGCTGCAGCCCTCATGCTGTGCTCTCGTCCCACAGTGCTGTGGGAGGGGGCTGCTGTGTCAGTGGGCCCGAGGCAGGTAGCAGGACAAGAGGCACAGGAAGGTGAGTACCGGGGCCACCCAAGGCTGCAGGGTGGATGGGTTGGCTCCTGACATAGCCTCGGTGAGCCTGTGCCGGGTGTGACCGGCCTCTCTCCTCGGGTCTCAGACGTGGAAGAGATTTTCATGCAGGAATCAGATGCCTTGAATTTCCTCAAGAAGCACAGCAAGCGGTCCCCCAGATTCCAGGACGAGGTCAATGGTAAGACACTGTGGCCTGCCTTCTGCTCTTGCTCCTTCCTGTTCCTTCTCTCTCCCACAGTCAACTGGGCTGTGGGGATGGCCAGGGTCGGAGGGCTCAACCCAGGTCCTCGAGTGTCAAAGTAACTGTGGCTCTGAGTCAGAAGTTACACCACGTTTCTTTGACTGTAGGTCAGTCTTGACTGCCTATGCCGTCAGGGTAAGGAACAAAGAGGGAAGGGCCACATGACTGCACTGAAGTCGATGAACTGGCCCTCAATTTCTGAAAGTTAAAATGTTAAGAGGGAGAACTTCCCTGGTGGTTCAGTGGTTAGGACTTTGCACTTTCACTGCAGAGGGCACAGGTCAATCCGCAGTTGGGGAACTAAGATTCCACATGCATGTGGAGCAGCCAAAAAAAAGAAAAAGTTATGGGGGAAATCTATGTTCTGGTGGAGTGCAGACACCGCAGCTCAGTGTGTGCTTTCTGGATAATTTGTGGTGTACCTTTATAGCCAAGAGAGCAGCACTGCAGGCAGGAAGAGGCACGTGGGACAGGGAACTGGAAATGTGGGCTTGGTGACAGCTTTGCTGCTAAGTGGCCTTGACCACTTCCTCTCACTGTGCCCAAGTTTCCTTCTTTATAAGCCCCTTATTTAAAGAATGGTGTTCAGTCAGCAGTGTTTTTAAGTTTTCACTTCCAATGCAGTTGGGAGACTTTTGAGCTTGGAAGAATGTCTGCTCAGCCTAAAGTAGGCTTTGGTGTCTACTTGCCTGCCTGTAACAACCTGGCAATGGCCCTCATTTCCATGACCTGTCAACCCTTGAAGGCATTTGAGTTTTCTGTCCTTGAACTAGATTCTTCCAAGGACTCAGCTCTGACAGTCACTGAGTCCAAGGCTTGATTCGTCACTTCTGTGTGTGTCTGAATAAACTCTTTGTGCCTCTCAGCACACTCAGCAAGGTAACTCGCTCAGTGAAAATAACAGGACTGTTTTCAAATGATGGGCAAGAAGTGAGATGAAAATGCTTTGAGATAAAATTAGTATCTATTTATTTTTTAATTGGAGAAGTACAATCCACACTGGAAATATCTCCAGGCCTCACACAATTTGAGATTTAGAGGTTAGCAAATCTCAAGAAACACTGAAAAGACTGTGATGGAGCTTGGACTGTTCTTGATGGAAATGAGAGAAGCAACAGTCTGGCAGACTCCCAGTGGGGAATGGGCGTGAATTTAGGAGGTGAATAGTTTCCATCCTTTAAGGGGATTCAGAACGAGGCACATGATTAAGCCAGAGGTCTGTCACCTGGGTTGGAAGCTCAGGGTTTCAGGCATTGCCCAGGACAACCTGGTGAACACCGAGGACACACCTGAGTTCACCTGCTGTCGCCCAGTCAGCTCTGGCGCTGGGCAGCAAAACAATGCCCACTTATGTCTCAGGTTCAGTAAAGGAAGGCGACACTTTGATAAATGAACTTGGAAGCAGAAAACAGGCATCTCCTATCTCTAAGCTTCTGGGTAAAGACGCAGGTTACTTTATAGTGAAAGGAACTAATCGGAGGAAAGGCACATTCCTGAGGAGGGATGTATTCTAGGTACGCGGTGCATGGTATAAAAACAGCATCTAGCATCTTGTCTTATTCATTGCCGAGTCAGAGGTCCAATTTGTGGCTCTCTTAGTTTCAAGATACTGATTTTGATGAGGCTTTCATTGGAAAGATCCATAGGCAGGAAGGCCATGTGTGGGGAGGGAGAGCTGGCCCTCAGAATGCCTCACACAAATATGGTGTGATTCCCTCACGTCACAGTGGGGAGACTGAGGTGCTCTTGAAAGAATTTCCTCCAGACAATCACAGTTCTCACACTGAAGAGGTCAATGTAAAGATGATTACACCATCTTCAGGCCCTGTGGTGATTTCTATCACAGCAGCCACAATGTTGAATGCAATTTATTTTCCTATCTTTTTCCTTAAGCAGACTACAGACTTCTTAGGCAGAGGGATAGATAGGATCTTTCTTACTTGCTTTTTTAATCCCAGTGCTTAGCATATATTCTGGCCATGACAGGTGCTCAAAGTTGCAGAATGGATATGCAAGTGTTAGTGTCAAGTTGGATTATTCCCTCAGGGAATTCATTTCTATCATCTGAGAAAGAATTCCTAGCTTCTAAGAGAACCAGCAAGCTTGGCTACACTGCTCATTTTATGACTGGAGCTAAATGGCTTCTGGAGAAGGAAATGGCAACCCACTCCAGTATTCTTGCCTGGAGAATCCCATGGACAAAGGAGCCTGGCAGGCTAGTCTATGAGGTCGCAAACTACTGAGCGACTAAGCACACAAACGGCTTCACCTTTTGGGGTCTCAGTCCTCTTAATACACAAAATGAGGTGGTTGGCTGGGATGCTCTCCCAGGTCCCTCAGGTTTTAAAGTCTATGTCAGGGGTGAACCACTGCAGTAAGGCCCCGCATTTAGCCCCTCACAAACAGCCTCATCTGCACCTGAGTTTCTTATGCAGAATGACTGGTGTCCCCCTCAATGCATGTGGCTGCCCCTATTCTTGGGGGCAACTCTCACCTTTCCCTCAGTGGAGAACAGGCAGAAGCTGTGGGCAGACGAGCTGCGGAGAGAGTATCATGAAGAACAAAGGAACGAGTTTGAGAACTTCGTGGAGGAGCAAAACGACGGTAAGAGCTCATCAGCCGGTGACTTTTGGGAACTGGAAGTTTGTGGGAAAACCATGTGATCTGTCTATACTTTTCCTTTTGCTGCTGCGTCGCTTCAGTCATGTCCGACTCTGTGCGACCCCATAAACGGCAGCCTACCAGGCTTCTCCATCCCTGGGATTCTCCAGGCAAGAACACTGGAGTAGGTTGCCATTTCCTTCTCCAATGCATGAAAGTGGAAAGGGAAAGTGAAGTCGCTCAGTCGTGCCTGACTCTTAGCGACCCCATGGACTGCAGCCTACCAGGCTCCTCCATCCATGGGATTTTCCAGGCAAGAGTACTGGAGTGGGGTGCCATTGCCTTCTCCCTACTTTTCCTTTAAGTTTTATTTATTTATGTCCCAAGTTTTAATTAGAGGAGGGAGATAAGAGCAGCTCTACTTTCAATTCGTATCTATGGGAGTCTCAAAAAAAAAAAAAAAGGGAAAAAGTCACAAAAGTAGCTACAGAACCTGAGAAGGCATGGAAAAGGTCAGAACACGTAGGGTACCACTGGCTGGGGACTGTGGGGCTGGGGAGTTTTTGGTTGATAGTATTTTCTCCTCCTACTTGGGTGTGTTCTGTCTCAGTACCTACACTTGTGCCTTCATTCCCAGAGTTGGGTTGGGAGGATTTCAAACTCACTTTCAAGTGGTTTGGATTTACATCAACGTCATGGCTCTAGAACTGCCCATCCTGGAAAACCTAGGACTTCCATATCCCTAGTCACTATTATCAGCGTTTGGTGACTGGTGGAAGCAAACCCGACAAATGAACTCAGTTCTGTACCCTCCCTGCTCCAACCTGAACATCCACAGCCCTCAGGACAGCTCCCCTCACTCATAGCATTGGGCCCCTGCAAGTTCCTGTGTGGTTTGCAAACCCATCCAGTTGCTGCAAGTGTTTGTTTGGAAAGCCTTGGCCTTTGCCTGTGTGTCTCGCACCAGGCAGTCTGCACACCTTATCCCCACCCTCTGTTCCTGGGAGATGGCTCCAGCCTCCCCTTGGGAATGCTGGTTTCAACAGGGCCTCTGGGTGTGGGCATGGGTGGACAGACACTCTACCTTCGAACCACAGCCTCCCACACTGAGGGGATTCGACTTTGTATTTATTGACTATTATCACGTGTCACTCATGGCCAAAAATCCACAGAACATGTACAGGGTTCAGACCGGGCAGGCCAACATGTGTGTTTATTACTTTTTTGGTCTTTCTTGAAACTTCAAGATTGAAATGCTTCTGAGTAAGTTTCTGGATGCAGGTGAGAGTAGGCATTAAGACCCCAGTTACGGTGACCTTTGTTAGAGAAAGTGTGATTTCATTTCTGAAGTCACCAACCTCCTTACTTGCTCGCTCTGGTGCAGTTGAGAGGTGAGGTGCCCTTAGGGCATCTCTTAGTGGAAAGGACACAATCACCAGGGCCCAGAGGGCTGCAGGATCCTGGCAAATCAACTGTCCCAGAAAAAGCTAAGACTGTTGTAACTCGGAAGCAAATATTTCTGTTACAGATTTGTTTAACTTGGTGGACAGCTTGGGGCAAGGCATTTAAAAAATGAGGATGTGGCCTCTAAAATTCTTTCAGTGTTTTTTTTTTTTTAACTCATAGTATTAATAACAGCATTTTATTTTGTGCATTTTTAAATGTTTCAGGTCGAAATCCCTAGCACCTGGATGGAAAATGTTCACTGTTTTCCTTCCACAATGAATCAGGATGAGGGGTGAGGCACCTGAGGGATGCCAGGTCCTCCAGCAAAGCCAGAGGAGACTGAGGCTTAGGCCTCAGGTGCTGCCCACAGACGGAGAGGCTGCAGGACACAGGCCTTCGGGGAACGCTGTGACAGCAGCTGTTGTCATCGGTTGAGCACCTGTCCTGCCAGACTCTGTGCTGAACCACATAATCCTTATGGCCAGTTCTCAGGTCTTACAATTTCCAGTTTACAGTTTCAAAAACCCAGTCTTTGAAAGAATATGTGAATGTCCAAGGTGAGACAGGTAGTAAGGAATTTAAACGCAGGTGTTTGCCAGCAAAGCCCATGTTTTTGTAAACGAAGGATGACCAAATGCATCATAGAGCTTGCAATTATCTTCTATTAACTTTCTCTCTTCCCAACATTTTCCCCAGATACTCAAAAAAAGTGTGGTAAAATATACAGAACATTAAAATTTGCCACCTTCACTTATTTTAAGTGTACAATTCAGTGGCGTTTAGTACATTCACAACAACCATCATTATTTATTTCCAAAACACTTTTATCACCTCAAACTTTGCACCCATTATGCATTAATTCCCCTATCCCCACAGTCTCTGGAAACCTCTAATATATTCTCTGTCCATACACATTTGTCTATACCACATACTTCACAGAAGACAAATCACACAATATCTGTCTTTTTGTGTCTGGTGTGTTTCACCTAGCATGTTTCAAGGTTCATTCATGTTATAGCAGATATTAAAACCTCATTCCTTTTCATGGCTGAATACACACAGACATATCTAGACATTATAGTCTATCTTCTCACATTTCATCTTTTCATCTCTTCCCACATGGTAATTCTGTTTAACTTTTTGAGGATGCTTTTTAAACACTGATGGCCTTGGGATGTCTGCTCGTGGTTCAGTGGTACCTAACAGTGGCTAACAAAGACAGGGAAGTTCATGCAGTCGCAAAGAGTCAGACAAAACTCACCAATTGAACAACAACAGTGGCTAACAGGCAGTCCTGAACTGGCACCAGGAGCCTAATTCTATAGCTTCAAAAATGCATTATTTGGATTCTTTATCAGTTGAGCCACAACGGAAGCCCTATTCAGAAACACATCTCATCAAAGACAGAAAAATTGAGACTTCTTACTCATTAAAAATTCCCTTCTGTTCTTTCTAGCTTTTTACTATGAAACATTTCAAAAATATGGAAAAATATGTATTATAACAAACCCTCATATAACCATCACCCAGAATCAGCAATTATTAAGATCTTCCTGCACTTGCTTGGTCCAGTCCCTTTCCCAATTAGTTCTAACAACGTAACTTTATTTTTAAAGCTAAGAAACAGAGGGAAAACCTCACTCACAATCCCATCACTTGAAATTGACAGTGATTTCCTTCCGTGAGTTTTTCAACAGTATGCTTTTGCAATCTATTTTTCTGCTGCTGTGATTTTGTATTCTGTCTTAGTTGGTGAGTCTCCGGGCCAGTTTTTGCACGTGGCTATCCCGTCTTTGCTGGCTGAGCAGGAACATGCACTGAATGGAATGTAGGATCCTGGTTTTGCTCTCCTGGCAACTCGCTCTAGGCCAGATCTGTAAAAGGGAGGCTTTAGATTTGGCATCCTTTTAGGCCCTTCCAGCTGGGACATTCTGTCACCCATGTACACAGGCACAATGGTTCATGTCATGGGGGCAGAGTGGATACTTTGGGGGACTTGATGGCTGTGCCCAGATCCGAGCCCTCCATCCTCACATGAGGACTTCATCTCTTGTCCCCAGAACAGGGAGAGAGAAGCCGGGAGGCTGTCGAGCAGTGGCGCCAGTGGCATTACGACGGCCTGTACCCATCCTACCTCTACAACCGCCACCACATCTGAGCTCAGTTTGAGGGACACAGAAGATTGAGCCTGAGACACCCGCTTACCCCTGGTATTCGGGCACCTCTCCCGCACACAAACAGGCCCCTTCACAGGGCCTCAGTCACCTAGGGCCTTCTGTTCTCATGGATGGAAACGCCCAGGCTTGCGCTTCTTGGCAGATGATTTTCTGAGGTGAGCAAAGGCCTGTGGGGCCTCTTGGTATCCCTCCTAGAGGTTCCCTGTTGCTTCACCATCGCTCCCACACTGAGACTCCTGGTCCACACAAAGATGAGAAATCACAGTAGAGAGAAAAGATCGTGTATCTGCTTACAGCTTATGAATAAAAACGCTGAGTCAACACTGTATCGTCTTCTTGAATCTCATGCTGAGTGGCGCCAACTTGTCCCTCCCAAATGACAGTGGGGCTCACACAGACTTGGGTATCAGGAAGCTTGGACTTGGGAGCATGTCTCACTATTTCATCAGCCTGTCTCAGTAGTTATGTGACTGAAAGGGACCTGTAAATGCAACTGTTTGGGTAAAAACCATTCTCTGAGCCCAGGTGCTTCTCACGTCTCTAAAAAGTCTTAAGGTTCAATGGTGGTTTCTTAATGGCATCAATCAAAAGCCAGGGTTACAGTGAGGCCAGCTGTAACCAAAAGTAGCCAGCAGATAAGGTTCAGTTTTAGTACCATCTCCTTTTTCTTCATAGTGTTAGTTTGCTAGAGCTTCCGTAACAATGTGCCAGAAACTGGGAGACTTAAAATGAACACTTATCCTCTCACAGTTGTGGAGGCTGGAGTCTGAAATCAAGGTGTTGGCAGGGCCACACTCCCTCCCAAGGCTCCAGGGGAGGTCCTCTCTCGCCTCTTCTAACTTCTGGGGGCTCAGCTGTCCCCTGGCTTGTGGCAGCATTGCTCCAGTCACTCCTTGCACCATCACATGGCCTTTACTCCCCATGTCTCCACACACTCCTCCCTCTGTCTGTGTCTCTTCTCTTGTTCTAAGGACACCCGTCGTTAAGGGCCAACCCATTCCAGTACTTCTGCCTGGAAAATTCCATGGACTGAGCAGCCTGGTAGGCTACAGTCCATGGGGTCGCAGAGTTGGACACGACTGAGCGACTTCACTTTCACTTTCTGCTACCTCAATAACAGAATTACATCTGTAAAGACCCTATTTCTAAATAAGGTCAATATTCACAGGTCTCAGGGGTTTGGTTTCTGTGTATCTTTTCCTGGAAAACAACTCAGCCCGTAACAGTGCCCTCTCTTGTTCCAGTGGCTCTGCCTTCCTGCCACAGACTAAGCACTAGGTTATTTCCAGCCTTGCTCCCAACTGTCTTCAGGGATTCCACACTAAGAATGCAGAAAACTCAAGAACAACGTTAAGTGGGCACCTCTGTGGGATCAGAGGATCATCTTTCTTCTCAAAGATGAAGAAAAAGCACCCACTCCTGGCCATCTCCCAGTCCCCTCCCCTGGGTCTTCTGCTTCCCCCTTGCCTTGGGTCCCTAGCTGGTTAGTCCAGCCTACTTTGGAAGCCGGTTTCCAGGCCAGTATAGGGCAACATTTTTTTTTTTTTGAGAAAAAGCCAGCTGAGGTGGAGCAATTAGTTAGATCTGGACACTTGGCAATGAATACAAAGTAACTTTTTTAAAGACTAGGATAAAAGTCTTGAAAATACTCTAGTGATCAAGCAATTATGCACATTCCAAATTGCCTCATGTATAGTCATCACTGTATTTCCTCACACAAACTCCAAGCAGGAGCTGAACTAGCCTTGAGAAGGTAGGAAGGGGACTGGGCAAACTACCACTAAATGGTATTACCTGGGCAGGGGGAAGAGGGGAGCCACTCTCTTCTTAGGAGTCCTGCGATTCATCATTTGGAGAGAGAGGCTTGGGGCACAAGTGAAGACCCAACACAACAAAAGTCAAAGCTGTGCCAAATTGTTTTAGACATGACACAATTGTGTTTGCCTATCGGCAGCTGAGGCTTACAGTATTTTGATTATGCTCTTTTGGGGATCACTGAGATGTCTGCTCTAATGTTATGCAAGTCTTAGATGTCTCTGTGTATGTAAACTCAACCTAAACCAAACCAAAAGGAAATCAGTGAAACCCAACCTACTCAATCCACATATTCCCAACAGCCACCCACCTGCCTCTGGGCGTGTTTTCAACACACAGGCTTTGTAGGAAACCCCCTGCTCCCCACAGTGCTCACTGCAAGTACCAGGCACTTCAAATTAGGTGAAAGCAGAAGAAAAAAATGGCAAGAAACAAAAACTGCAGATGCTTCAGTACTTCATTAGTTTTTTATTATCTGATGAGACTGAAATTATTTGGAAAGAATGAGTATTTCTAAGTTTTGGAAAAAGCTAAACAGACCAAAATGGAATTCTGCTGTTTGTCCTCCACCTCTGCAGGCTCTGGTTTACACTGGAGAAATCAGTCAGCTTGAGGGGGGGAAAAGGTCAGAGATCGTCCTCTCTGAGCTACAGGGGAGACTCAGATGTGCATCCCACCCACTTCCTATTCCACTCTGCAAAGTAGCACGACAGGGAGGCTTGGCAAATGGGCCAGGTAGACCCCCTGTGCTCTCCATAGCGAGGCTCCCTCATGTACCCAGCCCCACACACAGATCAGAAATTTTTACTAACAGGCATGCAGGAGCCACAATGCCTCTCCTCAGCTTGGTTACCCAGGAAAGGTGGGTTACCTGAGAGACGAGGTTGTTATGGGGCAGGTGCAAGCTCTGCTGACAGCCAGCTCAGGTCCTGAGCCAGGGTTGCTGGCTGCTGGGTGGGTCTATCCTCTATCCACACAAAATGCCCTCTTGGTTGGCCAAAACTCAGACATCATACCAGTAAATTCAGTCCCTGACCTTTAAGTTGGTAACCCCAAGTTACGAGGGTGTGTGTTTTCACATGCCCAGATGTTACTACAGAGAAAAGGCAAAGCACTGCTCTCTCAGCTCAGCCAGGGAACAAGAGGAGCCACAGATTGGCTCATATGGTGACAATCACTCAGCCGTTGCCTTCTGGCAGGAGAGCCAGCAATTAGATGCATGGCAGCCGATGATGAGGTCTGACTCAAGGCCATACCCTGCAGCCACCTGGGTCAAAAACCCTGCTGCATGCAGAGGAGGGAATGCTGGAGTCATAGATGTCAAACACCAACAACAGTCTAGGTGAGTGGCCAGATCAAAATAACAAAATGGCCCGTCCTGGCCTCTTCAGTGACTACGTTTGGCACGTTAACTCGAGATAAAGATCTCTGGCAGAAAAAATTCTGAGTTCTACCCCCATCCTTAACAAGGGCTCCACTGTATCTCAGAGTTTTAGAATTTCTTCATTCAAATCCAATTGCAGCCATTTCTCGGGCAAGGAGAAAGATGCCAAAGGAAACAGGACTGGAATCTGGGCAGCAGAATTTCATAGGAAATACACTAATGGAGAATCCATATTTTCAGCAACTGGCCTTATCAAAAGGGTGGCCCTTGGGACACTCTCTTAACTAACTCTTCTCTGTCCTTTCCTTACTATTTCCTAGTCCTTCAGGGTTTCCAGGAAAGAGACTGAAAAACCTTGTCAAAAGATGAACTGGTAAAAACCCATTGTCTTTTCACACAATTTTGTATGTTGTGATTTTCTTCATTATCTTCTTTTTAGAGTGCATGTGCTCCAAGGAGATTTTGCAACTTATTATCTTGTGCCTTTGTTTATTTAGATTTTTGGAAGGAGGTGGTAATTTTCTTGAGACCCAGAATGATTTTAAAAATTTACAAAACAAAAAACTTGACATGTGCTTTTTATCAGTTTGATTTCATTGGGAAAGTTCATTTCTAATTTCTTTTCAACCAATTATGTTCTAATCCTTTGGCAAGATTTTCATAATTTAAGAGTTAAGGGATCTGTCCAAAAGCAAACTGGTTACGTACTAATAATCTGGTCCCATCACTTCATGGGAAATAGATGGGGAAACAGTGGAAACAGTGTCAGACTTTATTTTTTTGGGCTCCAAAATCACTGCAGATGGTGATTGCAGCCATGAAATTAAAAGACGCTTACTCCTTGGAAGGAAAGTTATGACCAACCTAGACAGCATATTCAAAAGCAGAGACATTACTTTGCCAACAAGAGTCCGTCTAGTCAAGGCTATGGTTTTTCCAGTGGTCACGTACGGATGCGAGAGTTGGACTGTGAATAAAGCTGAGCGCCAAAGAATTGATGCTTTTGAACTGTGGTGTTGGAGAAGACTCTTGAGAGTCCCTTGGACTGCAAGGAGATGCAACCAGTCCATTCTGAAGGAGATCAGCCCTGGGATTTCTTTGGAAGGAATGATGCTGAAGCTGAAGCTCCAGTACTTTGGCCACCTCATGCTAAGAGTTGACTCATTGGAAAAGACTCTGATGCTGGGAGGGATTGGGGGCAGGAGGAGAAGGGGATGACACAGGATGAGATGGCTGGATGGCATCACTGACTCGATGGACGTGAGTCTGAGTGAACTCAAGGAGTTGGTGATGGACAGGGAGGCCTGGCGTGCTGCGATTCATGGGGTCGCAAACAGTCGGACACGACTGAGCGACTGAACTAAACTGAACTGGAACTTTGGTATACTCTATGATCTTACAATGTATGGCACTTTAAAAAAAGTTCTGTCCACTTTCCGTATTATTTTGATTTTTCAAATAGGAGTCTATTTACAAAGTTGGTATATTAGTATGCAAGTTTTGCATGGTCCCAGGATACAAAGCCAATAGACAAATATACATTTTATTTCTGTATACTAGCATGTATGCAAAATAACTGGAATTTAAAATGGAAAAAAACGCCATATGACACCATAAAACTATTTAAAAATAGATACGTATACTGAAACCAGTAAACACTGCTGAGAAAATTAAAGGAGATTCAGATAAATGAAGAGACATATTATATTCACAGATGAAAAATCTTAAAATTATATTTTAATCTTAAATTTTCAGCAGGGTTTTTGGGGTAGAAATTGATAAGCTTATTCAAATTCACATCAAAATGCAAAGGACCTAGAATTGCCAAAACAAATTTTAAAAAGAACAAGCTGGTACTACCTGATTCCTACACTTATATAGCTACACTAACTAAGACAATAGTACTAGCGTAAGGAATAACATGCAGATTAACTTAACAGAACTAAGTCCAGAAGTAGACCCTAATGGTCAACTGATTTTCTGACAAAGAAGTGAATATAATATGAGAAAATTATAGCATCTTAACTGAATGGTACTGTAACAATTGAATGTTCATTTGGAAAACAATGACCCATAATCTTTAACTCACAGCTTAAACAGAAATTAATTTGAAATGGATCATAGACCTAATGAAAAGTGAAAGTCTCTCAGTTGTGTCCGACTCTGCGACCCTATGGACTATATAGTCTATGGAATTTTCCAGGCCAGAATACTGGAATGGGTAGCCTTTTGCTTCTCCAGGGGATCATCCCAACCCAGGGATCGAACTCAGGTATCCCGCATTGCGGGCAGATTCTTTACCAGCTGAGCCACAAGGGAAGCCCAAGAATACTGGAGTGGGTAGCCTATCCCTTCTCCAGCAGATCTTCCCAACCCAGGAATTGAACCGGGGTATCCTGCATTGCAGGCGGATTCTTTACCAACTGAGCTATGAGGGAAGACCTTATAGTAAAGCTAAAACTAGGTAACACATATATCTGCAAAAAGCACTTGCATCTAGAACACAGAATTTTTTCAACTTGACCTAGTAAGAAAGTAAATAGATACATCACCAAAAAGATACATACAAATGGCCAACTGCACAGGAAAAAATGTCATGAAGGAAATGCAAATTAAAACCACAATAAGATACACCCATCAGAATGGCTAAAATTGAAAAGGCTGACAATACCAAGTACTGGTGAGGATGTGGAGCAAATGGAACTCTCATGCATCATTAACAGGCATGTAAAATCGTACCACTTGGAAAATAGTTTAGTGGTTTCTTACAGAGTAAACTTACACTTTCCAGAAATCCCATTCCTATTTACTGACACCTAAGAGAAACAAAAATATATCCACAGAAAGACTTGTATCTGAATATTGTTATTTATTCATAACAGCCCCAAATTAGAAACAATTCAACCCAAATTATCTATCAATAGGTGAATAATGACATAGTAACATAATAAATGACATAAGTGACATCCATATTATGAAATATTAAGCAATAAAAAATGAACTATGGACACAGGCAACAACATGGCTTTATTTCAAAATATGTGAAGTATAAGAGTATGTTCTGTTTTGACTCCATTTATATGAAACTCTAGGAAACACAGATCTAAACAGCTCAGTGATGGATGTGACCAGGGCATGTGGCCTGACTGGGAAGTGGCAAAGGCAACATTTTGGGGTAATGGCAATGCCCTCTATCTTGCCTTTGGTGGTGGTTATGTGGGTATATAAATTCGCCAACATTTACCAAACGATATATTTAATATGTGTGCTCTTTGCTGTGTGAAATTTAGCCCTTAATAAAGTTGACTTAAAAAAATACCAATAGTGAAGTCTCTGTTCAAGCAACATTATCACAGACTTAGTTGCAATCTATGTTTCAAATCACTTAATTTTCTAATCTGCAAAATGAGAACAATTCTGGTCTGGCTCTGTTTGGGGAAATATTACACAGTTGTGTTCCTCATTATTTGTGGATTCCGTGTTTTTCCAAAATCACCTAATAACTAAATTTTACTTCTAATTCCAAAAACAGTACCTGTGGTGTTTTTTTGTGGTCACTACAGACACCCACATGTGCAGACTAACAAGAAACTTGAGTTGCTCCTAGCTAAGGTCAAAGCAACATTATTGCTACTTTCAGCTCTGATGTGTAAAAAGATGTCCTTTTCGTGCCACGTTTGTCACAGTGTTGTGCTTTTTTGAGGTGCTTTTGATGTTGAAAATGGCTCCCAGGCGGAGCGCTGAAGTGCGATCTACTGTCCCTGAGGGTAAGAAGGATGGGATGCACGGATCATCCAGAGAAAATGCATGTGCTGAGATCAGCTTCATTTGGTGAGGAGGTCACAGGGCTGTCGACTGTGAGTTCCATGTTAATGAATTGACAATATATATTAAATAAGGTGTCTTTAAACAAACATGTATAATATAAAGTTATTTACTGAGCCAGTGAAGAAAACATGACTAGAGGCTCACAGAAACCTAACCTGTATTTCCTCTAGGAGCAGTGACTGTGTATCTACTAGCTCTGTTGGTAACTTCATGAAACAATTACTATGAATAACAAAAACCCACTGTATATATATTTCTAGTCTTTCTTTCTCAGTGAAAATGCTTTGAGTTTTCACCGCCTCAATTACCGCTGTCTGGCTTTTCTCCAAAACACAAGTCAATTTCATTGGCTATGTGGTCTGACTGTAGGACATGGCAGGTCTCTTCTCCATTTGATCTGGAGAGTTCAGCTGTGTGGCGATATTCTTGGCTCTCTTTAATCTTCAAAACTTCCACAGCTTTTTCACAAACTACTGTCAAGCTGTGCCCACTGATTTCTTCCACCTTTTGTACCTGTTATTTTCTTTAGAAAATGGTTCTTTCTTTCCTCAATACTGACAAATACAGAATTTCATTTTTGGAGCCCATCATCCTTCTTGTGAGCGGCGCTGTTTCCAAATCTCTCCCCACGGCATCCAAAGTGTCTGCTTTACCTGTAAGAGCAGAGGCCGAGATGGGCTGCTATCAGTGACAACTCGGGCAAACAGATTTACACTCCTGAATTTAAAAAAGTAATGTCGTCAGACACATTTAGTCTCTTATAAACATCTAGCTTTACTTCTATCATCAACTTTTACACAAAAACTCAACTCATGCAATCGCTCTCTGTCAACTTTCCTATACATCAATTTGTAATGTTTTTAAAAGTTGAAAACTGGCAAATTTTAAAAGCTGAAATTCAATGTTTTCAGTTCTCTTTGGAGACAATTCCACACTCCTCATTCAGAAGCTTCTTGTTTGCTATTCTGGATCATTGCAACATAAATTAGTTCAGTTTTCCTTCTGTTGTTCGGAAAGGGAAAGTAGTTTAAGAAAACTCAAGAGAAAGATAATTTTCTTTAAAAAGCCACTTATTTCCTCTAAACAAAAAAAGGCACAGGGAGTTCTCTGTGGCCTACTGTTAGGATTCTGGGCTTTCATTGTTGTGGCTTGGATTTAATCCCTGGTCAAAGCACTAAGATATTACAAACTGTGCAGCATGCTCAAAACAAACAAACAAAATAAACCCCCCTCCCCCCAAAAAAAGTCTATTGTGAAGATCAGAATACTGTGATCAACCATGGAGGACATGACCATTTTTGTGTACTTAGACCACCATGTGCTTACCCTGTTCTGATTATACAATAAGCCCTACACTGCTATTAATACACATTGGTAAAGAGGGTAGGAGGATTTAAAGATTGGCCTTGTGATGAACCATACTTTTAATGTAAATGAGTATGTGCCCCCTCCGGCCTACCTACCCCTCTCATCCCTAAATATTCTAACAAAACACACACAAACAGCATCCCCCAGTGGAAGCCCCCCAAAACCTAGAGTAAATGAGAAGTAACTCAATTATATTTTTAATTATTCAAAATTTAAAAGTCAAATTTAAAAACAGGGGCATCTACATTCAGCTCACCCATCCACCTTTATAAGAATGTTACTGCACAACATATACAGAAGTGAATCTGAACTCTCACAACACCCTTGGTTCAAACAAGAACATGTTTCTTATACAGGGAGGGGTCTTCAAAGAGCAACCTGCAGCTCAGTGTCCAGGTGGCTGCTCAGGTGTGACCTACTTCAGACCCACAGCTGTTTTAAGTTTATGGGACAAGCACATCTACTTGAAATGAGCCATCAAAAATATAAGAATTTCAAGTGCTTTTGATTGTTTTTGAGATTTAAACATTTTCTCTGTTTAGAAAACAAAACAATACATTCCTCCTGGAAAATGAAATACTCCTAAAAGTGTGTGACCTTAAGGGGAACACAAGCCTCAGACACAGAAACTTCTACACACAGAGCAGACTTTGATGGAATCTAAGGCATGTGAAATTTATTCCAGGCTCTTGAAAACCTGAATCAACTATCTCCCACAACCACGTCCTTTTAAGAGTTATGTTCCTACTATAATACTATCCTGGGAGAAAGATGTATTGTTTCTAGCTAGAGTTTAAATTTCAAAATAATAATCCTATCAACTGATTCAATCGTTAGGTGGCATTCACTTGGGTCAAATGGTGTTTGCAAACTCAGGCTGCCCAAGCAGAGGACTCTCCTAAATGGAGTAGCCTGCATGTTTGACCTATCAGTTCAGTTCAGTGGCTCAGTAGAGTCTGACTCTTTGTGATCTCATGGACTGCAGCACACCAGGATTCCCTGTCCATCACCAACTTCCAGAGCCTACTCAAACTCATGTCCATTGCGTCGGTGAAGCCACCCAACCATCTCATCCTCTGTCATCCCCTTCTCTTCCCGCCTTCAATCTTTTCCAGCATCAGGGTCTTTTCCAATAAGTTGGTTCTTTGCATCAGGTGGCCAAAGTATTACAGTTTCAGCTCCAGCATCAGTCCTTCCAATGAATATTCAGGACTGATTTCCTTTAGGATTGACTGGTTGGATCTCCTTGCTGTCCATGGGACTCTCAAGAGTCTTCTCCAACACCATAGTTCAAAAACATCAATTCTTCGGCACTCAGCTTTCTTTATAGTCCAACTCTCACATCTGTACATGACTACTGGAAAAAACACAGCTTTGACTAGATGGACCTTTGTAACATCTCTACTTTTTAATACACTGTCTAGGTTGGTCATAGCTTTTCTTCCAAGAAGCAAGTGTCTTTTTAATTTTATGGCTGCAGTCACCATCTGCAGTGATTTTGGAGCCACCAAAAATAAAGTCTGTCACTATTTCCATTGTTTCCTCATCTATTTGCCATGAAGTGATGGGACTGGATGCCATGATTTTAGTTTTCTGAATGTTGAGCTTTAAGCCAACTTTTTCACTCTCCACTTTCACTTTCATCAAGAGGCTCTTTAGTTCTTCTTCACTTTCTGCCATAAGGGCGGTATCATCAGTGTATCTGAGGCTATTGATATTTCTCTTGGCAATCTTGATTTCAGCTTGTGCTTCATCCAGCCCGGCATTTTACATGATGTACTCTGCATATAAGTTAAATAAGCAGGGTGACAATATACAGCCTTGATGTACTCCTTTCCCTATTTGGAACCAGTCTGTTGTTCCACATCCAGTTCTCAATGTTGCTTCTTGACCTGCATACAGATTTCTCAGGAGGCAGGTCAGGTGGTCTGGTATTCCCATCTCTTTAATTTCCCACAGTTTTCTGTGATCCATACAGTCAAAGGGTTTGGCATAGTCAATAAAGCAAAAGTAGATGTTTTTCTGGAACTCTCTTTATTTTTCAATGATCCAGCAGATGTTGGCAATTTGATTTCTGGTTCCTCTGCCTTTTCTAAATCCAGCTTGAACATCTGGAAGTTCATGGTTCATGTACTGTTGAAGCCTGGCTTCAGAATTGTGATCATTACTTTGCTAGCATGTGAGATGAGTGCAATTGTGTGGTAGTTTGAGCATTCTTTGGAATTGCCTTTCTTTGGGATTCCAGTCCTGTGGTCACTGCTGAGTTTTCCAGATTTGTTGGCATATTGAGTGCAGCACTTTTACAGCATTGAACAATTCAGAAAACATTTATTAAGTTCCTTGTATTCACATTTTTTAAACTCTCTCCATCCACCCAACATTTACTGAACACCAGTAGGGTAGCACTGGGCTTGACACCTTGAAATTGAACCACATTAAAATATACATGCTAGCAGTTTGTATATTTGTGGATAAATATATGATATTTATATCATATCATATAATATATTGTGGATAAACAAACCCACTACAATAAGTTTTCTGCCATAGCAACGCTCAAAATACAGCAATAGACAGGAGGAAGGAGCAATAACTGGCCCCACGGATAATGGGTGGGTATCACAGAGAAGAAAAACTGGAGTTGCTTGTTTTTACCTTTCATCATGATATCTTACAACATATATGACAATACAGACACAAGCACCAGTCTCCATGTACCCATGACCCGGCTTAAATAATTAGGAACTCGGCCCCTTTTGGTTCACTGAAACCCCCACGTGCTGCCACCCAACCCTTTGTTTTGCTCTGAAAGCCAATCCTCAACATTTTTATCTGTGTTTGAAGACTGACCTGGAAAGGATCTTCGATGAGTAACTCACCTCCCCATCTATTTTCCTGCTTGCGACCCTGTCAGAGTCATATACCCTAATTCTTGCTGGTGACACCAAAACCCGAGCTGGTTCAGCACAAAGACCTAAGACGTTATGGGCACCTCTGAGTTGGGTGCAGGACAAGATGGAGCTGATCCAATGAGACCCCATACTGCCTTATCCGGAATGCTGACCGCATTCTTCTAGCCCTTAGTGCTCTTACAACTGCTCTTTCTTTAGAAGCCTGAGGATGTTTGTATACAACGTGGTTACAGTCCACACCGGACTTCCCTCATAGCTCAGTTGGTAAAGAATCCAGTTTGATTCCTGGGTCGGGAAGATCTGCTGGAGAAGGGACAGGCTACCCACTCCAGTATTCTTGGGCTTCCCTTGTGGCTCAGCTGGTAAAGAATCTGCCCACAATGTGGGAGACCTGGGTTTGATCCCTAGGTTGGGAAGATCCTCTGGAGAAGGGAAAGGCTACCCACTCCAGTATTCTGGCCTGGAAAACTGTAGTCCATGGGGTCACAAAGAGTCAGATATGACTGAGCAACTTTCATCTCACTTCACAGTCCACATTCCCATGAGTCCACTCCAACCTCAGACTGTATGGGTCTTGCCCTGGCGGCTAAGCTGCCCTGTCAGTAATGCCTAACGCGGCTCCCGAGTTAGGCATTACTGACACTGCCCCAGAGTTGGGTCCTGTCACCACCTTGATCTACCATTGGTGGGGAGCCTGGTGCATCTGAATGTCTGGGCTATCTACCTCCCATTCCTTCAGAGTTTCCTCTCAATATCCATGCAGTTAATTACCTAACCCAGAGCGTGACCCTGGACTCCCTCTCCAGCACAATCTGTCTGTTCCTTTGAGGCCATCCACCACTGTCCACCTCCATCATCACCCTTCTGTCCAGGCGCCCGTAACATCTCAGGTCTCTGTGCTCTTACATGGGAAGCTCCATTTCTCTCACTGATGACGAAAGTCACACCTACTGCGCTCCTGCACACATGCACCATCTCACAAGAGTCCATGCCACCAAGATATCACCTTCATTTTGCTGATGGGGAAACTGAGGACGGGCACCTCAGCCACAGTCCCAGAACCAGTGAGCAGAAGGGCCCAACTTGAGCGTAACCACAGGTCCCAGTGATCCCCGATCTAAAATTCTTAGTGTGTCTAATAAACAATATCTGCAAATCGGAAACTCCACAGGATTCTCCTTGTGAGATGTTTCTGTTTTCCAATTGGGTTTCATGGTTTCTCTAGTTTTACAGTTGTTTTGGTTAGAGGTTTCAGTTTCTTTAAGCCATATTTAAACAAAACCATATTTTAAGATGATGAAATTTTAGGTATTTCCATTACAGAGCTCTGCAATAATGTAAGGGCACAAAGAACCATATAGATATGAACTGAAATGCCACGTGGGTCAGTGACTTGACTTCCAAGAACAAAATGGAGGTAACAGCAGAATCAACAGAAGGAACCTGGGTTTTATTTAATATTAATATAGTGAAACTATATCAAGGGTGATGGTCATAATTTTCTAAATGGCAAAATGTTGTATTAACTTTAGAGTTGTGAATGCACATTTCAAGATCATTTAGTCCAACCTTCCTCATTTTACTGATGAGGAAACTGAAGCACAGAAGTTAGGCAAGTCACCTAAGCTAAATTCATTCTTTTGCCTCTGGTTGTCCACATAAATACCAGAACCTTACTGTGATTAAGAAGTGACGTCGTATATTCTATAACCCAACAGACAGAGAAACACAACTCTTCATCTACCTTTTAGTATCTCGATTTTCCACTTAAAGGTCATGTTAAATTTGATGTTAAACCAACGCAAAGTTGTAGGCTTAACAGTATTCGACTGTGTCAATCAGGAACATGGGCAATTCAGAGCCAAAACTGTTTTTCCAGAACCACAAGGGGCAATGTAAGCTACGGGTACCTGTTTGAAGTCAGGGCTATTTAAGGCTATTCAGAAATTTGGCATGTTCTTCTCCTCTTGGTAACAAGGTTTCTCCTCCTATCTTTGGACCTGTCTTTTCCTAGAAAAACAGAAACAGTTTAATAAGAAATGGGTCAACAGTATTTGCATAGGTCACTAAAATCTATCACCTTACAGATGACATACCTTTAACATTCCGTCCCGTTCCCATTTGAAGAGGCCACAATTACTGAAACAGAAAAGATCAGATTGACTCAGTGATGAAGTTACAGGTCCACATACATGAAGGTAATAGTGCTCCTTGCACTTGTGGGGAGATCCGCCTCATTTAAGCAGAAGCTCACTAAGGTGAGATTCATATTCCAGTTTACATTCTACTGCTACTGAAAATACACACATCAGTGATCTGAGCAATGGGTTTTGAAGTCTGTCAAAAGCCAGATAGATACTTCAGAAAAGGAATTTCAAATGGTAGTGCTGCATAGGGCTATGCACTCTACAGGCGAGGAGAGTGAGCTTGGTTTCCAGTGAAGATCACTGGGATGACCCTCAGATTGAGAAAGCCAGCCTATAGCGACAAGAAGCCCATGGCTTGTTCCTTTCTCCTTTTCTGGAACTCCACGGTTGTAGTAAGAGAGGATTACTCTTCCTTTGGGTTTGAACAATGCTTTCCCATTTTCAGTATTGAGAACAGGGAAGACAGTGATATCTTGACTTTTCCACTGAAAGGTCACTGTTAAATTTGGGGCCAAAGCAACACAACAGGAAGAAAATCTTTTCCTGGTCCAGAGATTTTTCACTCTCTTTTCGTCAAAGGGCCTAGAGACTCATTCTCATTGTTTAACATGGTAGTTGAGTCCAACCCTGAGAAAGCAGGGAGATACTACAAGGAAAGCTTATTTTCTAGCAATTTTACACTGGGGAGAGAGAAACAAATGAAATACAGTGAAGTAATGGGACTGTGGCTCCCAGGAGCCTTGGATCTGAGAGGGTCCTGGGCATAGGGCCACCCCATCAGGCTCATCCTTTCTCCCCATCTTCCTTAGACCCCACTCTGAGCATCAGCTGCAAAGGACTTAGCCGGGAGCCTTTCCATCACCTTTCCCAGCTACAGTCCTGTTTAACATCTACTGAGAGAACTTTCACAGCCTATTACCAGATCAATGATGATATTACACACAACTCACTGTCAGACAATTGTAACACATGGGCCAACTCCAGCCTGCCACAGTTTTCATGAATTCTTTTTTAACACAGCCATGTCTGTTTGAGTATTACCTATGACTAGCACAACAACATGTTTGAGTAGTGGTGAAACAGACCACAGGGCTGGCAAAGCCCAATATATTTACCATTTGGCCTTTTACAGAAAAAGTTTGCCCATTTCTGCTCTAGATCAAGAATTGACAAGAGAGGGACCAGAGAAAGCACAAGTTCTTAACAAAGTAACAGTGCCACCTGGGGGCTGAAAAGCATCATATTCCTTCATTTGAGTTGCACTTACTGCTTAGCCTTAATGATCACACTTCTCTGATACTCTGTTTTACACAAGCTCTTGCTGTTACAATATTCTGGAGAGAAGTCAAGTATCAATATATGAATAGGTACTTTAAACAATTCTAATCTCAATTGTTTAAAAAAAAAAGCACAAACCAGCTCTGACAAGGGGATGAACCAGCATGGGGTTTGGGTTCCTCCACCCCCACCCTCATTCCAAATCAGCCATGGAGAAACTTGACATGAGAGTGAAGTTTGGGCTCCAGGAAATAAACAACAACCCAAACGAAATAAGTGAACAACAACAAAAAGTAGTGAGGATATGCTGGTGAAACATTCTTGGGAAGACTAAAAGTGACAGCAAAATTGCCTCAAATTCCGAAGAATCAACATCATACAACCCACACCACCCAGGCTCCATTTAGTCAACAAACGTTTCTGATAACCTAGTGTCAGGCAATATATTTAGTACTGGGGTACTGTCGTGGAAGGGGGAGGATCCCCTCCCTCCAGGAGCAGTTGGGGATACCCAGGAGCTGTAAGGAGGCACAGAACAAGGCTGACCCTCTCGGGGTCAAGGACCGTCCGAAGTTTCTAGGGAACAGCATCACCCGGGAATTGCAAAAAGGAACGTTCAGGAAGCCTGTGGGACCAAGAACCCCAGGAATTCTCATACCTGCAGTGCTTCTGGGGGAGTCTGTCAAGGGAGATAGTTCTGTTTCCACAGGCACACTTGAAAAACCTCTTCACACCGTCATGCCAGTGGTAGTCATGCTGCTCACTGACGCAGGTCTCCAGAGGCTTGAAGTGGGTGTAGGCACACTGCACAGAACCAGCGCAAAGATCTGGTCAAGAGCTCTGAAGGAGAGAGGAGCTGGCTGCCATGAAGGTGGCCTGTTCCTCAGAACTTCTGTTCTCTTATCATTAGCAGGCAGTGATTAGTGGAGTTACCATCTTTCAGGTGCAGTGATCCCTGTGATTTCTTGACTTTCCCCCTATTATTACCATTTTTTTCTCATGTTTGCCCCCAACTTCAGGTGTAAAATTCACAGTAATCTTTTGTGACATCAAGACAATAGCTAGGGAGAAAAAAAGGACTAGAAATTTCTAGTAGCTTTAGTTGGTCTACCCTGTATTCACTCTAGGCCCTGATTATAAGACTACAGGTTATAGGCATGGGGCCTATTTAGGAAGGATGATGAGCTGCTTTTTCACTTTCTCTTATAAGGCCTCTGAAAAGGATTATAAGCTTATTACTACTCCTATTTCATAAGCAGTAAAACCAAGAAAGATCTTAAGTAATTTAATTTTGATCCTTAAAAGGACTGAACAGAACAAGAAATGGTAGGTGAGGGTTGAAACACAGTCAGGACAGTGCTATGTAATTTCTGGTAATCACACTGAGTCTAGATGAACAACTTTTGGTCTTGGCAGCCTCAAACAGGGCAGAATATGGTGGTATGCCAATTGTGTTAGGCAAAATAATCCTCTCATGATATGCACACCCTATTCCCTGGAACTCACAAGTATGTTATGTTACGGGCAAAGGGGAATTCAGGTTGCAGATGGAATGAAGGTTGCTAATCTGTTGATTTTAAGATTGGGAAATTATTCTGGATTGTCCAGGTGGGCCCAAAGGATTCACAAGAGTCCTCAAGAGTGGGAGAGAGGAAAGGAGGTTGGAGCCATGCGCTGAGAGGACCCCACCTCCCACTGCTGGTTCTGATGACGGAGGAAGGGGCTACGAGTCAAGGTATGCAGGCAAGCTCTAGAAGGTGGAAAAGGCAAGGACACGGATTCTCCCCTAGAGCTCTAGAAAGGAATGCACCCTACTGACACATGGATTTCACCCCAGCAAAACCCACATAAAATTCTGACCTATAGAACTGTGAGATAATATATCTGTGCTGTTCTGTGCCCCTAGTTGGTGGTCATTTGTTAAGCAGCGACAGGAAAGGAATACACCATCTCTGTCCTAATATGGCCATCTTGTCAGAGGAAAAGCTGTCCTCTAAGGTAAAGGCTTTACCGACTCCCTAGGGTCTGTTCTTCCTCAAAGGAGTAGTTGGTTCAGTGCTGCCCCCACCAAATATAAAGGAGAATCTAAGGTTTTAAAAATAAAGTCAGAGTAAGTTGTAAGCTAAGCCTCTTCTTCCTCTTACACATGCTCACAATGCTGATTAGTCATGTAGGTATACTCAAAAGGAATGGTAATACCAGGAAACATGTACAGAAAGAACTTTTCCAGGGGACATTTACATTAGGCCCTGAGGAGAAGGGAACAAAAGTGGTTGATCACATCTGATGCCAAGGCAAGTTTTTCAATTAAGGGCCCAAGGGACTGGAAACTAAGGGTTGAGGACATGTTAAAACTTGAGAAGGGTGGCTTCCCTGGTAGCTCAGTGGTAAAGAATCTACCTGCAAGAGACGTGTACAATCCCTGGGCCAGAAAGATCCCACATGCCACAGAGCCACTAAGTCCATGCGCCACAACTATTGAGGCTGTGCTCTAGAGCCCACAAGCTGCAATGACTGAATCCCGTGCTCCCTAGGGCCTGTGTTCTGCAACAAGAGAAGCCATTGTAATGTGAAGCCAAAACTGTAACTAGAGAGCAGTGCTCCCAATGGCTGCAACTACAGAAAAGCCCACACAGCAACGAAGACCCAGCACAGCCAAAAACAAACCAAAAAAACTTGAAGAGGAGAGATAACACTGGGGTCCTGCCTAATTAAATGACCCTAAACCCAGGCAGGACTCCGGTCACAAAACATGGCCCCACACCCCACTGAGTCTCCACACCCTGCAAGGTCACAGAGCCCACAGATAGGCCATAGGAAGAGCCATCTCCTGCACTCACCGTCTTGCATGTCACGACTCGACATTTTACTTCCCGGGTGTTTCTCATCTTTTCTTCCATTTGTTCTTTTTTCACCAGAGGCTCAAAATAGCGTTCCTGCAGCTCAGCCTCGGCCTGGAGTGACATGACACCCAGGAGTCCTTAAACCAAATCTGATACAGACTCAGGCAGTTGTTTAATAATAATCAAATCAGACCTGAAGAAACAAGCTAACTATATGAATGTATGGCTCAGTGAACTGCAATCCAAAAGATGCTAAGTAGAAATACGCCCTTAATGGACAAATAGAAGGCATGAAAGCATTTGGTGATGTGTAAGACACTAAATACAAATTTAAACTATTGACGTGATTAGCAGTGTCATGAGCTCAAGTGTGCCCCAGAAGGGAAATGTTTCCATTGTTTCAACACAGACTAGTTTATGGGAGGTGCTGGATGACTCCTCAGTGATGGCATCCCATCTGTTTGATTCTATTCTCCAGACCAAGCACTTGGAAGGAGCAACCCCTGCTTGTCTGGAACAATGTGTAGAAGATATGAGGGCAGAGAGCTATTCATGACAGAATGTGGTCACGGTTCAAGTCAGCACAGCTGAACAAGGCATAAAGTGCCAGGGAACTTGGCTCTATGGTCTCTCAGGGTTTGCTTGACCTCCTCTCTTGTCTCGAGTCCAGTAGAAAAGTATTTAATTGTCTCCTTAGGCCT
This sequence comes from Bos indicus x Bos taurus, assembly GCF_003369695.1. Taxonomy (NCBI): domain Eukaryota; kingdom Metazoa; phylum Chordata; class Mammalia; order Artiodactyla; family Bovidae; genus Bos; species Bos indicus x Bos taurus. Next base: position 55,498,527 of record NC_040088.1, read on the forward strand.
TTATTAACCAAAAGAAAGGTAGATCATTTGGCATGCTGGCACTAAATAAGGGACATTTAAAAAATCTGCTGTAATACTTTTTTTGTTATCTCAGTGACCACTACCCCTGCTGCTGACAGGGACCACAAGCGCTACACCTTTTGCAGTGCACGGAACAGTACCTCATACACCAAAGGATTGTTCTGAATGTTCTATAGGGCATCCATGTTGATGGAAAACCTATTATAACTTTTGAACCTAATAGCTTTATTTATATACAACCCTACGACATTTGTGCATGGTTTTAATATACACTGACTGTTCCTAAGGTGCAACCGGACAAGTCCTATGGTTATGGAGAGACAGCTGTGCCTTGATGTCTTGTACAACACAGTAACTTGATATTTTTATACAATATAAAGTTATTATAAAACATGGACTGAAACACTTTAATATCAAAGTCAATTTAAATAATGTTGAATGATACTCTTCAAAGCAACAAAGGCAAAGCTAAAATCTATTAGCAATATTCCTGTTCTTCAAAATAAATTCAAACAAACCAACATACAATTAATGTTTCAGCTGAGGTTACAGGAACAAATTCTGAGTCCCATAACAAAGCACCCGAGTCAGAGGATAGCTCTGTTACCTGTGACATTCTGGGCTCTTTCTTACCTCTTTTAAGATCCCCGTGTGCCTCGATTTTGCTTTTAGAATTGTCTGAAATTCCTCAGATTCCAGGTAGGCAAGTTGCTCTCTCCTTTTTTTCTTGGCAGGCTCCAATTCATCCTCAGCTAGAGCAGAATGAAAAAGTGTGAGCTGTCACAGAGGAACTGCAGAGTCAGTGTGCCTCACCAACTCAGCTTCCCCCAGCTCTGTTCCCCGCCATAAGACCCTTCAACTGAATTTACCTCCCCTGGTACCAACAAAGGGAGGCTCTTAGAAGAAGTGAACTGAGAAGTACAAACTAGAATGGAGGAAGGGGATGGAGGTTTAATCACTAAATTAGAATCTCTTTTTCACCTTAAAATAAGGGCCAATTATGAAAAGAGGTAACAACAACAAAACTCCTATCTACAAATTGAGGTTAAAGTGACAATTGTCAGCTTCAGTTTTAAAAATTAAAATAGGGCAATTTAAAACAAGGTCTGCTCCTTTAAAACAAAGTAAATCTTTATACTAACATATAGGTGCAAAGATCCAATGAGTAATCTCAAGATTTTAAATTGTACATAATTTCATTTTAATTCAACATGATTATAAAAAACAATCAGTTCCAGCTGCAGAAATTCTACTTAGGTACTCTCCATAGAGGAAAAGTGGAAACAAAATAATGACTTTTGATGTCGAGGGCTTCCCTGATAGCTCAGTTGGTAAAGAATCTGCCTGCAAGGCGGGAGACCCCGATCCGATTCCTGGGTTGGAAAGATCCGCTGAAGGAATAGGCTACCCACTCCAGTACTGGGCTTCCCTTGTGGCTCAGCTGGTAAAGAATCTGCCTGCAATGCGGGAGACGTGGGTTTGATCCCTGGGTTGGGAAGATCTCCTAAAGAAGGGAAAGGCTACCCACTCCAGTATTCTGGCCTGGAGAATTTCATGGACTGTATAGTCCATGGGGGCGCAGAGTCGGACACGACTGAGCAACTTTCACTTTCAGTCTTTCAGCCTTCAGGCTGATTATGTTTTGGAACATTTCCTCTATAAGTAGTGTCTCTTTCCCACTGGACAGCTTCCCATTTGGAGTACCTTGAGGAGAAAATGTGCTGTTCTTTTCTACACGTTCCTTCACTTCCAGGACATCCTGGGGTTCCTTTAGCTTCTTAATGCTATTTGGGTCTGTTTTTGTAAGAATCCGGCCTTTTGACCTTAATTTGGTTATAGCAGCTAACTAGGAAAACAGAAAAGAGAGGGAGATAAAAATCTAAACGATAAGATAGGCATCTGTAGCTCTGTATCCCTTTCCAATGAATTAACCAGTGAATTCTGGCAGTTCTCAATCACACATTAGTAAAATATATCTTCATTTTACTTAGCGTTATTAACACAATCATTAAAACTTCAAAGAAGGGAAAACAGGTCTCTAAGTTAGCAAACCAAATCTCAGTTTATTTTTTAACTTCAAATAGTCTGTAAGCTTTTAGATCCACAAAAGAACCACATAAACATTTTAGAAGTTTGTTTCTTTCATGTTATCTCCTGCAGCCTGACAAGAAACAATGTGGAAACAGTGGCTAATTTTCTTGAATTAAATTAATGGCATTGTTGATACCAATTATCATTTAAAATTCCTTTGACTCTAATTATCATGATCAATAAATAGGTATGAGGTAAGTGTCTTTTCTGGTTACGGGTATATTAAGTTTGAAGCACCAGCTATGTCTCACAGAATACAAATCCAAGTGGTGAAGAAAACAGATGCCAGTTACCTTTTTGGCTTCTGCTAAGGCATTCAGTTTTGGTCTTGGTGGTGGTGACTCATCAAAAAAGAGGACATCATCTCCTTCTGAGATGCCTCTTCCAAGCTTGGGCATCTGCGTGGTTGGGGTTCCTTTCATCTTGGGGAATTCAGCCCCCATTGGTGGAGATCGACAAGGGGGCTGCTGAGAAGAGGATGGCACAGCTGGGCTCTTGATTTCACTGGAGCTTTGCAGAAAGCTTTATAAAGAAAAAGGCAGTCACAAACTACGCACACAAGCACAAAACACACAGACTGGGAGATTGCAGGCAGGCCACCAGCTGATAAGTAGTCGTTAATAAAATAATTTTCCATCCTTGGTTATTCAGATTAGCGCACAGTAAAAACAAAAGTAACCTCACTAATTCTTCAGTTAACTGATTTTTCACTGAATAAATGCTAATTGTTTCACCAATTTAGAACTGATTACTAATTTTATCAATTGGCTTTCTAGTGGGGTCGGTATATGGAGCATCTTCAGCCCTGAAGGTTTGCTGTGCCCTCTGGTTAGCTGAGATGCTTCAGGAACTCACTGAATCTGTGTATTTTGTCTATTCTACTAGGATGAGGTAACACACACGATACATTTGGAAGTCGTAGAAGAAGGGTGCTGTTAATATAATTCACACTGATTATTTTATATATGGGCTTTTTTTTAGTTTTAAGATGATATTTTATTTTTCTACTATAGTTGTTTTACAATATTGTGTTAATTTTTGCTGTATAATATACCTCCTCCTTCTTGAATCTCCTATTCCTTCATATGTGGCTTCAAGGGCTATGTAAAAACAACAAAGGTCAGAAATCACTTGTCCAAACCTCTCATTGTTGAGATGAAGAAACTGAGGCCCAAGACCCCACTGCCCATTAAGTGACAGGCTGAGGACTAGTACCAGGTAATCCTGAGCCAGTCTTCTTTTCACTACCATATTATCCCCACTTCTGTAAGTTTCAGGCTGAGTCTGCAAACAGCCTACCAGATGCTGCCCAAAGATAAGTTATGTTTGGCCAGGAAAACTTTGAAAAACTTTAAACCGTAATGCCTTTAAACTGACAGGTACTTTCCACTCCCCACAAGGTCCACATATGTCCATATACATTCATGTCATCTGTAGGCCCCTGATGAATACTGCTATAGATAGTCTACCAGGACCTCAAACTAACCCACCTGAGGCCAAATCTGTTCCCCTATTTTTCCAAAGCATCTCTTCCTGACTTGTAATAGACTTTTCCCCTCCATGGAACCACATTAAGAGCCCAGGTCTGGGACAGCAATGGTTCAACACTGGAGTAGAACAGGTAGGTATGAGTTTAAACTTGGCTCCACCATCTACTAGCTCTCTGGTCTTCAGTTACATTAGTCACAAAACAAGGATAATAACACTTCACAGATTATGGTAAGGACCAATGTGACGTTGTGTACAGTGTAAAGCATGGTGGTCAGTGTACACTGGGTGCCTGTAGACAGTAGCTTTTACTACCATTCAAATAACTTCCGTTCAAGAGTCTTTGATTCATTTTCCACACCCATTTTCACTTGATTTTGCCTCTCAAATGACTCTCCATTTCGGTGTCTCAATTTTATCACTGACCTGAACAAATGCAGAAGCCATGCACTGGCTCAAGACTATAATTAAAAAACCTAACTGGCAAAACTGAGAAACAGGTGGCAAACTGGCCACAGTCTACTTTCCTTTTTCACAAAACTGTCTTTGTATGTCATTACTTTCTCTTTTCTATAGCGACATTAATTACTACAGCCTGTAGTATCTGGTCTCAGGATTCACTAGCATCAGTCAGAAATACTTACCTTTAAATGCTTTATAACTTTAAAAGTTATGTTAAAATTATTCTTAAAAAACTTTCAAAGTTGAAAAGGTGGCCAACCACCTCAAATCCAGTCATTTCTGAAATCTACTAGGACAGCCCCAGAATTCACGAGATGAGCAATCTAAACAGGGAATATTAAACCTGTGACTCCTACCGTTTCTGTATTTCTTCTGACTTCTTTTTCCGCATCTCTAACATATGCTGCTTCTGTTGCTTCAAGAGGGCTGATGCTGAGATAGACTGGAAAGCAGGTTTCAGGCTCCCCACGATCCCTAAAACACAAACCACAGGCTGAGGAAGTTCTGAGAGGGGGCAGGGTCTCAGGTGTGGACACTTGAGCAGGTGCAGGCTGACTCTACCTGATGACTTGGCTTTGGCTAAATGATGTTTCAGGTTTCTGGCTCCAGATGTAGGCAAGTCCATCAATTCCCTGAATTCCTCAGAACAAGACAAGCTCTTCTGGGGTATTCCTGAAATATACATCAGATTTAGACGATTCAAAATTCAGTCTATTTTCTGTCATGTGTCTTATTCCTTTTTAAACTCTGCTTCATAATTTTTTCATTTGTAAAATGAAGTAGATGGAATATCAAGAGAAAAGAGAATCCTTAACCTCTAATATCAGACCAGTAGGACTGCAAAGGTAAGACAAATATCTCACTTTGAAAAATGATTAAAACACTATTATCTGAGGGGTCATTTCACACACTATTTCTGGATTATGCACTATGGGAGAGGGTCCATGCTAGACTTTGACTGCTGTTATAAACAGAGCCCCAAGGACAGAGTGGAGGTGGAATTCTCGGACCTGTTTTAGTTAAAGACAGGAAGCTGACAATACTGATTCTAGTGCCAGACACTAAGAGTTAGACCCAGATAAATCAAGACGTTTTAAAAACCTAAGACACAGCTAATACCAATATGCTGTTGCTTAAGATGCTGCCAACGAAGCTTGGGTCTCATAGTTCAGGTGACTTCACTCAGGATAATTTAGAGTTAGGAACTAACTGTTTTCAATCCTGAAGACTACAAATTTAAGATGGAGAAAGAAACAAAGAAACAAAGTTACCTAGTTTTTGTTGAGTTTCCTGAAGAATCAAGTCTGTGCCCTTAACCACCAGGTTACTCAGAGTGGTTTGAATCTTCTTTTTAGGAGCAACAGCAGCTGCACTGAAAAGGAAAATGAAAGCCACTTAAAGTCAATGCTCTATGAGGTAAAGAAGGCAGAAAAGTAGTAGTTACAAAATGTCAATGTTTCTCAAAGCTCCTTTTAAGTAGACTGTAGTTAATACCATGGTCCTACCCGTAACTGGTGTGTGCATTATGTCACAGACCTAAGACAGGCAACCTACAAACTTGCTTGAAGGCCATTCTGGAAAAGTAAATTGGCAAAAGAAATAAAAATATGCCAATACTTTGATCAGGACTAGGACTTATCAAGAAGTCTAGGATTTACGTTAAGATCTATGCAAAAATTTAGGATATTAATGGAAGGTTTGTATTGATAAAAGTTAGAAATACTATAAATGTTTATCCATAGGGAATTATTTAAATTATCAGAGCCATGTAAAAGAATACTATGTAGCCACCAAAAATAATGCTGTTAAGTGAATATTCCACAAAGAAAAATTCATTATTTTTATGGGAAAGAAGAACATTGCAAATTATAGGCATACTATGATCTCATTTTATACTCTTAAAAATTTATACTTATGGGAAATGTCCCCTCCAAACCATATTTACCAAAACTAACAGTTATGTAGATGGTGGGATTATAGATGGTTTTTATTGTTTCCTTTTGGCTAAATTGTACATATGTTTTAAAAAAAATAATGTTACGTGCATTGCATTTTGCAATTTGCTAAAATACAGACATTATTTTAAATCTTAAAAATGTTCTTGATATTACAAAATAGACAGGAGGTGAGAGTCCTCTAGCCCAATGTCTCTTGGATTGAGGACAAAATCTGTTTTATTCTTGGACCAACTGTAGCTCCCTTGAGCCAAATCCCTGCCTCAAATGTATTTTATAGAGTCAGGTGACAGGCGATCAATCACCTACTCAGGGACTCTAGGGAGAGGCTGAGATTCCCCAGGAATGCCAGCTTCAGCAGTACCCCCCTCCCCTGTGAGGTTTCTCTGCATATTCATTCACTAAATTCTCTGTGGGTTCCCTGAGATCTACAAACTCACACTCACAGTCACGATGGAAATGATTTCAAGGATGTCAACATTATGATGAACACTTTCAGTGGCCAATCAGTCCTGACAAAGTTGGACTATTCACATTTGAAGCCAAAGAGGAAGTGTGGGCTCCCTGTTAAAGACCAGGATAGCCCGACTCAGTTTCTCCTCCTTCTAAGTGTTTTCCTCTCTTTTCAGGAATGAAGTAACCTTGTTTTAGGTCTCTTCTCCTCTGCTACATTGTTTTAGGCAGCTTGTTATAAAAGATAAAACCTGTACAAACCTTCTAGGACTGGGACAAAAATGTACAACCACTGGGTTTACTTTTTGTTTTTTCCTTTTTGGCCACACAGCACAGCATGCAGAACTTCCCCAATCAGGGATGCAACTCACGCCCTCTGCAGTGGAAGCATGGAGTCCTAACCACTGAACCACCAGAGAAGTCCTGGGTTTACTCTTAAATGAAGACCCCAGCCCTCAAAGAAGCTCTGAGAATGTCTTACATTGAGGCTGCATATGAGGCTGAAGAAATGCCTCCGTAGTAAAAACCATCCTGACACAGCCGTTCTCTCAGGCTGATGCCTTTGCGAGCAAACTTCTTTGGAATGCGGCCTCCAGAGAAGGTGGACTGCAAGTCAGCTCGCCTGGCGCTAAGCCTCTTGTACTGGGCCTGGATGTGATACTGACAGTATTCACAGTCGTTCTGTGAAGAGAAAGAGCAGCTGTATCAACATTAGGGCAACAGGCCGGGGACAATGTTAATGGACACAACTCCTTTCTCCCAGCCTCACAGAGAGCTAGTCTGTGGGCAAAACCCTCTCGGCTAACTTCTGAGATCATTCTCTATCCACAGCTAAGAAGCAACTTAGAAGTTCATCCTCTAGGTAATGGGGTGGAGTAGGGGTGATAAATTGGAAGATGGGGATTCATACACACAAACTATTATATATAAAATACATAACTAATAAGGACCTACTCTATAGTACAGGGAACTCTATTCAGGACTCTGTAATGGCCTATATGGGAAAGGAACCTAAGAAAGAGCAGGTATAAGTATATATATAACTAATTCACTTTGTTGTATACCTGAAACGAACACAACATTATAAATCAACTATACTCATTAGAAATTAAGAAAAAAAAGTTAAGGGGACTGAACTCTGAACACACTATTCAGGTACAAGAAAAAGTGGTACTTTTCACTGCCTTCGTCCTCCTTCTACAGTGGAAATAAAGTTAGTTTCTAGGGTGAATCTTGAAAATGTTATGCCAAATAAAAGAAGTCAGACACAAAGGTCCCATGTTGTATGATTCCTTTTATGGCATATATCCACAGAGACAGAAAACAGATTACAGGTCATCAGGGAAATGGTTACTTATTTGCTAGGGGGTGTTTTTTAATGGCGCGATGAAAAGATTTTGAAACCTGAAGCTGGTGGTTACACAATAAAGTGAATACACTAAATATTACTGACGTAAATGGTTAACTGTACATAATGTGAATTTTACCTCAACAGAAGTTACAAAATAAAACAAAATCAATTTCCTTTCTGTTTCTCTGGTTGACTCTCAGACAAATGCTACCCTTACAGTGAAAGGAGCAAAGAGAAACTATGAAGTATTGTCGAACTGGGTGAAACTTAACAGATGCTGACAGTGGAGGTTTAATGGTCCAGCTCTTGTGATCTGACAGGTGCACTTCCTCTGAGACCTCTTTCCAACTGTCTCCTTCCTCCCTGTTTCCTGCTCACTAGTTCATCTGTTAGACAGCAATGAGAGAAATAAAAAGAGATGAAACCAGAACCTATTATCCAGTCCTTTCAAAGAGCTCTAAGAAGTACTACTTCACATGCACTTGGATGGTTGTAATCAAAGTCAGACAGTAACAAAGTGTTAGAGAAACCAGAACCCTCACATACTGCTAGGGAGATTGTAAAAGCCACCTGGGAAACCAGTTTGGTGGTTCCTCAAAAACCTAAATACAGATCCAGCAATTCCGCTCCAGGTTTATAGTTGAGGCAACTGAAATGGACTTCCACATAAAAACCTGTATATGCATGTTGACAGCACCATTATCTGTAACAGTCAGATATGGAAACCACCTAAGTGTCTATCAACCAATGGATAAACTGAGTGTAGTCTATCCATACCATGGAGTGTTATTCAAATACCAAAAGGAATGAAGTGCTGATAAAAGGCTTTGTAGCATGAGCATAGCACAGATGAATCTTAAAAACATTATTCTAAGTCCAAAGAAGCTAGATACAAAAGGCTGTACATTATACAATTCCACTGTATGAAACGTCTAGAATAGGCAAATCTATAGACAGAAAGTAGATGAGTAGTTGCCAGGACTGGAGGAGAAGGGGAATGGAGAATTACTGTTAGTGGGTATGGGTTTTTAGAAGGGGACTGAAAATGTTCTGAAATTACCTGGTGGAGATGATTTCACAACCCTGTGAATACATTAAAAATCACTAGATTGTGCACTTCAAAACTGAATGGTCTGGTATGTGCATTCTATCTCAGTACAATGTTTATTTACTTTTCAAAAAAGAGAGTCCTAATAAAAGGTAGAATACAGCTATGTACTGGCTAAAACAAGGTTGCAGTGTATTTCATCATTAGTGTTTGATCTTCAGCACTAGAAAGAATTGAGGGCAAATTAAAATTCTGTCTTTCTTAAAGTTCCCAATCAGCTGGTAATAAAAGATCAGTTTCCTAAGAGGTTAAATCCTTCCCCCGCCCTCAGCTTTTTAAACTGGCCATTATTAACCACACATTTTACTTTCTCACTTTGAAGCTTCCTATTATGTAGGAAACTCAGTTCCAAATAGGTCATTACAGGTAAAGTGCCTAAAATTTATTCCTATTAGTTTCTTTCTTTAGCAAAAACCACCCCAACAAAGCTTAAACCTACCAAATTCACAATCTGTGTACATGGTTCTCCATTCTTTTTCTTTGCTTTACAGGTTCCCAGGTCAAGAGCTTCCCCCATAATTAAGATCTTTTGAGGATGATCAATAGATAAGCACATCTGTAGAAAAAGAGGTAGTGGGAATTAAAAGCAAACAAAGGTATGGCCCCTCACCAGCAAGAATGGATATAATAACGGTTGGCACGAGTTAGGCTTTTTATCCTTTTCATCAGTGCCCTGGGATTTGAAGCCAGTGCCCTGTAAAACAGTTGTAGAAATGGGAGAGAGAGAAGACATTTAGTTCTCTGTTCCCTCCTGCATCTTTACTATCAGAATCCTAACGCTCAGCCTTGAGTGATAGAGCAGGTTCCCTGTTTTCCCAGCATTCTTTGCAGCTAGTGATTGTCATGTAACTCCACTCTGGCCAATGAGACTGAAGTAGGATTCTGCAGGGAAGGTAGCCAGGAAAGCTTCTGCTTTTCTATAAAAGCAGAGTGAAGAGGCTGGCTGACTTCCTGGCTTCAGTGGAGATGTGATGGCTAGGGTTTCAAAGCCATCTTGTGACCAAGAGGGAAATCTGAGAGACTCATGGACACCAGCTCTGGCATTAGGGCATTACGACTTGATGGACGTGGGTTTGGGTGAACTTCAGGAGTTGGTGATGGACAGGGAGGCCTGGCGTGCTGCAATTCATGGGGTTGCAGAGTCAGACACGACTGAGCAACTACACTGAACTGAACTGACACTGCCTATGTCTGGATTTTTTACTATCCAAGAAAAACAAAAACTTCAGTGTCTACCATTACAAAGAACTATAGCGCAGCTTTTTTGTTACTTGTGGCCAAACACCTTCCAAACCAATAAATGAAGATTTGTTGCTATTCTCTTGTGAAAGCAATGAATGCAACAACTTTGTCTCTTACTCCTCCTGATATAATGTGTCTATAACAGAAGCAGTAGCCTCTTGTTGACTCCTGTGGAGAAACTGTTAGTGTTCACAATGTACCTAGGTTTGCAGTTTACTAGAGAATCAGTAGGTAGTAACCCAAATTCTAATGCTGCTTAAGACAGTGAAAAGTCACTTTAAAAACCAAAATTCCTAAGTTGCAGCTATGATTGTACTAACAAACGGAACAAACCCTCCTCAACTATAAACCCTTCCTTCCTGATGCTATCAAGGATATTCATAGGAGATGGAAGGGAACCTGAGCCCAAGAACTGAAAAATAAATTCCAGGAAGCTTGGAATGAATTTGAAAAAATATAATGAAATAAGTTCTCATAAAATATTCTAGCGTAGTCTGAAATTCAGAATACTGGCAGGTAAGAAATGAACGACAAACAAAAAGCCAGTAAAATGGAGTCAAAATAATACAAAAGCTCGACTTATTACCTGGAGGTAGACCAGCATAAAGGTTTTTGATAGAACTCAGCCAAGTTGTAAAGACCACAAAAAAAAACCCAAACAAACCCATGGAAACAGAGTCTTACCTCCTCTGAACCATCCTTGGGCTTCATGGGGTTTGCATTGAGCAGCCCTATGACAGAACCCTGCTCTGTCTTCCAGAGTTCTTTGTGAACCTCTCCAAACAAGAACAGTGACACACATCGCGTCAGGTCACGAAGATCATTCAGTCGCCAGATGCTAAATGTTTTCCCCTGGAGCAAATCATTTATGCTTATCTTTAATAAATCTTGAACAATGGGTTACAAAGTCTTCATTTACAGTTCAAGTGTTCTACTGTGGAAAATATCTAAGCATGACCCAGTCTGAATAGATTAGCATCAGAATGTCTGTTAATTATAAATTAATCCTTTCTCAAGGCTTTGGTATGCTTCTTCTCATTTTAGAAATGAAGGTGAAGAAAGGCAAGCCTCAGAAAGAAATAGCTTTCTTGTTAACTTGTTAACTTTGTTTCTTTCTGTTATTAGCAGACACTAACTACTATATAAAATATTTAGACAATAAAGACTAGTACTGTAAAGCATAGGGAACTATATTCAATATCCTGTAATAAACCATAATGGAAAAGAACATGAAACATATCTACATATGTATAACAATCACTTTGCTGTACACCTAAAACACAACATTGTAAATCAACTATACTTCAAGAAAAAATTTACTGATATATATTTAATAAATATTATTTATCATTATGTTAATATTAATAAGGAAGTTTCAGTTCAATGCTTCTAAATCTTTCTTTAGCTTAGAAGAAAAACAGCATCATTTAAAGAAAACTGGTTGTATTTAACTCTAAAATTTTGGAAATACTATCACATACCAAGAAACTCAAAATGCTAGCCATATATAATATGAACAACTTCCATGTTTATAGATTTTTTAAAAAAAGCAGTTCACACAATACTGAATCAAGCTATTTCACAGAGGCAGCCCAGAGTGGGTATGGCTACAGGTTGTAGTGAATTATTGCCTAAACTCCAGTATTATAATTATTCTTCCCAGGATTTATACAACGCCATTCTTAGAGAAGTTCAGATAAATTTCACACCTATTATTTCAATGTCATTATAGCCAGTGGTGATGCAATTATGAACTTAATCAAATGAAAACCAGACTTGTTCACATTTACTGAAACAGACCAGATGTAGAGCAGGACTCAGAATCTGAAACTCAACTCCTGGTGTCAGAGCTCATAAAAAAATTTAAGGTTGAACAAGATCAAAACTGGAGAATGAAATTAGTTTTGAACAAGATAATCTGCAGTATTTTAGAGACAGCCTTTCAGGTAATCAAAAGACAATTCCTTCAATTTACAGATAAGAAAATGGATGTCCTTAAAGAAAGAGTAAGGGCCACCTAATACCAGAAGGCTCCTGATAAATGGAGAATGAGGCTTAGAATTCAGCTTTTCTGACTTAGCCACAGAATAATTTTGTTATTCCTCAGTCAACTGTGATTTTAAAATTTATCAGACCTCTTGTAATATTTGTCAAATGAAATGTACCATCCTGTACTGGCACAGGTCAGCAATATCAGGACTTCAGTGACTGACATCTTACATCTAATAAGGCTCTTCAAATGATCTTTGAGGACGTACTCCCCTTCCACAAGGGGGATTACTCAGAGCCGTAGGGCATCCACAGGCATCACCAAACAACAAGTAAAATGAGTAAGAATGATGTGGACAATAAAAAGCTCAAGAAACCTATCCAACCAGACCTTCTTTAAGTACGGCCTTCCTTACATATCTCCCCCTCTGGTACAAACCAGGTGATGGTGTGGCAATTTAAGAACTTACTAGCAATGACTACAAAATGAAACACTGATGGGCTCTAGGTAACAAATCAAGAACGTGAGTCTCCACTGCCAATCTGTGATGAAACAGCTGATTAATAAAATAGCTTACACTGTTAGAACTCTGTGGAGTGATTTTCTTCAATATAACCCCAAACGTCACCCAGTCTATTTCTTCCAGCTTCTCACTTGCCATCTTTTCCTTGAGCTGAGACAGTCTGATAAGTTTTCGGCCGATCATTTTCTTGTTCATTTCTGTGGAGGATACTCGAGGCTTTCTGGGTCAAGACACCAGTGATTTGTAGATTATTACTCTAACAGATAACCGGGCACTATAGCAAATTCGTTAGAAGAGATATTATGGAGAGAAATCTCTAAAGCACCTGTTCTCAGGGAGGCTTAGTATAAAGCCCATATTTTTTCAGTAGGTAAAACTTACCTGGTTGTTCCGTGGTTAAAACTTTGTGCTTTCACTGCAGGAGGCACGAGTTCCACCCTTATTGGGGAACTAAGATCCCCATGCTATACAGCATGGCCTTCTCCCCAAAAGGAGATAATTTTAAAGATCAGGTTTGCTTTTCCACGGATATAGAACTGGGACTTATGTAGAAAGTAAAGACCACAAATAATTTAAGTTCTTATGAATTCTAATATAATATACAAAATCATGAATTGCTTAGGTAAATTAAGATATTTCAATTCCATCAATTCTGTGAGAATTTCATAAGTTCTACTATTTCTAATTAGATTTTTCAAAAGCCAACATTTTCACATAATAAAAAGAACTGACTCGAGCTTCAATTAATATACTCTCGTTTCTAATGACTGGTTAAAACTCATAAAATTTGCAAATTGTTTTTCTCTAGTTGAATATTAAAATCTGTTTCATGTTGGATCATATAACATATTCTAGGACAAGAGAAAGCAGTCAGGAGAAAACAAGCTTTTTGACTCTTTCAGAAGTTTTCTAGAATAGAAACTCCAAGGGCTAACTCAACAATAAAGAATATTCAGGAGGGAAACACTGACATAAGTGGAGAAATCCTTTCCTTGTTTGATTTCTGAGTTAACAGGTTACTATAAAGCTACAATCCTACAGAGCATCTTCAGATTCTGAGGTTCAGGTAGAACAATCATAAGAAAGACTCAAACAACTCTGCAACCCCCTAAATTTGTAGGCCCCACAGAAGCTTTGGCTGACTAGTTTCAACTTCGTCTACTTCCATTCAGTTCAAATGTATAGCAATACTCGCATCAGCAACATCTTTATTATCTCTAGGGTGTTTCCACTGGGAAAGGCAGTATTATCTCAGAAGGGCCACATTTACCTTGAAAAAGAAGCCTGAAGTTCCGTCAGTGAGTTTTTACTATATTCCATTCCTCGGATTCTGTCTTAAATGTAATTAAAATATTGATCCGCCCCAATTTTGAAGAGTATGGAGTTATTATAATAAAGTTCTACTGCATGTCAGCAGTCACTTGTTCTCCCCTTAGTCAATAACATATAATTTAAAAGCTTAGCAGTTTTAGTTTAGGCTGACAAGGTTCAGGTGTTCTAGAAGGGTTGCACTTGGCTACTCAGACAGTACTAAAGGCAATCTGGTTTCAGAGTAAGGATGTTGTAGAGACATGAAGCCCAAGGGCTTCAAGAGCAGTAATAACAAAGGTGCAAAGCAGTAGACACAGAAGACTTAGAAGTCCAGGTTTTTCCCTGAACTGACCCTGGGATGTATTTCTATTTTTATTTTTTTCAAATTGGAGGATAATTGTTTTATAATGTTGTGTTAGTTTCTGCTGTACAATGTGAATCAGCTGTAAGTGTATATACATCCTCTCTTGAGCCTCTCTCCCACTTCCCATTTGTATTTTGCCTGAATATCTTAATTTCTCCACATAATAATACAAAAGAGCACAGTTATTTCTATTAACATTAATTATAGAAAGATACTACTATCCTAGTTAAACTGTATATTCCTTTACAAGAATACTATTTAAGAATAGTCTCTACCATTGTTCCTACTAGTTTCTGGTTAAATACAGTACTTATTATTTATTGATTTCATTTTAAAGAACATATATTTTTTATCCTCTACACAAACAGGAGAAAACTTTCCTTATTCATATGTAAATACACTGAGTCAAACTCAGTGCCAAAGGCCTAGTATGGTCAAGTACAAGAGCTATACGTCTCATGTGACTCAGCGGTACAAACACACTAATTCTGGAAGGCTCAGTCCCTAGGAAGAAGAGGCATCTTGTGGGGCCTACAAGCAGAGTGAAAGAGAGTGCTGTCACAATTACTGACCTGAGCCTCAGACCGGAGAAGGCTTCCACGGAGACTTCCTGAGCCATCTCCCCAGAGCTCCTGGGTGTCCCTGCACTCTGATCCCTAGTCACCCCACCAGGCTTGTTCCCAGGAGTTGTTCGGAGTGGTTGGGAGGGTACACTTGTCATCTTCAAAGGTGAGCATTGGGGCTCTAGAAAATATAAAAACCACACTGATAATTAAACATTATTAGAATTGTTTCTTTTTTAATCAACACATGTCAAATCTTGAGAGAATAACAGAAACCCACAGGATCATTTCTGTACTACCCCCAAACCTCTACAGTATAGTCCAGAACTTCCTGTGTATGGAAATGTTTTATACCACTGCTGTCCATGTGGTGGCCACCAGCCACAGGTGGACACTGACCACATGAAACTGACCAGTGTGTCTAAGGAAATTAATGCCTTAATTTGTAATCTAATTAGTCACAAGTGGCTAGTGGCTGCATCAGTTCTACTCTAAAACACGGTTTCTCTGTGCAATGCCATTTCTTGAATATTCACCATATACAGAGCACTGTGGTAGATTTCATAAGGGAGTAACAGCCCTCCTTCTGAAATCAGTAATTAGTGGAGATTTGTGCACAGGTCAAATTCTACCTGAAAGACATTCAAAGTTAGCTTCCCTTTGTTTTCTTGTTTCGTTTCAATTCATTTCACTTGTGTGAGAAGGCAATGGCACCCCACTCCAGTACTCTTGCCTGGAAAATCCCATTGACGGAAGAGTCTGGTAGGCTGCAGTCCATGGGGTCGCTAAGAGTCGGGCATGACTGAGCGACTTCACTTTCACATTTCACTTTCATCCACTGGAGAAGGAAATGGCAACCCACTCCAGTATTCTTGCCTGGAGAATCCAAGGGACAGAGAAGCCTAGTGGGCTGCCGTCTATGGGGTCGCACAGAGTCAGACACGACTGAAGTGACTTAGCAGCAGTAGCAGGAGTGGGGATGGGGGGGGGCGCGCAGCAGGAGTGTTAGGGGACCCAGGATATTCTGATATGGTTCTTTTCATATTTTACAAGCATTTGATAATGTTCCTGAGGGTCGGAAAGTTTGGGTATTCTCCTTAATAAGTATAACTCTCTCTCAAATAAGATTGGTATTTACTTTCAAAGTGACTTTGGATCACTACTCCCAAGGCAGAGGCCAGGGTAACCTTGGAACTTTTTAAATCGCCAGAAACCATGCCCTTATCTCAATGCCCCAAAACCCAACTTTGAACACTAATAAAATACCTTAGTAATATCAGAGGTCCTAAGGGAATGAACACTATAATAAGTGGATGCATGGAATATATCATCTGTTGTCAAATAAATATGAACACAGAGACTACAGCCATTCTGTATTGCTGTGTCATAAGCCAATGGTAGTCAAAAGGGCCTTTTTGAACATGTGTGATCAATAAAATGCTGCTTACTCTAAGCCAAGTTATCTTCAGGTCATTTTCTCTTAGATCTTCCAAAGAGTAATTGCTTTGGGCAAAAAGACAGTACAACAAAACCAATACAGAGTTTACAAATCCTTTACATTTTATTTTGTGCATATATACGTTATGTGCTGAAATAGGATTTTATTTGAGTACCACTCTATCCTCCTGGCAAAGATGACTTTTCATAAGAATGAACCCTCTGGCTTCAAATAAAACTTGACCATTTTATTAAAGAGTTCACTGTGCCTCAGTCTCACAGCCTGAAGATTAAATCTCTAGCTTTCTAGCATAAGAACTTAACCCAGTGGTTATACTTCACTATAATTCAACTACAGGACTATAGAACCAAAAAAAATTGAATCCACTAAGCATTTAAATACTTATTCTCTACCCAAGTATTTTCTAAGCACTTTGAGATGTACACAAAGATTATGAAATATAGAACGTAGTTCCCATTTCCAAGAAACTTACTTTTCTCAATGGGCAGGTAAGACAGACCAACACACACACCCATACATAATAGGACCAAAATATATTGTAAACAGAGCCCAGGCAGTGAGAAACTAGGGGCCATGAGTACCACACCTGCAGGTGAGACCTTTGGTGTCCGAGCCACTCGCTTGGGTTTTGGTAGAGTAGGGACGTCAAGTTCCGCAGAAAAGCACAATGACTCCTGAATTTTCTTCTCCTTAAGAGGGGGACGTGGAGACTTATCTACTTGATTAAAAGAAATTAGTAAAGAAAATTTAGAAAGGGGTTCAAAAACTGTTTTACCAGGAGTTGGATGCAGAAGTAATGTTATGATTTCTTTGTAATAGAAATGCATACTATCCCTAGAATTAGTTTGATTACCTGGGGTTTTACGTGAAAGGGCTGGACTTGCAGGCTGTTTAATTGTCGCTAGTTTCAGCTGTTCTTGTAAGGACTTCATTTGCTCTTGCAACTTCCTTAATTCATCTAGGGGGAAAAAATATACTGATTTAAAAACCAGACCAGATGAAATATCATACATAATGAAAGTGCTGAAATTATTTTTGATGTCTACCCATCACCTCTAAAACTTGAGACTCACAACAGAATCACATACTGAGAACTCACAATTAACTTTTGCACCTTAAATAGTTCCCCTTAGAGAAGTAAACATGGTATTTCCAGTAAACAAATCTCTAATACCAAAGCTGATTATGAATTTGTACTACTGACAGTTAGATACATGTCCATGGTTGACAAGTTTTTAAGAGTCAAGAAATGATTATGGCCCCTAAGCAAGGATGACATACAAATTTGTGAATCTTTCCATATTTAAAACACAAAACAAATAAGATACAAGGATATAATGTACAGTACAGAGAATAAGCCAATATTCAGTTAATAACTTTAAACGGAGTATAATCTATAAAAATGTCAAATAATTGTGCTATACACCTCAAACTAATAACACTGTAAATGAACTATATTTCAATTAAAAATATATATGTAAATTAAAAAAATACGTATCAGAGAAGATGTCAGGAATAAGAAAATGGCACTCCTCCCTGGAGAAGGAAATGGCAACCTACTCCAGTATTCCTGCCTGGGAAATCCCATGGACATAGGAGCCTGGTGGGCTATAGTTAGTCCACGGGGTCTCACAAGAGTTGGACACTATAGTGACTAAACAACAACTTCATAAAACTAACTAATATGTATAAACCTTTTCTAGTTGGGATTAAAATACAAATTCTGTAGCCAAAATCCACCTGGAATCCTAATCATACAGATTAGGATGAGTGACCTGGGACAAGTCACTTACATGCTCCAACGCTCCTGAAACAATGAACTAAAAAACCTGCCATGCTGCCTTTTTGTGAGATGATAAAAATAGGAAAAAAAATCTGTAACACTAAAAAAAAAAAAAAAAAAAAGAAAGAAAGAAAGAAAGAAAAAGCCACTCCTAGATGGATCTGTTCAGAAAAGGTCTTCTGTTCAAACAGAGTATGTGGTGGCTTTGTAGTCTTGTCCCTGGCTCCCTTTGCTAAATTCCAAAGTATTATTTTTCTGTAGTAAGTGTGAGAAATGTTAGAGCCATTTTGCAAAGGCTCAATTATAGCTGGCTGACTCTAATATCAGGGACTGACCGCTGTGCCCTCAAATGCTGGCTTTAAATGCTTGCTCCACTAACTTCTACAATTTTTTTTGCCAAGTCATTTATCTCTACCCCTGACTCAGCAGATATTTTGAAGAAAGCTGTCAGATGGGTAGTCTTCATCTGGTCTATCATAAAGAAATTAGAGAAAGCAAGTGGTTAGGGCACCTTGCAACTCCTGATTAGTTTTCCCTTGACTGGGACCAGGAGCAGGGACGACCCTCTCTTTAGTTGATTGTGATGTAGGAGCTTCTTCCTCATCTGTTAAGTCTCCCATGTCTCCAAAGAGAGTGGCCAAATTCTCCTTTTGGTTTTCAGCCTTTTCCACTTCTCCCTCATCAGTCTCCTCTGTGTAAGATTCACCATCACCATCAGCATCAAAGAGCTCATCATATGAGTCAGGTTCACCATCTTCCTGGGTCAAGGGCTGACTCTCTTCTGAATTACAACCCAAGGCCGACTCATTCTCCTCCAGCAATGCAGTCAGCAGAGACAAATCATCTTCCTCCCCTATGGGAAAAAGAAGAAAAAGGAAAGAAAGGAAGCCTATCTGTGAAAAACAGCCATTGACAAGCAGAGTTAAAACACTCCACATTCATAATGCAGTTAAAACGACTGCAGATTCACCATTTTGCCTGGTACATGTAACTATTGTTCTGGTTTCTACCTTTCTTCTCCCTAAGTGCTTCTTGGAGGGCACTAGGCTAAGAAAGTAGGGGCCAGTATCTACTTAGTTATCTCACTGGGCTAGCCACTGGGCTAGATCTCTTTACCTACACTACTTAAGCTAATCAGATGACTTCCTGCATATGAAATTCAATCCACAATGGAATAATTGAAAATCATGCTAAGTATACATTTAGTTCCTAGATGTATACATTCCCCTACTTTTTAATTGTTTGAGCAATTTTTAAAAACTACAGAAAGTTACAAAGCATTACATTAAATGTACTCATATCCCATCATCCAGAATTTGCCATAATTAACTTTTTATTAGAGAAGGAAAGGGCAACCATGCCAGCATTCTTGCCTGGAGAATCCCACGGACAGAGAAGCCTGGTGGGCTACAGTCCATAGGGTCTCAGAGAGTCAGACATGGCTGAAGTAACTTAACACACACACAACCTTTTATCATGTTTGCTTTTGGCTTTTACGTTAGAAGTTTATTATGTCAAATCTTATCCCAACTCCTTACTGTAGCCACCAGGTGCCAGTGTAATCACTGTCATAATTTTGATGTATCACTTAAGGCCATTCTCCATACTTTTAACATAAATACATATTCATTAACATATCTGGCAACTATTTACATAGCATTTACATTGCACTGGGTATTATAAGTCATCTAGAGATTAAAGTGTACAGGATGATATGTGTAGCTTGTAAGCAAAAAATATATGCCATTTTATTAACACATCATGGACTTGAACATCTGGATTCTGGTATCCATGCAGGGTCCTGGAATACATGCCCTGTGGATACCAGGGATGACTGTATTAACTGATTTTATCCTCAGAGCAAAACAGACAAGAAGACAGATGTTTGGTGACTTGTTACAGGTGAAACTGTCAAGAGCAGGAATTTGAACCCAGGTAGCCTCACTTCAGAGTTCACCTTTGATACTGAAATCTGTTGAAGTTTTAGTCTAGCTCTGACAAATTTTTATACTACTTGTAAATTTTGTTCATTTTGCAGGGATATGTGCAAAATATTTATTAGTACATAGTGAGAGAGGGATCAGCCCTGGTTCTCTCATGGAAAGATGGATTCAAGGTCAAGAGTGTGGAACCACTAGGCAGCCTTTCTCACCCAAGGTTCCCAGTGGTGTGGGCACAGGCCTCTTCCAGGATGGGCTCTCTATAACAGCTTGGAATGGGAGAGAGAGGTGGGCTTCTTGGCTCCGTTTTGGGTATGCGGTTATCTCACTTGGAGCCTGGGTAGCCAAGTAGCCTCTTCTCTCTTGCTACACCCTGCAGTCTTAGAGTCATTGCTGACTAAGCAATTCAGATTAATCATTATGCAATCTCTGACTTTAAGCTTTAGGTTCTTTCATCAGATTCTAGACCCTGAGTTGGCCACTGGCTCATTTCCTCCCAAGGTCAAGGAGCGTAGAGTGGTAGAAAGGGTATTGGTTTGCTGACCTAGAGGTCTCTCTCCTCACCCAGGCTCCTGTGCTGACCTGTTTCATCATGTGATCCTGAACAGGCCCTTAACTTCTCTAGATTTCAGCCCCTGTCTTTTCAGTGAGGGACTGTATCATGTATCCTTAATGCCTGTGCTTTAAATGCCTCTGATTTTATAAAGGAATCATGCCCAAATTGTGGGAAGGTAGGAATGAGCAAATAAAAGAAACAGGTAAATCAAGAATGAAGAAATCCAACTGTCCAATAAATAAACCAACAGTTCTCTATCTCACTAGTAATCCTGGAAATGCAATTAAAATAGGGAGCTACCTTTTAAAATCATCCATAAGATTAGTTAAAAAATCTTGGATGATGTCTCAGATGCTGGTGAGGTGGTAGAGAAACGCTCACACATGTGCCAAACAAAACAAAACAAGACAACATAATTGCAGCACAGTTTATAGTAGGAAAAGACTGGAACTAACCCATATGCCTTTTACTGGAAAATGGATTACTAAAATGTGATTCAATCTTACCATGGATTGTAATGGAAGGAAATACAGCAATTGAAAGAAATAAAATGAAACTATATTTTGATTTGGATCAACCTTACATGCAATGTTGAATGAAAGCAGGAGAGGAGTAATACATACAGTGTGAAATAATTTATATAAATATTTTAAAGTAACATGGATACCAAAACCCACACATGCTCAAATCCCTGATATATTAATAAAATGGCTTATGTATTTTTTGCATACAAGCTATGCATATCCTCCTGTACACTTTAAATAACCTTTAGAAGACTTATAACACCCAGTGCAATGTAAAAGCTATGTAAATGGTTGCCAGAGCTTAGCAGACTCAAGTTTAGCTTTTTGGAACTTTCTGGAATTTTTTTTCCCCCTAAAATATTCTCTATATGCAAGGAGTTGGTTGAATCTGCAGATGGGCAACCGTCAGATATGGAAGGCCAACTGTATGCATAAGATCTTAGAGCAGTGCCTGGCACATAGTAAGTATATGCCAACCATCATTATTATGAAAGACAACCAATGTTAGGAACAGAAGGTGTACCTGGTTAAAACAAATAACTTTCATTGACTGAAGTGAGATTTCTATTGAACTACTCAGACAATGCTTGAGGGTAAGGTAGCTATTTTCACTACTTTATAAGTGATTTAAGTAACAACTAAAGAAGGAAATGGCAACCCACTCCAGTATTCTTGCCTCAGAAATCCCATGGAAAGAGGAGCTTGGCAGGCTACAGTCCATGGGGCAGCAAAAAGAGCTGAACACGACTTAGTGACTAACAGAGAGAGAGAGAGATAAGTAACAGCAAGCCCATGGGCAAAAGATTGAATTTTCATGAAACAAAGGGAAATTGAGAAAACTGCCAGGACTCACCATCCATGCTGTCAAGTGAACAGTGGTGATGGAAAACTGAAGGAGTATCAGGTGCCCAGGAGATGGCAGCAGTGCAGAACCTTGGCTGTGTGGAATCAACGTAGGAAAAAATCACTCTCAACTGTTCTCTCTCACATTACATATCCAACCAATCCAGCATCCTACAAATTGTAGGAGCTTAAGCTCAGAATTAATCCGGGCTCTGGCCATTTCTCACCCCACCACCAACTTTCTCTCCCTCCTTGTATGGATGTGTCTTGTCTGCAAGCTACTGTTATGCAAACTTCATTGAGGTACAGAGTTGTTTGTGTGATACTAGATTACGTGGATGAGATAAACTGTGAACAGGTATTATGATGCTCAGAGGAATAGCTGGCATAGCTAAGTAGGATAACTTTATATTATCCTGTGCACTTTCCTCTTTTCATTTAAAATGATTTTTAAAACTACAAGAAAAAAGTGTAAATGTTCTAGGCTATTGTTTAACTTATAAGTGCTCTATAATATATATGATCTTGACAAGTTCGATGTCAAGGATTAATTACTGTGCTTTCTTTTCATTTATTCACCAGACATTCCCACAATCCATCATGTGTCTGGCACTGTGCTGTCAACTGGGGAATCTGCAAGACTGTAAGGTTCCTGAGGGTTGGATAGGGGAAAACTGTCTTGGTCATTTCTATAACCAACCCACCTCCCACCCTACCCCCCACCCCCATCATCTAGGACCATCTGACAAATGCTAAGGGTTCTTTCTTCAATATATTGCTAAAATCTTCTATGCTGTGCTCAGTTGCTCAGTCGTGTCTGACTTCTTGTGATCCCATGGACTGTAGCCCACCAGGCTCCTCTATCCATGGATTCTCCAGGCAAGAATACTGGAATGGGTTGCCATGACCTTCTCCAGGGGATCTTTCCCACCCAGGGATCAAACCCACATCTCCAGCACGGGCAGGAGGATTCTGTTACCAGTGAGCCATCTGAGAAGACTCTGACCTAAGCAGCCAGGTGGGAAAATCATGAGAGTACTGATGTCTTAAGGAGAGCATCTGGGTGCTGAGCCTTGTTTAGTATCTAGAACTCAGTGTATAGCTCAGAGCCCCCTACTGGGGAAAGATTAATTACAACACCGTTCCCTGATGGCCAGTACAGACCTCCTGCTCAGTCACTCTGGTTTTCAACTCTTTCAGTCGAAAATCTTCTACTTCTCCCCAATTTCATCCATAAACCTAGTCCAAGTCACCATCAATCTTTTGCCTGGAATACTGTATTAGATTCTCTGTCCCTCTGAAATTTATTCTCTGTGTAAACACGACAATGATCTTTTCTTTCCTCAGCAATATCTGCAATCTTTTAAGAACATAAGTCAGATCGCAGTATTCCCTTAATAAAATTCTAATTAGTTTTCCATTGCCCTTAGAACAAAATTTACAAAGCCTATTCGCTCTCCTATCTACTTTCACTTCCTCATTTTTTCTACAACCACTCCACCCGACCCCAACCCCGCAATAATGCTTCATCCAGACTAGCCTGCTTTGAACTTCTTGAACACGCAAGTGCTTTCAGGCCTCTTTGGAAAGCTCTCCCCTATCTCCTTCTCATTTCTCAGTCTGCTTAACTACCAGTTTTTCTAATCCTTTCCAGACCACTCTATCTGACCAGGCCCCTGGAATCCTCTCACCTCACTGCTTTACGACTTTATCGCACATTCCACTATGGTGTACTTGTTTGTTATCTGTTCCCTGGTGGCTCAGACGGTAAAGCGCCCGCCTACAATGAGGAAGACCAGGGTTCAATCCCTGGGTCGGGATGATCTCTTGAAAAAGGAAATGGCAACCCACTCCAGTATTCTTGCCTGGAAAATTCGATGCACGGAGGAGCCTGGTAGGCTACAGTCCATGGGGTCGCAAAGAATCGGACACGACTGAGCGACTTCACTTTCACTTTTTCACCCACTTTAAACTGGATAACACGAAAGTAAATGTGATGAGAGCCTTGCAGCCCTATTAGCAAATCATAAATTTAAGCATAAATTTATAAAAGAGAGAGTCCAAACGGCATGTATTTAGAAAACGTTTTAAACGGTTACCTTTAAAGAGAAAAAAATGGACCCTTACACAGCTTGGACGGCCGAACGCCTGGCACCTCTCGGAACTACCCGCCTTTCCCAGCTCCGGAACCGTCCACGGCTCCGCACACAAGGCCCTCCCTCCCGCCCGCCCGGCCCCGCGTCAGCCCAGCGCCAGCCCAGCGCTCGGCCCAAGCCACCTCCGCGTTCGCGTAGTTCCAGTCTCACCCACCTAAGCGCCCCCGAGCTCCGCGCCTCTCGCCCTAGGAGCTCGTTAAACTCACACAGACGCCTTCGGCGGCCCCTCAACCTACCCCTCAATACTCGCAGACCCGCTTCTTACCCGGCTCCTCACTCACCCCTCTACTCTGCACAGCCGGACCCGCCAAAATTCCAACTCCTCTCCGCCCCTGCTTCTGACGTCAGACGCACGCCTCCTCGCGCCTGTACGATTGGCTACTTCAGAGCTCTGGGCGGAAACGACCTCAAGGGGGCGGGGAGGTGACCGTTGCGTTTAGCAATCAGATTGGCTCACGTGACCGGCGCCCTTTTGGGGGGGTGGGGGGCAGGGGAACTTCCGGTCGGTGAAGTCCTAGGCTTCTCCGGTTAAGTCTTCCGGCGTCGGGAAGTAGATGTGTCTTTTTGTGTCCTGACACTTTCTGGGACTGACTGTGTCATCCGATTCTGAGCCTCGTTTTCTCTTCCTGCGAGGTGGAGGGTAACTCTTGATGCCGACAAGCCTAGACATTGAGGCTTAGACCGCGGAACCCATTGCAAACTTTCCCCCTGCCCTCACCGATTGCCGGTGGCTGCGTTGCCTGTATACAGATGTGGTTGATTATTTCTTTTAGTTGATTATTTTACAATCTTGTGTTGATATAATTGGACTAAAAAGTCTGGTCCACTTTTACCTCTGTCTTATCTTGGGGAAGTAATATCATCATCGTCTGTAAAATGAGAAGGAAAGACTAGGTCACATTCTTTAACACAGTAGAAACCACTGTTTCTAGAGGAGTGCGTGCTCCTTAGACTTTGGCAATTGCGTCAGAGTTGGGAGTAAATGTTTTCTACTTCTTCCCATCAAAATGTCAGCATCTGAAGACAAGGGACTGTATCTTCTTCATGGTCCTATCTCTTCCTCTCTCTCCTCTTGCTTGTACCTGGCACACACGAAATGTTTACAGAGAGAAAATGTTGAGAGCATTGCCTCCTTAGCAAATCACTTAGCTTTGGAGGGCTCATTTTTTTTCGTCTCTAGAGTGCTGATGAAAGCAATACCTGGGTTAGGCGGTTTCAGGAAGGATCAAATGAGAATTTCCAGTACATTTTTACACACTGGTTATCAGTCATAGCAGAGACATTACTTTGCCAACAAAGGTCCATCTAGTCAAGGCTATGGTTTTTCCTGTGGTCATGTATGGATGTGAGTGTTGGGCTGTGAAGAAGGCTGAGCGCCGAAGAATTGATGCTTTTGAATTGTGGTGTTGGAGAAGACTCTTGAGAGTCCCTTGGACTGCAAGGAGATCCAACCAGTCCATTCTGAAGGAGATCAGCCCTGGGATTTCTTTGGAAGGACTGATGCTAAAGCTGAAACTCCAATACTTTGGCCACCTCATGTGAAGAGTTGACTCATTGGAAAAGACTGATGCTGGGAGGGATTGGGGGTAGGAGGAGAAGGGGACGACAGAGGATGAGATGGCTGGATGGCATCACTGACTCGATGGACGTGAGTCTGAGTGAACTCCGGGAGTTGGTGATAGATACGGAGGCCTGGCATGCTGCGATTCATGGGGTTGCAAAGAGTCAGACACGACTGAGCGACTGATCTGATCTGATCTATCAGTCATAATCACTTAATGCTTCTTTTGGGCAAGGGTGGGCAAAGACGTCTAATTTGGGAGATGTGATCTATGCATAAAAGACAAATTACATAAGGTGACTGCTGCTACTGCTGCTGCCAAGTCGCTTCAATTGTGTCCGACTCTGTGCGACCCCATAGACGGCAGCCCACCAGGCTCCCCCGTTCCTGGCATTCTCCAGGCAAGAACACTGGAGTGGGTTGCCATTTCCTTCTCCAATGGATGAAAGTGAAAGTGAAGTTGCTCAGTCGTGTTCGACTCTTAGCAACCCCATGGACTGCAGCCCACCAGGCTTTCCATCCATGGAGTTTTCCAGGCGAGAGTACTGGAGTGGGGTGCCATCGCCTTCTCTGAACATAAGGTGACTAGGGGGCACCAATTTTGCTGAAGAGGTGAAAGAGTAGGTGAGGTCAAAACATTTTTTTTTTAAGTTGGTAAATCAAAGTGTGTGGCAGATGATAAATACCAAGTCAAGAACTTTATTCTGTAAGTGTTAAAAGGACCATGTTTGAGCAGGTGGGGGAGGAAGGTCCAAGAGCTAGATAGGGGAAGGTGTGGCTAAGTGCTTAGGCTCTGGAGTTAAGACGGTGTGATTTTTAACTGCCACATACTAACTATGCAGCCTTGGCTAAATTAGTTAACCTCTCTGAGCGCCAACTTACCCACCTACAAAACAAGAACAATCATAGTTATTTCACAGGGAATTCATGACAAAAATTTAAAAATTTGCAGTGTGCCCAGCACATGTAAGTAAGCATTAAATGTGTATTAACTTTTATTCTTACTACTTTATCAAGCAATGCTTAGGATGATTAAGCTAACAAAGATAGGTGCTCAGGAATTGGATATACCAGAAACTGGAGGCAAAGAAGCTCCATAGGAGATCGTGAGAGTCTCAGACTTTGAGAGCTGAAGGGAAGAGAAGAATGGGAAATATGTTATGAAGGAAATTTACCTGCTTTGGTAACTAACCAAAGGAAAGTTGTCTTTGGCAGGAAGAAGAGAGGATGATCGCCACATTAGCAATAGCTGGGAGACCAGCAGAATTATAGAGGCAGAATTTGGTTTACACAGTGTAGACATGGTGAGTTCAGCCTGAGGTGATGGTGTGGAGGTTTCAGCACTACCTTTAGGTTTGTGACCCAAGCCAAGGGGACATATCAGGGCTTCAAGTGTAGGTTTATTGAGTTCTCTAGAGATTTTAGAAGCAGAGTATCTTAGAGTATGTTTCTGGGGGTTAACATGCCAGATGATAGGCCCAGCAGAAAGCAGTGCTATTCAAAATCAGATCTAGGAGTAACGGCCAGTTTCCATAGCACCCCTGTCACCTGCCTGTAGGCATCTGTTTACACATGCCTTCATGTCTCATGCTTCATGGTACCGAATACTCTCGAGTCTTATCCCAAACTTGGATTTGTCCAGCTATCTGGACAAAACTCTTTACTGAAAAAAATATTATCCTTCCTCAGATGTAACACTCTACTGAGAGATGAATGACCCCTCTGAGAAAGAGGAACCCCAACCTCTAGTTTTCCTAATAGAATATTGTCTCTGTTGCCCAAATAAATGTCTGTTGCTTTTCAAACTATCTAGAGGTTACTTTAAGCAATAGGGTATGTTCTCCATCTCTACTGATGTTTTACAAGAGAAGCTAATAAACTCTCTAGCCTTGCTGGTTTTAATTAATTCATAAGAACATTCAACACATTGCTTCCTTGGTTTTTGCTGAGTTAACTACAATATATACTTTATGTATGTGGAATAAATGTTACCCATGATTATGGATCCATATATTTAAAGGACAAAATTGCTACATAAACAGTGAGAGTTCCTGAGCCAGTATTTTTTTTTGTATTATACTTCATATCTTTGTAATTATTTGGCTAGAAAAGAAGAACACCTATGGTATTCGGTGATGACTAGCATCTTCACAATGAGAACATAATGTTCCTTCAATAATTTTTAAAATGACAAACTCTGGAAGTCAAAAGATACCAAAGAGGATATAAAATTATTTCTACTTTTTGCCCTTCATACCAAAGCAGTTTTGGTACCTTTCCTTCTTTCATGGAAACATTTGAATATTGGTTCATATACTTGATTCCTGTTACACTTAATGCTGCAACTGGCTGTTATGTCAGCTTTCTTCCATTGAACTAATGATAGCATAATGAATCTGATACCTCATTAAAACCAATTCCAACAGAGTCTGTTCATTATGGGTCAGATGAAATTGTTAGGCAGTTTTTACCAGAATCTTGATTGTATGATGTACACAATATATGTGTATTCATATTAATCATATATAGTTCAAAGGTTTTTTCATTTTTTAAGAAAATACTTATTTTTTAGAGTAACTTTAGGATTACAGAAAAATTGAGTGGAAAGAATAGAGTTCCCACATAGCCCCTTGCACAATTTTATTATTAACATCCTGCTTTAGTATCAGACTTTTTGTTACAACCAATGAGCCAATATTGGCACATTATTATTATTAACTAAAGTCTATAGTTACCCTGAACATTCATTGGAAGGACTGATGCTGAAGCTCCAATACTTTGGCCACTTGATGTGAAGAGCTGACTCACTGGAAAAGACCCTGATGCTGGGAAAGATTGAAGGCAGAAGGAGGAGGGGGCAGCAGAGGATAAGATGGTTAGATACCATCACCAACTTGATGGACATGAACTTGAGCAAATTCTGGGAGATAATGGAGGACAGAGAAGCCTGGTGTGCTACAGTCCATGGGATTCTACGTCCGGCAAAGAACTGGACATGACTTAGCAAATGAACAATGATGACATAGTTTACATTAAGATTCCCTCTTTATGTTATACATTTGATAGGTTTTGACAAGAGGTATCCACCATCAGTATTATCCAGAATAGTTTTATTGCCCTAAACATCATCTGTGCTCTTACTATTCATTCCTCCTTCCATCTAACCCCTGGTAACCACTGATTTTTTTTTTTTTTTTACTATACTTACAGTTTTGCTTTTTCCAGAGTGTTACACAGCTCAAAGCATACAGTATGTAGTCATTTCAGAATAGTTTCTTTCACTTGACAATATGCAATTAAGGTTCCTCCATGTCTTTTTGTGGTTAGATACTAGCTTATTTCTTTTTATTAATACCACTGAATAGTATTCTGTCATATGGATATGATATCCATAGTTTGACTACCCATTTACCTTTTGAAGGACATCTTGGTTTCTTCCAAGTTTTGGCAGTTATGAGTAAAACTATTACAAACATTCAGGTGCAAGTTTTGTGTGGATGTAACTTTTCAGTTCATCTGGGTAAATAGCAAGGATTGTGTGCTTAGTTTTGCAACAAATTGCTGAACTGTCTTCCAAAGTACCATTCGGCAGTTCCACCAGCAATGAATTCCTGTTGTTCCACATACTCCCCAGGTGAATTTGGTGGTGGTATTGTTTTGAATTAGTAGCCATTCTAATAAGTATGTGATGGTATCTTGCTGGAATTTCCAATCCCCTAATGACATATGGGCTTCTCAGTGGTAAAGAATCTGCTTGCAATGCAGGAGACCCGGGTTCAATCCCTGGGTCTGGAAGATCCCCTGGGGAAGGGCACAGCAACCCACTCCAGTATTCGTGCGTGGGAAATCCCATGGACAGAGACGCCTGGGGGGCTACAGTCTATGGGGTTGCAAAGAGTCGGACACAACTGAGCTACTAACACTTTCACTTTCAACGACATAAGATGTTTAGCATCCTTTCAGTATTTGCCAACTGTACATCTTTGGTGAGGTATGTATTATCTCACTTCCCTTTAAAAAATTGGGCTGTTTCCTTATTGTTGCATTTTAAGAATTTTCATACCAGTCCTTTTTCGGATATATGTTTTGTAAAGATGTATTCCTGGTCTGTGGCTTGAGTTAGTTTTTGTGAAAGGTGTAAGGTCTGTGTCTAGAATCTTTTTCTCGCATTTGGATATTGTGCCAGCATTTCAGCATTTGTTGAAAATACTGTCTTTTCTCTATGGAATTGCTTTTGCTTCTTTGTCAAAGACTAGTGGACTCTCTGGGTCTATTTCTGGGCTCTCTACTCTGTTCCATTCATGTATTTATCTACTCTTTCACCAGTACCACCCTGCTTTTTACTGTAGTTTTATAGTAAGTCTTGAAGTTACTGTCATCGTCCAACTGTTCTCACTCAATACTGTGTTGGCTATTCTGGATATTTTGCTTTATTAATAGCCACAAAATAATTTGGGATTTTAATTGGAATTACTTGGAATCTGTAGATCAGGTTGGGGCAGTCTTCACAATATTGAGTCTCCTGTACAAGAACATGGAGTATCTCTCCATTTATTTAGTTCTTTGTCTTTCATCAGATCTTATACATATTTTACTAGATTTATAACTAAGCATTTCATTTTGGGATATTAATGTAGATGTTAAGAGTGTTTTAATTTCAAGTTCCACTTGTTCATAGTGTATTGATATTGGTAATATGTGTTTCTTCTTAATTAACATGACTAGAGGTTTATCAGTTTTATTGATTGTTTCAAAGAACCAGCTTTGGTTTCATCGATTTTCTCTAATGATTTCTTGGTTTAAATTTCACTGATTTTTGGTCTCATTTTTTCCCATTATTTTCTTCTGCTTATTTTGTGTTTAACTTGCCATTCTTTTTATAGTTTTATTTTCAAAAAAGCTTTAGTTATTGATGTTAGATTGATCATCTTTTCCACTTATGCATTCAGTGCTACACATTTCCAGTGCTTTCATTTCATCCCCAAATTTTGATGCTATATTTTATTCCATTTAGTTTATATTTAAACTTTTCTTGAGACTTCATTAGGCATGTATTTACAGAGTGTATTTAATCTCCAAGTGTTTTGAGAGTTTCTAGGTATCTTTGTTACTGATTTCTAGTTTAGTTCCATTGTGGCATGAGAACACACTGTGTATAATTTCTGTTGTTTAAAATTTTTAAAGCTGTTTTATGGCTTGGATGTGAGCCTAAGAAGAATGTGTATTCTGTCATATATAGAATATGAAGTTAGATCTAGTTGACTGATGCTGTTCAAGTCAACTATGTTAATGATTTTTTTGGCCTGTTAGGTCTGTTAATCACCAATAGAAGGATTTTGAAGTCTCCAACTACACTAGTGGATTCATGTTTTTCCCCTTACAGTTTTATCAGCTTTTGCCTTATGTATTTTGATGCTGTCTTTAGGTACATATATAACAGAGATTGTATGTCTTCTTAGAGAATTGATTCCTTCATCATTTCATAATGGCCCTTTATCCCTGATAATTTTCCTTGCTTTGAGTCTTTGTCTGAAATTAATATAGCTACGCCATCTTTTTTTGATTATATGTTCAGTCCATCTTTTTACACTTAATGTGTATGTGTCTGTATATTCAAAGTGGGTTTCTTGTATGTAGCATATAGGTGAGTCTTGTTTTTATTCATTCTCAAAGTTTGTTTTTTAACTGGTGTATTTAGACCAACGATGTTTAAATTGATTCTTGGTAATTGGATTAATATCTATCTCATTTTTACTGTTTCCTATTCATTGCCCTTGTTCTTGGTTTCTTCTGTTATCTTTCAATCTATTCTGACTTTTCTGGTTTTAATGCAGCATTTAAGTTACTCCATTTTCTCTCTTCTCTTCAGTTCAGGTCAGTTGCTCAGTCGTGTCTGACTCTTTGCAATCCCATGGACTGCAGCACACCAAGCTTCCCTGTCTTTCACCAACTCCCGGAGCTTACTCAAACTCATGTCCATAGAGTCAGTGATGCCATCCAACCATCTCATCCTCTGTTGTCCCCTTCTTCTCTCACCTTCAAGTTTTCCCAGCATCAGGGTCTTTTCTAATGAGTCAGCTCTTCGCATCAGGTGGCCAAAGGACTGGAGTTTCAGATTCAGCATCAGTACTTCCAATGAATATTCAGGACTGATTTCCTTTAGGATGGATTGGTTGGATCTCCTTGCTATCCAAGGGACTCTCAAGAGTCTTCTCCAACATCACAGTTCAAAAGCATCAATTCTTCAGTGCTCAGCTTTCTTTATAGTCCAACTCTCACATCCATACATGACTACTAGAAAAACCATAGCCTTGACTAGATGGACCTTTGTTGGCAAAGTAACGTCTCTGCTTTTTAATATGCTA
Source organism: Bos indicus x Bos taurus (assembly GCF_003369695.1). Taxonomy (NCBI): domain Eukaryota; kingdom Metazoa; phylum Chordata; class Mammalia; order Artiodactyla; family Bovidae; genus Bos; species Bos indicus x Bos taurus. The sequence continues at coordinate 55,530,636 of NC_040088.1, forward strand.
GGTTGGCCGTAACTTTTCTTCCAAGGAGCAAGCGTCTTAATTTCATGGCTGCAGTCACTCACCATCTGCAGTCATTTTTGGAGCCCCCAAAATAAAGTCTTTCAATTTCCATTGTTTCTCCATCTATTTCCCATGAAGTGATGGGACCAGATGCCATGATCTTAGTTTTCTTAATGTTGAGTTTTGAGGCAACTTTTTCACTCTCCTCTTTCACGTTCATCAAGAGGCTCTTTAGTAGTTCTTCACTTTCTGCCATAAGGGTGGTGTCATCTGCATCAGTTCAGTTGAGTTCAGTCACTCAGTCATGTCTGACTCTTTGGGACCCCATGAACTGCAGCACGCCAGGCCTCCCTGTCAATCACCAACTCCCGGAGTTCACTGAGACTCATGTGCATCAAGTCGGTGATGCCATCCAGCCATCTCATCCTCTGTCATCCCCTTCTCCTCCTGCCCCCAATCCCTCCCAGCATTGGAGTCTTTTCCAATGAGTCAACTCCTTGCATGAGGTGGCCAAAGTATTGGAGTTTCAGCTTTAGCATCATTCCTTCCAAAGAACACCCAGGACTGATCTCCTTTAGAATGGACTGGTTGGATCTCTTTGCAGTCCAAGGGACTCGCAAGTCTTCTCCAACACCACAGTTCAAAAGCATCAATTCTGCATTTAGCTTTCTTCACAGTCCAACTCTCACATCTATACATGACCACTGGAAAAACCATAGCCTTGACCAGACGGACCTTTGTTGGCAAAGTAATATCTCTGCTTTTGAATATGCTATCTAGGTTGGTCATAACTTTCCTTCCAAGGAGTAAGCGTCTTTTAATTTCATGGTTGCAGTCACCATCTGTAGTGATTTTGGAGCCCCCCAAAATAAAGTCTGACAGTTTCCACTGTTTCCCCATCTATATGCCATGAAGTGATGGGACCAGATGCCATGATCTTAGTTTTCTGAATGTGAGCTTTAAGCCAACTTTTTCCTCTCCTCTTTCACTTTCATCAAGAGGCTTTTTAGTTCCTCTTCACTTTCTGCCATAAGGGTGGTGTCATCTGCATATCTGAGGTTATTGATATTTCTCCTGGCAATCTTGATTCCAGCTTGGGCTTCATCCAGTCCAGCATTTCACATGATGTACTCTGCATATAAATTAAATAAGCAGGATGACAATATACAGCCTTGATGTACTCCTTTCCCTATTTGGAAACAGTCTGTTGTTCCATGTCCAATTCTAACTGTTCCTTCCTGACCTGCATACAGATTTCTCAAGAGGCAGTTCAGGTGGTCTGGTATTCCCATCTCTTTCAGAATTTTCCACAGTTTATTGTGATCCACACAGTCAAAGGCTTTGGCGTAGTCAATAAAGCAGAAGTAGATGTTTTTCTGGAACTCTCTTGCTTTTTCGATGATCCAATGGATGTTGGCAATTTGGTCTCTGGTTCCTCTGCCTTTTCTAAATCCAGCTTGAACATCTGGAAGTTCACGGTTCATGTACTGTTAAAGCCTGGCTTCAGAATTTTAAGCATTACTCTGCTAGCATGTGGCACCCCACTCCAGTACTCTTTCCTGGAAAATCCCATGGACGGAGGAGCCTGGTAGGCTGCAGTCCATGGGGTCGCTAAGAGTCGGATACAACTGAGCTACTTCACTTTCACTTTTCACTTTCATGCATTGGAGAAAGAAATGGTAACCCACTCCAGTATTCTTGCCTGGAGAATCCCAGGGATGGGGGGAGCCTGGTAGGCTGCCGTCTATGGGGTCACACAGAGTCGGACATGACTGAAGTGACTTAGCAGCAGCAGCTGCTAGCATGTGAGATGAGTGCAATTGTGTAGTAGTTTGAATATTCTTTGGCATTGCCTTTCTTTGCGATTGGAATGAAAACTGACCTTTTCCAGTCCTGTGGCCACTGCTGAGTTTTCCAGATTTGTTGGCATATTGAGTGCAGCACTTTCACAGCATCATCTTTTAGGATCTGAAACAGCTCAACTGGAATTCCATCACGTCCACTAGCTTTGTTGGTAGTGATGCTTCCTAAGGCCCACTTGACTTCACTCTTTAGACTTCATGATTGGGGGCAGGAGGAGAAGGGGACGACAGAGGATGAGATGGCTGGATGGCATCACTGACTCGATGGACATGAGTTTGAGTGAACTCTGGGAGTTGGTGACGGACAGGGAGGCCTGGAGTGCTGCAATTCATGGGGTCACAAAGAGTTGGACACGACTGAGCGACTGAACTGAACTGAACTGAAAAACCCCATGGACAGTTCATGGTATTCTTCAGGCCAAAATACTGGAGTGGGTAGCCTTTCCCTTCTCCAGGGGATCTTCCCAACCCAGGGATCGAACCAAAGTGTCCTGTATTGCAGGCGAATTCTTTACCAACTGAGCCACAAGGGAAGCCCATTCTTCTCTTAGCACATCAATTATACTTCTAAAACTTTTTTTTGCAAGGGGGAGGGTGCCCTAAAGTTTGCAATATACATTGACTACTAATCCAAGTTCACTTTCAAAGAATACTATACCACGTCATGGGTAGGGAAAATACCTTGTAACAGAGATTCCCCAATTCTTCATTCCTTCCCTTAAAATATTATTGTCATTTATTTCATTTATCCATTAAATAATCATGAAATACATGTAGCTATTGTTACTCTGAAGAAACCATTGTCTGTTAATTAAGAATAAGAAAAATAAATGACTTTATCTTCATGTATTCTTTCTCTTGGGGCTTCCCAGGTGGTCAGTGGTAAAGAATCAGCCTGCCAGTGCAGGAGACATGGGTTCAATCTCTAGGTTGGGAAGATCCCCTGCATAAGGGAAGGGCAATCCACTCCAGTATTCTTGCCTGGGGAATCCCATGGACAGAAGAGCCTGGTGGGCTACAGTCCATAGGGTCACAAAGAGACGCAACTTAGCGACTAAAACAACATTGTCTAATGCTCTTTTTTTCTTATGCAGATCAGAGTTTCTGGTCTATATAATTTTCCTTTTCTCTGATGAACTTTTAACATTTCTTGCAAAGCTGGTCTACTGGCAACAGATTCCATCTGCCTACTTCTCCTTCACTTTTGAAGGATGATTTTCATACACACAGAATTCCAGGTTGGTGGTTTTTCACTCTCAGCTTTCTTGATTGTATGGTTGCTGAAGAGAGGTCTCATATATGTCTTATCCTTGCTCCTCTACAGGTAAGATTTTTTCCCTTCTGGCTTCTTTCAAAAAAATTTTGTTTGGTTTTGAATTTCTGCCTTTTGCACATGATATACTTAAGTGAAGATTTCTGGGGCATTTATCTCAAGTCATGTTCTCTGAGTTTCCTATATCTGTGGTTTGTGCCTGTAATTAGTTTTTGAAAATCTTCAGCCATTATTACTTCAGACATTCCTTTGTCCCCTTCTCTCCTACCTGGTATTCTCACTGTACATTTGTTATGCTTTTTATAACTATCTCACATTTCTTGGATATTGTATTTCTTAATTTCTTGTTCCATTTGCTTTTCAGTTTTGGAAGTTTCTCATGACATTTCTTCAAGCTTACCGAGTCTTTCCTCAGCCATGGTCAGTCTTCTGATAAGCCCATCATAGGCATTCTTCATTTCTGTTACAGGATTTTTGATTTCTAGTGTTTCCTTTTGACTTTTTCTTAAGAGTTTCCATCTCTCTGCTTATATTACCCCTCTGTTCCTGCATATTGTCATTTTCTTCCATTAGAGCCTATAGGATATTAATTGCAGTTGCTTTAAATTCACATTCTTATTATGTCTGAGTTTGGTTATGATGCCTTCTCTATCTTTACAAACTGTGTGGGTTTTTTTTTTTTTTGTCTTTCAGTTCAGTTCAGTTCAGTCGATCAGTCATATCCGACTCTTTGCAACACCATGAACTGCAGCACACCAGGCCTCCCTGTCCATCACCCACTCCCAGAGTTCACCCAAACCCATGTCCTTTGAGTCAGTGATGTCATCCAGCCATCTCATCCTCCGTCATCCCCTTCTCCTCCCGCCCCCAATCCCTCCCAGCATCAGAGTCTTTTCCAATCAGTCAACTCTTCACATGAGGTTAAACTCCGAAGTATTGGAGTTTCAGCTTTAGCATCAGTCCTTCCAATGAACACCAAGGACTGATCTCCTTCAGGATGGACTGGTTGGATCTCCTTGCAGTCCAAGGGACTCTCAAGAGTCTTCTCCAATACCACAGTTCAAAAGCATCGATTTTGTCTTTAGTATGCTTTTTAATTTTTTGTTGAACACTGAACATGATGTACTAGGTGAAAAAGAGCTACAGTAAACTGGCCTTTAGTTTGCGCTCGTTTGTTATCTGGTGAGGAGCTGGGCCATGTTTGTTGTTTGCTGCAGCTGTAAGTGTCATATGCTAAAATTTCCTCTGGTGTTCGCTTTTGTCTCCAGGTTTCCTTACAGACTTCTTCTTAGATAAAGTTTAAGACTGTGCAATTCTTTCTGTTGTAACCCACTGTTATTATATATGAGCCCTGTTGATGTGATGGTGAGGTGTAGTGGGGAGGGGACGCATTCTATAGGTCTATGATCACTCTTTTTTGTGAGACTGTGCCTCTGGGCAGTGACCTTTACAAGTATTTTCCCTCCTCCTCTGGTGAGAATAATAAGGCTAGAGGGGACAGAAGTTAGGTATATCTGTTTACCCAGGTTTCTTAGGCTCTGATAACTTCCCAGCAAGTTAGGCTCAGGTGAAAGAGTTTCCCTTGAGGGCAGGCCTTCTTAAGAAGAGCAGAATGTTCTGGTGTCTTTTTGAATGTCTACTTTCCCCCTCTCCCTGCTGCAATTATAGGGGAGTTTTTTTCTAATCTTTACTGTGAGAATCTGGTAGGGCTTGTGGAAGTAAAATTCACAAAAGTTCAGGGGTGCCCCCAAGACTCTGCTCCCTCTAGAGTTTTTAACTTTTGAGTTCATCCATGTGAGACTTTAGCAATTCTTCAATAATAGCTTTAAGTTTTTCTGCTTAGGTACTTGCTCTTACCGTGGTTTCTGCTTCTGAGACCTTGGTCCTCTAATCAGTGATGCTCTATGCCTGCCTGTCTGTCCAATTTGGGAACAGAGGTTTGCCCTGTGGCCTCAGATCTCTGAAGGATTTAAAAAGCATTGATGACTTTAAGTTTGCTCAGTTTTTCTTCTTATTGTAAGGATAGGAGTGATCATGTCCAAACTCCTTACATACCAGACCAGATCAAAATTACTTTTACATGTAATATCTGAAGACTGAATTTTGTAAAATTATTACATGTGACATTTGCATTTGCTCATGAAGGAGATCAGCCCTGGGATTTCTTTGGAAGGAATGATGCTAAAGCTGAAACTCCAGTACTTTGGCCACCTCATGCGAAGAGTTGACTCATTGGAAAAGACTCTGATGCTGGGAGGGATTGGGGGCAGGAGGAGAAGGGGACGACAGAGGATGAGATGGCTGGATGGCATCAGTGACTCGATGGACGTGAGTTTCAGTGAACTCCGGGAGTTGGTGATGGACAGGGAGGCCTGGCGTGCTGTGATTCATGGGGTCGCAAAGAGTCAGACACAACTGAGCGACTGATCTGATCTGATCTGATTCATATTTCTTCACAGTTCCCATCTTTCTATTATTCCCATTAAGCCACACAAGGCTACAGCATGGCTAAAATTCCAATGAGGTATATGGTAACCTAGAACAAGACCTTTGAAGATGAAATTAATGGAACAAGACATGTGCAGATTTTACAAGTTGTTTACCAAACTGTTTGAGTCCCCCAAACAATAGCCTTAATTTAACTTCACCATATGAACTTGCCTTCACCTGCAGTCCTAATTACCAAGGAAACAATTTGATGCCAGACTTAATAAGCACATTCACACTGTTACTTCCCATTGGGATCAGATTAATATTTTTACTTGAACAAAGCAAAAGGGTATTGCCAGTAACTTAAGGGTGGAACCATTTGGTTTGTTTTCTATTTAGGATACTATAGAAATTTATCTACTCCAATATAAAATAATAAGGAAAAATATTTTAAACTAGAAACTATAAATAAGAAATTAAAAATTTAATAGTTATTTTAGAAATGTCTTAAACAAACATTCTCTGTGGGGTCAGGTAGGGGACTCTAAATTACTATTGAATTTGTGCAATGTGTTCTATTGTAATGAAGCTGTAATTACCTGTTTTAATTCCTGTTTAAAAAAAAAAAATATATATATATATACATATATACACACACACAAGTCAGGTTTGTCTAGGAGAAAGTCTTAGGACAAAGCCAAACAGAAGAGATTTTAAACTTTTCTCTTAAATGTTTTAGTATATAGATACATAAGGACATTAATAACTTCTAAGCATGGCCCAATATTAGCTCATCTTGGTAAACTATATTTATAAAGTATGGCAAAGCCCTATCTTTCCATCTTCCTAGAAAGAACAATTTCTAATTCAAACAACACTTACTGGTCTCTAATAAAGAGATTTTGCTTATATTCATGGAATTAACAAGACAGATCTGAATAAGTATTAAATTTATGTGAAGCTGAATACAGAAAACACATCCTGTGAAATTAGCTAACCATATATGAACAATGTGTAAGACTCATAAGCAAAATTTTGCGGTAACTATTTTTGTGACTATGAATATAGAGCCTGGTCCAGGAAGAAAATTGATAGCCATTCTTTTTAGACATTCATAAACTATCTACTCTATAGTAGATAACATGTACCTTCATCACAAGGGAAGGAAAAGGGGACTTCACACTGTGGATGGTTACATGAAATCCAGTAAACCTACTGTATCTGCTTTGTGTAGGCCAGTAGTTTTTCACTTGTCCTGATGATCAAGTAAAAGCTCACAGGGCTCATCTGAAAAGAGCCACATCATAACTTTGGTGCTGTGCTTGAAATAAAACTGTAAGATATATACACAACCCCAAACAGATCTGTCTTAAATGGATAAAGAAAGATAACAATTTATTTAAAAATACTTCAAAAACACTTTTCTCGACTAAATCTGTGATGACTTCATTTTTCCTGCCTCCTTAGAAGGTTCTAATCAGTGAGGTTCTAATCTAATCTAATCTTACTACCGCCTTTACTCCATCCACAATGTCACACGCTCATTACCTGCATGAACAGTTCAGTGTTCACATCAACTAAATATTAAAAACAACGAGCCTATTAGAAGAGTGGTACGCTAAAGATTCTATTTTGCGAATTAAGGAAATGTGCCCCAAAATGTCCTTTATAGAACATGATTTTTCTTTCTCCTAAAATAAAAATAATGAGCCAAAATAGTTGCATGAAACAAATGACACAAAAGTACAACTCTTGGAGGAAAAAAAAATGAGATTTACCAACAGCTTGGGGGAGGTAAAAGGTCAACACTTAAATGATACAGTCCGTAACATGAATCAGTAGTGTATCTATGTCAGGCAGAACTTCTCCACATTTGGGGCAAGAATGAATTGGAATATTTTGTTGCTGCTGCAGCCAGTTTCTATCCTCGGCTCCTGGGAAGAAGCATTAAATGAAATGTTAATCCATTCCTTCCATAGTGCAAGCAGTTTTTAATAACAGATGGTTAATTTTAATGTTCAGGTAAACTTTGTAATCAATACCTCGTGGGAAAGGAATACAGGTTTTTCAGTCTTTAACTGAAGTAATCTATACACACAGAAAAAAAATCTCCAGAAGCAGTGCCTGCTTCCCTGTGATATTAGGATTTAGCCTCTATTCAAGGTTCTAGGTATATGAAAACATGTGGTTTCAGTTCCAGGTACAGGACAATACATGTTCTAGTGAAAACTAGGATATTTGAGAGAAGAAAAGAGATGAGGATGTAAGCGAAAGGGAAGGAGAGAATGTGGAGAAGACAGCGAGCAGAACGCTGAGAGGGATCCGGGAACAGCAGGTACCTTCTCAGAAGCGGAGACAACAATTAGGGTCAATCAGCAGTTGTGTTTGAGCACCTGGGGCTGGGCCAGAGGGACACAGACATGATGGGGACATCAGGCAAGAAAAGTGAGTGATAGGGGTGGGGTGTGCGAGAAGCGCCATGGTTGGTTTCCTGGGAGGGCAGAGAAGGGCTCAGACTGCTTGATGCAAACAGGCTCCCCTGATGAGATCAATTCCACATGTGAGAGGAGTTTTAAGAATGAAGAGTTATCCAGGCAAAGGAAGTGAGAAGGGACTGAAGAAAGAGTCCTGTCATTTCCCTCAATTTTGGAGTGGGACTGAGGTTCAAGTCTAAATCAAAGAATGCTTGATGTATGACAGAAATCAAAACAATATTGTAAAACAAACATCAACAATTAAAAATAAATAAATATATAAAAAAGAATGCTTTAAACAAGCCTTGACTGTTGGCAGGTCCCACGTGTGCGAACCATACTCCATGCAGGAAATGATTTCTGGCTCCTAGGACACCTCTTTGATCTGACCTTGCTGCACTGATGCAAACCATTTTTAGCTTTTTAGCACCTCTGCCCAGGTCTCTAGACTTGTTCAGGTCCCCCCAAATGTTTGTTTTTGCAGATTATAGTGGAGGTAACGTTTAACATTATTATCTACTTCTGAGCGTATTATTTGAATTGAATAACACGGGAGACTATTATGGATAGTTTGTGTCCAGCAAACTTTAGAAGCAACTTTGAATAGAAATTGTGATCACAAGGCATGATTTCTGGAGCAGTGGGCTTGCTAATGGTCTCATTGTTTTAGATCAGGGGCAGTAAACTTTTCCTGTAAAGGGCCGGATAATAAGTATTCCAGGCTTTACAGGTCATAAATTTCTGGCATAACTACTCAACTCTGCCATTGTTGCAAGAAAGTAGCCAGACAGTATGTCAACAAGAGAGTATGACTATGTTGCAATAAAACTTTACTTAGTCAAACAGCTGACAGACCAGTTTTGGCCTGTAGGCTGCAGTTTGTCAAAATCTGCTCTAGATGACAACTAGCCACTTATCAGGGACTGTTATTCATCCCTTTAAACTTTATGACATCCGTTGGCCCTTTTCTTTTTGTCCTGAAACCCTGTCTAGGTTTCAAGATGCAGACTTGGGCTGTTGTTATCACACAGCTAATGGTTCCCTCCACCTCCTGGCTTTTCACTGTAAAATAAGCTTAGTCAGTTTTCCTTATTTACACACCACACTCATTTCTGCCTTTGCCCTTTTATTCTCATACAAAAGTTATGGCTTCCAGGTGAAGCTTACAGTCACATCTTTCCAAGGCCTTTCTCAAGCCTCCTGGCCCTTTGGTGTCATCCTTTCCTCTTATTTCCAGCACTATTATTTCTGTCCTTTACTTGTTATATTATGAATTCATCTTGTTACATGCATATCCTGTCTAACTAGACCACAGGCTTTCACGGATCTGACCGTGCTTTATGCTTGCCTGTTCCCTCATGCTCAGCCAAGTGCCCTAGGCCAGAGAAGACACTTACATGGCTGCAGAAGACAACCATGATGAAATAACACTGAGAAGAGTTATACTGTTTAAGGCTGCTATGTTAGGAAACAAACCAAAAATTTTAGGACAATCTCTGTTTGGAATATTGTTACTTATATGACCAAAAACTTATTAGGATAATTATGAATACATTTGTATTTTGTGGCGAGTTTTAGATTATAAATAGAAGTCTTTGTGTTTGGTCAGTTTTTTTTTTTTTTTTTTCCCCTAAGTGTAAATAGATATTTGCCTTATATAGTTATGAGAAAGAAAAATTTTCCCGAGAAATCTAGGTGTAAGAACTGTCCTTTTTTTGAACCAAGACAATCGTGGAGGCACTTATAGATATATGGGTATTCCTAGGATATTTAAATTCAGGTTAGAGAAAAGGCCTGGCAGTGCACTAGTGGGTAGATGCAGCTTTCTCTTCTGATCCTAAAAAATGCCTAAGGCTAAAATTTAGACCAGTCCCTGTGCTCCTTCTGGGTATCTCCCCCCGCACCCCACCCCCCCACCACCAGGTGGTGCTAGTGGTAAAGAACCTGCCTGCCAACTTGGGTTCAATCCTTGGGTTGGGAAGATCCCTTGGAGGAGGAGATGGCAACCCACTCCAGTATTCTTGCCTGGAATATCCCATGGATTGAGGAGCCTGGCGGGCTACAGTCCTTAGGGTCGAAAACAGTGGGACACAACTGAAGTGACTTAGCATACACTGTGCTCCTTCTGCATATGCCCCATGAATACTATATGCACCTTTTTGGAATTTTTTTTTTATGTGTATTTTTAACCTGAATCACTACCTCTAATATTTACTTTAATCTATTTTTTCATGTAAAAGGACTTTGGCAGCGGCATGTTGGCAGAGACAGGTGGTAGAAGGGATGCTCAGAAAAATTTTGCTGTAATTTAACAGTTAACTATAATGGCACCCCACTCCAGTACTCTTGCCTGGAAAATCCCATGGACGGAGGAGCCTGGTGGGCTGCAGTCCATGGGGTCGCTAAGAGTCGGAAACAACTGAGTGACTTCACTTTCACTTTTCACTTTCATGCATTGGAGAAGGAAATGGCAACCCACTCCAGTACTCTTGCCTGGAAAATCTCATGGACGGAGGAGCCTGGTGGGCTGCAGTCCATGGGGTCGCTATGAGCTGGACACGACTGAAGCGACTTAGCAGCAGCATACGTACTATATTGCTTCCTTGCTGTTGATAACAACACTGATAGTTCCTTTTCAATAGTCAGTTGGTATGTGGAAGGATTCAGACTGATCTAGCATTAAAATATTAAGAATCAGTTTTATGTAAATTTAGATAACATCTTTTTGATAACATGTAATCAAATCACATAACATCTGATTCTCCTTAGTGGCATTGCTATTAACCTTTCATCTAGTTATGTCAGTCTTTGATCTTTTGACTATTAAGTTTTTTCCTATCTAGACTCAAGAATAATACTTCCCTTTCAGTGACATAATTTACTATAAATGACAGAACATTATTCCTGGAGTATTAAAACCATGTAATAAACACAGCACTATATTTTGTGTAAGTATTATGATCAATTTCACTAGGGAATTAAAATCTGGATATAGAACATAATGACAGGCTTATTACATGTAGTACTGTGTAGTGGCAAAGAGTAAAGATAACCTTGGGCTCCATGTTCAGTTATGCTCCTTAGAAGCCTTGTGATCCTGGGTTATTGAACCTTGTCTTCTGGAAGATGGTGATACAATATACCTGATGGAATTTTGTGAGGATCAGATGAAGTAATTTGCATGAAGGGATCAGCATAGCACCAGCACATAGTAAACTCTCAATAAATGGTAACCTTACTATGTGCATAACACCAGGTATTGGGTGAGGATATCAGCTCTGCAGGAGCTTATTTAATAGAGTACTTACATGCATATTTAGAACACATAAGTAACTATAAAATAGAAGATAAGTACTGGAACAGAAATAAAGTACTTTGGAAATTCAGGAGGGAAAGGTCACATTCTGTGGGATTCATGGGGATGGTATTTGAGATGGGTTTTAAAGATGGGATATTCTTGCCCAGAAAATCCCATGGATGGAGGAACCTGGTAGGCTACAGTCCATGGGGTCGTAAAGAGTCGGACACGACTAAGTGACTTCACTTTCACTTTCACTTTAAAGATGGGGTAGGAGTTCACTGGAAAGAGACTGTAGGAAGAGAGAGATGAATAAGGAAGGGCCTTTATATGAAGGATACCACATAAGCAAGTGCACATAGGTGTATAAGTTCAGGACAAGTTCAAGGAACAGGGAGTGATTCTGTTGGCTAATATCCATAGGGGAACAGAGTGAGAGAAGGCTCAGAATTTTGGCTATGCCAAGTGTTAACTGCCAATGTGAAGAGTCTGGTCTGGATTCAGGAGGGAATGGATGGAGTTTGGGGCACTCTGGAAATAAGCCTGATTTTTGCTGTATTTTGGTAACTTGACCTGGAATGTATAGAATGTAGTGAGATTTTAGTGTATATAGAATGTAGTGAAATTTTCCTTCAAGCAACTTCTTCACAGGATAGCAAACCCATGGAACCTCTACTACTTGGTATCACACGTGACTCACCTCTTTGAACGAGATAAGCCTGCTGGTCAGCGTCACTTGCTCTCGCCCCGTGACGGCTCTGCATTTCCATCAAGGTCTGCCTGCTGGGATAAAAAGTAACGTTATCTGTGAAACCTTGAAATATGACAACATTAAGCAGGCATTCAACAGAAGTATGAGAAAAAAGAGGTAAACTACAAAGCCAAGGTTCATAGAAACCAGAACTTATGAGTAATTTGAGTTTTAAATATGACTGGCACTAGGACTGCTGCTGCTGCTGCTAAGTTGCTTCAGTTGTGTCCGACTCTGCGACCCCATAGACGGCAGCCCACCAGGCTTCCCCGTCCCTGGGATTCTTCTGGCAAGAACATTGGAGTGGGTTGCCATTTCCTTCTCCAATGCATGAAAGTGAAAAGTGAAAGTGAAGTCGCTCAGTTGTATCCGACTCCTATCGACCCCATGGACTGCAGCCTACCAGGCTCCTCTGTCCATGGGATTTTCCAGGCAAGAGTACTGGAGTGGGGTGCCATTGCCTTCTCCGGCACTAGGACACAATGTAGTAAATATGATTTTTTAAAAATCAGGAAATAAACAGAATGTCAATCGATGGGAAATAGGTTGGAAAAAAGTGGCATATTTCTAAAGCAGGACACAACAGAGCAAACAATGAATTAAATCTGCATATACACACAGATTTATAGATATATATATATATAGTTATATATATATATAAATAGTTCAAAATCAGTTATCTATATAAAACAAGTTGCAGAATAATACCTTTAGTGACAATTTTGTAACCTATGCACCTTGTTCTAAGAAATTAATATTACCTTGTTTTAAGATATTATATAGGTGTGTATATATGCAAAAATACAAAACAGCTGGAGATGCTACACACGAGTTCCAAGCACTGTGGGAGAGGGAGAGAGGATTATACTGAGGGGTAGGGAGAAAGGAGACTGCAACTTCATCTACAGTTCTTTTTCTTCTTTTTATAAAATATACTTTAAGCAAATAAAAGAAATATTAGTAACTGTCAATCCTCGATGGGTAAGTATTGGCTTCCCTGGTGGCTCAAATGGTAAAGAATCCACCTGCTGTGTTCATGGATCGGAAGAATCAATATAGTGAAAATGAGTATACTACCCAAAGCAATCTATAGATTCAATGCAATCTCTATCAAGCTACCAACAGTATTTTTCAGAGAACTAGAACAAATAATTTCACAATTTGTATGGAAATACAAAAAACCTCAAATAGCCAAAGCAATCTTGAGAAAGAAGAATGGAACTGGAGGAATCAACCTGCCTGACTTCAGTCTCTACTACAAAGCCACAGTCATCAAGATAGTATGGTACTGGCACAAAGACAGAAATATAAATCAATGGAACAAAATAGAAAGCCCAGAGATAAATCCACGCACATATGGACACCTTATCTTTGACAAAGGAGGCAAGAATATACAATGGAGAAAAGACAATCTCTTTAACATTTGGTGCTGGGAAAACTGGTCAACCACTTGTAAAATAATGAAACTAGAAAACTTTCTAATACCATACATAAAAATAAACTCAAAATGGACTAAAGATCTAAATTTAAGACCAGAAACTATAAAACTCCTAGAGGAGAACATAGGCAAAACACCCTCCTACATAAACCACAGCAGGATCCTCTATGACCCACCTCCCAGAATATTGGAAATAAAAGCAAAAATAAACAAATGGGACCTAATTAAAATTAAAAGCTTCTGCACAACAAAGGAAACTATAAGCAAGGTGAAAAGACAGCCTTCAGAATGGGAGAAAATAATAGCAAACGAAGCAATGGACAAAGAATTAATCTCAAAAATATACAAGCAACTCCTGCAGCTCAATCCCAGAAGAATAAATGACCCAATCAAAAAGTGGGCCAAAGAACTAAATAGACATTTCTCCAAAGAGGACATACAGATGGCTAACAAACATATGAAAAGATGCTTGACATCACTCATTATCAGAGAAATGTAAATCAAAACCACAGTGAGGTACCATTTCACACCAGTCAGAATGGCTGCTATCCAAAAATCTACAAGCAGTAAATGCTGGAGAGGGTGTGGAGAAAAGGGAACCCTCTTACACTGTTGGTGGGAATGCAAACTAGTATAGCCACTATGGAGAACAGTGTGGAGATTCCTTAAAATACTGGAAATAGAACTGCCATATGACCCAGCAATCCCACTGCTGGGGATACACACCGAGGAAACCAGAATTGAAAGAGACAAAAGTACCCCAGTATTCATCACAGCACTGTTTGTAATAGCCAGGACATGGAAGCAACCTAGATGTCCATCAGCCCACGAATGGATAAGAAAGCTGTTGTACATGTACACAATGGACTATTACTCAGCCATTAAAAAGAATACATTTGAATCAGTTCTAATGAGGTGGATGAAACTGGAGCCTATTATACAGAGTGAAGTAAGCCAGAAAGAAAAACACCAATACAGTGTACTAACGCATATATATGGAATTTAGAAAGATGGTAACGATAACCCTGTATGCAAGACAGCAAAAGAGACACAGATATATAGAACAGTCTTTTTTGGACTCTGTGGGAGAGGATGAGGGCAGGATGATATAGGAGAATGGCATTGAAACATGTAAATTATCACATGTGGAAAAAATCACCAGTCCAGTTTTGATGCACGATACAGGGCGCTCGGGGCTGGTGCACTGGGATGACCCAGAGGGATAGGATGGGGAGGGATGTGGGAGGGGGGTTCAGGATGGGGAACGCATGTACACCCATGGCAGATTCATGTCAATGTATGGCAAAACCAATAAACTATTGTAAAGTAAAATAAATAAAACTGAAAAAAAAAAAAAGAAAAAGAATCCACCTGCAATGCAGGAGACTTGAGTTCAATCCCTGGGTCAGGAAGATCCCCTCAGGGGACCTTGCCTAAGGAAATGGCAACCCACTCCAGTATTCCTGCCTGGAGAATTCCATCAGCAGAGGAGCCTGGTGGGCTACAGTCCATGGGGTTGCAAAGAGTCAAACATGACTGAGCAACTAACATACACACCTTGGTGTGTGTTATTTTATTCTCTGTATTTTTATGTTTCTTACTCCTCTATATTTTGTTCTCAAAGGAAATTTTTAAAGATAGAAGTAATTTTAGCAGTACTTTCTTGTAAAACATATTACAGAATTACTTAAAGTATTAGGAATATTTCATCTATGACAATGACAGGATATGACTGGAACCCAGATTATTATGTTTTTACAATTTATCTAGAAGCAGAAACTCAATCAGGTTCCCACAAGATACTGCCAAGCCTTTTAAAGTAAACCAAGTGTCAGGAACACCGTCAGGCCAGGTGTACTCAAAGCGAGTCTTGTAGCTCAAACAGCTAAAACACTGTGGGTCCCTCTCCCACAACCTGGGTAATCTGTACTCCAAGTCTTTCCCTCATTTACCTGCCTCCATCTTCGAAAGCATTGTTTTCTTTCAGTAGAACTGCCAGCTGCAATGCCAGCTGCTCCTTTTCTTCATGAATCTTCTCTCTTGCTGCTCTTTCAGCATGAAAATCAGAACAATAAACCTCCATCTGTTAGAGGGAAAAAAAAAAGAGAAGTTACTACCCAGACAAATGTGGATTCTCTACAGCCTATCTGCTGATAAGTAGAAGAGGCTGTGCTACATCCTGTGACACGTCTTACAAATATTAATAACAGGTACATGCTCCTGCTAGAAACCAGTGTAATGACCATGACCATGTGAGTGAGCCATCCTGAAAATAGATCTTCAAGTCCATCCTGAGTATAGCCTCATGAGAGACCCTGAGTCAGAATCACCCAGCTAAGCTGCTCCCGGATTTCAGATCCATAGCAACTGAGATAATAAAAGCTTGTTGCTTTAGCTGCTTCATTAGGAGAATAATCTGTTACCTCTAAATAAATAAATATTATGCTATAATATGTAATTTCTTCATTGTTACAAAATTATAAAGTAAAAATGAATGCCTTCATAGTGAACTGAGCATTATTTTAATACCAATTTTTAACTTTCTATATTTTCAATTAGATTTTCCTTTTCAGATTTAGTGGTTCTAGGATATATTTTTTATCCATTATTTTAAAAAGTTAATAAAAATTTAAATATTCTAATCACAATTTTAGTTGCCAGAAAAAGTATGAAACAGATCATTTTAAGGGACTTCCTACCATTTGTGAGTGCTCTAACATTTTATAGTTTTCATTGGTAGATCATGGGCTTTTTTTGAGTCAGACATAAATCTGTGTTAGAATCTCATTTCCATCAAGTCATTAAGTTTGAGCCAGTAAGAACTAGGCCTTTGTTTTGTCCATCTCTATATCGCCAACATTGCTTTTAATTACATAAGCAATGAGGTGGTAGGAAGACTAATTCTGCTGCTGCTGCTGCTGCTAAGTCACTTCAGTTGTGTCCGACTCTGTGCGACCCCATAGATGGCAGCCCATCAGGCCCCCCGTCCCTGGGATTCTCCAGGCAAGAACACTGGAGTGGGTTGCCATTTCCTTCTCCAATGCATGAAAGTGAAAAGTAAAAGTGAAGTCTCTCAAAGACTAACTCTACCAGACATCAAAACATTTGTCAGGCCCAATCAAAGGAAATATCTGAAAAAGCTCAAGTTGAAATTCTATTCCTGAAGAAATAAAACCAAAGCTGTAAAAAGTGAAAGTTGCCAGTCATGTCTGACTCTTTGTGACCCTGTGGACTATACAGGCCATGGAATTCTCAAGGCCAGAATACTGGGAAAGGGTAGGATAGCCCTTCCCTTTTCCAGGGGATCATCCCAACCCAGGGATTGAACCCAGGTCTCCCACATCGCAGGTATATTCTTTACCAGGTAAGACACTAGGGAAACCCCAGAATACTGGAGTGGGTAGCCTATCCCTTCTCCAGCGGATCTTCCCAACCCAGGAATTGAACCAGGGTCTCTTGCATTGCAAGTGGATTCTTTACCAGCTGCGCTACCAGGGAAGCCTATAACTACAGTATCAGGCCCAATCAAACAATCAAAGAAAATAACTAAAAGAGCTCAGGTTGAAATTCTATTCCTATAGAAAAACTAAAGCTGTAAGTCCATTCAACCACTTCTATGCCACTATGGGCAGCAGGTAATGAGTATGTATATAGGGAATAGTAAACTTCTGGTATTGTTACATTGAAAATAATCTGTTTATCAGTTTGGCAAATGTTTAAAAGAGTAATGCAAGGATATAGGGAAATAGGGGCTTTCAGCTACTTTTGGTGAGCAAAAAATTTTGATTAAGCACTTCTGGAAGACAACTTGGAAATAGTTATTTAACTTAAAAACAATCTAACCCAATGACCCAACCATTCCATTTCCGTATCTTACTAGAGATTCCACAAATGCACAAGGATATACATACCAGAATGTTCAGTTCAGCATTGTTGATAAAAAGCAAAAATATTGGTACAAGCTACATGTCCATTAATAGAGGGCTGGTTAAATATATCAGGGTAATGCACACTTTGGACACCATACAACTGTTTTAAAAAGTACATATGGCTGTGAATAATAACATGGAGAGATATCCAAGATAGGTCAGGAATGAAAAAGTAGTACAATATGTATGGCATGATCCCGGTTTTAATTACACAAGCAATGAGGTGGTAGGAAGACTAACTCTACCGACATCAAAACATTTGATTATTTATAATGAGACAGTATGTACCAGACCGACAATGTACAAACAGCCCAATGGAACAGTGTAGAATCCAGAAATAGACCTGCGGGTACATTAACATAATATGTGACAGAGAGGGCAACAGAGTCCTTAAGAAAAGACGACCTTTTAAATAAATGGTGCCAAATGGATATTCATGTAGGAAAAAAAATATGAATCTTTACCCTTACTTCATTGCATATAGAAAAGCTAACTTCAGATATTTTTGTATCTTAATGTAAAAGACAAAACCATAAATCTTTTAGAAGTCAACACAGGAGAATATATTCATAGCCTTGAGGTAATGAAAGCTTTTAAAACAGGACACAGAAGTACTATAATCAAATGAAAAGACTGATAAACTAGACTACGTTAAAATTAAGAATTCTGTTCATCAAAAGACATGCTCATGAGTGGAAAGGCAAATCACAGAGTGAAGAAATCTGCAAAAAGCACTGGAAAGGGCTTATATCTGGACTCTATAAAGAACTCCTATAAAATTAAGAAAAAGCCAGCAAACCAGAAGAAAACTGGGCAAAGACCTGATCAGGCACTTCACAAAAGGAGATCCTTAAAAGGCCAGTAAACATTTCAAAAAGTACACTTTCAAACCAGCAGGGAAATGCAGATTAAATGAGACACCATTATAAACCCACCAGAATGGTTAAAAATTAAAATACTGATAATACAAGTATGGGTCAAGGTGGATGTAGAGCAATAGGAACTCTCTGCTGATGGGAGTGAAACCTGGTAGGTAGATCCACTCTGGAAACCTCTTTGGCATAATCAATGAACACTGAGTAACCTGCCTACTCTAGGAACAAGCAGTTTTGCTCCTAGGTGTGTACCCAAAAGAAATGAGTACACAGATGAATAAAGAGACTTGCGTAAGAATGTCAGAGCAACATTAAACACCAAGCCCCAAGCTGGGAATGATCCAGCTGTCCATCAACTATAGAATGGATAAATTCAATGAGCAGTACACTTAGAAGTGTGGTATGCTTTCCACATGTGATAAACTTCAGTAAAAAGGTTTTTTTTGAAAATATATTAGCATAAATAGTGTAAAATCAAAAAAATATATCTTAAGCACCACCACTTTCCTGTTTGAGAATATAATCAAGGTTGGCTTCCCTCAGCTCACTCTTGGGAACGAAGCCTACCTGAGCCCTGAGGACAGCCATGGTCTCCAGGTCCTTCTCCTGCTTGGCAATGGTCTGCTTCATCCCATCCATTTGGAGCTGCTTGGAAGCCAGGGCCTTCTCTGCCAGTTCTAGCTTTCCACTCAGTTCCTGCAGCACCACCTTATCCACTTTTTCTGACTGAAAAAGATAAGCTTATTCTGGACTTGGTTTTGAAATAATTCAACCTATTTTAATAAAATGTAACATGAAGGCTTAAATTAAAAATTTACTAGATCTTTAGAGAGGAACCATATTCTAGGAAAATTAAACAAAAAACAAAGTATATTTCTAAGAATATAAACTCAAAGACCCCTTCTAATTCAAAGCTCCCCTGGTCTTTACTTATTCCCACTTTTGTCAGGTAAAACTGACAAAATTGTAAAATATTTGAAGTGTAAAACGTGATGATTTGATATACATATACACTGTGAAAGGTTCCCCCAATTGGGTTAATTAACTCATCTCTCATTCTGACGTATCTATCCATGGTGTTTAAACTATCACACCATGCTGGGGACATTATTACTAAGTTAAGTTGCAGCCCAAGAAGTCCAGGGTCTCAAGTTCACTGACAGAGGCAAGCTAGCCTTGTGAGACCTCCCAGCAGCAGTCTTACTATACATCCATTACTCATGTAGAAGCCCATACTCGGCTTTCCTGCAAACTCACCCACCATTAGAAATGCTAACAGCTTACTCCATGACCATAAGGCATGCACCCCATCTTTGACTACATGGCACATTATACATATGCGGCAGGAGTTATGAACCCTTAGACACAAGAAATCAATTATAAATGGAAAAAAAAAAGATATAAAAGGAAAAAAAAAAACCTTTGAAACCAGACTTAGTTAAGGAGTAACACAACTACCTCACATATTTACATAAAACGTTCAATAGTTCCATTCACTACTAGGCTATGAAAATAATTTTTTTTCGATGAGTACCTCTCTCCTTTTCAGTTCCTCAATTGTCTTCAGTGCATTATTGTATTCTTGAAGAAGCCTGTTGTGTGTCAACTGTAGAGTGCCTAATCTGGACCTATTTAAAAAGAAATTAAAAAGGAAATCTTGGGGAAAGTACATCGAAACTTAGTCTTGCCTCCCAACTTTCTTCTGAATATTCAAGTAGCAAAATCTCTTCCACCTTTACAATCCCACCACCTACTAGCATATTCTTACTCTCAAAGAAAATGATTTTTCTTCAAATAATCAAGATAGACTACAAATAATTTTCATAATTGTTAAAATAAAACTTAAATTTTATCTCTTCAGAAAAGTCTACTAATTCTCCTTCAAATAAACAAAAGACAAAAAATAAATTTAATTTATTCTCAAATGATTCCAACTGCATAAAACTGCTCTTCTATCTTCTTTCAGCAAGTAGCCATCCAGTCATCGCACACTCACTTTTCATCTTCTGTTTTAGCTTGTTCCATTTTGATTTCTGATCGCATGCTTTCCACTTGGAGCTCTAACTTTTTGTTTTTATAAACCAGCTCTTGTTTTTCATTCAGTTCTGATGGGCTTGCAGAATTTTTCCTTTCAAGGGCCTGACATCTAAGAAAGAGCAAAATTTCATGAGGACAAACAATGTGCCTTCACATTTCTCAGTGGCTTTTAAACAGATTCTCAGATTATGTAGCAAATACAAAGAATTTCATGATGACATTCTTCAAAAATTTAACAGTACAAAATTAAATATTTTATCCTTCCTGCTTTTTTACTAGAAGTATTTCTGAACCGTTATGACTGAATATAAAAATATACAGATTTTTATAGAAGAAGTTTATAGGCTCTGTTAAGTACAAAAAATATGGTTTCTGATAAAGATTCAGGAGGAGAGAAGGAAGTGCTTTAAGTCCTTTTAAAGATCAGACTGAGAATTTCAATGTAATAAGAGCAAAATGAGCCAATGGCTGCTGTGTGTAAGGCATTAATGCAAAAAGCATGTTAAACATTAGCTTACTTAATACAAAATTTGAGTTATGACACACAGTTTACAAATGATAAAACTGAGGCACAGAGAGGTTAAATAAATAACTTGTCCAAGGTAATACCACAAATAAGGGGTAAATCTGTATTTCAACCTGGGTCTGTTTATCCAAAGTCCTTTGCATCAGCTGCTATGCTGTCCGTAATACTGTACAGCCTTGGTCAGTGTAAGTCCACAGAAACATACATTTGTATATTGTGCTGGAAATATGCTTGCCAATTAATCTAAGAGAACAACATCAACTTAGCTTTTCTAAATTTGGGGCAACTCCTCACATCAAGAGAAACAAGCAGATGCAAAATTCTCTCAATTTAGATATTAGCCTTTATAACTGATAGAAAATCAAGTTTTTTTTCCCCCTAAATCTCATTCAGGTTCTTCTTGCCCTTTGTAGTTTTCTTTTATGTTTGTTCACATCAATGCTGTCAGCTTACATAAGTCACAGGAAATCTGAATCACTGTTTTTTCAGGTCCACATATATGCTTAAAATGCCCCCGAAAAGCAGAATCAGAGTCCCCTGGGTCCATTCCCCCAAGGACTTCATGGTTATATATTAACCGGAACATTGGTGTTTTCTGAATTCATATTTCAATTAGGTGTCTTTTTCTTTTACTCAGTAATAACACAGTAACAAAACGATGTTTTTGTATATTTGTATATATACAAATATATTTTAACAAAATATGTTAAACAGTACACTTTTTGAAGGGGGGGGGTAAACATTATCTCTCATTCTTACTTTTCTTGAAGTCTCTTCTTCATTAGCTCAGCTTCACTGAGTTTCGTGTGAGCTTCCTGAAGCTCCTTAAACAGGGTTGTCACCTGAAGGTTCAGTGTTTCCACTTCACTTCCAATCTGTCATCCAGGAAATTCCAAACATGCACTTATTAGAACTTAAATGAACCTCTTTATGAGGAAACAGTGTGAACCAGTGGCGTCTAACTAAGCCTGTGAACTGATTGAACTTTTGGCACTTAATACCCCAAATATCTTGCATGGGAAAAAAAAAAAAAAGCTTTGGATACAACTCTGTTTCCTCATAGAGCATTAACTGATCGATTGGATACTCTTGTGATAATGCCTTTATCATAATCACAATGGACCCTGACCACACTTCAGGGGATCACAGATCACGGTGCTGTCAAAGCACAACCTACTTTACCCAGCTAGCAACTCACGCCCACATTCCCTGACTGTTGTGTGTTTCTAGTTTACTCAGCTGTTTTCACTGTACTGGCTTCTTCCTGGCAGCTCTAGAAGTTTTATCAATGAGTTTTACAGTGCCAGGGAAGTCTCAATACTTCTTTATAATTAGTTGTTCATTAGTTTTGGTCTCTTCATCTCAGTTTTTAACATATTCTCCATTCTCTTGAAAGTAGGGGACTCAGCTCAGAGCGTGGCATACAGCAGGCATCTGATACAGGCTTGTTGAGTAAGTTAGCTAAAGTGAGTGTTTCATGTAAAAGCCACAGTGGGCTACTGTGGGTCTTACAACTTCCTGCCCTCATCACCTTTCCCTAAGCTTTGCACTGTGTTCGCAGGTTACAAGGCATGTTTCTGAGTTGTCACACAAGTGTATATAAATATGTATGTAAACAAATGTCTTTTTTGTTCAAACTATTATATTCAAATGAGTAGTGGGAGAGAACAAAGACCCTTCAATTCTACCTGAAGTTTCTGGATCATATCCTCAAATGATTTCATTATATATTGGACAAAATTCCTTTCTCAATTTGTGGGCCTGTTCACTTAGGAATTCTGGAGAGGAAATCAGTCAGGAAGAGATAAAGGAGTGATTTCCTACAATCACTGGGATAGGAATACATCTCACTGCAATTTATAGTGAATGAAATTCAGATCAGGACAAGGAAACAGGAGAGAAATAGAAAATATTCAACATGACAAATTCTCCTCTATTTCTAAAGCCACAGAGCACACGACCTGGCTGCAGTGCCCTCACTACCCTCCATCCACTGAGAGTGTGGTAACAGTCTTAGACTCTGAGTACCCACAGTTTTGGTGTCTTTCTCCTCTTCTTTCTCTTGTTCTGTGTGCTCCTCTGTCTGGGTCTCAGTCTCAGAATGATCCTTGGCTTTCTTTTCAAAATCAGAAATTCTAAAAAATTACAGAATATAGAAAAGTTACTTTTTCTTTGGCTTCCAGAGGAATACAATTGCAGACGCATTAAAAAGAACATTGTCTAAAATTTGGATAAAGGATGAACGTTTTCAAAATCTCTTCATATGCACTGTATTAGCTGTGGTTTTGCTTTCAACCAGATACTGGCTGGAACCGATTTAAGGGATGAATGCACATGGAGGTATAAGATGGGTATACTTTATCTTGAACACTGAAAGACACTGCCTTTTCCACATCACTGTAATGCACAGAACTGTTTTTTTAATTTGTATTTTTGTGCGTGTATGCACGTGTGCTACATGAGAGTGGGTGCCTCTTTATAAGGATTCAGCAGAGAGGGAATCCTTATACTTGTTATAAGAAGATCCATCTAAGTTTATGAGGTCCTAAAACAAATATAGCAACATTCTGATACTGAATCAAAGTCATATGAAAACCATCTCAATACAAATGGAATAAAAAGAAACCTGTGATTAAAGATGGTAGATTAAATGTATGCATGTAATTTTTCTCCCACCCTGAATGCCACTAAAATGACTTTGAAAGAATGGAAGAAGAACATCCAAAGGAACTGCACCCTCCCTCCACCCCTGCCCAGCAAAAAACAGAAGATGAAAGTTGGTCAGATGTGTCAGAAAGCAGAAAAAGAAAGCAAGAGTGAAGGGTGAGGAGGCAGAGGGAGGAAGAAAGAGATAAGGAAAGAGAGACAAATGGCAAAGAGGAACACCAAGTTAAGAAAATGAGAGGACTGGTTCAGGAGTCCAGTTCAAAGTAATAGTCATTGCTAGAATGAGAGAATAGAGAAAACTGAGGGTAATTAAGTCAAGATCATTTTTCAAGAACTGAAGAATGAATGAGGCCAAGAGTGTCCAGAACAAATGGATGAAAACAGGCCCCTGACCAAAGCACACGTGAGATGTCAGAAAACTTGGGATGGAGCAAAGAACCTTTGGGGGAGAGGACAAACAAAAGAAGTTTTATGCCAAAAGATCAAGAATCAAAATAGCAATGAATTTCTCAGCCTCAACACCAGGAGCCAGAAGACAATCAAGTACTAATGCTTTCAAAATTTGGTGGGAAAATTATATCCAATATATCAAGAGAATTCTGTATCTAGCAAAACTATCTGTTAAGTAAAAAGGTAGAAAGAGAGATTTTCACATACGCAGATTTCAGAAAATAGCCTCCCCATATATTCTTTCTTAGTAAGTTAGTGGAGATATTTAAAGATATTTAGTGAGTAAGATGGAGAAGGCAACGGCACCCCACTCCAGTACTCTTGCCTGGAAAATCCCATGGACGGAGGAGCCTGGTGGGCTGCAGTCCATGGGATCGCTAAAAGTCGGACACGACTGAGTGACTTCATTTTCACTTTTCACTCTCATGCATTGGAGAAGGAAATGGCAAGCCACTCCAGTGTTCTTGCCTGGAGAATCCCACGGATGGGGGAGCCTGGTGGGCTGCCATCTATGGGGTTGCACAGAGTTGGACATGACTCAAGCAACTTAGCAGCAGCAGCAGGATATGGGGTAAAGACTTACAATTCATAGCCATCATTCCTTTTCACCTTTGAAAAGAACTGACTATCAAATAAGTCATTGGAAAAACACTGATTTCTTTCAGATAACCCTCATTCTGAATAAATAACTTTTTTTCATATTTTAAGAACAGATTTTCTTATACTTTTTCAACTGCTTCAGTTAGAAAGTGCTATAGTTTTAAGATTAATGAAACATTTATAATGTCTGAGAGAATTATGTATGTATATTATATTTATGTATACTTTAGTATATGCTATATACAGTATACTGCTGCTGCTGCTGCTAAGTCGCTTCAGTTGTGTCAGACTCTGTGTGACCCCATAGACGGCAGCCTACCAGGTTCCCCCGTTCCTGGGATTCTCCAGGCAAGAACACTGAAGTGGCTTGCCATTTCCTTCTCCAATTCAGGAAAGTGGAAAGTGAAAGTGAAGTCACTCAGTTGTGTCAGACTCGTAGCGACACCATGGACTATTTATGACTAAATGTTGCAATCATTGGAACCCTAAAACTGTTTCATTATGCCCCCTTGTCTTATGTGGTTTAGCACTCTGCATTTCTAAGAAGTTCATTCACACATAGAAATTCACTGACTTCACAACTCTATAAGGTAAATAAATTTTATCTCAAAGTGTGTGTGAGTATGTCACATTCTATGAGGTCAGTATTTCTCTCATACCAGAACCAGACAAAGACATCACAAGAAAACTATAGACCAACACCCCTTAGGAACACACATGCAAA
Source organism: Bos indicus x Bos taurus (assembly GCF_003369695.1). Taxonomy (NCBI): domain Eukaryota; kingdom Metazoa; phylum Chordata; class Mammalia; order Artiodactyla; family Bovidae; genus Bos; species Bos indicus x Bos taurus. Next base: position 55,555,970 of record NC_040088.1, read on the forward strand.
ACTCTTTACTAAGAAGGCTAGCAATCCAAGCCAGCAATATAAAGCAGATCATATATCATGACCAAGTGTGATTTATCCAGGAATGAAAAGTTAGTTTAACATCAGAAAATCAATCAATATGATACATTAATAGAGGTTTAAAAAAACACACACAATCATCTTCATAGACTCAGCAGAAGCATTAACAAAATGTAAAACCTTTTCATGATAAACACTACAACCAGGAATAGAAAAGAGTGTTTCAACTTGACAAAAGCATCTATAAAAAACAAAGCTAATATCACCAATTTAGTGGTGAAAGACTGAAAGCATTCCCCCCAAGATCAGGAACAAGACAAGGATATCTACTATCTCTACTTTTATTTAACATTGTACTGGGCAATCATGGAAGCAAAAAACAAATAAATAAAAGGAATAGTGGTTGGTAAGGAAGAAGTAATACTATTTCTTTGCAAATGACATGGTCTTGTATAAAGAAAATACTAAGGAATTCACTAAAAAAAAAAGATTAGTGCTAATAAGTGAATTCAGCAAGGTTGCAGGCTACAAGATCAATATACAAAAATCAGTTATATTTCTCTACACTAACAATGGGACAGTAAGGATACCAAACCAGTCAATCCTAAAGGAAATCAACCCTGAATATTCACTGGAAGGACTGATGCTGAGGCTTTAGTACTTTGGCCACCTGGTGTGCAGAGCTGATACTTTGGAAAAGACCCTGATGCTGGGAAAGTTTGAGGGCAAGAGGAGAAGGGGGTGACTGAAGATGAGATGGTTGGATGGCATCACTGACTCAATGGACATGAGTTTGTGCAAACTCAGGGAGATAGTGAAGGACAGAGGCACCTGGCATGCTGCAGTTCATGGGGTTGCAAAGAGTCGGACATGACCTAGCAACTGAACACTAACAATGAAAAATCCAAAAATCAAATCAAGAAAATAATTTCATGTATTATAGCACCAAAAAGACTGGAATACATAGGAATTAATTTTGAATAAGAACTGCAAGACCTATATGCTGAAAACTATAACACATCATTGGAAGAAATTAAGGATGACCTAAGGAAATGGAAAGAAACCCATGTTCATGGATCAGAAGACTTCATATTGTTAAGATGGCAATGTTCCCCAAATTGATCTCCAGATTCAATGCAATCCCTAACAAAATCCCAGCTTAAAAATAACAAACTTATTCTAAGAGTTATATAAGAAAAACAAGGGACCCACCAAAAGAATCTTTTTAAAAGAAGAACAAAATTGGCAGACCTACATTTCAGAATTTCAAATTTTACTACTAAACTAATTAAGACAGTGTAGTATCGCCATTAGGACAGACACTTAGATCAACTGAACAAAACTGAGCATTTAGGAATTAATCTTTACATTTGTTTATGGTCAACTGATTTACACCAGGGGTGTCAGTGAGAAAAAAATTATCTTTTCAACAAATGGTGTCAGGACAAATATGTATCCACATACACAAGAATGAAGTTGGACCTTCACCTTACACCATGCACAAAAATGCACTCTCAACATAGAGACTTAAATGTAAGAGCTAAAACTATAATAAAACAATTAGGAGAAAACACAGGAGTGAATCTTTGTGGGTTAGGCGGTGGTTTCTTAGCTACAATGCCAAAAGCAGAAGTGACCCAAAAACCAAACAGATAAATTGGATTAGAGCAAAATAAAAAAGAATTTTGTGCTACAAATTATACCATCAAAGAAATGAAAAGATTATTCACAGCATGGGAGAGAGTATTTACAAATCATATACCTCACGTCATTCAATAATTAAAAGACAGTCTAAACTTTTTAATGGGCAAAGAAGAAGATGCACATATGGCCAACATGCATATCCATCACTGGGGAAACAGAATCAAAATCACAATGAGACACCACTTGACGTCCACAAGGATGGCCCTAATCAAGAAGTCAAACACCAAGTGTTGGTGTGGATGCTGGTGAGAATGGAAAATGGTGCAGCCACTGTGGAAAACAGCTGGGTTGTTTTTTAAAATATTAGACAGACAGTAACCATGTGACCCAACAATTTAACTCCCAGGTACCCAGCAAATTAAAAAACTATGTCCACACATAAAACTGTGCATGAATGTAGAGAGCAAATATTATTCATAATAGGAAAAAAGTGGAAACAACCCAAATGTTCATCAAATGATGAACAGATAAACAAAATGTTGTCTAGTCACACCATGGAATATTATTCAGCAACAAAAAGGAATGAAGATTGACACATGCCACACCATGGATGAGCTTTGAAAACATTATGCTAAATAAAATAAGCCAGTCACAAAAGACCACATGTTGCATGATTTGATTTGTATGAGAGTCCAGAAAAGGTAAGTCTATGGAGACAGAAAAGTAGATTACCATGAGGAAAGAGGAATGAGTGCTAATAAGGGACTTATTTGGGGGAAAAATGTTCTAAAATTATAATGTGGTAAAGACTACATAACTCTGTGACTATTCTAAAAAAAAAAAATAAAACGTACACTTTAAATGGATGAATTTTATGGCATCTTAATTATATTTCAATAAAGCTTATTTAACTTATATGCAGAGTACATCTTGAGGAACGCTGGGCTGGAGGAAGCACAGCTAGAATCAAGATTGTCGGGAGAAATATCAATAACCTCAGATATGCAGATGACACCACCCTTATGGAAGAAAGTGAAGAGGAACTAAAGACCCTCTTGATGAAAGTGAAAGAGGAGAGTGAAAAAGTTGGCTTAAAACTCAACATTCAGAAAACTAAGATCATGGGATCCAGGCCCATCACTTCATGGCAAATATATGGGGAAACAGTGGAAACAGTGTCAGACTTTATTTTTTGGGGGGCTCCAAAATCACTGCAGATAGTGATAGCAGCCATGAAATTAAAAGACGCTTACTCCTTGGAAGGAAAGTTGTGACCAACCTAGATAGCATATTGAAAAGCAGAGATATTACTTTGCCAACAAAGTTCCGCATAGTCAAGGCTATGGTTTTTCCAGTAGTCATGTATGAATGTGAGAGTTGGACTGTGAAGAAAGCTGAGCACCGAAGAATTGATGCTTTTGAACTGTGGTGTTGGAGAAGACCCTTGAGAGTCCCTTGGACTGCAAGGAGATCCAACCAGTCCATCCTAAAGGAGATCTGTTCTGGGTGTTCACTGGAAGAACTGATGTTGAAGCTGAAACTCCAATACTTTGGCCATCTGATGTGAAGAGCTGACTCATTTGAAAAGACCCTGATGCTGGGAGGGATTGGGGGCAGGAGGAGAAAGGGATGACAGAGGATGAGATGGTTGGATGGCATCACCGACTCAATAGACATGAGTTTGGATAAACTCTGGGAGTTGGGATGGACAGGGCGGCCTGGTGTGCTGCGGTTCAAGGGTTGCAAAGAGTCAGACACGATTGAGCGACTGAACTGAACTGAAAGCCATTAAAAAAGCAATGTATGCATTTTCCATGTTGCTTATTTCCTTCCTTATTACCTTTCTTTGGCTTCCTTGAGGGCAACTTCAAGTCTCTCCACCTTCTGGTTTCCTTCCCTTAGACAATGCAGGAGCTGGCTCACAGTTAATTCCTCAAACTCCACATAATTCCTGGTACCTTCTGCAGATTTGCTCCTGCATCAGGACAGCAGAAAGGTTAAAAGGTTTCAAGAGAATATGAAAATGTCGGAGTCTAAGGATATTACTGGAACTAGTTAAAAAGAACAGCTTTCCAGAACATTCTCCAGTTAATTCTCATTTACAGACCAAACACAGCTGGCCTGGTGACAACCAGCGTCTGGGTCCTCCACGCTGTCCGGGGAAGGAGTGAGGCTGATGAGTTGGCTGACCTTACTCTGCACATGCTCACTCCCTCCACGTGGTCACAGTGTCCACGGCACCAGACCCCAGGACCCACAGAGCCAGTGGAGCAGAGGCAGCCCCGGTTTCGGAGCCCTGCTTTCCTAGAGGACTCATTTCCAAGAAGACCACAGTCACACATGTGCTGCCTGTGGTGACATGCAGACCACTGGTCTTCCTCCAGCTTGACAGAAAACACCATATTCTCAAGTCAGGAGAAGAAAAAGCATTTTTGTTTTTGGTTTCTAATAACTAGAGCACAGAAATGTAGGCCCTGTTGGTATGTCGAATATATTTCTTGACTTCAAACTCAGATTAAATCAAGAGGCAGTCAATGATGAAGAAAACCACGGCCATCACTGCAGTAACTAAACATTCTGGAAAGCTACACTGATGCTAATAGCAGCTATGCCTTCAGTAACCTACCCAAGTTCACACATCTAACAAAGAGCCAGGATTCAGGATTCAATCCCAGTTCCCATCACCAAAGCTCAAACTCCAACCCCAGAGATCAATCTCTGACTCCTTAAAATACTTTCAAACAAGGTAAAGAAGCTGTTATTAAAACACAGCTGTGTGGTTTAAAAGAAGAAGTAGTATTCACACAGCTATACATGGAGAGGAAGTGGCTTAGAAATTTCAAACACAGCTTTCTTCCTTCCCACCACTTTCAGGAAAGTCTTCTGATATTAAAAAGGCAATACGGGGGGCAGGGATAGTTATTTCTAACTAAAAAAGGGAGTAACTTTCATTTCTGCCAACTGCCCTGTTTGGTGAAAGAAATCTAATCCTGATATGCTTATAAAAAAAACATTTTTATAAGTCTATTCATCAAATTATAGAAAAAAGATATTAAAAGTCTCTGAAGGAAGAGATGCTTAGGGAAATTTCAGGTAAATCTTCTTAAGCAGATTCATACAGTAGTAACCTGCTTACAGGGGATGAGCTAATAGTACATTCTAGGTCACAGCTACTTGTAAGAGACTCAGGTGCCCAGATCCCCTGTCATCGCCTCCTTAAGGTCCCCCTACAATTTAAGATAGCTGTCTACTAGGCACAAGTCTACTGAAGACTCCCCAGGTAAGATATCTTGGCACTTTCAAAAAAACAGCAATCACCCAGAGCAACAACAGTCATTGTGATGGAAGACTATCCTATATTAGTCACTTTGCCTTGTACTTGGGAATGAACAGGGAAGCGAAAAAGGAAACATTGCCCTTATCAGTGGGGCAGCCTGGTCCGGGGCAGACTGCACTCATAAACACATTAGGAAACATGGGTCTCTTAACTGAGGAAAAAGCTCATTTTCACTTCTCACCTGATGGAGAGTGGCAAGGGGTTAGTTAGCCTACCAAGGCACCAAACATAGTTTTTATTCTCTACCAGTGGGCTGCAACAATAAATATGAATAGCATTCAAACTGAACATTCTGGAAAGGCCCCAGTGTAAATCAGTAAGTGGCTTTTTCAGCCCACCATGTTTGGCCTCTCAAGGGTGAGCCCAAAGTGACAAGACTACCCAGCGTGCCTGTCTGACAGCCCGACTCTGTCTTCACATACGTGTCAACGGAATCAGTTCTTGTGGGCCCAGGACTTGGCTTGATTTCTTTTGCTGCCACAGCTGCTTCGCCCTCCTGTAAAAGCAGAAATGACAGAGGTTTAACATAGCATGCCGGTAAGACAAATTCTCCAGCAAAAGAGAAAAAAGGCGAAAGATCAAGAATTTGGATGACACATAACCCAAGGAATCTACCAAACACAGAAATGTGAGATGCTTCAGTTCAGCCACTCAAATGGAATGGTTTAAGTTTATCCTTCCCTCAACCTGCATGCCCAGTCAGGATTATAAATATCCAGACGAAGACGAGAAGGCCGGGCTCCTCTCATTCAGCACAGTCATCCTGACCCCGCATACAGGAAAGCTTATCTCCTCTCTCTCTCGTTGGCAGTTCCCTTCTCTACAAGTTAAGGTCACACACAGCTAATGACAATTCCACATACTTTTCCCACACACTCCTTCAAAATGCAAAATGTGGGACTTGCCTGGTGGTCTAGTGGTTAAGAATCTACCTGCCAGTGCAGGACACGGGTTCAATCCCCGGTCCGGAAAAATTCCACATGTTGCAGAGCAACTGGGCACAAGTACCACAACCCCTGAGCTCATGCACCTTCAGCTTATGATCCTCAACAAGAGAAGCCACGGCAATGAGAAGACTAGCTCCCACTCGCTGCAATTAGAGAAAACCCGTGCACAACCACAAAGACCCAGAGCAGCCAGAAATAAACGAATAAATCTTTAAAAATAAAAAAATAAAATGCAAAATGCTAGAACTTGCTGGAGCCACTTTGGAAAGAAGGCTGTCTTCTGTGGGCAAGGCTCACAGAGCAAAAGGCTGGCTCCCATTTGAAATTCATCTGCTTTTGGGGCCACTTAGGGAGCAGTGGGGGCTAAGACCACTTCAACGATTTGCAAGACATTTCTAGTCCAGTGAGCTAGTGGAAAAATACAGGGGTGGTTTTAGATAATTCTGTATGCGCACACTGTTCCTAAGTCTTGGGCAGTGTTTTTCTGTTCATAGGAGCAAGGCAAGAAAAACATATTTACACTAGAAATAACTGTCACTCATCAGTGAGGGAGAACATTATGGTAACCATGCACCCCAAAGAAAGAAGCCTCATTTGGAAACTTCTGATACGCTCCTTGGACTTCCTGAATTTTATCAGCTATTTGCAGAAGGTGAAAGCTCTTTGATCAACGTTTTCATAATCTTTGCTCGTGTGCAGAATGAGTGCTCTGACACGGTACTTCCTGATTAGTATTTTCTCTTGACTTCAGCCCCTATTCATCTAAAATTTCTGAGAGGCATGGGTGGCAGGGTTATTAACAGCCATTTTTCACTTCTGTTCATCTTTAGTGCAGCAAATAAATGAGAAAGTAAAGAGAGTCATGCTCATATCCAGAGTCAGACATATCCAGTAGTTGAGCTTTTTGTAAGGTGCACTTCACCCCGCCTCACCCCCACTTGTCTACATGTAGGGTTTTCTCTTCTAGAGACACAGTTAAGCTCTCTTCCTGTATCAGACGTGTGCTCTGACGAAGCTGGACCAACTGTACAGTGAAGGACTGGACTTTCCTGTGCTTGTCTCCCTCAATCTGTATTCCATTTTTTTTTTTCTAGTAGCAAAGAAGGAGGTTTCCCTTCTAGCAGGACTGCCCACACACCAGCTACCCGCTGACACATGCTTCGCATCAGAACAGGCCAGCCTGTGCTGCCACGCCCAGCTTGCTTCATTTGGGGCTGGACATAAAAGCCAGTCAGACAATGCTGGCTTCAGAATCTGTTCTCGGCGCTTCCCTAGCAGCTGCTGTTGGAGGGGAGGGAGAAGCCGGGTATTCCCTGGGGCTACAACCAGAGCACCTCTGCTCTTGCTTTTCTCCACTTCTTATTTTTAATATACCTACGTTCCTCATAAGACTTTGCCTGAAAAGAGGGTTCTATGATTAGTAAGTGGCGAGCCTTTTGATTTTACTGCATCTGATCATGATTCTGCTTACCTAAGTGAAATGCTGAACACAGCTTTGGAACCTGGGCTGAATAAGTTTATACCCTTTTTTTTTTTTAAATTTTAGGTCAGCTAAATTATTCAGGATGTACTGGGGAAAAAAAGGACTATCTCTTCAGTCATAAAAGGTAATCAGTATTTTCCATTTCAGCTGTGATAGCCACAAGTATGATGTTTTATATTTATGCTGACTACGCTGAAATTTCCCCACTGTTTGGCTTTCCCGTGTTGAAAGGAAGCGGTGATATTTCTAGCAGTTGTCCAGGTGAGGTTTTGTAACTTGCTTAAGACAAAACCAAAACCAATACACTTACAGCCATCCTGATTTCAACAAAGGAGTCTTCGGAGGAGCCGCTTGAGTTCAGCTTGAGTTGCAATTCAGACACGATGCCCAGCAGATCTGCCTTTTCAGCTTGGAGGCGTGCCACCTGGGTCTTCAGCTGTTCCACTTCTTGTTCCACTTCTGCCTTGGGGACCTTGGGGTCCCCAATGATGTCCTGGAAACAATGTGGAGCAAAGTGAACGAATGAATCAAGCCAAGGACTCAGCCATCAGACTCATGTGCCTCTATACCTACTGGTAAGACAGCTGTGCTTTACAGTAGGGAATTCTAGTTTTTCCTCGGCAATATATTTTGACATACCATTTAAAATGGAAAAATTTACTTTGTTGTGGCAAATAATAGGAAGTTAAAATAAACTCAAACAAGGAACGTTTCCTCAACATGCTGAAAGAAATAATCTGATTATCATGAAAATAACCAACCAGACTTTGGCAATGGTTGACTAGTAAACTGCAGCCCCAAATCCCAGAAAATAAAGATAAAGAACTGCCACAACTCAACCTCTTGCTTTTTTCCTTTTTCTCCTTCTACCCTCTCTCTCCTCATACTTGTCATTTCTCCTTAGAAGCCAAAGCATGAAGGGCATGACAGTACAGTGATAGCAAAACACAAGGAAAGGTCCAGAATCCTCCCAGGCATGTAGGTTGGTTGTTACAATATTCTATGCTGGTGCTTTAAGGTTGCTAAAGGTAAATCTGTTGAGAAAGAAGAAAACTGAAAATTCAGAGGCTGGTACCAAGCGTGGAAAATTAATTTTGGCCTCTATAAACATTAATGGGCTTCCTTTGATAAACTAATAAACATTAATATTTTCCTAATATCGAGTACCTGTTGTGTTCATCCTGTTGCAATTACCACATATGACAAAGTCATAAAAGAAAGAGCCTGCTGACATGTGTTGTTTTTACTTGGGAGAAGGGAGAACAGACTCTAGTCTGCACTCTGCTAATCAGAGCATGTGTTGCCTTGAGCAGATTCCCTAAATGTCTTGGCTTCAGTTTTCTTGGATCAGAAAGACTTGGTACCATGTGGTCTCTGTGGTCTCCTCCAGCTGTGACCTTCTTGGCCTCCTGATTTCTTCCCTCACGGTTCTTATGGACATGGCACCACCAGAAATATGTATACTTGAGATTACCAGAGGACTGCAACATTGAAAATTCACCCACCCACTCACACACACACATACATACACACACACACACACAAACACCCTCTGACAGATTTCATAAGGAATGGTAAACAGGCCCAAAGGCTCATAGTAGAACCAAAAAATTATCAGAAAGGCATGTGTATAAACCATAAACCAGCTAGTCTGTGAAGTGTTAAGAGAGTGAGGGCTAGGTAGTAATTGGCACATGGAAGTACCCCTCACACCAGTGGAATCGCGCTCTGCCTTCATCTGGACCATCCCCTTGCTAGGAAACTCTCACAGGCTTTAGGAAAAAGCAACTCATAAAACTGAAGAGTTAGGTCTGCAAGGAAAAGTTCAAAGCTTGTGCAATCTCTCCTGATAATGATTCAGACCACAGAAATATACATTTAAAGGCATAAAAATGAAAAAAAGGAAAGGTACTGCCTAGGCTGGAACCAGGAAGCAAGCAGGGAAGGGGAAGACCATGCCCTGTGAGAAACCTTCACATCCACCCTCTTGACCTTCCTGAGGACACTGAGTGGAATGGACTTCTAAAAACCATCTTTCCACAAAGGAAGGAAATAGAGTTTTAAACAAGTGTCTGAGGACCAGGGATATAAGGCGATGACTCTTGAGTCTCAGAAGTCAGGTTAATTTTCTTTTTTCCAATTGTGTGGATCTCTTCTTTATCCTTGGGCTTCCCTGGTGGCTCAGACAGTAAAGAATCTGCCTGCAATGCAGGAGACGCGTATTTGATTCCCATGAATCAATCAGGGATCAGGAAGATCCCCTGGAGAAGGGAATGGCAACCAACTCCAGTATTCTTGGGTGGAGAATTCCATGGAGCCTGGCCAGATAGAGGAGCTTACAGTGCATGGGGTTGCAAAGAGTCGGATACTGCTGAACGACTAACACTTAATTATCCTTGGGAAATTATGGATCTGCAAAACACCTTGTGAGGTGACACTTAAATTTCTCTTCATTTCACTGTTAAGGCTCTGTCCATCATCTTCCTGGACGAAACTTCCAGGGTTAATGTTCTCTGGGATCTCAAGCCCAACTAAATTATTTCTGTCTTTCATCACTTTTTGAGCACTTAGCATTGATTAGCCTTCGGGAAACAACAATTTCCCTTTTTCTGTGCTTCTATTGTCTTGGAAATGTGCCCAGGCTGATATGTCATCTTATAATACAAAACAAGTCTAATGACCTTTGCCTGGCAATCTGTAGTTAACAGTCAAAAAGGATTCTTTAGACATATGTATACCTATTGTGGCTTCCCAGTTGGCACTAGTGATAAAGAACCTGGCTGTCATTGCAGGAGATGTAAAAGATGTGGCTTCAATCCCTGGGGAAGATCCTCTGGAGAAGGAAATAGCAACCCACTCCAGTACTCTTGCCTACAGAATTCCATGGACAGAGGAGCCTGGCGAGCTACAGTCCACAGGGTCGCAAAGAGTCGGACAGGACTGAAGTGACTTCAGTTCAATTCAGTCGCTCAGTCGTGTCCGACTCGTTGCGACCCCATGGACTGCAGCACATCAGGCTTCCCTGTCCATCACCAACTCCTGGAGCTTGCTCAAACTCATGGCCATCGAGTCGGTGACTTACCACCGCACAAACCTATGGCTGATTCATACTGATGTATGCCAGAAACTAATACAATATTGTAAAGAAATTGTCCTTCAATTAAAAATAAATGGAAAAAAAAAAAAAAGGATTCTTTAGGGATCACCATGATGTCTGTGAAAAGTGAAGTCGATCAGTCATTTCCGACTCTTTGCGACCGCATGGACTATAGCCTACCAGGCTTCTCTGTCCATGGGATTTTCCAGGCAAGAGTACCGGCTGCTGCTAAGTCACTTCAGTCATGTCCAACTCTGTGCGACCCCATAGACGGCAGCCCACCAGGCTCCCCCGTTCCTGAGATTCTCCAGGCAAGAACACTGGAGTGGGTTGCCATTTCCTTCTCCAATGCATGAAAGTGAAAAGTAAAAATGAAGGCACTCAGTGGTGTCCAACTCTTAGCGACCCCATGGACTGCAGCCTACCAGGCTCCGCCGTCCATGGGATTTTACAGGCAAGAGTACTGGAGTGGTTGCCATTGCCTTCTCCAGGGGATCTTCCTGACCCAGGGATGGAACCCCGGTCTCCTGCATTGCAGGCAGATGCTTTACCCTCTGAGCCACCAGGTCTGTAATACAGTGAAATCAAGACAGAATCAGTCATATCTCAGCCTCACCCTGAGGATTGAAGGGCAGATCTCAGTGGAAACTCCCTGCTCCCTTCCCTGTGCCTCACAGAACACAGGGGCAACCCTAATGGCTTGAGGGGGTAGGGGAGGGGTGTCTGCAGAAGCAGCAGCAAAGACAGGTCAGCGTGAGTGAGTGAGTGAGTGAGAGGTCTTGAGAGCCTCAGTAAATCAGGAAGATGAGAGGCTAAATTACAAATAAACACCTCAAGTGGTCCATGAAACAAAAATTGAAAGAGAGGTGGGAGGGGCAAGTGGGGGCCTGGGAGGCACAGCTTGCGGAGAAAAAAACTGATGACCAAGGGTTTTGAAGAATCCTCAGTGTCTCTTTGTCCCAAGGACTCATTCCTGAGTCCTGCCTATAGTTTGCTTCAGCGGATCTTCTACACTGAAAGAAGCTGTCCAGAGCTCCAGCTTCCGATCTCAACTTCTTCCAATATTGGGACCTTTCTGGAAAACCTACAGGACTTTTCATTCACATCTTTGATACCCGTTCTCAAGGGTATCAAAGCACATTTCTCAGGTTCTTTGAGTTAGTGGAAACGTGGCAACCTTACAGCCTCATATCACACAATAATATTTGTCAAACCATTTTTCAAAAGTAAATGTAAAACACAAAGTAAGGAATCTATTGTAGATGGAGAGAAAGGACAAGGTCAGTAAGAAAATTCTGAGCGACAGATTTTAAAAATGTAATTCTATATCAAGGACTAAAGACCAACATTTGAATGGTTCCAGGCAGAGGTCTTTCTGTACTATGTATAACGAATACAAAATATTGATTTATAACCATAACACTTTTGACTATAATCAATAAAGTCAAAGTTTGACCCATTTCTTTTCTTCACCAGAGATTACACACGACCCTTAAAATTGCAACCAATCTTCTCATCACTCTTCTTTCAAGATAATGCAAGCATCTAGCCGGAACTGTGAGTTTTGATCTCGAAGTCTAGACAGGTAAGATCCCACTGCAAATATGAACATGATAAAATTACAACTGATCAATCCACTCACCTCGAATGCCCTTTCAGTTTTCCCTGTTAGCGTTCCGAGTTCTTGCTTCAGTTTTTCATTTTCAAGGCTCAGTGCCGTTAAACGCTCTTTGGCTTCTTTGCTCTGAGTCTCAAAATAAAGGCGTTCTTCCTTCTGCTTCTCTGTCCAAGCTGAAAGCTCCTCAAATCGCCCTTTCATAGCTTGATTATTTAGCTTCATGGCTTCTGCATGGGGTTTAGAGGGAGAGTGTTAAAACACCAAGGGACGGAACTTGGGGTCATGAAGAGAACCTCCCCATAGGTCACCTCACCACATAGCTGTGAACCTCAAAATGCCAGGGTTGGCCTGGGCTCCAGGGTCAGCTGGAAAGACTACATAGCAAAAAAATGAGTAGTTTCTGCTTTCAAACAGGACTAGGAGGTCTAATGTCACCGACTGCCCTCAAGAGTCTCAAGAATATAAAACTGATTTTATTGATTTATTTCAACAAAATGCCTATTAATAACTAGCTAGACTGAGGTCCATACTCCTGGATTCCAATACTGGTTCTGCCAAAAGCCATGGCTGGAGATATTAGAATCCTTTCTCTTAAGGTAATATTTAGAACTAATTCTGTAATAATAGCAGCCTTTTTATTTTTCCTTTTAAATTTAGGGCTAAATGTCATTCTGCCATTTCCCAGAAATACATAATTTTATTCTTACCTGTATCCAAAAGTAAACAATAGGAATAGCTTTAGCCTTGCTGTTGTTTAGTCACTAAGTCACGTCCAACTCTTTTGCTACTCAAAGGACTATAGCCTGCCAGGCTTCTCTATCCATGGGATTCTCCAGGCAAGAATACTGGAGTGGGTTGCCATTCCCTTCTCCAGGGGATCGTCCTGACCCGGGGATCAAACCCACGTCTCCTGCATTGGCAGGCGGATTCTTTACCACTGAGCCACCTGGGAAGCAGTTTTAGTCTTACTGAGAGCTAGTCCTGAGAAACGCTGGACTGGAAGAAATACAAGCTGGAATCAAGACTGCCGAAAGAAATATCAATAACCTCAGATATGCAGATGACACCACCCTTATGGCAGAAAGTGAAGAGGAACTAAAGAGCCTCTTGATGAAAGTGAAAGTGGAGAGTGAAAAAGTTGGCTTAAAGCTCAACATTCAGAAAACGAACATCATGGCATCCGGTCCCATCACTTCATGGGAAATAGATGGGGAAACAGTGTCAGACTTTATTTGTTTGGGCTCCAAAATCACTGCAGATGGCGACTGCAGCCATGAAATTAAAAGACGCTTACTCCTTGGAAGGAAAGTTATGACCAACCGAGATAGCATATTCAAAAGCGGAGACATTACTTTGCCAACAAAGGTCCGGCTAGTCAAGGCTATGGTTTTTCCTGTGGTCATGTATGGATGTGAGAGTTGGACTGTGAAGAAGGCTGAGTGCCGAAGAATTGATGCTCTTGAACTGCGGTGTTGGAAAAGACTCTTGAGAGTCCCTTGGACTGCAAGGAGATCCAACCAGTCCATTCTGAAGGAGATCAGCCCTGGGATTTCTTTGGAAGGAATGATGCTAAAGCTGAAACTCCAGTACTCTGGCCACCTCATGTGAAGAGTTGACTCATTGGAAGGGACTCTGATGCTGGGAGGGATTGGGGGCAGGAGGAGAAGGGGATGACAGAGGATGAGATGGCTGGATGGCATCACTGACTTGATGGACATGAGTCTCAGTGAACTCCGGGAGCTGGTGATGAACAGGAAGGCCGGGCATGCTGTGATTCATGGGGTCGCAAAGAGCTGGACACGACTGAGCGACTGAACTGAACTGAACTGAACTGAAGAGCTAGTCCTGTGCTCTATCTCTCCCCAGGGAACCAGGTGCAGAGAAAGGGATTCACCTACAAGCTATTACCAAAGGACTGTGTTCCCAAAGGCCGCGGGTGAATGGAGAAACATGGGGTTAGGTTTCGCTTACCTTTCAGCTGATGGTTCTCGATTAGAAGCTCTCTCATCTGCTGCAGCAGCTCATGTGGGGTGAACGTGTCCAGGTTTGGGTGAGCCAGATTGGGGGGTCCATTTCCTGTGGTTTCACTGGGGCTGTCCCCCTTCTCAGTCAGGCAGCTAAGTGGTTGGTGGGACATGGTAGCAGTTCCTATAGAAAAATCACAAACTGAAAATATAACCATCTCCCTCTGCATTGGGTCCCCAGGAGTCCACAAACCCATGTGCAAGTCCTAAGAAGTATTCTAGAAGGGGCTGACTTTCTTTCCCATTACATTTTGAGCAAGCTTGATTCTTCCATTCAAACAAGAAAGATACATCCTTGCTTCAGTCTGTATGTACATGTCTGTGCATAAGAATATATAAAGGAGTACAGAGAGGAGGTGGATGATGGAGGAGGAAGAGATGGGAATAATATCAAGATGGTAAGAAATCCTAATATGAAGTGTTCAAGAGGGTTTCTGTGTATGTATTTGTAGATGTGGGCAAAGTATTATGAAGTTGATTTTTTCCCAGAAAAATGTTTTAAGCTCAAATCTCCATATTTTGGGTGAACTATGGTATATGAATTATATCTCAATAATTAACTGTTACAGAATCTCCATATTTTATTTCTCATATTTTTGGCTAAGAGGAAGGGGAGAACTAACATATTTCAGATAATTACTATGTGCTCAATCATCACACCAGAGTGTCAAGGTCTAATCCTCACTAAAACTCAACTAGATGGGTATTTCCTGGGTGACAGAGCTGAATTCATGGAGCTCATCCAAGGTCACTTAATGAAAGGCACAATCGAGCATTAAGGATGATTCTAAAACCCAGCCCTCTCATACAATGAAGGTACCACTGAATATCTAGGCTTTCATAGTTTACTTTTGCAAATCACGCTAAAAAGACTAAGAAAATCTTGCTTAGTTGTTGCATATTCTGAGACTATTTTAAGCATATAATTTGTAAAGGGGTCACTGTGGCCACAAATAAAATGCAGGGTTAGTTGCTCAGCCGTGTCTGACTCTGCGACCCCAGGGACGGTAGCATGCCAGGCTCCTCTGTCCATGTGATTCTCCAGGCAAGACTACTGGAGTGTGTATGCCCTTCCCATAAATAAGATAGATGGGTATATCCCAACTGTATTTCTGTATGGCCTACCACACCTCAGCGAGCACAGAAATCAAAGACTGTGGGCAAATGTTTTCATTTCCACATTTCACAAAGATGATGATTCGTCTTTTCATGAGGCACTGCAGGGTCACTGGAAGCTGAGGGGAGAGAAGTGCTCTCTCATCTAGCACTGTGTCATAACCTCTGGGTGTGTGCTCTAGATGAGCGTGCGAGGCTGCCCCATTCAACTTACCCAAAGTTCAGATTCTACCTCATCCATGCATCCTGCACTACCAGCAATCTTAAACAAATAACTAAGGCTTCCAGAAGCCTTTTTCTTCCTACTTCTTAGCAATGAATTGCTTACAAACAGGTTACTTACTACTAACTTACATTGTCACTGTGTCCCAAGAACCACATCCTTGTAAATAGCTCCCACACGTGCCAAAGGAACCTGGCACTGCTGGCAGGAGGGCCAAGTACAAACGACTGTTTCTCTAAGAGACTACCAGGGACACTTTGGTTATGGTTTTTGTTAAGTTCCTCAATGTGTGAGGGGAGAAGCTGGGGAAAGTACCAGCTATTAGTGCTCGTAAGTGAATGCAACAAACCCTCGGAGGGCAGAGCACTGCTTCTTCCCCACTCTGGCAGGAGGCAATTCCTGGGCTCTCTGGAGCCCTCCCAGAACTGAGAGCCTACTGATCTGCTCTCGGTCTAAAGGCACCTATAGGATTAGAGACAGTGCAAGATACCTGTAGGATTAGAGACAGTGCCACTGCTGAGGGGAGAGCGGGCCCTGGCACTGACGGCCTGCTGACTTCTCTAGAGCAGCCAGCACAGGAAAGGCATCCTTGGAATTCTTTAATGAGGATGGCGATTCTATGAAGTGTTAAACATGGATAAAGCATTCTAAGTCTTTTGAAAGCAGCTGTGTTTTACATATCCTGATTATTAAGAAAGAGGTACACTGCCGAAGTGTGCTGTTTCTTGGCATGAGGTGACCAGAAGAGACTACTTTTGTTTTCCCCAATAAAATTATTTGGGTTATTTTGCATAAAATAATTTGGATGATAATAATTTGGAAAAAGCCAGTTTCTGGCTTTCCATAAAACTCACTTTTTCACAGAACTATGCTGGAGCTGAAATTTCATAAAAATGGGTTTTTACTAAATAAAAAGTGCTCCTATCTATTTTGCAGAGAATTCTAAATACCTGACAAAGGCAAAATCCTTGTAACATGTTTTATTCACTTGTCAATATTAAATTTCCTCAAATTTTCAAGGATTAGACTATACTTTTCAAAAGTAAAAGGAAACATTTAACAGATTAAAAAAAAGTATCTAAAGCAGAGGGAAAGATGAGGGGAGGGGATGCATGAACAGAAGGGAGGAGAGAGGAGGGAAGGGAAGGGGAAGAAGTACGGTTCCTTTAGATACTTTTCATCCTTGACTTTTTGTTATATCTCCACCAAGACTTGAGATACAACCATAACAATTAAAACCAGTTCTGCTTACCAACTTTCTGGTTGCCCAGGTTTTAATAGAGCATGAGGAAAAAAAACAAAACAAAAAACAGAGTTATAATAAGGGAGACAATACAAAAATAAACTGGAAGACACTAACCAGATGTGTGACCTTGAGAAGACCTCCTGCGATGGTTTACTGACTTGTCTAGCAAATGATGATCATTATGGTTGCTTTTGGCTCAAAAGAGCTGTAAAAAGTATTTTTAAGGTTCTATCAAGATCATGGTCTAGTTCCCACTGTTCTACACATATATCCCAGTACCCTCATGGTCATGCTACCCTCTCTCACTAATACAAATGCCTGTCCCAATTATAGTGAATTCTTTGTTATGCAGCATTGCTAGAAAAAAATTATTTGGTTATTTAAACATCATAGCAATAAGAAGTTAGCATAAATGCCAAACATAAGCATATAAATACTATAACCAAACTTTTGCTAAAAGCAATTTAATTGATTTTTGGTGACTCAAAGTGCATTTTATGATTTTAAATATTTGAGGGGCCATCATTAGAAGCTGTCACAATACAGTGTATATGTGTGATGTCTACTTGTAGAATGCCAGGTAGAGAAAGCTGAATTCTCTAAATGTTTAGCATCCCCTTGAACTATTTTCAATTGAGAAAATGCAGATAGGATTAAATCCTTAAATCCTTACATACAAACATCCTTAAAGGTAATGGAAACTGGACCTAAGCCATTTACTGCAAGGTTCTGCCTGCTTAGTAACTGAATTTCTCATAAAAACCCAACCAATCTGAATCAGAAATGCATCATTTCTAGGCAGAAGGGTGAATTAATAATTAAGCATGGATATGTCAAGATTTCACCAATGAGGAAGAATGGGAACCACCTGGAAGGTGGAAATCAAAAGCAAAATCTCTAGATTTTATTGCCAGATTCGCTATTTGAATTCCTGATTATAATAATCCTTCTTAATTCCAGAGGTCAAGTAATTATAGCAGTGACTTGGCTTTGTAGGCATGAGCTTGAATTGCATTCCTGAGTCGGTCTTAAAAATGACCCTGCCCAACTTCTTATTTGATGCAAGAATGTCCTGCTGGTTTCCATGGCAGATGGGCATATAGACCAGGCTTGAATGACTTCAACGACAGAAGAAATAGGCACATGACCTTAGCAGGCAACTGCCCATTCTATTCCAGGATGGCTGGTGACTGCCAGAGTCATTTTGTATCCAACAAAAATCTGCCTTATACTGACTTCCACCCACTGGACTTTGGACTAGCAAGAATAATACAGAATAAACCCATGCCCTTACCCTGGTGTGGCTGATTCTCTGAATTTGCTAAGTACTCCCAGGTTTACCCCTCACACGCAAAAATTAGTTTTAAACAGTGAAAACCTATTTCCTGACCGTAGAGAATAGTTGGCTATTGGCAGATTCGGGCTTGGCTTTTCAAGGGGATTGAGTAACATTCTAAGATTGCACCAACAAAATTCTTCACAATCCTGGAAAAAGAACTCAAAGTACACACCCTATTACGGGGCAAAAGAGGCCTTACCTTTTATGCCAGAAATGGCAGTCTGACTTTTGGACATACAGAAAATGGAAAAAGACTTAGCCTCATCTACCAGGGCAGGAGCTACACTTGATGACTCCTATTTCCTCTTCCCTCGAATCTAAAGGGTCACCCAGTCCTGTCACTCCCACTTCCTCTCAATCTCCACCAGCTTAGGTCAGGTTCTCTTGTCTTATCTGGCCTACAGCAATGTTGTCTTCCATAGAGGAAAGGGCTTTTGTCTATTCTGTTCACTGCACTGTCTCTAGCACCCAGAACATTCCTAGAAACATATGGGGGTTCAACAAATAGATGCTGATCAATTTACATAGCTTCCTCCATTGTCTGACTCATCTCTTTCCATTGCAGCCCCAGTACCTCCATGGTTTCTTCCCCAGCATAAGAGCATCCTCCTACTTTTACCCTTCCCATACAGACAGAGCTCCAGCTCCCGAGCAAAGCAAACACGGCTTTTCAGAGTCTGGCCCCCACTTACCCACCAGTACCATCTCCTGTCACCAACACCACTCATGCCTGGGGCACATTAAAGAGTTCACAGTTTCTGGCCTTCTTTTGCTTTTCTATCCTTCCTCGAGATGCCTAGACTTGCTATTACCCTGGCAAACGTCTACTGGACAGTTTAACGTCCAGCTCAAATAGCTGTCTTATGTAAAAAGACCTACACTTTCCTCTGAGTACCCAGTAGTGCTTTATGTATTTCAGTCGCTTGGTTCTTTTATGCAAAGTACTGTATTATCCCATGCCAGTCAACTTTCCCATCAAACCTAAGTCAAGGTGTTTATTGTTCCTAGAGACTGACACACCGAGAGCAGGCTCTCAGTAAACATTTGTTGAAATCAAATGAAACTATCAAGTTATGAAGTAAAAGCCTTACACTTGTAAAACACTTTCTGCTCAGTAGGCAACAAATCCAACATAACTAGTATTACGAGTTTTTCCTACAGTTTTTCAATGGCACTCATTTCCAGATTCTTGAACTAAACTTATTTTGAAAATTACTATTTTAAAAACATCACTACAAAGGTATCTGGGCGTCATTTCATAACACGTATTTCATCACTCAACCCATATATACATATGTCAAAATGAAAAAGAAAACTTAATTTTTTTTCTGAGTGAAACAGATTTTATTTTCAAAACACAGTTTAATTTCCCTCTTTTCCTTTGAATTTACTATTCCATAAATTCCAAAGAACATACCAAACACTCCAAGTCTTTATAAAATTCAGAAAGAGTGAGGCTGGGAGAAGAGAAGACACCTGTGCCTCTACCTAAGGTGGGGGATCGCATGGGAAGGTAAAACAATGACCAGTTCCTTTCAAAAATACAGTCTGATTTTGTTTTTTTTTTTTTTTTTTTGGTGTTTAGTCAGAGTCCACAGCATAATATGCAACTTGTGGTCAATTACCAAAAAAGAAAAAAAAAATACTACACCTGGCCAGTCCCTTCCAAACTGGGCCTATCTTGGAGTTGGGGGAGGTGGCCAGGGCCCCCTTGCTCTTCTCTCCTTCAGTCAAGGAGCAAGCATGAAAGGTTCTTCTGTTAATAATTGTTTAGTATTTCCCAGGCAAGGATACTGGAGTGGGTTACCATTTCCTTCCCCAGAAACCTGCATCTCCTGCATTGCAGGAGGATTCTTTACCACGGAGCCACCACGGAAACCCATTGCTAATAGTGACGCTTGCTTAACCAGATCGATCCTAGGCTTTTGATGTTCAAAGTTTCGGTTTCCCACTTCAACCTTACGCAGTTCTGTGGCACATAATTTCCAACAACAGTTTTCCTGGAGGAGGAAGGAGCCTAGCTGGAACCTGAGTTACATTTTCTCTTAGTGATGCTTACTGCCTACTGCTTACACAACAGAAACAACCCCTCTGAGATTCTCGCCTCAGCAAATATTCATATTCTCTACGTATGTATCTATACCTACACACACAAACACACACACAAGCTCCCCCAGACACAACGGTTTATGAAGATTCCTTTCAGCTGTTCAGTAATCCCATCACCTTAGAGAGCGGCCACTGGCTCTTCAGTGTACTGGGTCTTCTCGTGGAGCTAGTTTTTACGTCTCTCGAAGGTGTGTCCTTAACCCCTTCTCTTATAATGAAGAACCGGCTGTATAATCATCCCCAATCTGCGGAAGCATGTCACCCTTAAACCACCTTCATGACCTACAGAGGAAGTCACCTGCGGCCAGCCTGGCGGGTAAAAAAGGGGGAAGGGCACTTTGGGATGGACGCCCCTGCTGCCCTTTGGCACCAGGTCAAGATCGCCAGGGCCTGGAAACCCTCCTAGCAAGCGCCGCCGTCCCACTGGAGGAGACGCCCCACCCCTCGCCACCCATGTCCCTACCGGCTCCGGGTCGCAGGGAAGGGGGCTTCGGAACAGCTTCCAGGGCGGAAAGGGAGACCCTGCCCGCCCCCCGGCCCTAGCTCACCGGCGCCCGGGCTCCGGCCTCCCTCGGGTCACTGCTTCCTCGGCATGATGCCCGCTGGGAGAGGGCTCCGGACCCAGAGGCAGACGCCAAGCAGGAGACCCGCCGGGGCAGCGGCGGGGGTTGGGGAGCTTTAGGTTGATTTGCGGCCTCGCGACCCCGCCCAGCGCTGCTCAGCTGACCGCCGCGCCAGCCTACTCATCTCCACCCGGGAATTTCCCAGGCCCCGCCCATCAGGCCCTGCCCCTCAGGCCCCGCCCTTCGGTAGGCCAACCCCGTAGGCCCCGCCCCAGCGCTCCGCCCCTCCTTTTTCCTCCACCAGCCCGTGGTCAAGGCCCCGAGCCGGGTTAATGCAGACTGCGCCAAGGTGTTAGTGTGACGGCCGTGAAGGACGGGGTTAATTAAAGCAAACTGTTAAGTAAATGAAGTGTGAGCAATCGGTCGTCGTCGAAGAAAGTCCTTTTAGAAGTCGAGCCACAGGGGGTCGCTGCATCCCACAGAAAGAGGGAGATGAACCCTCAGTCTCTTGTTAAAGGGCTTACATTTAGATACAGTTAATTGAGCACGCACTGCTTTCCACCCGATTTTGCCCTTGAAACAGACTTTTAATTAAAAACACAGAGCCAGCAGGATTTTTCTGAGGCTTTTGTTGCCGGGGAACAGGCCAACCGTTGACACACAGAGGCTTCAAATGCTCCAGACAGGTGGGATTCCTGGATTAACCTGGATTGTATCTGAAAAGCAGTGGTACTGATTTACTGAACTAGAGGAGGGTGGATGCCTCTGGACACGACAGAGTGAAATGGGAGGAAACAAGACACAGAAAGAGGGAGAGCCGCCCTGGTTTGCAAACTAAACACTGCAAGAAGGGATTAGCAAGGGCGCAGACACAGGCGTCTGATCCCAAGGTCAGGGTCTGGGCCAAGCCAGTGCGGCCGGTTCTCCCGGTAATAGGCCCCCGGTGTAAGATAAGAAAACAAAAATTAAGGGAGAGAGGGCCTAGGGGCAGGTTTGTGCCGAAGACCAAGAAGGACATCACAAGAGAGAACTTAATTTATGAATGAAGTGGCTGACGCCGCTTAAATCAGCGGGATGCCAAGCACATTGATGCACATCGAAGCTGCTCTCTGGTTAGAAACGAAAAAAAAAAAAAAAAAAAAAAACCCAGACAAAAAAAACCCCTACACACAACCCTAATCCAAATAGAAAAAAGGGAAACGCGCCCTCTCCTGGTATCCTGAAGGATTCAACTCCTCTATTTAGAGATTCAACTCCTCTATTTAGACGGCCTGCTCCAGGCCAGCTCTTCTTACCCGGCCCTTAACACCATCCTGAGATTTAACCTCCTGCTCAAGGTAGAAAGAAAGTAAAGTCGCTCCGTCGTGTCAGACTCTTTGAGACCATGTGGACTGTAGCCTACCAGGCCCCTCCGTACATGGGATTCTCCAGGCAAGAATACTAGAGTGGGTTGCCATTCCCGTCTCCAGGGGATCTTTCTGACCCAGGGATTGAACCCAGGTCTCCCACATTGCAGGCAGATGCTTTACCCTCTGAGCTACCAGAGAAGCCCACTCAAGGTAGAGAGGACAAGCAAATCAGGGCCTGCCCCACACCCAGTTCCAGTCCCTCCTGGGCTTGTTAGGGGCAAGTCAACTCTGCTGCCTTACTTCCATTATTTTAAATAGAATCCATCTGCAATGCAGGAATCCCAGGTTTGATCCCTGGGTGAGGAAGATCCCTTGGAGAAGGAAATGGCAACCCACTCCAGTATTCTTGCCAGGAAAATCCATGGACAAAAGGAGCCTGGTGGGCTACTGTCCATGGGCTCCCAAAAAGTCCACACAACTTGGCAACTAAACCACCAAGGAGAGAGAAAATGAGTATCAGAGAATCTAATACTCATTAGAGGGGCAGGGGGGAGATGGGATGGTTGGGGAATGGCTGGTGGGGGTCGGTGTTATACACAAGACTGTCCCTAGTTGTGGAGTGCGAAGGTTGGGAGTGGATGAGTTTCTGGTAGGAAAACTGATCAGAACCACTTGTTTCAGAAACATTGAGCATTCCCACCACATCATAGTTGTGTGACCCTGGACAAGCTACCTAATCTTGCTGTGCTTCATTCTCTTTATCTGTAAAATGGGGCCTCTAATACAGATCCTAAATTCCAAAGATCTCAGAATTCAATGCCTTCCCCAGTTCTTTTGGTGGCAAAACTGACCCAAACTAATGTAAAGTTACTGTCTATATTTGCACCACTTGATATGATTGTTTCATTGAAGGCACCTTATTTAGTTTATATGAGATCTGTTTTGGAGCCTCTTGGGGAAATTATGTTTTGTAAATTACATGCACCTTATTACCTTGTAAAGTCCAAAAAATTCTGGGTTCAGGAACAGCTTGTGCCAAGGGCTTTAAATAAAGGATTTGGATACACAGAGCTTACTGCCTAATGTCACTGTGAGGATTAAGAGATAATACATGTAAAACACTAAGAACCATGCCTGATGCACAATGTGAGTTGCTATTCTTACTGCTGGGGTTAGAACCAACTCTGTTTCTTAGCCTAAGTAGTTCAGAGGGGTGCCTCCTTCCTCTCTCATGCTTCTGTAAGTAGATAGAATCTAAGTGCAGCTAAGAAAACTGAAATTATGATATGCTTTCCGCTGTTCACTGATGTGGTTTTGTGGTAGGTGAATGCAAAGCAGTGTGGTAGACTATTTAGCGAGATACTCATTTGTTTCATGCTTTCGGTGCCCCTCCTTTTTTTTTTTTTTGAGAAGGCAGCTAATCACTTTGTGTTTCCTGTCATAGGAGTGTTTGCAAGATCAACCTTTCTCTTGTCTTTAGAGAAAGCCCAACCCCAGTAAATACATCATCTACCCCAGGTGTCCTGGAGGTAGAGTGCAGAGAACCCAGGTGCGGGGGGGGGGGAGGGGGGGCTTTCATGGCAGTTGAGAGGAAGAGTGAGTCCCCCAGAGTGGGAGTTGGGTGGAGGCTGGTCGTCTCCTGAGCATCAAAGAGTGACGCCTCAACCTCTACACTATTAGGACCATAGCCAGCTCTGGGAGTGACACAGCTGATGAGGCATCTGTTGGACCCTGGAAACTGGGTCCACAGTTCACAGTCTGGGTCACAGCTTCAGCAGGCTCTGGAATCCAGGCTTGTTACTGGAAATAACAGAGTGACCTGCCTTCTCCTTAGTAGAAGCTTTACGGTAGATGGTGAGGGTACCAGCATCAATGGGCTGATCAAGTTAACGTGGGCTGAAGAATAACTGGCCTGAACTCCAGTGGATACCAAAAGCCCTCTTGGATTGTTCCATGACCCCATGAAAGGAGAGCCTTCACTCAAGGCCTCCAAGATGTTCAAGAGTGGATTTTCCTACACTCCTACAGGGCCAGGACTGGCTGGAGAGGAAGTAAAGATATATTATATTTTAATGCACATCTGAGCTAGTGGTAGAAAAATATACACACTTGGGAACCAGATCCAAAGACTATCTAAATTATGATCTCCCTATACCGTGATTCCATATATATGAAATGTCAAGAAAGGGGTAGCATAGACACAAAGCAGACTTGTGGTTGCCTGGGGCTGGGAGTAGCTTTGACTGCAAATGAGCTTGAGGAGATTTTGGAGAGTTGATGGAAATATTCTAAAACTGGGTTGATGAATGCAAAGATTGGTAATGAGGATTGCACAGCTCTATTAGAATAAACATGATTGAATTGTACACTTACAATGGGTGAATTTTAAGGCATGTAATCCTAAAGGAAATCAACCCTGAATACTCATTGGAAGGACTGATGCTGAAGCTGAAACTCCAATACTTTGGCCACCTGATGCAAAAAGCCAACTCATTGAAAATACCCTCATGCTGGGAAAGATTGAAGGCAGGAGGAGAAGGGGCGACAGAGGATGAGATGGTTGGATGGCATCATTGACTCAATGAACATGAGTTTGAGCAGACTCTATGAGATAGTGAAGGACAAGGAAGCCTGCTGTGCTGCAGTCCATGGGGTCGCAGAGTCGGACATAAGAGACTGAACAATAACAAGTTATATCTTAACACAGCTGCAAAAATAGCGCCAAGGGAATTCTTTGGTGATCCAGTGGTTAGGACTCTGATTTCACTGCTGAGGGCTTGAGTTGGGTCCCTGGTTGGGGGAACTAAGATCCCACAGCTGTGTGGTGTGGCCAAAAACAAATGAAAAAACAACCCACTGAAAATAATGCCAGAAGTAAATCATCGTGCTGTCTGGTAAAGTGTATACCCCTTCTGCTGTTGGGCCAGCATTGTAATGGCCACATCAGTCATCTACTGTGTAACTGAGCTGAGTCTGCATTTTGTTTGAGCTTTAGTTAGACTCAGTTCACCATTGGCTCCAAATATCCTGAGAATGAGTTCCTCAAAAAGTTCAACAGAATTAGCACGTGACCCAACAATTCCACTCCCAGGTATATACCCTGAAGAACTGGAAACAGGGATTCAAACAAGTGCATGTAAATGCCTCTAATAGGTTGCTTTCCTCTTATTGATACCTGGCATTGCAGTGTCTCCCAGGATGAGAAGTGAGGCTTCTGTTCATCAGAGCATCCTCAGACAAGCATCTGGATACCAAGGCCAATGGCTCTGCTTTTGAAGAGCCAGAGCAAGTGTGTGTGTGGGGGGGGGTCTACACTTCCTTCCTCTCTTTTGCCTCACAGCTCTAAACTTTGAAATAGTCAACTCCCTGGGAAGAAGCTGAGGGTTTATCTTTTAGATGATCTTCAGTCCTCTGTGAACACTGAATAAGAAGACCATAGTTCAGTTCAGTTCAGTTGCTCAGTCGTGTCTGACTCTTTGCGACCCCATGGACTGCAGCATGCCAGGCTTCTCTGTCCATCATCAACTCCTGGAGCTTGCTCAAACTCGTGTCCATCGAGTTAGTGATGCCATCCAACCATATTGTTCTCTGTTGTCCTCTTTTCCTCCTGCCTTCAGTCTTTCCCAGCATCAGGGTCTTTTCCAATGAGTCAGTTCTTCACATGAGGTGGCCAAAGTATTGGAGTTTCAGCTTCAGCATCAGTCTTTCCAATGAATGCTGCTGCTGCTGCTGCTGCTAAGTCACTTTCAGTCGTGTCCAACTCTGTGCGACCCCAGAGACAGCAGCCCAACAGGCTCCCCTGTCTCTGGGATTCTCCAGGCAAGAACACTGGAGTGGGTTGCCATTTCCTTCTCCAATGCATAAAAGTGAAAAGTGAAAGTGAAGTCGCTCAGTTGTGTCCGACTCCTAGCAACCCCACGGACTGCAGCCTACCAGGCTCCTCAGTCCATGGGATTTTCCAGGCAAGAGTACTGGAGTGGGGTGCCATTGCCTTCTCCATTCCAATGAATATTCAGGACTTATTTCCTTTAGGATTGACTGGTTTGATCTCCTTGCAGTCCAAGGGCCTTGAAGAGTCTTCTTCAACACTGATGAAGAAGATCATTGATGTTCAAAATGTTCATCATTGAACATTTTGAACTGTGTTCATCAACATGATGAATCTTGATGCTCAAAAGCATCAATTCTTTGGCACTCAGCTATCTTTATAGTCCAACTCTCACATCCATACATGGGTACTGGAAAAGCCATAGCTTTGACTAGATGGACCTTTGCTGGCAAAGTAATGTCTCTGCTTTTTAATATGCTGTCCTTGTCTAACTCAGTGAAACTATGAGCCATGCTGTGTAGGGCCACCCAAGACAGACTGGTCATAGTGGAGAGTTCTGACAAAACGCGGTCCACTGGAGAAGGGAATGGCAAACCACTTGAGTATTCTTGCTTTGAGAACCCCATGAACAATATGAAAAGGCAGAAAGATATGACACTGAAAGATGAACTCCCCAGGTCAATAGGTGCCCAATATGCTACTGGAGAAAAGTGGAGAAATAACTCCAGAAATAATGAAGAGACAGAGCCAAAATGAAAACAGCACCCAGTTGTGGATGTGACTGGTGATGGTCTGCTGCTGCAAAGAACAATATTGCATAGGCACCTGGAATGTTAGGTACATGATCATAGTAATACTACTTATTAATTACTTCCTACTTCTTCTCGTTGTGTAAACACAGAAGCTGTCATAGTCCTTGCCATTTGATTTTCAAATTCTTGTTTCTTCATTTTGCTGTAAAGCTGCTAAGAATTCCTGGTGCAAATTTTTCTTGTTAAAGTATTAATTACCCATCACAGTTGATGGGGGCTTCCTTTGTAGCTCAGTCAGTAAAGAATTGGCCTGCAATGCAGGAGCCTGCCTGCAGAATCCACCTGCAATGCAGGAGACTCTAGTTCAATTCCTGGGTCAGGAGGACCCCCTGGAGAAAGAAATGGCAGCCCACTCCAGTATTCTTGCCTGAGAAATCCCATGGACAGAGAAGCCAGGTAGGCTACAGTTTATGGGGTCACAAGAGTTGGACACAACTTAGCAACTAAACCATTACAGTTGATTTGGGAAAATAGTCACTATGAGATGCCACAATTCTTTGTAGTGGTCTGAAAAGCATTCCTGTTTTCTTTGTCTGCCTTAGTGAGAAATGGCCTTGGTATCTCATTTTCTAGACAGTTTTTTGCTTTTGATTAAGTAATTCATCTGTCAGTATTGAAGGTCATGATTTTTCTTGGTCTTATCTCCCTTATTTTTTCCAAAACAAGATGTCTTACTTCTCAGAAGAATTGTATGGTGGAGTGAGGGACACAGACCTGGGTGTCAGACTACATATTTTATATTATGTTGTATATCATTGTTATATTCTATATTTATAGTATACATTGCATATTATATATTATACTATATTATATTAATATAATTATGCTATATATTATATAATATGATTATATTATGTTTATAGCATATACTTATATATTACCTATATGTTATATATATATACACATATATATTACAGAGGATGAGATAGTAGAATGGCATCACTGACTCAATGGACATGAGTGTGAGCAAGCTCTGAGAGATGGTGAAGGACAGGGAAGCCTGGTGTGTTGCATCCATGGGGTTGGGCATGACTGAGTGACTGAACAACATTATCCTTATAGTATATATTATATTTATGGTATATACTTATATATTACATATATAAGTCATTTTGATTTTATGATTTGAAATACATATATATATAGAGAGAGAGAAAGAGAGGGAGAAATACTGACTTATTATGAATAATTGGCTCATACAATTATGGAGGCTGCTGTTGGTAAGCTGGAGACACATGCAGGCTTGGGTGTGATGGAGAGATAATATTGTGATTCCAGGCCCAAAACTGGCAGTTTTGAGACCCATGAAGTTGTTATTTCAACTTGAACCTGAAGGAAGGAATAAAACTGATGCCCTAGCTCAAGGCAGGCAAACAAGAAGAATTCCTTCTTATTAGGGGGAGAGTCAGCCTCCAGTTCTAGTCAGGCCTTGAATAGATTGGATGGGGCCCACCCACTTTAGAGAGGGCAATATGCTTTTTTTTTTTCAGATCAATTTAAATTTTAAATTGATCCCAAAACTCCTTTACGAAAATACCTAGAATAATGTTTTTCCAAATACCTGACAGAAGAAGGGAAAGGAAGTGGGAGATGGTAGAGCTGAAAGATCATTAGGAATAGGAGAAAGAGGGCAAGCTACAGTTTCATTCACACTTGGCGTTGATGGCACAGGTTGTGGTTCCTTGCTGGATTCAATTCTATCTACCCTCCTGAAAAAATGAGCCAGGGATGTCTGGATGATAGCTCTTTTTTTCCTCATCATAGATGACATGGTAACACTGGATTGCATGCAGAACCCATGCTCCAACCTTCATCTACCGTTCTATGTTTTTATCCTCTGCCTCAAAAACACAAGCCTTGTTTCTTGTTTGTGGGGTTGCTTGGGATTTTTTTTTTAATCGTGAGATATCAGGAAGGGGCATATTTCCAGTGTGAGTTCAACAACAGCTTAAATGTTGTAAAAGAAAAAAAGATGAGTAGGCAACTTCAGAACCCACTCTAGTGTTCTTGCCTGGAGAATCCCAGGGACGGTGGAGCCTGGTGGGCTGCTGTCTATGGGGTTGCACAGAGTCAGACACGACTGAAGCGACTTAGCAGCAGCAGCAGCAGGCAACTTCAGGGAGAAAAGGTTACTTATGATTCTATAATCTTGTCCCCATAAATGTATGGACTATCACTGTGGCTTCCTTTTTATCCTTGTACTTCAGCACTTTTGGTTGTAATCTCTATGTATATGGAACCCGTTTATATGAGATTTCAGGAATGAATTGTCCTGTATGTGGGAATGCTTAAAGAGTACTTACAAAAAAATTTTCTCCTGATTCTTTTCTCTAAACTATGGAAAATGTTTTTAGGGCTGTCTAACTGTGAAGAAAGCTGAACGCCGAAGAATTGATGCTTTTGAACTGTGGTGTTGGAGAAGACTCTTGAGAGTCCCTTGGACTGCAAAGACATCCAACCAGTCCATCCTAAAGGAGATCAGCCCTGGGATTTCTTTGGAAGGAATGATGCTAAAGCTGAAACTCCAGTACTTTGGCCACCTCATGCGAAGAGTTGACTCATTGGAAAAGACTCTGATGCTGGGAGGGATTGGGGGCAGATGTGAGAGAGTCAGTTCCTAGGCAGGTTGATAAGGAGTCTAGGGGTCCCCAAGGAGAGAAGGGTCTGGAATTCTCAAGGAGGAAGAAAGGACAAACCTTTTTTTCCTTCTCTACATTCCTTAGGATTATATAACAATAATGTATCCTGCATGAGGATAGTCTCTGGATTAAACTTTCTGGCTAATTCTGTAATCTTAAAATGTAAATTATGGGAGTAGGTCTGGTGAGGTCTTTACAACCTCCAGACGTTCTTTGGATTCATTGGAGAGTATATAACTTCATTGCTAACACTAGCAAGCGGGTACTCTTTCTGCCCCCTTCTGATGCCTATGTCAGAAGCTTTCTCTATCTCTTTTATACTTTAATAAAACTTTATTACACAAAAGCTCTGAGCGATCAAGCCTCGTCTCTGGCCCCAGATTGAATTCTTCTCCTCCGGGGGCCAAGAATCCCAGTGTCTTCACGTGATTCAATGACAACCTTTTAGGAGGAAAAGGGGACAACAGAGGATGAGATGGCTGGATGGCATCACTGACTCGATGGATGTGAATTTGAGGGAACTCCGGGAGTTGGTGATGGACAGGGAGGCCTGGCGTGCTGTGATTCATGGGGTCGCAAAGAGTCAGGCATGACTGAACGACTGAACTGAACTGAACTGAGTGAACAATACAGTGCTGCACTCAATATGCCAGCAAATTTGGAAAACTCAGCAGTGGCCACAGGACTGGAAAAGGGCAGTTTTCATTCCAATCCAAAAGAAAAGCAATGCCAAAGAATGCTCAAACTACCACACAATTGCACTCATCTCACACACTAGTAAAGTAAAGTAAAGCTCAAAATTCTCCAAGCCAAGCTTCAGCAATATGCGAACTGTGAGCTTCCAGATGTTCAAGCTGGTTTTAGAAAAGGCAGAGGAACCAGAGATCAAATTGCCAGCATCCACTGGATCATGGAAAAAGCAAGAGAGTTCCAGAAAAACATCTATTTCTGCTTTATTGACTATGCCAAAGCCTTTGACTGTGTGGATCACAATAAACTGTGGAAAATTCTGAAAGAGATGGGAATACCAGACTACCTGACCTGCCTCTTGAAAAACCTATATGCAGGTCAGGAAGCAACAGTTAGAACTGGACATGGAACAACAGACTGGTTCCAAATAGGAAAAGGAGTACGTCAAGGCTGTATATTGTCACCCTGCTTATTTAACTTCTATGCAGAGTACATCATGAGAAATCCTGGGCTGGAAGAAGCCCAAGCTGGAATCAAGATTGCTGGGAGAAACATCAATAACCTCAGATATGCAGATGACACCACCCTTATGGCAGAAAGTGAAGAGGAACTAAAGAGCCTCTTGATGAAAGTGAAAGTGGAGAGTGAAAAAGTTGGCTTAAAGCTCAACATTCAGAAAACTAAGATCATGGCATCTGGTCCCATCACTTCATGGCAAATAGATGGGGAAACAGTGGAAACAGTGGCTGACTTTATTTTTCTGGGCTCCAAAATCACTACAGATGGTGACTGCAACCATGAAATTAAAAGACGCTTACTCCTTGGAAGCAAAATTATGACCAACCTAGATAGCATATTAAAAAGCAGAGACATTACTTTGCCAACAAAGGTTCATCTAGTCAAGGCTATGGTTTTTCCAGTGGTCATGTATGGATGTGAGAGTTGGACTGTGAAGCTGAGTGCCGAAGAATTGATGCTTTTGAACTGCGGTGTTGGAGAAGACTCTTGAGAGTCCCTTGGACTGCAAGGACATCCAACCAGTCCATTCTAAAGGAGATCAGTCCTGGGTGTTCATTGGAAAGACTGATGCTAAAGCTGAAACTCCAATATTTTGGCCACCTCATGTGAAGAGTTGACTCATTGGAAAAGACTCTGATGTTGGGAGGGATTGGGGGCAGGGGGAGAAGGGGATGACAGAGGATGAGATGGCTGGATGGCATCACCGACTCAATGGACATGAGTTTGGGTTAACTCCGGGAGTTGGTGATGGACAGGGAGGCCTGGCATGCTGTGATTCATGGTGTCGCAAAGAGTTGGACATGACTGAACAACTGAACTGAACTGACCTGAACAATACAGTGCAGTGATTTTTTTTTTGGTCACAATCCATTTCCAATAAAACAAACAGTACTTTCACTTTTTCTTGCTTGTTCACATGGCATGATATTGTTGTTGTTCAGACTCCAAGTTGTGTCCAACTCTTTGTGACCCCATGGACTGCAGCACACTAGGCTGCCCTGTCCCTCACCATCTCTCAGAGTTTGCCCAAGTTCATGTCCATTGAATTGGTGATGCCACCCAACCATCTCATCCTCTGTCACCCTCTTCTCCTTACGCCTTCAATCTTTCCCAGCATCTGGGTCTTTTCCAATGAGTTGGCTCTTTGCATTAGGTGGCCAAAGTACTGGAGCTTCAGCTTCAGCATCAGTCCTTCCAATGAATATTCAGGATTGAGTTCCTTTAGGACAGACTGGTTTGATTACCTTGCTGTCCAGAGGACTCTCAAGAATCTTCTCCAGCACCACGGTTTGAAAGCATCAGATTTCGGCACTCAGCCTTCTTTATGGTCCAGCTGTAATGTACATACATTACTACTGGAAAGACCATAGCCTTGACTATACATACCGTTGTTGGCAAAGTGATGTCTTTGCTTTTTAATACACTGTCTAGGTTTTTCATAGCTTTCCTTCCAAGAAGGAGTCTCTTTCTAATTTCAAGCCTGCAGTCACACTCTGCAGTGTTTTTAGAGCCCAAGAAGAGGAAATTTGTCACTGCTTCCAACTTTTCCTCTTCTATTTGCCATGAAGTGATGGGGCTAAATGCCTTGATCTTAGGTTTTTTTAATATTGAGTTTTAAGCTGGCTTTTTCACTCTCCTCTTTGTCACCCTCAAGAGGCTCTTTAGTTCCTCCTTGCTTTCTGCCAGTACAGTGGTATCATCTGCATATCTGAGGTCATTATTGTTTCTCCCAGCATGCTATTATTTTTATGTTAATTCAAACAAGACTCTTTAGATAAAGATTTCATGCATTCATTCCTAAGCCTCCCTTCCTTTGGAGCATGCTGACCCTTGACTAGATTGCGGAAATGAATGTTGCATAAATGGTCATAGTGTTTCCTTTGACCTGAATTTGGCCTTTTTATCTTTCTTTTAAACAAAACAGTACACTTAGAGCACTGGTGAATGACCAAACAAATTGAGTTTCCCATCCATAAAAATCTATGTGGTGGTTTTGTAAAGAGTTACATGTTTCTCTACTTAATCTTATCTTCATTAACTCCCCAAATGCTATTTCTGAAAGATTATAAATCTCATATTCTCTTTTCAAAACCATTTCCTTTTCACACACTTAAAAAATCTCTGGCTGATAAAGTAAAACAGCAGCTGCATAATTCACACAAGCAAATCTGCCCTTGGGAATAAAAAAAGAGGTTTATTTTGGCTAAAGTCAAAGTGTTAGTCTCTCTGTCATGTCCAACTCTTTGTGACTCCATGGACTGTAGCCCCTAGTTTCTTCTGTCCATGGAATTCTCCAGGCAAGAATACTGGAGTGGGTATTCCTTTCTCCAGGGTATCTTCCCAACCTAGGGATTGTCAACTAAAAAAAAAAATGGACAACTTGAGAGTTGTGAGTTAAGCTTTATGTGGGGCAAAATGAGGACTGCAGCCTGGGAGATAGCTCTGAGAGACTGCTCCAAAGTGGCAATGGGGGAAAGTCAATATACAAGATTTTGGTGAAGAGGGAGTTCAATGCCATGAAGCACTCATTTTACAACAGGCTTTTGTTAGTCATGAGGATCTGATGTCACCATGAAGGGATTTAGTGGTTCTCTAGATATGAGGAGATGCAAGGATTGAGATCATAAAATCTGTTCCTAAAAGCATCTAACTATCTAAAGACCTGTCCCACCAGATTCCCTGGAGCCAGAGTGCCTCACACCACCCTGAACTCCCTTAGGGATTGTTGAAGGGCCACAGCTATAGTGGCATGGGGTTCAGTCTCCATAGAGGCAGATGGCAAATGCCTTTGTTGTTCAGTTGTTGGCAAAGCTCTTGGTAAGTGCCAATTTGTAGTTGACAGGATTAAACCTGGGTCTCTTGCATTGCAGGCAGATTCTTTCTTTATAGTCTGAACCATCAACAAAGTCCTAAGATGACTTTAACTGGCAGTCTTCATTGAAAAATTTGCAGATGATATACCCCTTTACTGTGTTAGCAGAAAAAAAAATGAAGAAAACCATTAGTATCAAGAAAGTCATTTGTTTGTAAAAACTCTACTTTATCTAATGTATTTTGTTCTTAGCGTCTAAAAGGCAGTTGTCTTCTTGTCTCCTACTTAAACAGAAACACACAGCATCATTCCCATGTTAGCATTTAGCCTTCCAGTTGTTGCTTAGAGTCATTCTAAGTGCTTTGTTGTGATGTGTGCAAAAACTTCAACTGATCAGAATGGGCTTGGAATCATTGCTGCTAGTGGAGCAGGTTTAATTTTTTTGTTTGTTTATCATATGTTTGATGCTTCCTGGGCTGCTAGCATTTCCGTTGTCTAGTTTCCAGGCAACCCTCAGCTTCCTCACCCCCCAGCCTACTTTTTCTGTCTCCCACATGTATTTGTCAGCCCATTTGCCAGGAAACAAAGGCTGTGCTTCCTCTCCTCCTTGTCTCCCTAAACATCAGGATAATACAGTGAAATCATACTCTTTGCTCTATTGTTTAGAAAGGAAATCCAGTTCCCAAGTCCAGGCTTTCCTGAGGGAACAGCACACAGGTAGGAGGAGTGGACTTGTGATATAGTGAAATCCCATATGCCCTGGTGGGTGACCCACAGACTGGATAATAATTATATTACAGAGACTGTCCCACAGGAGTGAAAGTTCTGAGCCCCATGTCAGACTCTCCAGCCTGTGGGTCTAGGACTGGGAAGAGCCCCTGGAACATTGAGCTTTGAAGGCTGGCAGAACTTGACTGCAGGAGCTCCACAAGATGGGGGAAATAGGGGCACACATTCTCGTGTGCACCAGGACCCAAGGAAAAAGCAGTGATTTTATAGGAGCTTTGACTGGACCTAACTGCTGGTCTTGGAGGGTCCCCTGAGGAGGTGGGAGATAGCTATGGCCCACCTTTGGTTCATAGACACTCATGGTGGACATGTCAAGGAACATTCATCTGCTTGAATTCTCCTGGAGACTGGCTTTTTGACATCAAGACCTGGCCCCTACCAACAGCCTGTAGGCTCCAGTGCTGGGATGTTTCAGACCAAACAGAAAACTGGGCAGGGACAGCCCCACGCATCAGCTGACAGGCTGCTTAAAGGCTTCCTGAGCCTACAGTTGCTTCTAGATGTATTCCTTGACATGGCCTTGTCCACCAGAGGGTCAGGACCCAGCTCCACCAGTGGGCAGGCACCAGTCACTTCCACCAGGAAGCCTTCTTTTCTGACGCTATTTCAAAAACTGCATAGGAAGGAACACTTCTAAACTCATTCTATGAGGCCATCACCACACTCATACCAAAACCAGACAAAGATATTACAAAAAATAAAATTATAGGTGAATATGACTGAGGAATATAAATGCAAAAATCCTCAACAAAATACTAGCAAACTGACTCCAACAAGACATTAAAATGTCACACACCATCATCAAGTGTGATTTATCCCAGTGATGCAAGGATTGTTCAATATTGGCAAATCAACTGACATGACTACATTAACAAACTGTAGAATAAAAATTATATGATCGTTTCAATAGATGAAGAAAAAGGTTTAGATAAAATTCAAGATCCATTTATGATAAAAAAATCCTTCACAATCAACGTGATACACCATATTAACATATTAAAGAATAAGAACCATCTCAATAGATGCAGAAAAATCTTTCAACAAAATTCAACAACCATATATGATAAAACCTCTCCAGAAAGTGGGCACAGAGAGAATATACCACAGTATAATAAAGGCCATATATGACAAATCCACAACTAACATTATACTCAATGGTGAGAAGCTGAAAGCATTTCCTCTAAGATCAGGAACAAGACAAGGATGTCCACTCTGGTCACTTTTATTCAACATTGTTTTGGAAGTCTTATCCATAGCAATCAGGGAAGAAAAAGAAATAAAAGGAATCCAAATTGGAAAGGAAAAGGTAAAACTGTCATTGTTTGTAGATGACATGGTATATACATAGAAAATCCTAAAGACCCTACTAGAAAACTAATAGAGCTCATCAGTGAATTAGATGAAAAATTAATATATAGAAATGTGCTTCATTTCTATACACTAACAATGAAATATCAAGAAGAGAAATTAAGGAAAAAATCCCATTTACCACTGCATCAAAAAGCATAAAAAAAAATACCTATCAATAAGACTTAGCTGGCTATTGTAAATAGTGCTGCAACAAACACTGGGGTACATGTGTCTTTTGGAATTATGGTTTTTTTAGGGTATATTCCTAGTAATAGAATTGAGGGTTGATATGGTAATTTCATTCCTAGTTTTTAATGGAATCTCCATACTGTTCTCCATAGTGGTTCTATCAATATACATTCCCTCCAACAGTGCAAGAGTGTTCCCTTTTCTCCACAGCATCTCCAGCATTTATTGTTTGTAGAATTTTTGTTGATGGTCATTCTGACTGGTGTGAGATGGTATCTCATTGTAGTTTTGATTTGCATTTCTCTATAATGAGTGATGTTGAGCATCTTTTCATGTGTTTGTCTGCTATCTGTAATGTCTTCTTTGGAGAGATGTCTGTTTAGGTCTTTTGCCCATTTTTTGATTAGGTTGTTTGTTTTTCTGAGACTGAGCTACATGAGCTGCTTGTATATTTTGGAGATTAATTCTTTATCAGCTGCTTTGTTTGCAATAATTTTCTCCCATTCTGAGGGTCTTTTTATCTTATTAATAGTTTCTTTTGCTGTGCAAAAGCTTTCAAGTTTAATTAGGTCCCGTTTGCTTATTTGTTTATTTCCATTACTCTAGGAGGTGGGTCAGAAGTTGTGTTACATATATACAATGGAATATTACTCAGCCATAAAAGGAACAAAGGTGAGTCAGTTGAACTGAGGTGGATGAACCTAGAGCCTGTTATACAGAGTGAAGTAAGTCAGAAAGAGAAAAACAAAAATCATATATTAAACCACATATATGGAATTTAGAAAAATAGAACCTAATTGCAGGACAGGAATAGATATGCAGGTGTAGAGAACGCACTTGTGGACACAGTGGAGGAAGGAGAGGGTGGGATGAACTGAGAGAGTAGCATTGACATGTGTACACTACTACGTGTAAAATAGATAGCTAGTGCAAAGCTGCAGTATACACAGAGAGCCCAGCCTGGCACCAACACAACTTTGTAAGCAATTATCTTCTGACTAAAAAACCAAAACAAAACAAAAAAACTATCCAAGGAAGCAAAAGACTTGTTTTCTGAAAACTGTAAGATGCTGATGAAATAAATTGAAGATGAAAGAAATAGATGCAAAAATATACTGTGTTCTAGGATTGGAAGAATCAGTATTGTTTAAATGACCATGTTATCCAAGGCAAACTACAGGTTCGATGCAATCCCTATAAAGTTGCCAATGACATTTTTCACCCAACTAGAACAAAAATTTTAAAATTTGTATGGAAATACAAAAGATCCTGAATAGTCAAAACAATCTTGAGAAAGAAGAACTGAGCTGAGGAAATTACACTCCCTGATTTCAGATTATAATGCAAGGCTACATTCATAAAAACAGTATGGTACCAGCAGGAAAACTGACATATAGATCAATGGAACAGGATCAAAAGCCCAGAAATAAACCTACACCCTTATGGTCAATTAATCTATGACAAAGGAGGCAAGAAAATACAACTGAGAAAAGACAGTCTCTTCAGTAAGTGGTGCTGGGAAAACTGAACAGGTACGTGTGAAAGGATGAAACTAGAACATTCTCTAATACCATGTGTGTGCTATGTGCTCAGTCTCTTCAGTCATGTCTGACTCTTTGTGACCCTGTGGACTATAGCCCACCACTCAAAAATAAACTTAAAATGACTTAAAGACATATGTGTAAGATTAAACTCCTAATGGAAAACATAGGCATAGTACCTTTTGACACAAATCATAGCAATAATTTTTTGGATGTCTCTGAGAGTAATGGAAATAAAAACAAAAATAAACAAATGGGACCTAATTAAACTTCAAAGCTCTTGCACAGCAAATGAAAAGACAACCTACAGACTGGGAGAAAATATTTGCAAATGCTTCTACTAGCAGAGACATTACTTTGCCAACAAAGGTCCGTCTAGCCAAGGCTATGGTTTTTCCAGTAGTCATGTATGAATGTGAGAGTTGGACTGTGAAGAAAGCTGAGCACCAAACAATTGATGCTTTTGACAATTTTTGCTGTGGTGTTGGAGAAGACTCTTGAGAGTCCCTTG
The DNA here is from genome assembly GCF_003369695.1 of Bos indicus x Bos taurus. NCBI lineage: Eukaryota > Metazoa > Chordata > Mammalia > Artiodactyla > Bovidae > Bos > Bos indicus x Bos taurus. The sequence goes on from NC_040088.1 coordinate 55,593,764, forward strand.
GACTGCAAGGACATCCAACCAGTCCATTCTAAAGGAGATCAGCCCTGGGTGTTCTTTGGAAGGAATGATGCTAAAGCTGAAACTCCAGTACTTTGGCCACCTCATGCGAAGAGTTGACTCATTGGAAAAGACTCTGATGCTGGGAGGGATGGGGGCAGGAGGAGAAGGGGATGACAGAGGATGAGATGGCTGGATGGCATCACTGACTCGATGGATGTGAGTCTGAGTGAACTCTGGGAGTTGGTGATGGACAGGGAGGCCTGGCGTGCTGTGATTCATGGGGTTGTAAAGAGTCAGACACGACTGAGTGACTGAACTGAACTGAACTGAACTACTGACAAGGGATTAATTTCCAAAATATACAAACAGCTTATACATCTAATAAGAAAAAGTCCAATAAAAAAAAATAGGCAGAAGACCTAAATAGACATTTCTCTGAAGAAGATATACAAATGGCCAACAAGCACATGAAAAGGTGTTCAATATTGCTCATTATTAGAGAAATGCAAATCAAAACTACAATGAGATATCATCTCACACCAGTCAGAATGGCCATCATTAAAAGGTCTATAAGTCATAAATGCTTGAGCAGGTGTGAAGAAAAAGGAACTCTACTGTTGGTGGGAACGTAAGCTGCTGCAGCCACTATGGAAAATACTATGGTATTTCTTTAAAATAATAAAGTTACCATATGATCCTGCAAACCACCTCCTTGGCATATATCTGGACAAAATTGTAATTCAAAAAGATACATGTACTTTAGTCAAGACATGGAAGCAACCTAAATATCCGTCAACAGATAAATGGATAAATAAGATCTGGTCTATAAACACAATGAAATATTACTCAGTCATAAAAAGAATGAAATAATGCTATTTGCAGCAACATGGATGGACCTAGGGATTATCACTAATCTCTAGTGATAGTGAAGTCAGTCAGACAGAATGAAGTCAGTCACACGGAGAAAGACAAATATCATAGGCTATCACTTACATGTGGAATCTAAAAAACGGATACAAATGAACTTATTTGCAAGAAATAGACTCTAACAGAAAAAATAAACTTCTGGGTTAGCAAAGGGGATAGCGGCGGAGGGGAGAGAGAGAGTTTGGGATTAGTAGTAATATATACACATGGTGCTTGCTGTGCTTGGTTGTTCAGTTGTGTCTGACTCTTTGTGAACCTTTGGACTGTAGCCCGTCAGGCTCCTCTGTCCATGGGATTTTTCAGGCAAGAATACTGGAGTGGGTTGCCATTTTGTCCTCCAGGGGATCTTCCTGACCCAGGGATCTAACCTGGATCTCCTGTGTCTCCTACACTACAGGTGGATTCTACACCTGCTGAACCATCAGAGAAATCCAATATATACACACTACTATATATAAAATAGGTAAACAAGAAGGATCTAAGGTATAGCACAGAGACCTACACTTGCAATATCTTGTAATAACCTATAATGGAAAAGTCTGGAAAAGAATATTTCTAAATCTATATCCATAGCTATATATATATATATATATATATAGCTATATATATGTGTGTATATACATATATATACATCTAAATCATTTTTCTGTACACCTGAAACTATCACAATGTTGAAAATTAGCTACACTTCAGTAAAAAAAACCCACATGGAACCAAAACACACGCTTTCTATACTTAATAATTTAAAATATATACATACATAAAATAAAATGATTTCTGAGTCTGTATCCTTGAAAGAAAACGTATTTTCCAGATTTTTTTCTCATTAATATAAAAGAACTCCTTAAACAGGAGTCATTTCTGGTATAGAAAGGATTTATGTGTGTCAAAGATTTCTAATTTATTTTCAAAAGTTATTCTCTCCTTTTTTTCATAAAAACTTGAACACTATTTTTAGCTGACATTATCTTTCAAGTAAGGACTACACTCCACAGCCTCTCTTGCAGCTCAGTGTGGCGGTGGAACTTAAATTTGGGAAGGTTAGTTATGGGCTGAGTTGTTGTGTGTCTGTGATTTTCTGGAGTTGGTAGCTGTGTTTCCTTGCAGCCACATTTGGCCATGAGTAAATGAGCCATATTCTAGCTTCAGTTGGAGGAGTGTGACTCCAGATAACTCATGAAGTGGGGTTGCCATACCAAACCTGGATGGTCAACTTAATGTTTAATTTTATATGAGCAAGAAATATACTAATTTATTGCATTCATTATTATCTTGAGCATTTTCCGTCACTCATAAATGAATATTATTCTAAGGAACTGAGGTGGTTACACACCTGTAGTTTATAAGTAAAAGTTGTAGAGGAGTATCAGAAATTATATGTGGATTGTTACCTTGCCAGTCATGAATTAATCAAGGTTTTGTGTTGTTGTTTAGTTGCTAAGTCGTGTCCGACTCTTTGGCAACCCCATGGACTGTGGCCTGCCAGGCTTCTCTGCCCATGGGATTTCCCAGGGAAGAATACTGGAGTAGGTTGCCATTTCCATCTCCAGGGGATCTTCCTAACCCAGGGATCAAACATGTGTCTCCTACTTGGCAGGAGGATTCTTTTTTTAAATTCACTTTTAGTACTTTGAGTATAGTGTTTAATCCATCTTTCTATTTTCTCTTTATCGGATTTGAGAGCAGTAAGTGGGCCTCTGAGCTAAACAAGGAGAGCCCTTTCACTGAGTATGCAGCGTGTCCAGATTCACATCACAGTGCAACATCTGTGCCGTTTGTGACACGATCAGAGAAAATACAAGAGAAAAGCGAAATAAAGATGTTGCTCTCTTGCTGTCTCGTATACAGGGTTATTGTTAACATCTTAGACAGCAAAAGAGACACTGATGTATAGAACAGTCTTATGGACTCTGTGGGAGAGGGAGACGGTGGGAAGATTTGGCAGAAAGGCACTGAAACATGTATACTATCATCTATGAAACGAGTCGCCAGTCCAGGTTCGATGCACGATACTGGATGCTTGGGGCTGGTGCACTGGGACGACCCAGAGGGATGGTATGGGGAGGGAGGAGGGAGGAGGGTTCAGGATGGGGAACACATGTATACCTGTGGCGGATTCATTTTGATATATGGCAAAACCAATACAATATTGTAAAGTTTAAAAATTAAAAAAAAAAAAGATGTTGCTCTCAATGCTGACATGAGTATTTCCTTAAATTGAAGTCAACAGGAAAATATAGGTATAAGTTAGAACAGGCAGTCCAAAAACAGTCTTTTAAATGAGGTCACACAAACGATGTGGAAAGTTCATTTAAAATATTGAACTCTTTAAGACACGGTTGTGTGCGCCTCTGCGTAGCAGGTTTCCTTTCTTGAAGGGTGATGCCTTTCTTATGCATTTCTTCTTTCTCCTTTCTCAGAAGCCCCGGGTGCAAGCAGATGTCTCACAGGAAGGCTTCCGGGGACTGACTAGGTGCTTTTCTCTACTGCTGGTCACCCAGGCGCTGGACCAAGGGACCACTGTGCCCTGGAGATGGCTGGGTTCTCATCTTCCTGTTGAGGGAGGAAGGGGGAAGGCAGGCATGATGAAAATCTTCTTCAAATCACTAAGGAATATATTTAAGATTCAAATAAAAATAAATTGGAGATCTTACAGAAACATGTAGGACTGCACATCAAGCTTATGTCACTTTAAAATATCTAAAGATGTGTACAGACCTATGAATCTACTTTTATCAAAACTATTGCTTTGACTGTCGTGGTTGGCATTATTCTTAAACCACTATCATCTTAGACTTTCAGCCTTCTTCACTTTTAACAGCTCAACACATCTTCCAAGCAGTCCTTGGAATACTTTTCCTGGTTTGATTATTTAGGTGATGTGTATCAGATCAGATCAGATCAGTCGCTCAGTCGTGTCCAACTCTTTGCGACCCCATGAATCGCAGCACGCTGGGCCTCTCTGTCCATCACCAACTCCCGGAGTTCACTCAGACTCATGTCCATCGAGTCAGTGATGCCATCCAGCCATCTCATCCTCTGTCGTCTCCTTCTCCTCTTGCCCCCAATCCGTCCCAGCATCAGAGTCTTTTCCAATAAGTCAACTCTTCGCATGCGGTGGCCAAAGTACTGGAGTTTCAGCTTTAGCATCATTCCTTCCAAAGAAATCCCAGGGCTGATGGTGACATGTATGACCCCTTTCAACTCTGAAACTCTCTGATCTGGATCCATTGGGTTGCATCATGTCTGAGGAAGCCAAGGTCATCCAGTGGCTTTACCCAGACCAGGTCCCCTTCCATTGTCTCTGGTTCTAAAACTGGCTGGTCATTTTGAAAATGCCAGTTAGACAAATGCCTCGGGATTCCTGCCCAGCTAATGCAGAGCCAGTCATTATTAATAAAAGAAATGACATTGTTTTGTTTTACTCAATGGTATTAACTTAGCAAACATTTATTGAACACCTATTCTGAGCAAGACATTAAGGAATATACAAAATTATAATAAACAATCTCAACCTTAAGAACAGTAAGGAAAATATGACAGCTTAAGGAAAATATTCACAAATCATCACAAATTAAGACATAATATAGTAATACAATAAGAGAATGAGAAGGAGATATTTTCATAAACATGTTCTAAGGGATGCAACATTTGGACATTTACAGGTGGCTCAAATTTCAAAAGGACCTGGTATCTCTGATTGAAGTGCTTTAGCTGACAGATAAAGCCTTTCAGTCAGAGCTACCAGCAAAAAGTAGTTTTGAGGTAAGGATAAGAATTTTCAAAACATAGTTTTCTTCAGATTTTGTAGAAGTGCATTTATCCATTAACAGTGAAGTGCTTATCTAAGCAAACATTTCATGAAAGAATTAATCAGGATCAGCAAACTCATATCCTTCAATCTCAACACAGATCTGAAACATTGTAATTTAAATTATTTAAGTAACTCCTGTAGGAAGCACCACTGAAGATAAAAAGGATAAAACTTCATAAATGGTTATTGAATGATCCTTACAGTAATACGTAAACTAAGTATTCTATAAAGTCCTGTCCTACACGCACACAATTAAAAGGCAACAATTAAGTAACAATTCAGTTCAGTTCAAGTGCTCAGTGGTGTCCGTGTCCAAGTCTTTGGATTGCAGCACGCCACATCCAATAACCATTTATGAAGTTTTATCCTTTTTATCTTCAGTGGTGCTTCGCAAACTACCCACAGTGAAGGTCTATTATTTTTTGTAAAATGTAATAAAAATACCTTGGCAATGTCATGTGACAAAATTTTCCAAATCTGTAACTCCCAGTTACTGCACGATTAGTTGCTGACTAGTACATACTGTCTTAATACTATTGAAATGGCTACACTAAGTAATGAGTTGATACAAGAAAAATGAAAAGATATTGTAACCATCACAGATGTAAGAATGTCATGGAGAGGACTAGGTTAATATATGGGACCAAGAGGAAAATTGGTTCCTAAGGCACAATTGCTAAAGAGAGATACGAATGGGGAGAAATAGTTAAGACAGCTGACGTGTTAAAACTAGGCCTTGTAGGAAGGGGAGAATTTGAAAAGAAAGAGAAACAACACTGTAAATGAAGGAAGCGAAGCAATGCCATGTGTTGGTGGGAAGCGTGGTGTCTGGACCACGATAAAGAGTCATTTTCCACCAGATGCTTTAGAAATCGAGGACCTTTAAGGGATGTCATGAGGTAAAAAACCTATTCAGGACCTCAGTTTCTGAGCTTTGGCTCAAGTTACTGCTTCGTTCACAGACCTCACAGCCCTGCCTTCAGGATCCCCCATGTCTACACGCAGATGAGGGAGTGTTTACTTCACCCTCAGCTCCCTCCTAATACAATCTCACATTTGGAAAATAAAGACAAACCAATCAAGAAGCTAGCCCAAACTTTTAATTTATTGTCCATTTAATTCTAAAAGTTATCCAATGCTTATAGTATGAAACTTTGTTTTCAAAAAGTATATTTAAAAAAATGGGTGTAAAACAACGAAAGCTCTTTGTCTCCAAAATATAAAAGGAATTACAATTAAATACTCTTCAGTAAATCTGGAAAACATTCCCACTGTTCACCAGGAGCTATAAAGTGTCTTAGACCCATGGCTGCTTCTTACCACCAAGTGGCAGCAAAAGCCAGGTGATGACATAGATATACTGAGGGGAGATTTTCCACAATATACTTTTTTTTTTTTCTTTTTTTGACATATGTCGAGATAAACATCTATGTGTTCTGCTTCCCAATCATTTTATTTTTAATTTTTTTAAACTTTTTATTTTGTATCAGGTATTCTCTCATGGCTCAGATGGTAAAGATTATGTCTGCAGTGTGGGAAACCTAGCTTCGATTGCTGGGTCAGGAAGATCCCCTGGAGAAGGGAGAGGCTACCCGCTCCAGTATTCTTGCCTGGAGACTTCTATGGACAGAGAAGCCTGCAGTTGATGGGGTCACAAAGAGTTGGACTTGACTGAGCGACTAACACTTTCACTTTCATAGCAGATTAACAAACAATGTTGTGATGGTTTCAGGTGAATAGCGAAGGGACTCAGCCATACACATACAGGTATCCATTCTCTCCCAAACTCCCCTCCCATCCAGGCTGCCACGTAACACTGAGCAGAGTTCCCTGTGCTATACAGTAGGTCCTTTTTCATTATGCATTCTCAATATAGCAGTGTGTACACGTCCATCCCAAACTCTCCACAATATATTCTTAAAGGAACTGATGTGAGATTGGATTTTAAACTTCCACATTAAGAATAGAGGATTGGAAGGAAGAGGGAGAGAGAGAATGGAGCAGAGAGATCTGAACAAAAGATCTGCTTTATCACTCATCTTTAGGAGTGCTAATTTTGATAACACTTAAATGCTGAAACCATTGCCTCTGAACACCGTCATTAAAACATACTAATTGTCATTTCTCTGAGGCAGAACTCCCATCTTGACCATATTTTTTATGCCTTTACCCTTGAACCTTACAGGGTGTTACCCTCCGGTCTGAGTGTCCTCTCTAACCAGGACCTGCTCCCTCCTTTAGTGTCTGAACTTAACGCCACTGCTCCCCTTACCACTCTTCCTATCACTTCTGGCGGCTCCGGCCCAAGTGTTCACGGGCAAGTCAGCTGGCTCCCTCTCTCTAAATGCACACCACCCATCACTCAGGTTCTTTTTAATTTCATTCAGCTGAATCATCATAATTTTCATCTCTCATGTCAACAGAGTGAGTGTTTTCTTGATTTTTTTTTTCTGAACAAACATCTCATGCTATTTAAAATTAAATCGCATTTCTTGAGCTAAAATTTTCCTGTTTAGGAACTCTACTCAGTACTCTATAATAATCTCTATGGGTAAAGAATCTGAAAAAGAATGGATATATTTATATGTATAACTGGGTCATTTTGCTGTACATCTGAAACTAACACAATATTGTAAGACAACTATATACAATGTAAAATTAAAGAAATTTAAAAAAAAATTTTATGAGAAAATTGTCCGTATCATACACATCAGGGTCACCAAGAGGTCATTGTCTTATTTCATAAATATCTTCTCTGTAAATAGTCTTTAAGAAAAACCCCTTATATTACTGAACAAAATTTATTTAACAAAAGGACAGATGTGCATGAGATGCTGATTTGAGAGCAACCATATTGTGAAGACAGTTGTAGTTTTGTAATTAAAATCTAGAACTCAGACTTTAAATTATTCAAAGTCAAGATATAGTCAGTAACCTTTTATGCTGGGGAGTATTGTCTCCACCACCACTACCAGCATCATCACCAACTTTCTGACTGTTTTATCACAACAGTTGTAAGCATGTCATATTTATACGTTCATTTATTTAACTCAGAATGATATTAGGCAGGTGCTGTTATTGTAACCAAAGAACTTTTGCTTTGGCAGCCCTTTACATTTCTATCAAGTAGAAACACTACAGTGAACAGAAAGCCAGATACTCCTCTCACATTTTTCCAGATTTCCAAAAGATTGTAGAGCAGTAGCTCTTTAAATCTGGGGGGAGGGTCACAAAAATTATCTAAGGTTACTAGAGATCCATATTCCAAAAGAGTTTACATGCAAACATAAACACAAAAGTTTACGTAGAATTTTATGTAGTTCATAAAACTCCTGAGACAGAGCAATGGATTTAGGTGAAATGTTATAAAATATTTTAAAGAAAGAAATAGAGAATTATTTATTTAGGATTTATCTTGTATTTCTCAGCCTCTGGTCCAAGAATTGATATTGTCGATAGACTCCTTATCTGTCACAAATGGCTGCTTCTGACATTGGTTTGCACTTACAGCTAAGGTCTTTGATATTGACTTCTGAGTTCATACTCTGTGCTCACACTTACATTCCCAGGCTAGAAGTTCTAATCAAAGTTAGGGACATGACCAACAACTTATCATGATGAACTTTTTTTTCATTTCAAGGGATTCTGGATATATGCAGTAAATTTATGCACCATAGAATTTACAGAATATGGGATTCTAGTGGTAAAATGATTAGGAATCAGTTAGCATATGTTTGACTTGAGGCAGGAGGATTAACAAGTGATATCCCAAAACATCATGTCTTGATTCCATGATTAACATCTGTCTAATGTGCAAATTGATAGGCAATCAGCCAATGCTAAAAGCTTTAATTTTTTCTTTACACACTGAATCTTATCCACCTTTTCTCATTTACTCAAATATTTTTCAGAATGGGAAAGCTAATCCTTACAAAAGAAGAAAAGTTAATTGAAAAACACTCTCAGATTTTTTTCTTAAAATTCATTTCACTGAGTCCTCATTGGCAGGTGTTTCAAAGAAACTGCGAGCAACATAATACACAATATCTTGCTTAGTTAAAAACCAAATGCTTATTGGAGATCACTGGTTTACAGAATACCCTATCCAATTTCATCGCAAGGCCCCCTTGCTCTTTCAAGGCTCTTCAGGGTAGATTAACAGCATCTGTTATGCACCCCCTCAACCCTCAATAACCTCTGTGCCTCAGCTTGGTTTAATGCCACAGAGGCATTCAGCCATAATAACAGGGGAAAGGAGCAAGGAGAAGAGGACATAAAGGTAAAAGGAGAGGTAGACACACAAAGGAGGAAAGAAGTGCAGAGAGACAAAAGGAATGAAGACGTGTATAAAACAGACCAAGTTATTTTTCACACTGCTTGCTTTCTTATATCAATCCCTTCTCCATTTGGCAGGGTTAATTAATTAATTAAATAATTTATGGTAGTTGAGATGTAATAAGATGGTATATGACTGATGTGAAAGGGAGTGATGGCTACCCCTCCTCACAATACGGTAGGCAGGCTTCTGATGCAGGATGTCAAGCAGTTATGAACTCTGCTGACTTTCACTTGCTGTATTTCTCCCTTCTTTTATTCTTCCCTTACTTGTTGAGCAAGTCCTGTGTTCTTAGCACGGGTATATGATAATTAGAAAGCAGATTAAAAACACTTACCTCATGGAACAGATGATTCTGGTGATGAAATATTATTGACAGTTAAAATACAAACTCTGACAGATGGTGAAAACTTTATGGAGAAAAAAACAGAGCAGGGAAAGAAAGATTGAAAGTTTGGGGAGACGCAGAGATTGTTACCTTATATAAAATAATCAGAATATGCTCCATCAATAAAGTAAAATTTAAGCTCAGGTACTGGAATAAGCCATCAGGACATCTAGGAACAGAGCTACAAGCCAAGAAGCAGTGAGTACAAAGGCCCCGTGGCGGAACCATATAAATTGTTTTTGAGGAAAACTAGAGCCAGTATGTTTGAACAGCATGGGCTGGAGAAGCGTACTAGTGGGTGAGCGAAGATCATCAACTGGACTGATTGCCACAAAACCCAATGCAAGCCAATTTATAGTTATCCTCTAAGGTGTGCTGCTTATAAGAAGGCTTCCCAGGTGGCTCAGCGGTAAAAAACCCACCTGCCAATGTAGGAGATGCAGGTTCAATCCCCTGGGTTGGGAAGATTCCCTGGGGGAGGAAATGGCAACCCATTCCAGTATTCTTGCCTGGGAAATCCCATGGACAGAGGAGCCTGGTGGGCTATACTCCATGGAGTTGCAAAGAGTCGGACATGACTGAGTGAGCACACACACAAAGAGGAGAATAGTGAAGAAGTTGCAGATTAATGAAAATATATGAACCCACATAGAGTGACTAAGTTGCAATAAGCGAAACAGAACTTCAGATGGGTCCTAGGTTCAAGCCTGTTGTTCACTAACTGTATAATTATTAACTAAATCACTGATGTCTAAACTATACTTGTTGACAGACTTGAGCTGTTGGTTCTGGGGTTTGGGGCTGAGTTGAGGTTTATACAAAGTTGGAAAGAAAGTTTCAGAGCATAAGATCCAAAGAGGTGAATAAACAGCATCCCGGGGACAAAAACAGCTAAACCAGGCTGTGGTGATAACAGAAATATCAATGTGAAAGTGAAAGTTTTGGACTTCCCTGGCAGTCCAGTGGTTAAGACTAGGTTTCCGCTTTAGGGTGTGCAGTTTCTGTCCCTGGTCAGGGGATTAAGATCTCGCATGCCTCATAGTGTGGCCAAAATATTTAAAAAAGGAAAGAAAATGGAGTTTCAAAGATGAGGTATCAGGACACATTTTTGGTTAATGCAGACCAGAGTTTCAAGGCTGAGGATCGGTTGATGGTAGGACACAAAATCAGAAATGGATTGCCTGTGTTTCATCAGTTGTTGGAGCAAAGCAGCAAGAAATTTCACACATTTTCTGAGATCTTAACAATGTTAGGAGGAGTTTGTAAAGGAAACTAAGCCATTTTGGACAACTTGATTTCACTATACTTCAGTTTCTTAAATAAGAATTAAACTAAAGTCCCTTCCAGCTACAAATTTACTAAACTACACTAAATTCATAGAGTAAATTAATAGATTTACAGTCTTACAAATGAACCATTGCCCAGAGGAAATTGTTTATTCCTTAGAAGTTTCACCATAATCGAATACGTGGATTAAAAACCAATTTGTGTGTGTATATCAAGTGCTGCCTAGAATGACATCAATCTAACAAATAATATTTGAATACCAATTCTAGGAAATAGAAGAAAAAGTAAAATAGTCCATTAATTGGGAGTTTGTAATTTAAATGGTATATTGCACTTTTTAAGAGAAAGAAATGGGCAAATATAGTCTAAAATGTTTGTGTCTATATCTCTAAACATCTAAGATATAGGACTTGTAAAAGAGGCACATAGTGTACATGTGTAGTTTAAAGAATGGAATAAAATGTCACTGGGAATGTGCCAACCTCCTTATGGAGATATTTAAGAATGTGTTTGGAGCTCCTGGGGGCTCTGTTAAGATTGCACCCCTCTGCCTCATCTCCACTAATGTACAGAAGTGAACCTGAATAAGGAAGAACAAACATGTAGAGCAATTCAAACTGAGTTGCCCATATATAATCTTATGAAACAGGTGCAATTATTACCCCATTTTTACACGAGGAAACTGAAGAACAGAGGTAGGGCAACTGACTGAGGTCACACAGTGAATTAGTAGCAGATCTGGAACCAGAGCTATTTAACTCCTGCTTAAAACCACTATTTCTTCCTGTCTCTATAATCATTCCCCATTAGTCAGGCACTTTCTCTTCTTTATAGAAATGTATCCCCCTCAAATAAAGCTTAATTTGGCTTATCTTGATGCAAATGGAAACATGCTGGAAGATTTTCTTGACTTGCATTTATTGCTCAGTCATCGGTTTTCTCAGATGTATCCGAGTGGTTCCTTTAGGTTCTAGTTCTTTCATTTTTCCTGCTAGATGTTATTCCATTGAATAGCCAATGTGTTTGCTCTTTGTGCATTCTATTGTTGATGTACATTTGGGTTCGTGAAAGTATTAGTCACTCAACTGTGTTTGACTCTTTACAATCCCATGGACTATAGCCCTCCAGGCTCTTCTGTCCATGGGATTCTCCAGGCAAGAATACTGGAGTGGGTTGCCATTCCCCTCTCCAGGGGTTCTTCCTGACCTAGAGATTGAACCCAGATCTCTTGTATTTCAGGCATATTTTTTACCATCTGAACCACCAGGGAAGCCTTGGGTTGTTTACACATTGATTCTAACACAGACAAGGCTGATGTACACACTCTTGCAAGCATCTTGAGCATGCCTTGTTTTCCTCGGTTATAACAGAACTGAAATTTTAATTTTGGTGTGCATATCTTCACGTTTTCTAGAGAATGCCATATTGTTTTCCAAGATGCTCTGACAATTTACACAGCCTTTATCCATGCTAGAGAAAGCTCATTACTCTATACACACATCAAAACTTTCTGACCTTTTAATTATGTCAGTCAAATGTATATGAGTTTGTGTCTCATTGTGGTTTAATTTCCCTGTGCTTGGTTATAAATTAACTTGAGGAAATTTTCATATCCTTATTATGCATTTCTTTGTCCTTTGCTATGAAATGACTATGTATCCATTTTGTTTATATATATATATATATATATATATATATATAAAATGGGTTCAGATTTTTTGATTTCTTTGTTTCAGGTACTAAACAGTAACCAATTACATGTATGTTCTTATGAAAGTGAAAGTGAAGTTGCTCATCTGTGTCCGACTCTTTGCAACCTCATGGACTGTGGCCCGCCAGGCTCCTCCATCCATGGGATTTTCTAGGCAAGAATACTGGAGTGGGTTGCCACTTCCTTCTCCAGGGGATCTTCCCGACCCGGGGATCGAACCCGGGTCTCCCACATTGCAGGCAGACGCTTTGCCGTCTAAGCCACCAGGGTATGTTCTTGTAGCTTGTCCTAATTTTAGAGTAAATGCATACTTTTACATTTACCTTACTTCCATGTTTACTCTTTCTGGCTCTTATTTAAGAAATCTTTTCTTTCCTCGGGGAAATAATATTCTATTTTTTTCTAAGATTTAATCTTTTATATCTCACATTGAAGTCCTAGATCTATGGGGAATTACTCTTTTTGTATGATATGAGAAAAGAAACCAATTTACTTTCTAGGAATAAGAAATTCTTATATGATTTGTTAACTAATTATACTTTTCCCCACTAATTTTCAATGACAGTTTATAATTAAATAATCAGTAAACAGATTCAGAAATATTACAGCATGAAAGAGGAGGGTCAAGTTGTACAACTAGAAAAAATAGCATAAAATGATTCTAGAATGGGAGTATATGGGAGTAGATTTTGTTTTTGTTCTTTTCCTTTGAAAAGCTTTTTTTTTTTTTAATTTCTTTTATCCACTTCTGACCTAATACTAGAATAATATATTTAACATAATAAATATTTATCCAAGAACTGAATACAAGATCAAATGCTCATATTTTGTAAACCTCTATTTATTTTGTGATAACAGAAGACTTTGAAAATCTATTTTGCAGCAAGTCAGGATTGCACAGCTTTAAATACGTTGTTCTCAGTTCAGTTAAGTTCAGTCGCTCAGTTGTGTCTGACTGTTTGTGACCCCATGAATCGCAGCACACCAGGCCTCCCTGTCAATCACCAACTCCTGGAGTTCACCCAAACTCATGTGCATTGAGTCGGTGATGTCATCCAGCCATCTCATCCTCTGTTGTCCCCTTCTCCTCCTGCCCCTAATCCCTCCCAGCATTAGGGTCTTCTCCAATGAGTCAACTCTTTGCATGAGGTGGCCAAAGTATTGGAGTTTCAGCCATAGCCAGTCCTTCCAATGAACACCCAGGACTGGTCTCCTTTAGGATGGAATGGTTGGATCTCCTTGCAGTCCAAGGGACTCTCAAGAGTCTTCTCCAACACCACAGTTCAAAAGCATCAGTTCTTTGGTGCTCAGCTTTCTTCACAATCCAATTCTCACATCCATACATGACCACTGGAAAAACCATAGCCTTGACTAGATGGACGTTGTTTGGCAAAGTAATATTTCTGCTTTTTAATGTGCTGCCTAGGTTGGTCATAGCTTTCCTTCCAAGGAGTAAGCGTGTTTTAATTCCATGGCTGCAATCACCATCTGCAGTGATTTTGGAGCTCAAAAAAATAAAGTCTTACACTGTTTCCACTGTTTCCCCATCTATTTGCCATGAAGTGATGGGACCAGATGCCATGATCTTCGTTTTCTGAATGTTGAGCTTTAAGCCAACTTTTTCACTCTCCTCTTTCACTTTCATCAAGAGGCTTTTTAGTTCCTCTTCACTTTCTGCCATAAGGGTGGTATCGTCTGCATATGTGAGGTTATTAATATTCCTCATGGCAATCTTGATTCCAGCTTATGCTTCTTCCTGCCCAGAGTTTCTCATGATGTATTCTGCATAGAAGTTAAATAAGCAGGGTGACAATATACAGCATTGACGTACTCCTTTTCCTATTTGGAACCAGTCTGTTGTTCCATGTCCAGTTCTAACTGTTGCTTCCTGACCTGCATATAGGTTTCTCAAGAGGCAGATCAGGTGGTCTAGTATTCCTATCTCTTTCAGAATTTTCCACCATTTATTGTGATCCAAACAGTCAAAGGAAGTAGACTTGGCATAATCAATAAAGCAGAAGTAGATTTTTTTCTGGAACTCTCTTGCTTTTTTGATGATCCAGCAGATGTTGGCAGTTTGATCTCTGATTCCTCTGCCTTTTCTAAGACCAGCTTGAACATCTGGAAGTTCACAGGTCACGTACTGCTGACGTCTGGCTTGGAGAATTTTGAGCAGTACTTTACTAGTGTGTGAGATGAGTGCAATTGTGTGGTAGTTTGAGCATTCTTTGACATTGCCTTTCTTTTGGATTGGAATGAAAACGGACCTTTTCCAGTCCTGTGGCCACTGCTGAGTTTTCCAAATTTGCTGGCATATTGAGGGCAGCACTTTCAACAGCATCATCTTTTAGGATTTGAAAGAGCTCAACTGGAATTCCATGATCTCCACTAGCTTTGTTCGTAGTGATGCTTTCTAAGGCCCACTTGGCTTCATGTTCCAGGATGTCTGGCTCTAGGTGAGTGATCACACCATCGTGATTATCTTGGTCGTGAAGGTCTTTTTTGTACAGTTCTTCTGTGTATTCTTGCCACCTCTTCTTAATATCTTCTGCTTCTGTTAGGTCCATACCATTTCTGTCCTTTATTGAGCCCATCTTTGCATGAATGGGTATCTCTGATTTTCTTGAAGAGATCTCTAGTCTTTCCCATTCTGTTGTTTTCCTCTATTTCTTTGCACTGATCGCTGAGGAAGGCTTTCTTATCTCTCCTACCTATTCTTTGGAACTCTGCATTCAAATGGGAATATCTTTCCTTTTCTCCTTTGCTTTGCGCTTATCGTCTTTTCATAGCTATTCGTAAGGCCTTCTCAGACAGCCATTTTGCTTTTTTGCATTTCTTTTCCATGGGGATGGTCTTGATCCCTGTCTCCTGTACAATGTCATGAACCTCTGTCCATAGTTCATCTGGCACTCTGTCTATTAGATCTAGTCCCTTAAATCTATTTCTCACTTCCACTGTATAATCATAAGGGATTTGATTTAGGTCATACTTGAATGGTCTAGTGGTTTTCCCCACTTTCTTAAATTTAAGTCTGAGTTCGGCAATAAGGAGTTGATCTGAGCCACAGAGTCGTCTCCCTGTTTTGTTTTTGCTGACTGTATAGAGCTTCTCTATCTTTGGCTGCAAAGAATATAATCAATCTGATTTCAGTGTTGACCATCTGGTGATGGGGTATCTCTTCACGGCTGTTCCAGGAAAGTGCAGCCACTGCTCCTTACCTTGGATGAGGTCGCCCCTCCTGACCTTGAACGTGGAGTAGCTTCTCTCAGCCCCCCTGAGCCCACGCAGCCAATATGTTGTTCTAAATCACATCATTTCTCTATAATTATTAATTTACCCTTTTTATAATTGATTAAACAGCAGAAAATTCTATAAGAAATTTAAAACAATTATAACTAAAAACTCAGTGAAATTTGAGAATATTTTTTTTGTAACTTCAGAAATTCTTTTCCAACATTCATTGTTCTTATTTCATTGCTAAGTTGTGTCTGACTCTTTTGCGACACCATGGACTGTAGCCCATCAGGCTCCTCTGTCCGTGGGATTTTCTGGGCAAGAATACTGGAGTGGTTGCCATTTCCTCTTCAGGGGGTCTTCCTGACTCAGGGTTGGAACTTGGATCTCCTGCATTGACATGCAGATTCTTTACCATCTGAGTCACCAGGGAAGCCCCTTTCCAACATAAGAAAGTTGTAAAGAGAACTTAAGAAGCAAGACTAGAGATCTCTTCAAGAAAATGAGAGATACCAAGGGAACATTTCATGCAAAGATGGGCTAAATAAAGGACAGAAATGATATGGACCTAATAGAAGCTATAAATGATATACTCCAGTACTCTTGCCTGGAAAATCCCATGGATGGAGGAGCCTGGTGGGCTGTAGTCCATGGGGTCGCTAGGAGTCAGACACGACTGAGCGACTTCACTTTCACTTTTCACTTTTATGCATTGGAGAAGGAAATGGCAACCCACTCCACTGTTCTTGCCCGGAGAATCCCAGGGACGGTGGAGCCTGGTGGGCTGCTGTCTATGGGGTCACACAGAGTCGGACACGACTGAAGCGACTTAGCAGCAGTAGCAGCAGCAGCATAGATATATAGATACATATCTATAAATGATATAGACCTAACAGACCTAACAGAAGATGTTAAGAAGAGGGGGCAAGAATACACAGAACTGTACAATAAAGATCTTCATGATCCAGATAATCACGATGGTGTGGTCACTCACCTAGAGCCAGACATCCTGGAATGTGAAGTCAAGTGGACCTTAGGAAGCATCACTATGAAAAAAGCTAGTGGAATTCCAGTTGAGCTATTTCAAATCCTAAAAGATGATGCTGGGAAAGTGCTGTACTCAATATGTCAGCAAATTTGGAAAACTCAGCAGTGGCCACAAGACTGGAAAAGGTCAGTTTTCATTCCAATCCAAAGAAAGGCAATGCCAAAGAGTGCTCAAACTACCGCACAATTGCACTCATCTCACACACTAGTAAAGTAATGCTCAAAATTCTCCAAGCCAGGCTTCAGCAGTACATGAACTGTGAACGTCCAGTGTTCAAGCTGGTTTTAGAAAAGGCAGAGGAACCAGAGATCAAATTGCCAACATCTGTTGAATCATCAAAAAAGCAAGAGAGTTCCAGAAAAACATCTATTTCTGCTTTATTGACTATGCCAAAGCCTTTGACTGTGTAGATCACAATAAACTGTGGAAAATTCTGAAAGAGATGGGAAAACCAGACCACCCAACCTGCCTCTTGAGACACCTATATGCAGATCAGGAAGCAACAGTTAGAACTGGACATGAGACAACAGACTAATTCCAAATAGGAAAAGCAGTAGATCAACGCTGTATATTGTCACCCTGCTTATTTAACTTCTATGCAGAATACATCATGAGAAACACTGGGCTGGAAGAAGCACAAGCTGGAATCAAGATTGCCGGGAGAAATATCAATAACCTCAGATATATAGATGACACCACCCTTAGGCAGAAAGTGAAGAGGAACTAAAGAGCCTCTTGATGAAAGTGAAAGAGGAGAGTGAAAAAGTTGGCTTAAAGCTCAACATTCAGAAAACGAAGATCATGGCATCTGGTCCCATCACTTCATGGCAAATAGATGGGGAAACAGTGGAAACAGTGGCTGACTGTATTTTGGGGGGCTCCAAAATCACTGCAGATGGTGATTGCAGCCATGGAATTAAAACACACTTACTCCTTGGAAGGAAAGTTATGATCAACCTAGACAGCATATTAAAAAGCAGAGACATTACTTTGTCAACAAAGGTCCGTTTAGTCAAGGCTATGATTTTTCCAGTAGTCACGTATGGATGTGAGAGTTGGACTATAAAGAAAGCTGAATGCTGAAGACTTAATGCGTTTGAACTGCAGTGTTGGAGAAGACTGTTGAGAGTCTCTTTGACTTCAAGGAGATCCAACCAGTCCATCCTAAAGATGATCAGTCCTGGGTGTTCATTGGAAGGACTGATGTTGAAGCTGAAACTCTAATACTTTGGCCACCTGATGCGAAGAGCTGACTGATTGGTAAAGACCCTGATGCTGGGAAAGATTGAGGGCAGGAGGAGAAGGGATGAGATGGTTGCATGGCATCACTGACTCAATGGACATGAGTTTGGGTAAACTCTGGGCTTTAGTGATGGACAGGGAGGCCTGGCATGCTTCAGTTCATGGGGTTGCAAAGAGTCAGACAGGACTGAGCGACTAAACTGAATGGAAGAAGCAAGAAGTTTAGACTCAGGAGGTTCAAGATACTTTCATTAGGGATTCCAGCAGGAACAAACAAACCATATAGATGGAGAAAAGAAAATTGTGAATGACATGATAGAACAGATTTGTTTGAACTGAGAGGAGATATGAATCTCTAGGTTAATCCTAGTTATCCTAATCTGAAAACATAACATGATAAAAAGACAGTAACTGTGGGAGATAAGAGAACTCATTACTGGAACACATAGAGGAAACAAAAATACAAATATATTTGTTGTAGGAAGAAACCTATGAAGACCACGAAGGTTTCTGCTCCACAGTGTATAAATTCCTTCCTCATAATTCTGTGATTATAATGGAGTAGCTACCCCTCAGTTGGATTACTTGGTTGTATAAAGTCCTGCTAGTTTGAAGAAATGAATCGGCAGGAGTCCTGCAGTCATGAGCACTGGATTCTGTCAACAATTAGTAAGCCTAACCAAGTGACCAAGTGAAGTTGCTCAGTCGTGTCCTACTCTTTGCGACCCTGGGGATTGTAGCCTACCACACTCCTTCATCCATGGATTTTCCAGGCAAGAGTAATGGAGTGGGTTGC
Source organism: Bos indicus x Bos taurus (assembly GCF_003369695.1). Lineage (NCBI taxonomy): Eukaryota > Metazoa > Chordata > Mammalia > Artiodactyla > Bovidae > Bos > Bos indicus x Bos taurus. Next base: position 55,612,547 of record NC_040088.1, read on the forward strand.
CATTTCCTTCTCCAGAGAATCTTCCTGACCCAGGGATCGAACCTGGGTCTCCTGCATTGTAGGCAGATGTTTTACCTTCTGAGCCACAAGAGAAGTCCTTCAGTAAGCCTAAGGAGGACCCAAAGACTTATACAAGGTTGAAGTCTTAGCCAATACCTTGATTTTAACTGAGTCTTGATTTTCATCTGATTTTCAGCCCAGATTCCTGACCAGAGACACTGTGAGGTAATACATTTATATTGATTTAAACCAGTAAATTGTGGCAATCTAAAATGAACCAGTGAAAAATTACAAATTTTGGTACTTGGAAATGTAGTGCTGCTGGAACAAATTCCTAAAGTGTGACACTGGATAATAAGAGTTGTTTTTAAGTTAAGAATGAAAATTGATACCCAAACTCAAATACCATTGAGGCAAAGGCTACTACATATTTAATGCCAAAGTATAATAGGTCCTGTGCTAAATTGTAACAGGTATTTTATATATTATTCATAATAACTGCTATAATTCTGCAAAATATAAATATCATCTCCACTTTACAGATATGAAATGAAGTTTAATGAGGTTAAATATCTTGTCTGAGGTTTCAAGTAATTTATATAATTAAATAACTAAAAAGAATCTTAGATTTAATCTGATGTTTCCCAAAATGTGTTCTTTGTATATTAATATTTGGAAAATTATTCATTAGTTAAATAAGGTGTTGAAAACTAGATTAAACAAATCAAACATACAGATATTTTTAAACTTCAGAGTGGAGTGAAAGGAATTAAGGCAACTGGCCCATGATCCATTTCTTCCCCATTACTGTTAAGAGTAAGAGAATCATTCTTACCTGTTAACCTGACTGAAACTAACTTCCTGGTAAACAGACTCATAGTCTTTGCCAGCAGTAGAATCCTTACCTGTCAAATGCTTTTAGTAAGAAGTTTGTGGTTCAGAATTGCTTACTGAAAACAAACTTAGAATCTATGGTTTTTTTAAAGCGTGCTGTTCAGAAATGTCAGATAAGACATACAACTATCTGATATACAATGAAAGTGAAGTCGCTCAGTTGTGTCTGACTCTTTGCAACCCTGTGGACTGTAGTCCACCAGGCTTCTCTGTCCATGGGGTTTTCCAGGCAAGAATACTGGAGTGGGTTGCCATTTCCTTCTCCAGGGGATCTTCCCCACCCAGGGATCGAACCCAGGTCTCCTGCATTGGAGGCAGATGCTTTACCCTCTGAGCCACCAGAGAAGCTATCTGATATATAAGATGGAGTCATTTTATAACCTACATATTCGAGGCTTGTGACATCATAGTATGTGTATCTGATTCTCAAAGCTCATCAATATTATGAGCCGGAAAGCCCATGTGTGATGTTGGAAGGAAGCACAGGGAGCATCACCCTTTGTCTTTGGGCATCTTCCTGCTTCACTTGCACCAGCTGACCATTTTTATGAAATTATTAGTAATGCGCAGGAAAGATTTCTGATTAGTATGTCTGAAGTAACAATCTCATCCTTTGTGTTACCTCACAGGATTTCTCAGAATCTTTAGAATGCTGCTATATATTACAAATAAATTTCCCAGGGAAGAAAAGAGCATTGTCTTTTCCAAAGTTACATTGCTATGCAATGTTTTATCCAGGTGTATACTCTAGAAAACATTTCCTGTATCCCCAGTATAGCTTAGCTTTACTCATCTATGAATGAGTGATACAGAATCCAAAGGTTTTAGTCTGACCTTAAGTGTTATATTCACATTAGTTTGCTGCTGAATAATATCTATTTTGTTATTTAGAAAAAGGATTATATTTTATATAATATGCAAACAGAGTAAAACATGCAACGTATATTTTTAAAAATTCTTCATGAAGTACTAAATGCTAGACTGTGAAGTGAACTCTAAATCACCGTCTTGCACTGACAGGTACCTGCCAAGCTTTGTCTTTGAGAAATGAATGAGACCTGTGCAGGCTGTTTTTAAAAATTTGTACCTGGTAAATTCAAAGGAAACTCCACACTTCTTCAGTATATAATGTACGTATGTATGCATATAATATATATGCTACAACATGATATCTAGGTCCTCACAAATGCCCTTGGGGTATCTGAATAGACTGCACATCTTATCTGTTTATTAGACACACACATATATTATATATACCTACATACATATATAGATTAATTTATTGAAATTTATATAAATATTTAAAATAATGTTTTATTTTCTGTTATCAAAAATTTAACAGCTTAAACAATGCAATTTTTTTAATCTTACAGTTTTCCTTGGTCCAGCTTTCTTTGCTCCTGTCTCTGGTGCCTTGTGTCAGCTCACCTCAGCCACTGTACATGGTCCTTTCTAAAAGGCATGGGAGACACACAAGGTCAAGTAGAAAGTCAGAGAGAAACTAGGGAAAATTATAGTTTAAGTGTAAGAAAAAAATTAACAAAGGCTAAGATCTTGCTGTGGTGGCTTTGTGTGGACTAAATCTGTAACTATTTTATTGCTCTGTTTTCTTTCTGCAATAACCACTTGCAGCAGAAATGACCTGAAAATACTTAAAAAATCAAGTTAGAACTGGCTTTTCATTTCTCAGGAAAGCAGATGATAAGTATCAGGAAAATACTAGTGACATGGTACTAATAAGTGGATAAAGTACAAATATATGTAATTATTCTGTTTTCTATTTTTAATATTCAGATACACATAGCAGCTTTTTAAAATTTTGCTTTAAATATATATATATAGCTCTCACTTTTAGAAATAATTTTACTTCTGAAAATAGTTTTTGAATATAATGGTCAATACACCAGTATATCCATGTTGATTTCATATTCATTAAATATTTCATAAAATATAAATTTTAATCACTCTCAAAGTCAACACTGAACAATAAAGTAAGACATCACTCTTCTTGTAATTTATGTTTTTTTGGCTGTGTGATTATATTTCCCCTTTTTAATGAATGAAAGTGAAGTCGCTCAGTTGTGTCCAACTCTTTGCAACCCCGTGGACTGTAGCCTACCAGGCTCCTCTCTCCATGGGATTCTCCAGGCAAGAATACTGGAGTGGGTTGCCATTTTCTTCTCCAGGGGATCTTCCCAACCCAGGGATGGAACCCGAGTCTCCTTCATTGCAGGCAGACGCTTTAACCTCTGAGGCTTTTAATGAATCAGATCAGATCAGTCGCTCAGTCGTGTCCGACTCTTTGCGACCCCATGAATCGCAGCACGCCAGGCCTCCCTGTCCATCACCAACTCCCGGAGTTCACTGAGACTCACGTTCATCGAGTCAGTGATGCCATCCAGCCATCTCATCCTCTGTCGTCCCCTTCTCCTCCTGCCCCCAATCCGTCCCAGCATCAGAGTCTTTTCCAATGAGTCAACTCTTCGCATGAGGTGGCCAAAGTACTGGAGTTTCAGCTTCAGCATCATTCCTTCCAAAGAAATCCCAGGGGTGATCTCCTTTAGAATGGACTGGTTGTATATCCTTGCAGTCCAAGGGACCCTCAAGAGTCTTCTCCAACACCACAGTTCAAAAGCATCAATTCTTCGGCGCTCAGCCTTCTTCACAGTCCAACACTCACATCCATACATGACCACAGGAAAAACCATAGCCTTGACTTGACGGACCTTTGTTGGCAAAGGAATATCTCTGCTTTTGAATATGCTATCTAGGTTGGTCATAACTTTCCTTTCAAGGAGCAAGTGTCTTTTAATTTCATGGCTGCAGTCACTATCTGTAGTGATTTTGGAGCCCAAAAAAATAAAGTCTGACACTGTTTCCACTGTTTCCCCATTTATTTCCCATGAAGTGGCGGGACCGGATGCCACGATCTTCGTTTTCTGAATGTTGAGCTTTAAGCCAACTTTTATTGGTGACAAAAAGTGAGATTTCAATATTTTATAGTTTTGTTAAACTATAAATAATACAAGTCTTCAATGGTAGAATTGCTCCTAAAACCTGAACTTTTAATATCACATAGCTCTCAGGCAAATAAAGGCACCTATTAAATATTATTTAATATTATCTATTTTAATGAATAGATAATATTAAATTAAAATAATATTAATGAATAGATAATAAAAATATTAGTTCACACTAAATTGTTTCTACTACTTCTAGTTCTAAATGCTTCCCAGGTGGCACAGAGATAAAGAATCTGCCTGCCAATACAAGAGATGCAAGAGATACAGGCAGGTTTGATCCCTGGGTCAGGAAGATCCCCTGGAGGAGGAAATGGCAACCCGCTTCAGTATTCTTGCCTGGAGAATTCCATGGACAGAGGAGCCTGGTGGGCTACAGTCCATGGTGTTGCAAAGAGCTGGACACAACTGAGTATACAACTTACATTCTCTATTTTCTACATCCTCAGTACGATTTTTTTCATTGCTATAATAGAGTCTGTAGTATCCTAGTTTTCTGCTACTACCCAATATTTTACCTTATGATTCAAATTTGCATTTTGATTCTCTCTATAAATCTGCCATTGTTGAGGTGGGGCTGGGTTTGGAGTGATGATGGTGCATAGACAGGAAAGAAGTTTGAAAAATGCTTATACCAGTGGAAAATTTCCTTCTTTGCTCCAAGTTTGAGGTTGTCTGAGGCATTATTTCCAAGTCTAATACTAGTTTCCTGTCAGAGTCATTTACAGCTCAAAGCCATGTTTCTTTGAGAATTGTGATTTTTTTTTTTTTTTTTTTTGAGAATTGTGATTTGAAATTTTTTTACCTTAAGTTTCTTATGCATGTTGAAACCCAGATTCTAAATATGTAGAGTGTAGTAGTGGCTTCTGTTGAAGGGTTCCAGTGTGCTCCTTAAAAGATACTGAGGTTTCCACATAGAGGTTATACCCAAATTATGAATATTCAAATTCTCTTTTTAGGCTTAATAACCTCACTCTCTGGAAAAATTCCCACAATATCAAATGAGAGGCAAATGACCTAGAATGATGTCGTAAGTGACTAGCTTTCCACACTTGCTCTTCCTCATACCCTCATCCCTGCCTGCCCCCTCCCGAAAAGGGTTTTTCCACAGCAAGTGTGACCTGGTGGGTCTGCTGTTGGTCCAGGTGTCAGCTCTGGCAACTCCCTCTGCAAGTGTTTCCTTGCAAGTGGTTACTGGACCTGATTTTAAAAACTGCCACCCTGGTGATCAGAGTTGAGTCAAATTACTCTCCATCTCTGTGGACACTATTCTATGGTTGATATTGGGAGCTAGTATGATTGAAAAGGTTCTTCACTTGAAAAACAAACAAACCTCTTCCATTTAATAGCTAATTTAAACGCAAAGCTTTATAATTTAGCCTGTTTCTAAGCCACTGATTGCCTGTATTATTCCCATTCTATTTGTTATTGGAGACTCATTCGTTGGCTATATTTTAGTTATTTTTCAAACTGCACATTTATGCTGATTGGGTCACTGATCTTTCAATGAGTCATCTAAGGATGCTGGAGGAAACATGCACTGCTGATCATTTCCCTTTAAGACAACTTTGCTTTGGGGGCTGAGCAAATATGGGCAAATTAAATGGTACAGAGCAATAAAGTGAAAGTGGCAGGAGAGGAGGAGGAATTTTGCTGTTTTATTCTGCTAGGTAATGCAGTTTGTCTTAGACTAGGATGTTCAAGTATATACTGATAGCTACCAAGAAGGGCAATACTAAGAAAGAAAGCAAGTGTATTAAAGAAGCAATACATAACTGTGTTTGTTCTGACCTTGTAAGACAGGAAGAGGATGCTGAAGTAGATGCTGGAAGATTTGTGTTCAGGTTGAGTATAAAATTTATTAGTGCTGTGATCTGGATGAAAGAATCATGTTCATGGACCTAAGTGTTCTTCTCTGTCTTCAGTGCTCTATTTGTTTATGAAAAAATTTGAAATAAAATAGTGACGATTGAGGTAAAAGAATACAGTGTATTTTTTAAAGTGAAATAGGCGCCTGGTAACAGTTAGTTAGAGAAAATGAGGTCCATTCCCTACAAGGAGGTTTTGCGCTTGTATAACCAGAAGGCTTCACCAATTCTGAGGATTTCAACACATTCAATTATGGGTAATGTAACTTGGGCACTCACTCTGTCCTTCTTAAACAAATGCCACATTTTACCACTTGGCCTCCATGAATAGAAACTCATTTTCAGTGTTTATGTTTTTTTTTTTTTAATATATTGCTAGCATTTTGTTCCTCTATTTCTGAGAAGTTAAAAATGACTACTGGCTCAGGAAATAGTCAAGGCTTTACTGTGTTCTTCTAGCCTCTGCAGGTAGGTGAGGCGAGATTAGGATGGTAGGAGGCTTAGGAGGGTGGAGCGGAAACCATCAAATTTTCCTAGTGCCGTTTCAAGTTTATTTGCCAAGAGCTCATAGGAAAAAAGTTTCTCTTCTATGTCCCTTTGTAAATAGACTTAGTCTTCCTTTGCTTTCCTAATGTCCTGGCTAAGCTAAAATACCACAGTAAACAAGGAACACATGTAAGGACTCCGTCCGTATACTCCAGACAATAACAACCACTGTGGCAGGTGTCAAAGAATACGAATTGCGGAGTAAGCCAGGACTGACTCTGCACAGGCCCCAGCGTGAGATGTCTCATTTGTGAGCCCAGGTTTGTCTCTAATGTCCTGCTGAATATTGGGGTGGGGTGTGGCCATCTGTTTCCTTTAGGGAACAGCACCTAAGCTGTCACATAGATGTGATGTATTTTTTGAAAGAATCTGAAGATATAAAGAGGAGAGTGATTGAAATGAAGTAGCATAGCATCTAACAGTAAAGGAAGTAACCAGAAAGCGAACTGATAGATGGGAAGAAGTGTTAAAGGCCCAGAGGAAAGGCCAAGAAAGCCCATGATAAGGGGTCAGGTTATCATGAGAGCCCAAAGGGTTGAGATTATGTCAGGAAGTGGGGTGTTGACGTCTAACATTGCCAAGGTAGATCTGTTCCAAAGTAGACTAGGTCCAGGACGTGGCAAGGCAACAGATGAGCAATGGATATCATGGAGGTGGAAGTCTATGGTGATAAAGAGGTTAGGAACCTGGAAAGTAGAAAGCTGTATGTAGATCTTGAGGTCAAAGGATGGATGGGAAACGATGAGGACCATGACTGCAAGAACTCCTCAGTGACAGAGGAGGAGGAACCAGAAGATCAGAAAGGAGAGAGGCAGACATGACCCCATTGCTGTGTCTCTCCCCACATCCTTGCCATTGGTGATTATAGCCCTTCCCACCTTCCCACCCCAAAAGACATCTCTTCCTTTCCCCTTGCATTTGTGTTGGTCTTATAACTTGTATCAGCAGACGTACAGAGAGTGATGGAAATGGTGGTTTGGAACCTGGGCCTCAAAAACCTTGAGTGCCTCCACCTGTTTCCTTCCTGGTTCTTCCCAGCACCCCAAGCTAGTCTGCTGGCCTTGTTCACATGGAGCAGAAATATGCTGTCCCGCCTGAGGTCGGCCTGGTCTAGCCATACCTCCGTCATTCTGGCAGCAGGAATGAGTCCAGCTGAGACCAGAAGAAAACCCCAGAGGAGCACACTCCAAATCTCTGCCCTGCAGAATTATGAGTTGTGTAAATGATTCTTGTTTCAAGCCCTTAAGTTTGTTATGCAGCGAAAGCTAGCGTGTGAAAATGACTATGAAAAGGAAGAACAGAAAACAGCAGAGCTGAATGGCATGAGCCTCAAAGAAATCTTTTCAATAAAGGCGCAGATTATAATATGCTTGCTAAGTTGCTTCAGCTGGGTCCAACATTTTGCAACCCTATGGACTGTAGCTGGCCAGGCTCCTCTGTCCGTGGAATTTGGAGTGGGTTGCCGTGCTCTCCTCCGTTAGGTCTTCCTGACCCAGGGACTGAACCCACATGTCCTGTGTCTCCTGCATTGGCAGGCAGGTTCCTTACTACTAGCACCAGATTATTACAGTCGGTCTCTAAGATTCAGAGAGGCACAGCGTGATATTTGAGGGCATTTATTCTACCTCTTGTGTGGGATATTAGGGGGAGTGTTCAGAAAATAAAAACTAATGTGTTTCCTAGATTTGGGGAACTCCAAATACATGTTCAGTTACACAATCACTCACTAAAATCTTAAATCAGTTCTCATATTTTATATATGATGAGTGAGATTTATGAGAAAGTAAATAATTTATAATTAGCAAGACCTAGCCCTTCATCTGAATTGGCCTCTGTGTACAGATTTTCAAAATTTGTCAGATTCCCTCCAACTAATTGTTCTTCTGATGCCCCACTCAACTAATTGTTCTTCTGATGCCCCACTCATAATGACCTCTCTTCTATTAGTACTAATCTCACTAATGTTAGACATCATGTCTTATCCTTTGTTATTTCCCCATAGTACTTAGTACCGAGTATACATGTATACATGCGTGCGTGCATGCTCAGTTGCGTCCGACTCTATGGACTGTAGTGTGCCAGGCTCCTCTGTCCGTGGAATTCTCCAGGCAAGAATATTGGAGTGGGTAGCCATCCCCTTTTCCAGGGGATCAAACCTGGACCTCATGCATTATAGGCAGATTCTTTGTCATTTGAGCCACCAGGGGAGCCCTTAGAAGTAGGTTACAAATTAGAAAGTAGTGAAAATATTAGAAATGAATAAGATTTATTTTTGTAAAAATCTTAAAACAACTATTCTATTATCTTGCTTGGCAGAAGTGTTTTAGCGTCAGTGATGAATGACAGGACGTTGATGACCTAGAAATTATTTCTACCTGATATATTTCATTCTCTAGAATCTGTCATTCTCTATAATGTACCTTATCAGGCCACTATATGGTACATGAACTTTTCTCAGACTGTTTGATTATGAATTCAGTTGATTAAAATTATCATAATTATGACCATTTTTCCTTTCAGAAAAAAATCTTTTCTAAAACCTATCTCTTCAACCTTGGCTTAATTTATCTTGGTTCAGGTCTCCTGGGTTTATGCTGATTGACCACTTAGCTCTCTAGTGTTGATCCAGTGTATAACCAGAGAGTGAAGCTGTGTCCTAATTATTTATTTCTATAAAAAGTTAATGCATATGTTCTTGTATGCAATGCACACCTGGACTTTGCTGTGTGTTTTTCCAGGTACTGTATTGCCTGAAGCCTATCTCTGAAATCTGTAGCAGTACAAACAAAAACACACAGGCCATCCTTGGGTAAATAAATAGTATTCATGAACTAATGAAGGCTTTCTCACCCAGACCTGTTTTCCCAAATGCGTTCTTCCAGCCATGGTCTTAGAGCCCATCCTTGTAAGTTCATTACCAGATCTGTCCTTTGATCTTAGGGGAGTAGCTTCTTAGGGAAATGAAATATGGTTCCCTTCTGCCAGTGGAATAAATAGGATACAGGACAGAGAAAAACAACATGACAAGGGGCTCATCTGCAAGATGTCAGAATCTCAGGTCTTGAATCCTGGAAGAAAATTAGTGGTTGTCTGGACTGAATATGTTCTGCATGCAAATACGGCTAGGTTTTTCCTTTTATTTGTTTGGAGAATTTCAAGAAATGCCAGTCTTTGCTGACATGAATTCATAAGGTTTGGCAGTGAGTGCACTACTGTTCTTGCCAAAGAAGACTGCTTTTTCCCACTTTCCATTTGGCTGTGGTTGTGCTGGACAAGTGTGCCTCCCAGGGGAGGAGAGGGAGTTGCAACCTGGTGGCTCTGTCTGGGCACTTGGAGCCCTGGGCCTTGGTCTGGGAGAGCCCTGCTCTCCTTCTGGGAGATGAAAGGGAGAGAGCTGATCAAGGGGAAGACATGTGAGGGCACCACTTAGCAACAACTCTGGGGACAAATGAACAACCAGAATGTTCCAGGGTACACTGATCATTAAAACTGGGTATTTTGTCTGCAAGACAATTAATTTACTCATTAATCACCCAGCCCAACTCAGAATCCAGGACTGAGTGTTTTTGAGTTGATTAAGCAGATGCAGATATTGATAAGTGAAAGACTTTAAATAAAATTTTCCAAGGAAACAACTTGTGAAGTTGAGCACAAGCATTTCAACTTGGGATGTGCCACATAGGGAACACAGAAAGCTAGTCATGTCAACTCTTTGGCTCATGAAGGCTCGTGCCTCTGACTCAGCAAGCCTTCTATATTTTTTTCTTTTCTTTTTTTAAATTAAACTATAGTTGATTAACAATGTTGTGTCAGTTTCAGGCGTACAGCACAACGGATATTTATTTTTCAGATTCTTTTCCATTATAGGTTTTTAAAAAATATTGAGTATAGTTCCTTGTGCTGTATAGTAGGTCCTTGTTGTTTATCTATTTTAAATATAGTAATGTATATATGCTAATCCCAGTCTCTTAATTTATCCCTCCCCCATCTTTCCCTTTGGTAAACCTAAGTTTGTTTTCTATGTCTATGGGTCTATTTCTATTTTGCAAATTCATTTGTACTTTTTTTCAGGTTCCACCTATAAGTGATATCATATAATATTTGTTTTTCCCTGTCTGACTTACTTCACTTAGTGTGATAATCTCTAGGTCCATCCATATGACTGCAAATGGTAATATTTCATTCTTCTTTACAGCTGATACACACACTCACATATACACATACTACACTTCTTTATCCATTCATCTGTTGATGGGTGTTTAGGTTGTTTTCATGTCTTGGCCATTACAAGTAGTGCTGCTATAAACATTGGGGTTAAAGTATCTTTTTGAATTAAAATTTTCTCCAAATATATGCCCAGGAGTGGGATAGAAGGATTATACAGTAACTCCATTTTTGTGTTTTTTAAGCAATGCTCCTAATAACAGATATTATTTGAGGAGCAAACTCATGTAAGTTGTTGGATCATATGAAGTCCAATTTTAAAATTGCCCAATGCCAAAGCATATCCAGATTTATAGATTGAGTGACATCTGGTCCCATCACTTCAAGGGAGATAGATGGGGAAACAGTGGAAACAGTGTCAGACTTTTTGGGACTCCAAAATCACTGCAGATGGTGATTGCAGCCATGAAATTAAGACGCTTACTCCTTGGAAGGAAAGTTATGACCAACCTAGATAGCATATTAAAAAGCAGAGATGTTACTTTGCCAACAAAGGTCCATCTAGTCAAGGCTATGGTTTTTCCAGTGGTCATGTATGGATGTGAGAGTTGGACTGTGAAGAAAGCTGAGCACCAAAGAATTGATGCTTTTGAACTGTGGTGTTGGAGAAGACTCCTGAGAGTCCCCTTGGACTGCAAGGAGATCCAACCAGTTCATTCTGAAGGAGACCAGTCCTGGGTGTTCATTGGAAGGACTGATGGTAAAGCTGAAACTCCAATACTTTGGCCACCTCATGTAAAGAGTTGACTCATTGGAAAAGACTCTGATGCTGGGAGGGATTAGGGGCAGGAGGAGAAGGGGACGACAGAGGATGAGATGGCTGGATGGCATCACCGACTCGATGGACGTGAGTTTGAGTGAACTGCGGGAGTTGGTGAGGGACAGGGAGGCCTGGCGTGCTGTGATTCATGGGGTCGCAAAGAGTCGGACACGACTGAGCGACTGAACTGAACTGAACTGAACATCTGAAAAGAGTTTCAGAGATTATCTACAGCTTCCTCCTCATTTCTTAAATTTCTTTTTAGTATTTATTTATTTATCATGACCAGAAAGTGTAACTAAAATTCACCTTCCCAACAATCTCCAAGTGTACAGTACAAAACTGCTAATTACACACATACTGTTTGCAGCAGATCCCGGAGCCACCCCAGCTCTTCATGACCAAAACCTGACAGGAAAACCTGCCTCCTTCGCCAATTCCACTCTTCCTCATTTTTTCAGGAAATGATACTTAGACTATATGGGTTGGATCACAAAGTCAGATTCCTTCATAGCTAATACGGACAGAGCTATTGTTAAAATCAAGCTTCCTTGTTCATCTGAAGTCACTGTGATTCCCTTAACAATAGCTCAGTAAAAGAAAGAAATGGGTTTCTCTTTGTCTGATATGGATATTAGTTTTTGAAGGAGTATAGATCAGTATTGTGTTTGTGTGTGTGTGTGTGTGTGTGTGTGTGTGTGTGTGTGTGTAGGGAGATGTCAGTGTTACATATCTGAATATAATTATGTGGAGGAAAGTGAGTAAAAAGGAAGGCAAGATGTGAGGCAGTGTGGTTAGTGCACACCGAGCTGTAGGAAATGGAAGATTGTTTTTGTTTTCTCTTGCAAGATACTGGAGGCATCTTCATGATGAACAACAGTGGTCAGATCTCCTGACTAATAAATACTTATTGTATTCCCACTCAAGAAATGATGGAGTAGGGATTCTCAAAGAAAAATATTCCAACCGTCAAAGATCTAAGAATTCTGACTAGGATACCAAAAAACGTGTGTTGGTAGCTCAGTCATGTCCGACTCTTTGTGACCCCACAGACTATAGCCTGCCGGACACCTGTGTCCATGGAGTTCAACAGGGAAGAATACTGGAGAGGGCTGCCATGCCCTCCTCCAAGGGATCTCCCCGATGCAGGGATGGAAACCTAGTCTCTTACTCCTGCATTGGCAGGTGAGTTCTTTACCACTAGCACCCCCTGGGAAGCCCAGAATACCAAAAGGATAACTTTAAATATGTACTAAGCCTTTTAAAACGTTAGGAAAATATACAAGTCTCAAAACAAAGAGTGGGGCTGCATATCAGTGTGCTAATGAGGCACTGCAACCGCTTCTGTGAGAGTTTTTTCCTGTTGCCAAGTGCCACATACTTTAATGATCACACAGGGATCAAGAGACAAGGACTTGGTCCACATCATGGGTGGGGGAAATGGTACTGGGTTGGCCAAAAAGTTCTTTCGCTTTCCTCTGTAAGAGGTTGTGGAAAACCCAAACGAACTTTTTGGCCAACCCAATAACTGAGAGTCTCATAGACTTGGAAGGCCCAGGAAACTAAGCCTTTTATGAGAAGACATGGAAGAAAAATATTTTCTAAGCAAAGGAAGATTGGTTAATCTTCACCTTGACTCTGATGTAAAACAAAAAACATTCCAGATATCTGCTCTGAAAATTCACAGTGACAGTCTTAATCTCACAAAGGTCGGAAATTCCATCTGATACCACCTTTGTGCTCTAGTAAACCTCCAGCCTAGAAACATATTAATGTAGGCCAGGTGTGAGGCAGAAACACAGGGAAATTATCTCCAGAGGTAACACTACCCCACCCAGGTGCTTCAAGACTCCACTTATCGAAGTCATACCAAAACAAGCACTCGATCAAAAATTACAAAACACACGAAAGCAAGATATCACTAAGGAGAGATGGCCAGAAGACAGACAGAAACCCTCAAGGGCTTCAGATGTTGTAGTTAGTGAATACAGATGTAAAATAGCTAATATGATATGTTTAAAGAAATAAAGTGGGAATGTGGAAGCCTAGACATGGATATGAGACAAGTAAAAAATGACTAGGTAAATTAGAAAATTAGCAGATAGAAATTCTGGAAATGTGAGAACATAATATAAATTAAATCTCAATAGCTAGATTCCAGAGTAAAATTAGACTCTGCTGAAGAGAAAAGTCATGAATTAAAGTATTTGTCTGAAGATATTAAGAAAGAAGCATACACATTCAGACAGTACAATAGGGGAGAAAAGTCGAAATTCTTCACAAACAGACTGTAAGGATTTAACATGATTCTGATTAGAGCTCTGGAAGAGAAGAAAGAATGTGGGAGAGGAGTAGAATTTAAGAGGTAAAAAGATGGTGAATTTGCCAGAATTGGGAAATAAATTTATAATCAATCCAAAAAAATGTCAGGACAAAAAAACATTGGAAAAGCAAACAGAAATAGAAATAAAAAAGAAATAAATGTTTGTGAACTAAACTTGATAGCTAAAATTTTTTTAAAAATTAGGTGGATTAATAATAAAAATGAGTTAGATGTTTTCTATAACAGACACAACTAAAATAAGAAGTATATATTATTTTGATTGAAAGAAAATGACAGATTATTAAACAAAAATACTAGGCAAGTATCACACACAAGGAAGTTAAATAGGTATTTTAATATTAGACAAAATAGTCTTTGAAGCAAAAACATTATTAGTTACAAGTATGTCCAGTACACATGATAAATTACACTAGGAAGATAATTTATTTTATTTTTTTTTAATTTTTAGTTTATTTTTAAACTTTACAATATTGTATTGGTTTTGCCATATATCAAAATGAATCCGCCACAGGTATACATGTGTTCCCCATCCTGAACCCTCCTCCCTCCTCCCTCCCCATACCATCCCTCTGGGTCGTCCCAGTGCACCAGCCCCAAGCATCCAGTATCGTGCATTGAACCTGCACTGGCAACTCATTTCATATATGATATTATACATATTTCAATGCCATTCTCCCAAATCATCCCACCCTCTCCCTCTCCCACAGAGTCCAAAAGACTTTTCTATTCAGTGTCTCTTTTGCTGTCTCGTATACAGGGTTATTGTTGCCATCTTTCTAAATTCTATATATACGCATTAGTATACTGTATTGGTGTTTTTCTTCCTGGCTTACTTCACTCTGTGTAACAGGCTCCAGTTTCATCCATCTCATTAGAACTGATTCAAGTGTATTCTTTTTAATGGCTGAGTAATACTCCATTGTGTATATGTACAACAGCTTTCTTATCCATTCATCTGCTGATGGACACCTAGGTTGCTTCCGTGTCCTGGCTATTATAAACAGTGCTGCGATGAACATTGGGGTACACGTGTCTCTTTCAATTCTGGTTTCCTCATTGTGTATGCCCAGCAGTGGGATTGCTGGGTCATAAGGCAGTTCTATTTCCAGTTTTTTAAGAAATCTCCACACCGTTCTCCATAGTGGCTGTCCTAGTTTGCATTCCCACCAACAGTGTAAGAGGGTTCCCTTTTCTCCACACCCTCTCCAGCATTTATTGCTTGTAGACTTTTGGATCACAGCCATTCTGACTGGCGTGAAATGGTACCTCATAGTGGTTTTGATTTGCATTTCTCTGATAATGAGTGATGATGAGCATCTTTTCATGTGTTTGTTAGCCATCTGTATGTCTTCTTTGGAGAAATGTCTATTTAGTTCTTTGGCCCATTTTTTGATTGGGTCATTTATTTTTCTGGAATTGAGGTGTAGGAGTTGCTTGTATATTTTTGAGATTAGTTGTTTGTCAGTTGCTTCATTTGCTATTATTTTCTCCCATTCTGAAGGCTGTCTTTTCACCTTGCTTATAATTTCCTTTGTTGTGCAGAAGCTTTTAATTAGGTCCCATTTGTTTATTTTCGCTTTTATTTAGGAAGATAATTTAAAATCTGTATGCACTTAATATAACTTCTTAAAATATACAAGGCAAACATTAGGGAAATAAAAACAATAAGGAAAAATTCAGCATATTAAAGTGAATTTGTAACACAACCCTCAGTTTGGTGTATATAATTGGTAATTCAAGCAAACCACAGATGAGAAAGTTATAGAATATTTGAATGAATAAGTAAATAAATAATAATATTGATATAATAATCATCTTTAAAATATCATACTTGATATATGATTATAGATATTCTTTTCATACTTCATTTTAAAAATCAGATATAAAATCTTATAGGAAAGAAGAAGAAAGGTAGAAAATAAATGAGCTAGGAAATAAACAAAAAATTAGAAAAATTACAAGAAAAATATCATAAAGACTCAGAGGACAAATTTTAAAATAAGAATAGATATTAAGGAAATAGAGTACAAAGCTATAAAAGAAGGAAACAAAGAAGCTAAATTTATTCTTTAAAAGACTGGTGAAACTGATAGAAATCTGCTAAGATCAATATAAAACAGGAGAGTAGGCAATATAAATAACATTGGGAAATAAAAAAGAGGGACATAAGTGTAAATGCAACAGATTAAAATATAAGAAACCATGTACAAATTTTATGGCAATAAATTTTAAAACTTAGAAGAAAATATCTTAGATAAAATATAAATCACCCAAACTGACTCAACATGAAATAAAAAGTCCCATAATATAGAAATTGAACACTTTTTTCCCCAGAAAACAGCAGGCTTAAATGATTTTATAAGTATGTTCACCAAATATATGAGGAATCCATTATTAAATTTTAACCAAACCTTAAAACAGAGAAGGAAAAAGTAAAAGAGGATTCATGTCTCCACTCATTTTATGAGGTTTATATAACCATAAAGCCCAAACCAAGGAGGAATAATATGGGAAATAGCAACTAAATGCCAATCATTTTATGAAAATAGCTTTAAAAACCTAAAATATCACTTTAATATTCTTTAGCAAGTTACAAAATAATATTACCAACTCATTTACTTATATAAACTTCAATACTGTATAAGACTGATTGTTTAAAATATATGTATATTTAAGGTGGTGAAATTATTTCTTTAAAATGCAAGAAAATAAGCACAAAGTTTATTAACAATAATGGTATTCTCAAGGGAGGGGGTCACACAATTCAACATGCTGTTATATTTTATTTCTCAAACCAGGTGGTATATATGGAGTTGCTTATATTGGACTGAATGTATATAAACCCTTTTGAAGTATATATTGTTTTCTTTATATATGAGTTATGCTATGTAAACCTGCTGCGATTGATGGGGTCGCAAAGAGTCGGACACGACTGAGCGACTGATCTGATCTGATCTGATGTAAACCAAAAACTAGAAGACACAATAGTAGACAAAGCAGGTGTATTTTCTATCTTTACTGGTTGATAAATCTAAAAAATGGACACTAGCACCTCTAAATATTGTGTGACTAAAAGATACATGAATCTTCTTGGTGGATTAAAGACATAATAATAAAATTGAATGAACATCTATATTGTCCTAAGGTGAGAAATTAGCCTCACAGAATAGAGACCCTGAGATTCTCACTTTATCTTCTCTGAAATTGCAACATTGACAGATGATCAGGGAGAACAACAAAAGTGAATATTCAGTAGAGGGTTTTACTTAAGAGATGATGGAAAATATTTAATATAAGCCCATTATCCAGGTTCAAATGTAGATCTTGGAGACCTAGATATTTCTTCAAAATAATTTTGTCATAAAGTTTAAGATTTGATAGCAGTGCTGCTAAGAAGAAAAATTTGTATGGGAGGGTAGGAAGGGGAAGCTTATCTATATTGTTGCCAAAATTTCAATCTGTTAAAGAAAAAACCCTGTCTACTACAGGAAAAATTGACCATGTGTTATCTTAAACTAGAAACTATCAACACTCCAGTATTTTTTATAATTGCATTTACTACTTACATTAACTTATTATAACCTTAAATAGATTTCATCTGGAATAGTTTTTATTTGGCATCTCTCATAAAACTGTATTTATGCTGAATATTATTCCTTCTTATTTAATGATGTTGCTTTTCATTTTTATCAACATAAGTAGCTTCAGCAAATATGCTGAAGGAAATTTCTCATTATCACCAAATGTAATAGCTTGTGTGAAAAGGGGAGTCAGGAATGATGAACTGTTTCAACAAAGTGAATCATTTTGTTTAAATCATTTAGGCACGAGGTCCAAGTATAACATATGCCTTCAGGAAGTTTTACTCACAATATTTTTGCTCTATTGCCTGACTTCTGTAGTTCACCATGACTTAACCCTTCTGTTTCAGGTCCTGACTCTGCCTTACAATGAACTGGTTACTATTTGCATATAATGCAGTTTCAGGAACACTGAGAAGTACTGACTACTTAAGAACTTTTCTCTACTGGGATGAGGACATTGCTTGGCTTTGAGCATCTTCTTTCTTGTCTATAAGGACATAATATATGCAAAGGAGAACAATGACAGCCCATAATTTCTCTCTTTAGACATGGGCAAATCGGTTACAATATAGAGACTTCTAGCATAATTAAAAATTTTCCCTTAACAGAGTAAAAATTGTCTCGTTATCACTTCATGTGAACCAGTGGAAATACGCTTTCCTTCTGAAATTTTATAAGAACCCAATTTCCAACCAAAAGACAAAAGAGCAAAGCTAATTCACTTGCAGCCTCAACTTTCATCATTATAAAGAAAAATTGTAACAACCTGGAAGGGTGGGATGGGGTGGAGAAGTGGGAAGGAGGTTCAAGAGGGAGGGAAAATATGTATGCTTATAGCTGATTCATGTTGATGTATGGCAGAAATGAATATAGCATTGTAAAGCAATTGTCCTCCAATTAAAAATAAATAAATTAAAAAAAAGTAGATTAAAAAGCACAACCTAACTATATGTTATCTATAAAACCCTCATTTTAAATATAAAGACTTACAGACTAAAAGCAAATGAATGGAGAAAAATGTATCATGCTAACACTAGTCCAAAAAAAAGCAGGAGTAGTTATGTTAATTTCAGACAGAGCCGACTTCAAAGCAAGGAAAGTTATCAGGATAAAGAAGGGTATTACATAATGATAAAGAGGTCAGCTCAAGAAAACAAACATATGAACAACAACAGCAACAACACAAAAGAATAATAATAGTTTTTACTCTGTTACTGTATATATGTATAAAGTATTAAATAACAATTCTTTACAATAGTGTTCTAGCTAGGGTACTGGGCAGCATATCACAGTGAAATTTGATGAAAGATGAAAATTTTTAGATATAAGACTGATTCACTTCAAACTACCAAGATCATCAGAAAATATTGCCTAAAATTCAGTTTTAGGTTTTTAAAGTACATTTTAATTCTTTTTAAAATGCCTTGTGAGTAGTATAGTTCTTCATTTTCATTTGACTAGACTAGCTGTAATTCTCAGTGTCAGAGTTTACTGAGCACAGTCAATTAGGCAGATGTAGACTGACTTCTTGAGCTTGGCCTTGAGACAGGAAATGATACAGTGTGAGATAAACAAAGTAATTACAGTATGAGATACACAAAGTAGCGGAGTCTTTGAGACTATTGATGAAGCTGCTCACTAAACACACTGGCTTCTAAACCAGCCCAGTCTGTAGAGATCAGCTCTGTATTCTTGGCATTTTCTTGTCCATTTGGAAGCAAAGGATAGACAAGAGTAAAAAGGATATTTCTCCAGTACTTGCCTTCCAACAGAAAATGCAGTTTAAATATAAATGCATCTTCAGACTATTTCTTCATGAGCCAACTGTGTTTTGTTATATATTTCAATTCCCCTCAGGGCTACTTGGTTCATTTTCCTCGTAAAAGAATGAAGGGAGGGAAACGTTGTACCAAGCAGTGGCCTCACAGGCTTTTTGTGGGTGCAAGGCCAATTGTGCTTCCTGCCATCTGCCTCATTCCATCTCCTGGTGCTTGTTAGGAACCTGGCAGCCCTAGAGGCAGAAACCTGGCAGGTCTAGTTGTTGATCTGTAAGAGCTGCTTGATTTGCTAGCTTTGCCAAGCAAGTCTCCTGGGGTAAATACAGGAAAACTATTGAAACTCTAAACTGAGGAAAGTACAGGGTGAGAGCTTAAACTGAGAAGACTATTGAAACAGTGGGACTCCCCAAACCACTGTGGTCCCCAACCTTGTATCTTGATTCATTGTTGCCATTATGATATACATTCAGCAGCAAATACTGATCACAGCCTGTAGCCTGGATCAGGAGTTCCTGCCTCCCTGTCTCCAAAACCACCATTTAGAAAAACTGGATGTGAACCCTCCATTTACTTTTTTTGCTCAGAAAACCCAGATTCCTCTTTGTGGCATCCATTTAGACACCTTTCAAGTGACAGAAGAGCTCAGTTTTTCCCTTCAACTTGGCCTACGTTTGCTGGTCTTTACTAGTTGGGAATTTGTGTCATCTGCCTCTCATTTCCTGCCCGGGAGTCTCAGGTCCTCTACATAGAGGAACTAATACTGTTCCACTGACATCTTAAAATTGAGAAAGGAAAGGGAAGGATACTTCTAACTAAAATGTCCCTAAGAGAAACAGGAAAGGACATTGTCTTCAAACTACAAACAGTGTCACAGTAGTAGCAGTGACATTAAAAGACACTTGCTCCTTGAAAGAAAAAGTATGACCAACCTAGACAGCATATTAAAAAGCAGAGACATTATCTTGCTGACAAAGGTTTGTCTAGTCAAAGCTATGGTTTTTCCAGTAGTCATGTATGGATGTGAGAGTTGGACTGTGAAGAAAGCTGAGTGCCGAAGAACTGATGCTTTTGAACTGTGGTGTTGGAGAAGACTCTTGAGAGTTCCTTGGACTGCAAGGAGATCTAACCAGTTAATCCTAAAGAATATCAGTCCTGAATATTCGTTGGAAGGACTGATGCTGAAGCTGAATCTCCAATACTTTGGACACCTGATGGGAAGAACTGACTCATTAGAAAAGACCCTGATGCTGGGAAAGATTGAAGGCAGGAGGAGAAAGGGACATCAGAGGACCAGATGATTGGATGGCATCACCAACTCGATGGACATGAGTTTGAGTAAGCTCTGGGAGCTGGTGATGGACAGGGAAGCCTGGGGTGCTGCAGTCCATGGGGTCACAAAGAGTTAGACATGACTGATCACAACAAACTGTGAAAAATTATTGAAGAGATGGGAATACCAGACCACCTGATCTGCCTCCTGAGAAATCTGTATGCAGATCATGAAGCAACAGTTAGAACCGGACATGGAACAATGAACTGGTTCCATATTGGGAAAGAAATACTTCAAGGCTATATATTGTCACCCTACTTATTTAACTTATATGAAGAGTACATTATGTGAAATGGCAGGCTGGATGAAGCACAAGCTGAAATCAAGATTGCTGGAAGAAATATCAATAACCTCAGATATGCAGATGACACCACCCTTATGGCAGAAAGTGAAGAGGAACTAAAGAGCCTCTTGATGAAAGTGAAAGAGGAGAGTGAAAAAGCTGGCTTAAAACTCGACATTCAAAAACTAAACTCATAGCATCCAGTCCCATCACTTCATGGCAAATAGGTGAGGAAACAATGGAAACAGTGACAGACTTTATTTTCTTGGGCTCCAAAATTACTGCAGATGGTGACTGAGCAACTGAACTGAACTGAGCTGTAGAGGAAAGAGAGAAATCAAGAATGATTTCTAGTAGTAGCAGTGATATTCACAATCTAAGCATGTAATCATCTGAAATTCTAAGATTTAGATTTGCTGGTTGAGAACTTATCCAGAAAGTATTGGGTTGGCCAAAAAGTTTGTTCAGGTTTTTTTTCATAAGATGTTAAGGAAAAACCCAAATGAAGTTTCTGGCCGATCTAACAGTAAGTAGAATTTGTTGAAGTGGTTTAACAGCCTCACTCTCTATAGATCAAGGGTCATAATTATATCCTCAGATTTTATTTTTATACCCCCAAATTTTGAAAACCACTGCCTTTCTGAAGTTCTCCAGGTGAGACATCAGCATTACTGTACCGTGCTCAAACCCCAAATATCTCAGTGATGGCTGTTTTGTTTTGGACCAATTGCCCTGAGTTTCTCATCCTTCAGGTGCTATAAACCTGCCTGGCAGCAAGACCAGCAGCCTTGACATTTTTAGCTCACATGTCCAGGGAAGCCTCCTGACTTCCAGACTTCCTGCTGGTTAGACAGTCCACCGAGACACTCAGTTGCCATGTGCTCTGGAGGTCTGCTTCTCTCCAGGTTTCCTGAGTTCTCAATCATTTCAGGCTCAGAGACTTGCAGGATTAAACCCATCATTCCTCCCATCTTCCCACTTCTCACTCATTATCAGAAAAGCAAGACTCTCAGATGAATCGTGATCATGTAGACTCATGTACCCAATTCCCTGTGTAAATCACATGTCTACCCAAACTCCCAGACCTTTCTCCTGAAATCTTTCACTTATCTCTCTTGGTCTGTTAAAAGCAAATTCTGTTCCTCTAAGCATTCACTTCTGTTTATTATTCCAGTATAAACTTAGCTATTCCTTGAGGACACTCCTTCCCTTTAGGTCCTCAAAAAAAAAAAAAAAAAAAAAAAAGGTTTTTCTCCCTCTCTACCCTAATATTTCAAGATCTGCTTGTGGAGTTGATAGAATCCCTGCTTCTGCTGGTTACTTCCAAACTCTTCTGGCCTTTCAAAAACATAAGCTCATTTGAAGTGTTTGTCAGACTTTACCATTCCTTGTGTTCTAGCATCTCTTAGCCACTATCTTCCCCTTCCCTGAAGCATGGTGATCTCAGACATTCAGCTATATGTCATCTGATACTCTGGCCCCTTAGGTCTTTAGGTTTCTTATCCCTAGTGAACTTTTCTGTACCTCATCTCTGATGATGCCAAGGATCTCACAAGGATCCAGATCTGGTCATCACCAATGACAGCATTGCTTGTGAAGTCTTGATTTTGAATATGAAGAGTCCTGGACTCTCACCTTTTATTTTAGAGCATTTATTCTACTATAACCATTCCAGCATCATCATAGAAACTTCAAATTTGCTTATTCCTTTCGCTACCCATTATCATATCTTCTTTCCTCACTTCCATGTTTAAGAAAGTCTTCTTAGATCTCTTGTTGCAATCTCCTGATCTGCCAGCTCCAAATTTTGTGAAATTGTATGAAGTTTCTGTTTTCACTTTACCACCTTCTGGTATCTCTTCTAATCACTGCAATTGAGCCTTTGTCTTCACCATTCTACTCAAAGGAACTTTAATGAGTCATGAATGCTTGACAAAGCCAATGGTCTATTCTTTGTCCTTATCTCCGTTGCTCTTGTTAGTACTACAGACATTCATTTGAAAGTGTCACTTTGATCTGCTGGAGTACATGACACCATAGCTTCTTGCGGTTTTCTTTATAATTCATTGGTTGCTCCTCTCAAATCGTATGCTGGATAACTGTACTCTGCTGTTAAATATTGGTTTGCCCAGAATCCTGTCCTCACCATTCTCTTTTTTTAAAAAATAATTTTATCTATTTATTATTTATTTTTGGCTGTGCTAGGTCTTTGTTGCTGCACACAGGGTTTTTCTAGTTGCAGACAGCAGAAGCTACTCTTTTTTCAGTGCGCAGGCTTTTTTGCAGTGGCTTGTTGTGGAGCATGGGCTCTGGGGCACACTGGCTTCAGTAGTTGTGGCACACGGGCTGTCGTTGCAGTTCCTGGGCTCTAGAGCACAGGCTCGATACCGTGGCGCACAGGCTTAGCTAATCTGCAGCATGTAAGATCTTCCTGGACCAGAAATGGATGCCATGTCCTCTGCATTGGCAGGCGGATTCTTTACCACTGAGTCACCTTACCTTTCATCTTTGTATTATACTTTCTTTTTAAGTGATCTCAACCAGTCCTGGGTAATTAAATACCAATCATACACAAATGACTCTTCAATGTGTAGTGTAGCCTGGGCTTCTCTCAAGAGGCTCAAATTCATTTGAGACTTGTTTACTTGAAATTCTTTTATGTCACAGCATCAACCTGATCTAAACAAAATTACTGATTGTCTATTAAAACTTTTTATTACCAAATTCTCCATCTTAATAAACAATACTATTATTCATTCAGTATTTAAGTCCAAAAGCTAGAAATCATTCTTGATTTCTCTCTTTCCTCTACAGCTCAGTTCAGTTCAGTTGCTCAGTCATGTCTAACTCTTTGTGACCCCATGGACTGCAGCACCCCAGGCTTCCCTGTCCATCACCAGCTCCCGGAGCTTGCTCAAACTCATGTCTCTCGAGTTGGTGATGCCATCCAACTATCTCATCCTCTGTTGTCTCTTTCTCCTCCTGCCTTCAATCTTTCCCAGCATCAGGGTCTTTTCTAATGAGTCAGTTCTTCCCATCAAGTGTCCGAAGTATGGAGTTTCATCTTCAGCATCAGTCCTTCCAATGAATATTCAGGACTGATTTTCTTTAGGATTAACTGGTTTGATTTCCTTGCAGTCCAAGGAACTCTCAAGAGTCTTCTCCAACACCACAGTTCAAAAGCATCAGTTCTTCAGCGCTCAGCTTTGTTTATGGTCCAACTCTCACATCCATACATGACCACTGGAAAAACCATAGCTTTGACTAGACAGACCTTTGTCAGCAAGATAATGTCTCTGCTTTTTAATATGCTGTCTAGGTTGGTCATATCTTTTATTTCAAGGAGCAAGTGTCTTTTAATTTCATGGCTGCAGTCACCATCTGCAGTAATTTTGGAGCCCAGGAAAATAAAATCTGTCACTGTTTCCATTGTTTCCTCATCTATTTACCATGAAGTGATGGGACTGGATGCTATGATTTTAGTTTTTTGAATGTTGAGCTTTAAGCCAGCTTTTTCACTCTCTTCTTTCACTTTCATCAAGAGGCTCTTTAGTTTCTCTTTACTTTCTGCCATGAGGGTGGTGTCATCTGCATATCTGAGGTTATTGATATTTCTTCCAGCAATCTTGATTTCAGCTTGTGCTTCATCCAGCCTGCCATTTCACATAATGTACTCTTCATATAAGTTAAATAAGTAGGGTGACAATATACAGCCTTGAAGTATTTCTTTTCCAATATGGAACCAGTTCATTGTTCCATGTCCGGTTCTAACTGTTGCTTCTTGATCTGCACACAGATTTCTCAGGAGGCAGATCAGATGGTCTGGTATTCCCATCTCTTCAAGAATTTTTCACAGTTTGTTGTGATCTTTCCTTTACACCTTATATTTAACCCAGCAGTATATACCATTGGTTCTACTTTAAAAATCTATAATAAAATATGACTATGTCATCATTCTGCTACTACAGGTTTGGATCAAACCACCGCCATCTTGAAGCCGCAGCCTCTTATCCTCCTTGTCTTTGTTCACCTACTCCTTCACCTCTAAAGTCATCCTCCACCCTCAGGCTTCCCTTCTAGTGTGTACATTCTGTCCCTGCAATTCAATACCCAGTAATGGCTTTCCACAGAATGCAGGAAAAATCTTTGTTTGTGCCTTGATACTAACCTCATCTCCTTCCATTTTTTCCCAGAATTTATTATTCTGGCAACAATGACCCTAAAAGCTGCCTCAAACTTGCCGGTGCCATTCCTACATTAGGGCCTCCAATGTTTACTTCTCTTTATATGGTTATTCTCTTAATGATCTTCATGTGGTTTCCTCCTTGCTCATAATTCAAGTTTCTATACAAAGGTTGTATTTTCTAAAGGCCTTTCCAGACCAGTCCAGCTAAAAGGAGTAATTGCCAGTAATTCTGCATCACAATTCACAGCCCTTATCATTACTTCCCATAACATTTGCTACTGTTTGTGTTTATTAGTTGTCTACCGGCTGCTTTCACTATGAGGCAGCCCCCATGAGACTCTTTCCTGTGATTGCTTTTTTCCTCAGGAAATGCAAATAATGCCTGTACAAACACTAATAACAATAATGACAACAATGATAACAAAAATTTATATACTGTTTATATGTGCAAGGCTCTCTTTTAAGTGCTTTTCATATATCAAATCATTTAATTTTCACAACTGTTATGACCTATCTATTTTTTTTTATAGATAAGAAAAATGCACAAATTCACATAATTAAGAAGTTAGTAGAGGCAAGATTCAGGCAGTCTTGCTTCAAAGTCCAAACTCTAAGCCACTACTCTGTATTTTTCTGATTTATTGGCTGTCAGACTACCTCACTCTTGAAGTAAGGGTCCTGAAATTCATGCCCGCCCATATTTAATCTGACCAGTGCTTCACACCAGTCAGAATATCTCAGTAATACTATCTTTAAACTCTGTAAATGCAGCTTGATCAGTGTTTTTCAAACTTTGGTCTTAGGAAAATTCTATACTTTTAAAAAATTACTGAGGGGCCCCAAAGAGCTTCTGTTTGTATGGGTAGTACCCATTAACAGTTAGCATTTTAGAAATTAAAACTGAGGATTAAAAAAAAGTACCTATGTAATAATTAATTTAGAGATAATAATACAATTACACATCACTAAAATAATATTGTAATGAAAGTGAACTATATTGATAAAATAAAAGAAATATATATTGAGAAGCAAAGTATTATTGTACATTTTTGTAACTTGCTTTAATGTCTTCTTCCTTAGAAGACAGATGGATTCCCAAATCTGCATCTGTGATCAATCTGTTGTGACATTACACATCATGTAGCCTCAAGAGAACTTCATAGTCATTTGGGGGAGAATAAGAATGGAAAAAGAAAATGACTTCTTAGTTTTAAACACAAACAGTGTTTTGATACAGATCACATTTTGAGAACTACTTTCCTGAATTGAACTTACATATCACATTCCTGTTTCCTAATCCTCCAGCTTGTTTTTCACTAAGATAAATTACTAATTTGCATACTTTAATCTACATTTATGTTTACCACATTAGGAAATGGCAACCCACTCCAGTATTTTTGCCTGGAAAATCCCATGGATGGAGGAGCCTAGTAGGCTACAGTCCATGGAGTCCCAAAGAGTCAGACGTAACTAAGCGACTTCACTTTCACATTAGTTTTCATTATTTTTTCAGCTCAATTGTTCCTGTTTGGTAATGTCATTTAAGTATAGTCTTTGCTACTGCTAAGTCACTTCAGTCGTGTCCGACTCTGTGCAACCCCATGATGGCAATTAAATATTTTATAAGATATAAGCTTAATAATTGAAGTTGCATGAAAATTAAATAATCATGGCTTCCTTGGTGGCTCAGTGATAAAGAATTTGCCTGCCAATGCGGGAGATACAGGTTTGATTCCTGATCTGGGAGGATCCCACATACCTTGGAACAACTGAGCCCATGTGCCACAACTACTGAGCCTTTGCTCTAGAGCCTGGGAGCCGCAACTGCTGAGCCTACACGCCGCAACTGCTAAAGCCCATGTGCCTAGACCCTGTGCTCTGTAACAAGAGAAGTCACTGCAATGAGAGACCTGAGGCAGGGCTTCCCTGCTTTCCACGCCTAGAGAAAGCTCAGGCAGCAATGAAGACCCAGCACAGCTAAAAAACAAGTAAAAAAAAAAATTTAAATTAAATGATCAGTCTATTGGAATTCACTTGCTCATCCATGCAACAAATGCTAACAAAGTTATCATCAGGTGCCTGGTTCTGTTTTAGGTCTTGGGGTGCTTGTGAATGTGCATGCTTAGTCAGTCATGCCTGACTCTTTGTGACTCCATGGACTAGAGGCTGCCAGGCTCCCCTGTCCATGGGATTTTTTCCAGCAAGAACACTAGGCTGGGTTGCCATTTCCTACTCCAGGGATATATTCCTGATCCAGGGATTGAACCCACATCTCCTGTGTCTCCTGCATTGGCAGGCAGATTCTTTACTGTTGCACCACCTGCATAAGTGAACATATGTAGACAAAAGACTGTGCCCTTGTGGCAGGCATAGGCTATGTAAAGGAGACAGAGAGCAAAGAAAAGAAGATATGTTAGCAGCTCTTTTGCCTCTTCTCTGTTTGCTCATCTCTGTTTCCCTCAGACCTTAATTAAAAAGATGAAATCACTAGGCAACACTTAACCTGACTCCTGATTTTTGCTCTACTGAATGTACACAATGCCTCACCTAAAACCCCGCTGATTCCTTTCCTGGATTAAAAGGAGTAAGAATGAATAATCTAGTTAAAGAATGACTGACTCTCTACCCTCAGGTCCCCCTCAGCAAATTTGCAGGTGGCCATATGGGCAAGAGAGCATCCAAAGGAAGATCAGGAGAAGTCAGCAGTCTGTACACAATGGAAAAATGATGAAGAATCTGACCTCTTACCTTAATGACTGACTGAGATCGTTTCCCCCTTTTTCCTATAAAAACTGTCATGACTGAGCAGAATCTTCAGAGTTTACCTCTGGACAAGAGTCCACCTTCTCCCCAGATTGCCAGTGTTTCTGAATAAAGCACCTTTCCTTTCTACTGAAACTTGCTCCTTGGTCATTGGCTTTTGAGTAGCAAACAGCTGAACCTAAGTTCTGGAATAGATGTAGTATGTTCAAAGATGATAAATGAAAAAAGACAAATTGGAGCCTGTAAGGGAGATGTGGTATGCCTTTTTATGGAAAGGTGAAATTTAAACCTGAGTGGTGAAAGTTAATCTTATAGAGAAGGTGACAATGAGCAAAGGCTTGAAGAAGGTATAGTGTTACCTGTGTAGCTAACTGTGGGGAGAAAGTTCTATGAAGAGGGAGCAGCAGGGCAGAGGCCCCAGCAGCCCATGTAGCTGGTATTTGGTTTATAGCAGGAGGAGTGGCCCAGCACAGGGGAAAGTATTTGGCATGAAATCAGAGATGCCAGGCACCAGTTCTGTACGTCTTAACATGCTATTAATTTTTATTCAGAGCAAAATGGGGAGTCAGTTCTAGTCTGGATTTATTAATGTGTGCTTCATGAACTTGTACAAAATGCATAATTTTGTCTTAGGCAAAATCAAAATATATGTCTTAAAATCTCAGAATTAAGAAATTGTACCAGAAAATTTCTAAGTTTCTGACCAACTGTAATTCTGTGATACTGAGGCATTTTAAATGTAATAAAAGAAATACAAAACAGTGAATAAAAGCTAAAGTTATTAGTCACAAAACTGAAATTTCAATGAAGATATAGTTTAAAATGTGCAAATTAGAGAGACAAAATTAGCAATAGATAGCACAGGGATTCAAACAGTTAAAAAGAAAAATAAAGTCTAGTCTCTAATGAGGTGAACAGAAAGCAAATAATTGAGATGAAAGAATGTTACCGATGAGATTAATAAAGCCTATATATTATTTATTCATGTTTATCACAGGTAGAATATCATATCAATATCACATTTTAAAATATTATTGGGTCTTAAAATAAACTAAATGTCCTGTTTCACATATAAGGAGCTTGGAAGTCACCATTCCATTCGAATAAGTAAAAGCTGAACAGACTGAATAATCAATTCTTCCTGGATCCACAGGAGAGGGGAGGACATAGGGTAAACATCTGCTCCCAAGATGGAGAGAGACAAGCAACTACAGGGCTTGGCTCACCAGAGCAGACATCAGTGCTGGGACAGGAAATCTGCATTGTAATTTTACAAATTGCTGGAGGCTCAGTGTGGACAGTCTGAGAGTTAAAAGGCATCAGGCAAACTCAGTCTCAGTTAATACTGTGAGTTTTACCTCCAGGAATATAACCAGATTCCCATAGAAAATACAGGAGAAAAATCCCCCCAGGCTTCTTACTGGAGGAGGGGTAAAGAACCATTTTGAAATATGCCTGGATATTCTGTTCTTCTTACTAGGGGCTGCCCTAATGGAAAACTGGTTAACCAGAGCCTAACCCGCTGTGGGTTTTTCGGAGCCTAACTGACCAGAGAAGGAAAATACCCAACTCCAGCTCATTTTAGCCATCCTGTCTCACCTAAAGGGTGGGGCAGGGATTGGGGGCGGGAGGGGAAAACTGATAAATTCTTGTAAAGTTTGTGGTCCAGAGACACAGGTCACACTAAAAGGCTGAGACCTAACACAGGACTCTACAGTGTTTCCTTTCCTTCCACATTATACATCCACATCACTATTTATAACAGTTCCTTTTGCACAGTGCATCATGTTCAACTACTAAGAAAATTTTATGAAACATGTCAAAAGGGAAATACCACAATTTGAAGAGATAGAGTAAGTACCAGACCAAGGCATGGCAGGGATGTTGGAATTACCAGAGGTGGAATTTAAAACAACTCTGATTAATATACTAAGGACTCTAGTAGCTAGAGCACACACACACACTAAGAACAGATGGGTAATGTAGGTGGAGATATGTAAGCTCTAAGAAACAACCAAAAAAGAAATATTAGTGATCAAAAGCATTAAAACAGAAACAAAGAATGCCTTTGATGGGCTTATTAATAAACTGGACATGGCTGAAGAAAAGATATCTGGGCTAGAAGATTTATCCATAGAATCTTTGAAAGCTGAAGAGCAAAGAAAAGAGACTAAAAACAAAATAAAAACAAAAACAGAACAGAATATCCTGGGATTGTGAGACAACTGCAAGAGGAATCACACATGCATAGTGTGAGCACAAAGGAGATGTTACCAAATTTAGGTTCAGCAGCTTGCTGCTCCAAAACCAATAATTGAAGGGTAATTGTTGGTAGAAAGGAAAGTCAGCATCTAGGGGGGAGATGGACTCGTGTCCAGAGATCACATAAACATTCTTCTCAGCCATGACAATTTTTAAGGGGAAAAGGGGGAAACAATCTCAGTTAAACAGTAAGGTAGGAGGTCAAATTCTTTGTCATTTATCCATCGTGAGCCAATCAGCTGACTTTTGATCTCCCTTTAGATGCTATTCTGCCCCATGCTGTCTGCCTGCAAACTTGCTAAGGGGAAGCTAAAGGTAGATAGTCAGTCATTCTTTAACTGCTTGATTCTTCATTATAACTCCTTTTAATCCAGGAAAGGAATCAACAGGTTAGGGAAGGCATTGTGTATATTCAGTAGAGCAAAAATCAGAAGTTCGGTTAAATGTTGCCTATTGATCACATTTTTATAATTAAATTTTAAGGGGAACAGAAATAATATAAACAGGAAAGGGGCAAAAGCTGCTTACAAATCCCCACTTGTCAGACATCATTTCATTTCTATGGAATTAGGGGAGAAGATCATTATTCTATAACTTTTTCATGCTGACATAGGGCACCATATTTTCAGAGTGGAATATGTTGCTGTGGGTCTGTAGCAATCTCTTTGCTGACAATTTTAGTTACTTGCTTACATATGGGTAGAGCAAGCTACACTTATTCTAATGTCCACAAAAATACAGATTATTATGAGCAATAGTGTTAATCCCATTATTTCATTAGACATTGAATCTGTGACTCTATTGTCCTAGTCAATAACTGCTAGAGCCTACTCTTTTGTGATTCTGAGAGCCCTAGGATACTTCAGCTTTTTTATGAACAAGAGACAGAGGACATAGAAGGATCTATGTGTTTGCAAAGGGCCTCGCAGTGTTCAGCTCAGTTCCAAAGAAGGGGAGAAAGGAATAGAAGAGATTTTTGAAGTGATGACTGTTGAATTCCTCCCTCTCCCAAGTTAATGTCAGACATCAAACCACAGATCTAAGAAGCTCACAGAATACTAAGCAGGAAAAATGCCCCCCTCGCAAAAAAGCCCAAAACGATATCTTGTCATATCATATTCAAACTGTAGAAAATCAGCTATAAAGAAAAGTCTTAAAAGAAACCAGAAGAAAAAACTGTTTACCTATAGAGGAACTAAGGTAAGGATTATATCCAACTTTTCCTTAGAAACCATACAACAATGGCAACCAGTAAAACAAGTAAATAAAAGAAGTATTAAAGAAACTAAGATCTGAGGAACACTGGAGATTTTTAAAAAAATGTATTTAAAAACATGTGTTCCTATGAAGCCTTAACTGGCCTCCAAAATAATGAATTATTGATAAACTGTCGGCTTTCCATCAGGAAATTCAAACAAGCCTCCTGGGTCAGAGACAAGGATCTGTAAATTGGAGAACCTGTCAGTGGAATTATAGTTCATGATCAACATAGCAACACCGTCCAGCTTTTTGACACTTTTGCCTAAGACCTCGCTTGAGTAAAGATATATTACCACATTGGCTTCAGAAGAGGCTTAGAGAGCTCTTTACCAGTCATTTTTCTGTTGGAGTTTTCTGGTTATCACTTAGGAATTAAGGGATATTATTTAGTGTTCTCTCTTCACCGAGGATGAAAAAATCAGTGCTAACTCAAATATGCAGTAAGAGAGTGATGCTCCAGGGCCCAGATACTCAACCCAGAGTCCAGGAGGGGACAGCTCACAGGCTCACATGCAGGGTTGGCATCAAGGCAAAACTCTCTGGACTGTAAATCAAATTCCTAGCACCAGCTCCTGGGCTCTTCTGACTTTTACTAGCAAACTTCGGTCTTTACGTGCATTATGAAGTTTCACTTGACTGGAGGATTTTAGCCCTGATAAGTGTTCCTACTTGAGGCAAACACCTTCTCTACCTGGTTAAAGCTCCTGATAGATTCTCACTGACTTCACATCATGAATAATTATGATGAGTTTAATTCAATGTATTTTTATACTGAGTGTCTTCTATGTGCCATGTCATTCATGGCATAATAGAATATCCTAAAATTAATAAAATAAGTCAAACAGGAACTCAAATTCTAGTACTGCTCTGTTCAATGCAGAAACCACTACTCACACGTGGCTTCTGACACTCGAAATATGGTTAGTTCAAACTGAAATGTGCTATAAGTATAAAATGCACACTGGATTTTTATCAAATTAGTATGAAAAAAGAATATAAAGTATCAATATAAATAATTTTAGATTATATTCTGAAATATCATTTTGGATAAAATAAAATAATTATTAAATTAATATCTGCAACTCATGGGGAATCAGATATTGGAATTATGAGCCATGGCCTTTCAAATAAACTTTGTTAATATATTTGAGCCATCAGGTAACAAGAAGGAAATTTTCAGCTAAGGAATTTAAACTATAAAAAAATCAAATGGAAATTCTAGAATCATAATTCTTTTCATAAATTTCAGAATATGATAACTGAAATGAAAAACGCTGAAGCATGTATTCATTTAGATCCTCGATAAATACCCAAAGAAATGCCTACATACATGCTCCAAGAGAAACGTAGAAGAATGATTCTAACAGCACTATTCAAAATGGTCCAAAATGCATAAATGAATTGTAGTGTATTCACACAATGGTATAAAATACAGCCCTGAAAATCAATAGATGGATGGATAGATGGACCTCACATAGTGCTTTATGAAAGGATGTATACATGAAAGGATATGTCCTGTATGATTCCATTTATATCAAGTTCAAAAATAGTAAAAGTAATCTGTGGTGTTAGAAGTAAGGACAGACCTACCACTTAGGAGAAGAGAGAGGATCACGACTGGGAGAGGACGTAAGTGGGGCTTCCAAAGTGTTCTATTTCTTGATTTGGGTGGTGGTTACATAAATGTATTTGCTTAGTGGTTATTCCTCAAGCTACACACTTAAGACTGTAAATGTTTCTACATGTATATAAAAGTTTTACAATATAATAACATTTATAATAAGATAAATTTCAGCAAAATGTTCATTGAACCAAAGAAAAAACCTCCACTTCTTTTTACTTTTTTGTTGGGAGCCGCATTAGGCATTACTGACAAAATGGAGGCGTGGCCCCAACCCCCTCTCCTCATCTCGCAGGGACGGCCCCGGGATGAAGGAGTTAGGTCTTGTGATTCTGACTTGTTCTTTCCTTTGTTCAGCTGAGTTGACTGGAAAGAATGTTAAGGTGCTTGAGAGAAGCATGAGAAAGCACAAAGCCTTCTACAGTTGTGCCCAGAAAATAATCTATAAAATAACCATTGACATTTGTTCAAGGATCTTTACAAAGAATGTCCCAGGATGAGCACATAGGCCGCAGCTTGAGGCCATGGGAAGGATTATTATCTAAGACCTGTTTGTGAGGGGAATGTTTATGGCAAAAAGTTTGCTAAGTTTAGGGTTTAGGATTAATTAAGAATAGCTAGAAGCCTTTTTATTTTTTAATAAATAGCTAGAAGCTCTTTATTTTTTTGGGCTCCAAAATCACTGCAGATGGTGACTGCAGCCATGAAATTAAAAGATGCTTACTCCTTGGAAGAAAAGTTATGACCAACCTAGATAGCATATTAAAAAGCAGATGTATAGGACAGTCTTTTGGACTCTGTGGGAGAGGGAGAGGGTGGGATGATTTGGGAGAATGGCATTGAAATATGTATAATATCATATATGAAATGAGTCACCAGTCCAGGTTCGATGCACGATACTGGATGCTTGGGGCTGGTGCACTGGACGACCCAGAGGGATGGTATGGGGAGGGAGGAGGGAGGAGGGTTCAGGATGGGGAACACATGTATACCTGTGGCGGATTCATTTTGATATATGGCAAAACCAATACAATATTGTAAAGTTAAATTAAAAAAAAAAAGAAAAGAAAAGCAGAGACATTACTTTGCCAACATAGGTCCGTCTAGTCAAGGCTATGGTTTTTCCAGTGGTCATGTATGGATGTGAGAGTTGGACTGTGAAGAAAGCTGAGCGCGGAAGAATTGATGCCTTTGAACTGTGGTGTTGGAGAAGACTCTTGAGAGTCCCTTGAACTGCAAGGAGATCCAACCAGTCCATTCTGAAGGAGATCAGCCCTGGGATTTCTTTGGAGGGAATGATGCTGAAGCTGAAACTCCAGTACTTTGGCCACCTCATGTGAAGAGTTGACTCATTGGAAAAGACTCTGATGCTGGGAGGGATTGGGGCAGGAGGAGAAGGGGACGACAGAGGATGAGATGGCTGGATGGCATCACTGACTCGATGAACATGAGTCTGAGTGAACTCTGGGAGTTGGTGATGGACAGGGAGGCCTGGCGTGCTGCGATTCATGGGGTCACAAAGCGTAGGACACGACTGAGCGACTGAACTGAACTGAACTGAACTGAACTTAGAAGCCTTTTTAGGAGACAATGATCTTAAGATGCTAGGGGCAAACAGGATTTAGAAAGATAAGAAATAAACTGAGGAATGTAGCATGAGTTACAATGTAATCACAAGTTAAGTACAGTAAATCTGGGTTGGGGAAACTAAAAACATCAAACCTCTGACCTAATGCTTTTGTCAAACTATAAAAGAGAACCTGAAGCTTGAAATAAACATGTAGTCCCGTACTATGAGTCAAAGTTACATAATTGTCCGCCGATGTAGTCCCGTACTTTGAGTCAGAGACTACATCATCGTCCGCCTATGTAGCTCCGTACTGTGAGTCAGAGGCTACATCATTATCGCCGACATCATCCATCTCTTCAGGTTGAATCCCTGGCTGCTGGAGCTGTACTCTGGCACTTTTTAAAGATGGTTACTACAAAATGTGAGTGACAAATGTGACTTACATTATATTTCCATTGGATAGCACTGCTCTAAAGGAAAAAGTGAAGTCCTTCAGTCGTGTCCGACTCTTTGCGACCCCATGGACTGTAGCCTATCAAGCTCCTCTGTCCATGGGATTTTCCAGGCAAGAGTGCTGCAGTGGATTGCCATCTCCTTCTTCAGGGGAATCTTCCTGACCCAGGAATCGAACCCGGGTCTCCCTCATTGCAGGCAGACGCTTTACCATCTGAGCCTTTTTTCTAAAGGAAAAAAGGTTCTCATAAATCGTTAAGTAGGATCACGAGCTAGACCACACAAAAGCTATAATTGGGGTTTTCCAGGTGGCAAAGTATTAAAGAATCTGCCTGCCAATGCAGGAGACTCAGAAGACTCGGGTTCGATCCCTGGTTTGGTAAGATCCCCTGGAGAAGGAAATGGCAAGCCACTCCAGTACTCTTGCCTAGAGAATCCCATGGACAGAGGAGCCTGGTGGGCTGCTGTCCATGGGGTCGGACAGAGTCAGACATGACTGAGTGACTGAGTACAATATAATGGAAGACTAGGAAGAAGTCCAAAAAAGCATTAGGAAAAGATAAGATTTGTTTTGTGCTCTAAACTATGGGTAAATCTGAACTATAAAATACTTTATAATCTTTGAAGACTTAAATAATTTGTTTCTATCAATCTTCTCTTTATATAGTAGCTGCTGTCCTGTACCAAACCTTCCTCCCTCTCATCCATCATAAAAATTTCCCTTATGGTTTGGAAAATTATATTGCTGATGAAACACAGTGCCATTATTGCAAAGGATCATTTGCCCTATGATTTTGTTTTCATTTTTGAAACAATACTTTACTAAAGCCAATATGGATATTACACTATTTCTTCATCAATTGGAATTTCATTACATAACTGAGTTATCCTGGAGCCTCAGTATCAATGGCATACAAGCATTCTCTTACTAAATAAAAGAGAAATTTCTAAGGCTAAGAACCTAAAAACAGAGTTTCTGTTGCCATTTATAATTGTGAAATTTGCACTTTCTTCCTCAGTAAAATCACCACTGCGCTCTAAACTAGCCGTAATCTGCAATTGAGACTACTCACGACTCAGTCCTATTCTCCTGCATCTACTTCACTATATCAATGTTTGACAATTCACCATTTGGGCCAGGTCATATTAATATGAATCTTGGAATCCAAAGTTGCTAGATCTCAATTTTATTTTCAAAAACATGTTTTTTGATCCTTAGAAACTACAATATTTGCAGAAAATCACTACTTCGTAACTGTGAAGAAACTACAGAAAGCCAAGACCCATCTTTCTTTTATACTCCCCTCTGCTTCCTTCAGCACTTCTGAAGCCAACTGAAGCCAATCACTAGCAGATTTGTACTCATGAAAGTCATACAGAAAGTTACCCATAAACTCATGACACATGAAATAATATCGAATCCTGAAAGAACAGGAAGGTCCTACCTTAATACGAGTACACTGAGAGAGCATTTTTTCTTTTTCATGGGGATGGTCTTGATCCCTGTCTCCTGTACAATGTCACAAACCTCCGTCCATAGTTCATCTGGCACTCTGTCTGTCAGATCTAGTCCCTTAAATCTATTTCTCACTTCCACTGTATAATCATAAGGGATTTGATTTAGGTCATACCTGAATGGTCTAGTGGTTTTCCCACTTTCTTAAATTTAAGTCTGAGTTCGGCAATAAGGAGTTCATGATCTGAGCCACAAAGTCATCTCCCTGTTTTGTTTTTGCTGACTGTATAGAGCTTCTCCATCTTTGGCTGCAAAGAATATAATCAATCTGATTTCAGTGTTGACCATCTGGTGATGTCCATGTATAGAGCCTTCTCTTGTGTTGTTGGAAGAGGGTGTTTGCTATGACCAGTGCGTTCTCTTGGCAAAACTCTATTAGCCTTTGCCCTGCTTCATTCCATATTCCAAGGCCAAATTTGCCTTTTACTCCAGGTGTTTCTTGACTTTCTAGTTTTGCATTCCAGTCCCTTATAATGAAAAGGCCATCTTTTTTGGGTGTTAGTTCTAAAAGGTCTTGTAGGTCTTCATAGAACCATTCAACTTCAGCTTCTTCAGCATTACTGGTTGGGGCATAGGCTTGGATCACCGTGATGTTGAATGGTTTCCTTAGAAACGAACAGAGATCATTCTGTCGTTTTTGAGATTGCATCCAAGTACTGCATTTCGGACTCTTTTGTTGACCATGGTGGCTACTCCATTTCTTCTAAGGGATTCCTGCCCACAGTAGTAGATATAATGGTCATCTGAGTTAAATTCACCCATTTCAGTCCATTTCAGTTCGCTGATTCCAGGAATGTCGACGTTCACTCTTGCCATCTCCTGTTTGACCACTTCCAATTTGCCCTGATTCATGGACCTAACATTCCAGGTTCCTATACAATATTGCTCTTTACAGCATCGGACCTTGCTTCTGTCACCAGTCACATCCACAACTGGGTATTGTTTTTGCTTTGGCTCCATCCCTTCATTCTTCTTGGAGTTATTTCTCCACTGATCACCAGTAGCATATTGGGCGCCTACTGACCTGGGGATTCCTCTTTCGGTATCCTGTCATTTTTCCTTTTCATACTGTTCATGGGGTTCTCAAGGCAAGAATACTGAAGTGGTTTGCCATTCCCTTCTCCAGTGGACCACATTCTGTCAGATCTCTCCACCATGACCCTCCCGTCTTGGGTGGCGCCACACGGCATGGCTTAGTTTCATTGAGTTAGACAAAGCTGTGGTCCATGTGTTCAGATTGGCTACTTTTCTGTGATTATGGTTTCAGTGTGTCTGCCCTCTGATGCCCTCTCATAACAATTACCATCTTATTTGGGTTTCTCTTACCTTGGACGTGGGGTATCTCTTCATGGCTGCTCCAGCAAAGAGCAGCTGCTGTTCCTTACCTTGGACCAGGGGTATCTCCTCACAGCCGCCCATCTTGACCTTGAACGAGGAGTAGCTCCTCTCGGCCCTCCTGCATCTGCTCAGCCACCGCTCCTTGGACGTTGGGTAGCTCCTCTTGGCTGCTGCCCCTGACCTTGAAATGCAAAAAAGCAAAATGGCTGTCTGAGGAGGCCTTACAAATAGCTGTGAAAAGAAAAGAAGTGAAAAGCAAAGGAGAAAAGCAAAGATATAAGCATCTGAATGCAGAGTTCAAAGAATAGCAAGGAGAGATAAGAAAGCCTTCCTCAGTGATCAATGCAAAGAAATAGAGGAAAACAACAGAATGGGAAAGACTAGAGATCTCTTCAAGAAAATTAGAGATACCAAGAGAACATTTCATGCAAAGACGGGCTTGATAAAAGACAGAAATGGTATGGACCTAACAGAAGCAGAAGATATTAAGAAGAGGTGGCAACAATACACAGAAGAACTGTACAAAAAAGATCTTCACGACCCAGATAATCACGATGGTGTGGTCACTGACCTAGAGCCAAACATCCTGGAATATGAAGTCAAATGGGCCTTAGGAAGCATCACTACAAACAAAGCTAGTAGGGGTGATGGAATTCCAGTTGAGCTATTTCAAATCCTGAAAGATGATGCTGTGAAAGTGCTGCACTCAATATGCCAGCAAATTTGGAAAACTCAGCAGTGGCCACAGGACTGGAAAAGGTCAGTTTTCATTCCAAGCCCAAAGAAAGGCAATGCCAAAGAATGTTCAAACTACCACACAATTGCACTCATCTCACACGCTAGTAAAGTAATGCTCAAAATTCTCCAAGCCAGGCTTCAGCAATATGTGAACCATGAACTTCCAGATGCTCAAGCTGGTTTTAGGAAAGGCAGAGGAACCAGAGATCAAATTGGCAACATCCGCTGGATCATGGAAAAAGCAAGAGAGTTCCAGAAAAACATCTATTTCTACTTTATTGACTATGCCAAAGCCTTTGTGTGGGTCAATAAACTATGGAAAATTCTGAAAGAGATGGGAATACCAGACCACCTGACCTGCTTCTTGAGAAACCTGTATGCAGGTCAGGAAGCAACAGTTAGAACTGGACATGGAACAACAGACTGGTTCCAAATAGGGAAAGGAGTACATCAAGGCTGTATATTGTCACCCTGCTTTTTAACTTATATGCAGAGTAAGCACATGATGAGAGACGCCGGGCTGGAAGAAGCACAAGCTGGAATCAAGATTGCTGGGAGAAATATCAATAACCTCAGATATGCAGATGACACCACCCTTATGGCAGAAAGTGAAGAGGAACTAAAAAGCCTCTTGATGAAAGTGAAAGTGGAGAGTGAAAAAGTTGGCTTAAAGCTCAACATTCAGAAAACGAAGACCATGGCATCTGGTCCCATCACTTCATGAGAAATAGATGGGGAAACAGTGTAAACAGTGTAAGACTTTATTTTTTTGAGCTCCAAAATCACTGCAGATGATGACTGCAGCCATGGAATGAAAAGACGCTTACTCCTTGGAAGGAAAGTTATGACCAACATAGCATATTGAAAAGCAGAGATATTACTTTGCCAACAAAGGTCCGTCTAGTCAAGGCTATGGTTTTTCCAGTGGTCATGTTTGGATGTGAGAGTTGGACTGTGAAGAAAGCTGAGTGCCAAAGAATTGATGCTTTTGAACTGTGGTGTTGGAGAAGACTCTTGAGAGTCCCTTGGACTGCAAGGAGATCCAACCAGTCCATCCTAAAGGAGATCAATCCTGGGTGTTCTTTGGGAGGACTGATGGTAAAGCTGAAACTCCAATACTTTGGCCACCTCATGCCAAGAGTTGACTCATTGGAAAAGACTCTGATGCTGGGAGGGATTGGGAGCAGGAGAAGAAGGGGACGAAAGAGGATGAGATGGCTGGATGGCATCACCGACTCGATGGACATGAGTTTGAGTAAACTCCGGGAGTTGGTGATGGACAGGGAGGCCTGGAGTGCTGTGATTCATGGGGTTTCAAAGAGTTGGACATGACTGAGTGACTGAACTGAGCTGAACTGATACAGCAGCTTTCCCCAAGACATGCTTCCTCACACAGGCTATCATGAGATGGCCTCTAGCCAGAGGTTAGTAATCTATAGCTCCTTTTTATTTGATCTCATTTAGGTATTTCAGATAATGCATAGTTAGCCTCTCATCATATTATCCACACAAAAAGAGAATATATTCACACTGATCTGTTGTCTGCTTGTTTCTTCTCATGCTATTTGGAACACATCATCTGCTTCTTCTTTTGCTCTCTAACCTTCGGTTGACAAACGTCACTAGCTCCGCCTCATGTGGACTTATCTCCACCCCACCCCACCCTATCTGCTTTACTCCAGTATCTCATAGCTTGTCCCCATAATTAGTGACCCCAAAGCAGTGGTGCTCTCTGTGACTCTCAAGATAAGTCAGCAGCCTGGAATGTAACAATCTCCAAGTAGGTGGATGCATTATTTATGGCTGTAAAATATTAATCAAGTAACAAAACACAGCAAGTCTCCCTAGTGCC
Source organism: Bos indicus x Bos taurus (assembly GCF_003369695.1). NCBI lineage: Eukaryota > Metazoa > Chordata > Mammalia > Artiodactyla > Bovidae > Bos > Bos indicus x Bos taurus. Next base: position 55,652,737 of record NC_040088.1, read on the forward strand.
AGTGTCGTGGAGATGATGGTTCTGGGAATTGCACTAGACTGTGTAGCTGGGTAGAAGCAGGTGGCAGAATAGAGAGGAGGAGGCAACAACTTCTGACAGCTTTCCTTTGTGTCCGATGCTGCCCATGCGAAAATCTCCCTTTCATCCATTTGGAAACATGGCAAGTAAGTGGGAGTAGGCTTCAAACAGTCATCCCTCTAACTCTTATCCACAAACCCTTTTCTTTCCCTTTATCACCTATTAGTAAGTACACTGAAGCCCAGATTTGTGTATTTTTGGAAAGTGTGTCCAGAGTAAGTTGAGAGATGAATACAAAGGCATCGATAAAGAAAGAACCTAGGCCTCCCTTTGGACTTCGTATCCTCAGGCAACAAGCTGAGCTCAGGAGGTGATTTTCCTCATTTCACAATAGCCTTGGAAGTGGTGATGACATCATGGACATCTTCCATCTCTGTGCTCTGGTTTGAATTTGTTTCCATTTGAGGCCAATATTAGGTCAAATTTCCAATCTTCAGACTTTCCATTTTTAGCAATAAAGACCAAGTTTTACAATGTCTGTTTTGTTCAAGTTCTTCCCTGAGATGATCCAATACCTAGTACATCTGGACAACTAGAATTGCTTAATCCCACTGATTGAACAAAACAAAAAATGTTCTCATATTTTTAGGCACAATCTATTAATTTATTGGTTTGGGCTCCTTAGAGTTGTTCAAGTAAACTATTTGGCCTTAGCACATGTCTAAGTTGGAGTACAAGTAAAATTATCTCCAGGCTGAAAGTCCAAAAAATGAAGCTGGTGGGGTTTTGGCTATTTTCCAAAGCAACAGAGTGGTGTGGACACTGCACTATTAGTAGTGTGGATAAATGTAGCTAATAATAAGTTTTAAATCTGTGTGACCTCCATGCAAACCATGTTTTGGCAACCAAACAACTTCTCAAGTCATCAAATTGTAATACTGTGATGCAAGCTATGAGCATACATTTCCATCAGATGATCCTTGATGCTTCATTAGAATTCTTGCTCATTAATGAGGTTTAGAGTAGAAGGAAATTTGAACTGTAGAAATAGGAGTACAGTATATAAAATGCAGAGAAAATGTCTCCACTATTTTATTTCTAATTTTAGTTTAATTTTCTTATTTCACAGATAAGAAAATTAAAGGCCACATTATCTGACTAACATTCCACAAATCCCCAGAGCTCAGAGAAAATACTGAGTTTCTTGGGCTTTTTATAATACTTAGCTCCTACCTTTCAGAGTAAACATTCAGGAAACATTCCTCAAATTGAGTTGAATTCACGATGAAATCCTTGTCATTGAATTTTCTTATAAATACCTAGGCAAATTCACAGTGAATATTTGCTTTTATAATCAGTCCTTCAGTATGTTGACACTGATTTCTCACCATCATAATTCTATTAAAAACTCTTTGTAAAAATAAAGATTTTTTGAGAGTAAAAAGTAAAATATAGTTGTATATATTTTACTAATACAATTATGTAAAGTTTAAAAATAAAATAAAATTAGAAAAAAAAAAGAAAGAAAAAAAAAAAAAGTAAAATATATAACACAGTGTTTAACCTCAGGAAAATTATTGTGCAGAATACTGAATAAAAAGCAAGCAGTTACCCTCTCAGTTCAAAATGTAATATCATGCATTAGCCTTTACATTACATTGTTATAAAAATGTTGCATTACAGATTCCATAGGAATTAATAATGGCCTTGAAAATAAACTGGATTGTTTCTTTTCCCTGGCTTCCCTTGTAGGTCTTAAATGGCATTTCTGTCCTCACAGTCATCATTTTCAGTGAATAAACTTGTCTAACATCCAAGAATTACTTTGGGGAAAGATACTCTATCTATGAGATTGAATTTTTTTTCCCCCCAGAAGACAGGAAATTGGATTATCCAAACCACTGTTATTCCCATTACAGCTTGGCCTTTTTTTCTTTGGTGTGCTCTTTGTGTCTGCACTGTTCTAATGAGCTCCCCTATGGAGGATGAACCGGATGCTGTCAAGACAATGCTTCCTTGGGAAGTCAAACAAACCGGGAGAAACTCCTAACCATAAAGATGATAAACTCAGATATTACCCCAGCACAAAGAATTGGAGGAAAATCATTTCAATTCTACATATGGCTGAGGACAAGCAATTAAAGAAGATGTAAGTATATTCATGCAAATGCTAGCCACCTGCATTTACATATAGTTCAAAAGTTGTCTTGGGCTAGTAAAATGGACCTTATTTTCTGCACAGAGACATCTATCTTCTCAAAATCCATTCTGAACACAAGATTGGGCATTACCCAGTTACAGTTCCTCAGGAGTACACACTTTCTAAGCTTATGAAATCATGGATAGCTCAGTATAGTGTTTTGCACTAATTTCCTATTGAGTTGAAATGTGTAAATGTATTTTAAAGGTAAAAGTATTTTTACTATTTCAAATAATAGACTATTTCTAAGAATATTAGATGTGTGTTTTCACAGAGGTAGTTTATAGTTAAATCTTACCTCAGTTTTGTCATCCATAAAATAGAATACTAGTAAAACCTTACTTACAAGATCGTGAGGAGTCAGTGGTTAGTACCCTTAACATTAAGAAAAATGCCTGGCAAAATGTAAGCCCTGGAATGAATTTTAGTTGTTATTCTTGTTCCTCCTTTTATTGCTATTACTGATTACTGAAGTACATTGAAGATACTTTGTTTAAATTGTTCCACATTTAAATGTTATAAAAAAAGCTTGAAAACATACAGACAAAACACTCACATATGTACATATATGCTCATTTAAGTGATTAGCAACTGGTGAATCATTAGAATCATACTGTATTTTCCTGGAATGCTTTTTCTGGGGCAAGTTTACCAGAAGTTTACCAGAACTTACACAGGAAGCATCCCACAAGTAGAACATGTGGGAGCACAGTCCATTTAATAGCTGCAGTAGGGCAGCCATAACACAGCTGCTGGCCCTGTTAGTGCCTCCTCACTCAGAACCAGGCTGGCACTGCTAAAATCACTGGGTTCCCAGAACCTACTGTATGGCACAGGGAACTCTGCTTAATGTTATGTGGTAGCCTGGAGGAGAGAGGAGCTTGGAGGAGAATGGATACATGTGTATGTATGTATGTATGGCTGAGTCCCTTTGTTGATCACCTGAAACTATCATAACATTGTTAATCGGCTATCATCAGTCATCAGTTCAGTCACTCAGTCATGTCCGATTCTTTGCAACCTCATGGACTGCAGCATGTCAGGGTTTCCTGTCCATCACCAACTCCTGGAGCTTGCTCAAACTCATGTCCATCGAGTTGGTGATGCAATCCAACCATCTCATCCTCTGTTGTCCCTTTCTCCTTCTGCCTTCAGTCTTTCCCAGAATCAGGGTCTTTTCTAATGAGTCTGTTCTTCACATCAGGTGGCCAAAGTATTGGAGAGTCAGCTTCAGCATCAGTCCTTCCAATGAATATTCAGGACTAATTTCCTTTAGGATGGACTGGTTGGATCTCCTTGCAGTCCAAGGGACTCTCAAGAGTCTTCTCCAACACCACAGTTCAAAAGCATCAATTCTTTGGCCCTCAGCTTTCTTTATGTCCAACTCTCATATCCATATATGACTACTGGAAAAACGATAGCTTTGACTAGACAGACCTTTGTTGGCAAAGTATTGTCTCTGCTTTTTAATATGCAGTCTAGGTTTGTCATAGCTTTTCTTCCAAGGAGCAAGTGTCTTTTAATGTCATGGCTGCAGTCACCATCTGCAGTGATTTTGGAGCTATATTCCACTGCAAAATAAAAAGTTAAAAAAAAAAAAGAACACACTGGGTTCCTAAAGTAAACTGAAATTGCAAAGCCAATTCTGCTGAAAAAACTCAGACACTCTCACAATATCCTTCCACTCTCTTTCTCTCTCTCTCATAGACACACACACACACACACACACACACACACACACTCCTATATTCAGAGAGATAACAGCGAGAATGGAGGCACATCTGCAGATGAGAAGCTGTAAGTCTTCACTTTTCTATCATCCTTTCCACTCATCTTACTCATTATGAAAAATAGTAATTAAATAATTCGGACTAAAATCATTTTTAGTATGTGAGTATTCATCATGGTGTGTTGCCCTCTTTACAGGAAAAGGGATAGAGGGTAGAATAGGACCTGGTGATAGCAACAGTTAACGAAAAATGAATGACAGAATTAAAAAATGAAGGATAGAATTTCTTCGTTTCAGGTAAATGAGTTGAGGCAAGAGTAATGTTTACAAGATCCTTTATTTTGAAACTTGTGTAAAGTGAAGTAAGTCAGAAAGAGAAAAACAAATACCATATATTCATGCATACCTGTAGAATCTGAAAAAAATTGGTACAGATGAACTTATTTACAAAGCAGAAATAGAGACACAGATGTAGAGTACAAATGTGTGGATACTAAGGGGACAAGGAAGGATGTGGGATGAATTGGGAGACTAGGATTGACATATATACACTACTGATGCTACATATAAAATGATAGCTAGTGACAGCCCACTGTACAGCAAAGGGAACTCTACTCAGTGCTCTGTGGTGACCTAAATGGGAAGGAACTCCAGAAAAGAGGGGGTGTATATATATACACACACATACATATAGCTGATTCACTTTGCTGTACAGCAGAAACTAACACAACATTGTAAAGCAACTATACTACAATAAAACTTAAAAAAAAAATAAATAAACAAACCCTGTGTAGAACTGTCTGCTTCTCTCACATGTCAGAATGCTTTGAAATCCCATTGAAAAGACTCTGAGGCCAGCCCAGATGCCTCAGATATGCTACTAGACATGCCTGGAGGATGCAAAACACTTCTGGCCCTGATGTGATGAAATATTAATCCTATGACTTTGATTCCAGCAAGACACATCCAGTAAAAAGCGAGCGTATGCACTGTTTACCCAGGGAGCCACTGCGGGTACGTTTAGCCCCCTTTATCCTGCGCTGTGTACTCTTGCCAAGTGACAGCACAGGTGAAACTTCATGATGCTGCACATGAGCTAAAGGATCTGAGGGGGTAAAACAGAGATCCAGTCTGTGGTCCTTGTTAGTACTTTTCTAATCTCAATATGGGCAATATTGTTGCTCTCATTCTGTGAAACTTCCTTTGTGTTTCTCTCACTGGGAGCCTGACAAGCAGCTACTACCTTTTACCCTTTGACAATCCACCACAATCTAAACAGGCTACGTGGTTGGTCTCTAGTGCTTTCTGAGGATCACAAATTCTTTTCAGTTACTCTTGTTTGCCCTTTGCAATACAACAATCAGATACTTCCCAAAAGGTAATCTAGGCAACTGACTCATCTACATAGAAGTGCTAAAAGGCAGTCAATCCAAAGAAATTAGACACATACAGAACTGTCTTTTTTGCAGGTTACTTAAAAAAATTTAATTACTGAAGTATAATTAATTTACAATGTTAAGAATGTACAGCAGAGTGATTCTATTATTCATATACATCTATTCTTTTTCAGATTCTTTTCCATTACTAGTTATTATAAGATATTGAATGTAGTTCTCTGTGCCATATCATAGGTCCTTGATGTTTATCTATTTCATATATAGTACTGTGTATATGATAATACAAAATTCCTAATTTATCTCCCTCACTCCTCTCTAGCCACTTTGGTAACCATAAGTTTGTTTTCTATGTCTGTGAGTCTATTTCTGTTTTGTAAATAAGTTCATTTGGATCAGGTTTTTAGATTCCATATATAAGTGATATTATATATTTATCTGTGTCTGGCTTACTTCACTTAATATGAAAATCACTAGGTCCATCCATATTGCTACAAATGGCATTATTTCATTCCTTTTTATGGCTGAGTTATACTCCATTGTATATGTGTACTGCATCTTTATCCATTCATCCTACATTTCGGTTGCCTCTATGATTTGGCTATTGTAAATAGTGCTGCTAAGAACACTGGGGTACATGTATCTTTGCAAATTAGAGTTTTCTCTAGATAGACGCCCAGGAGTGGGGTTGCAGGATCATATAATAACTAATTTTTTTTTTTGAGGAACCTCCATATTTCCTCCATAGTGGCTGTGCCAATTTACATTCCCACCAACAGGGTAGGAGGGTTCCTTTTTCTCCACATCCTGTCTAGCATTTATTATTTGTAGACATTTTAATGATGGCCATTCTGCGAGGTGATACCTCATTATAGTTTTGATTTGCATTTTTCTAACAGTTACTGATTATGAATATCTTTTCATGTCCTTGGCACATGAAAAATGTTTATTTAGGTCTTCTGTCCATTTTTTGATTGGGTTGCTTTTTTTTTTATATTAATCTATATGAGCTATACTTATATTTTGAAAATTAACCCCTTGTTGGTAGCATTGTTTGTAAACATCTTCTCCCATTCTGTAAGTTGTATTTTCATTTTGTTTATGGTTTCATTGACTGTGCAAAAGTTTTGAAGTTTAAGTCCCATTTGCTTTTGTTTTTATTTCCATTATTCCAGGAGAAACAGATAAAAAAATACTGTTGTGATTTATGGATTCAAACTTTAAAAGTTTCTATGAAGAGCGTGAATCTGTGTTCCCATTTCTCTCTCCAGGTTTGGGAAATTTTTAGCCATTTTTGTTTTAAATATACTTTCTTTCCCTTTCTCTAATTTCTTCCTGGGAATCCCATAGTGCTTATATTTACATTATTATTATTTTTTTTTTTTTTGGTGGAGTCCTATAAGTCCTATAAGCTTTCTTCATACTTTTTCATTCATTTTTCTTTTTGCTCTTCTGATTTGATACTTTCAAGTGACCAGCCTTTAGGTTCACTGGTTCTTTATTCTATTTAGAGCCAAGTCTGTTATTGAAAATCTTCAGTACCCTTCATCTTTATTATTGTATTCTTTATCTTTAGGATTTCTATTTGGGCTCTTTTGATATTTTAAGATCTCAGCTCTTTAAATTAATTATTCCATTGTATTCTTTTTCTCCACCATTATGGTTAAGAAATGTATAGTCATTTAGCTTAAATTCCTTTTATTTAGCTTAAGCTTCTCTCTGGTAACTTTTAAGTTTTCTTTATGTTTAGTGTTCTGCAGTTTTTCTCCAGAATGTCCACATTTTTATTTTCCATAGTTATTCCTACCTGATTTAAGCTCTTAAATAAATATTTTTTCTTTTATATATTTCTCCCACAGTCTCTCCATTCTCTTCTTTGGAAACTCCAATTTGACTTATATTAGATAATCTCATCATCTTTTATGTCTTTAAATGTCCAGTGTACTTTATATATTTTTTATTATACAGTGCTTTATCCTAGTTAACTTTTTCAAATTTATTTCTCTTATTCTCTAACTCCATCTTCAAATCTAATCTTTAATGCAGTTAATCCATTTGGATTTTAATTTTAATTTTTTAAATAATAATTATTGATTTATTTTAATTTTTCTGAGTTCTTTTTTGTTCTTTTTAAACCTCTTGGTCTGGAGTGTCAACAACAACAAAAATGTCAAAATAGGTGTTTTCTACAGTCTTTCTCCTGGAGAACGCCAATGTTGATAATCACCATTGAATGAGGGTGACATTTTGGAAGCCCAAGATTTTTGTGATGATGTTCTAGCACAGAGTTGGAGCAAAAAACCCCTCAGATATTGGATGCATTGACAAGGGAAAGAAGAACAGTTTTAAATTAACTGTCAGCCCTCCTCCAGGGCAGCACAGCTCAGTGCCAAGAACTTCTTGGCATGAGATTTCTTCCACATGGGAAAGTTAGGTTTTGTGAGTGAGTGTCTGTCTCCCTCATCTCTGTTGGAGGCTGACAATGAACTCCAGTTCTTTCTCAATTCATTTAGAATACTTAGTTGAGCTGTAAAACTGGAGGGTATGGACGGCTGAGAAATCTACAGCCAGGGTTCTTAAAGAACATGATCAATATGAGGACCCTACTCGTCTTCTCATGGGCACCATAAGAAAGGCCTCCTATGAGGTCCTGGAATACCCTGTGTGTGGATCTCCTTACAGTGGCCCAAGGGCACTATTAGTACCCACATACCTCACCCACACAGATCCCCACACCTTGGCCTGCTCCTTGTGTAGGACCCAAGGGAGGCAACTGTAAATGGTTGTATGTGGCTAGGTCAGTTCAGTTCAATTTAGTTACTCAGTCGTGTTCAACTCTTTGTGATCCCATGGACTGCAGCACCCCAAGCTTCCTTGTCCATCACCAATTCCCAAGCTTGCTCAAACTCATGTCCGTCGAGTTGGTGATGCAATCCAACCATCTGATCCTCTGTTATCCCCTTCTCCTCCTCCCCTCTATCTTTCTCAGTATCAGGGGATTTTCCACAGAGTTAGTTCTTCACATCAGGTGGCCAAACTATTGCAGTTTCAGCTTCAATGTCAGTCCTTCCAATGAATATTCAGGACTAATTTCCTTTAGGATGGACTTGTTGAATCTCCTTGCAGTCCAAGGGACTCTCAAGAGTCTTCTCCAACATCACAGTTCAAAAGCATCAATTCTTCAGTGTTCAGCTTTTTTTATAGTCCAACTCTCACATCCATACGTGACTACTGGAAAAATCATAGCTTTGACTAGATGGACCTTTGTCAGCAAAGTAATGTCTTTGCTTTTTAATAGGCTGACTAGGTTGGTCATAACTTTTCTTCCAAGGAGCAAGAGTCTTTTATTTTTTTTTATTTTTTATTTTTTTTTGTTCTTTGTTTTCTTTTTTTTTTTCTCTCTCTAATTTTATTTTATTTTTAAACTTTACATAATTGTATTAGTTTTGCCAAATATCAAAATGAATCCGCCACAGGTATACATGTGCTCCCCATCCCGAACCCTCCTCCCTCCTCCCTCCCCATACCATCCCTCTGGGCCGTCCCAGTGCACCAGCCCCCAGCATCCAGCATCATGCATCGAACCTGGACTGGCAACTCGTTTCCTACATGATATTTTACATGTTTCATTGCCATTCTCCCAAATCTTCCCACCCTCTCCCTCTCCCACAGAGTCCATAAGACTGTTCTATACATCAGTGTCTCTTTTGCTGTCTCGTACACCGGGTTATTGTTACCATCTTTCTAAATTCCATATATATGCGTTAGTATACTGTATTTATGTTTTTCCTTCTGGCTTACTTCACTCTGTATAATAGGCTCCAGTTTCATCCACGTAATTAGAACTGATTCAAATGTATTCTTTAATGTTATGACTGCTGTCACCATCTGCAGTGATTTTGAAGCCCAAGAAAATAAAGCTATCACTGTTTCCATTGTTTTTCCATCTATTTGCCATGGAGAGATGGAACTGGATACCATGACCTTTGTTTTTTGAATGTTGAATTTTAAGCCAGCTATTTCACTCTCCTCTTTCACTTCCATCAAGAGGCTCTTTAGTTCCTCTGTGCTTTCTGCCATAAGGGTGGTGTCATCTGCATACCTGAGGTTATTGATATTTTCCCAACAATCTTGATTTCAGCTTGTTCTTTATCCAGCTTGGCATTTTGCATGATGTACTCTGCATATCAGTTAAATAAGCAGGTTGACAGTATACAGCCTTTTTGTACTCCTTTCCCAATTTGGAACCAATCCATTGTTCCATGTCCATTCTAACTGTTGCTTCCTGATGTGCATACAGATTTCTCAGGAGGCAGGTAAGGTGGTTTGTTATTCCTATCTCTTTAAGAATTTTCCACAGTTTGTTGTGATCTACACAGTCAAAGGCTTTGGTATAATCAATAAAGCAGAAGTAGACTTTTTTCTGGAACTCTCTTGCTTTTTCTATGATCCAAGGGACATTGGCAATTCAATCTCTGTTTCCTCTGCCTTTTCTAAATCCAGCTTGAACATCTGGAAGTTCATGGTTCACGTACTGTTGAAGCCTGGCTTGGAGAATTTTGAGCATTACTTTGCTAGTGTGTGAGATCAGTGCTATTGTTCAGTAGTTTGAACATTCTTTTGGCATTGTCCTTCTTTGGGACTGGAATGAAAACTGACCTTTTCCAGTCCTGTGGCCACTGCTGAATTTTCCAAATTTGCTGGCATAATGAATGCAGCACTTTCACAGCATCATCTTTTAGGATTTGAAATAGTTCAAGTGGAATTCCATCACTTCCACTAGGTTTGTTCATAGTGATGTTTCCTAAAGCCCACTTGACTTCGCATTCCAGGATGTCTGGCTTTAGGTGAATGATCACACCATCGTGGTTATCTGGGTCATGAAGATGGTTGGGTGGCTAGTAAGCATATGCCAAAAACAAACCAAAGCCTGTGGAACTAGGAGAAGGCACACAAATGTAAGCACTAACCACTGCCATAGAGAAAGTAAATGCAAGATTGTCTTCACTTGGCCTGGATTTTCAGTATTGAGAGAAGGCACTCAATGTTAATAATTGTCCCCAAACAGTGAACAAGAAATGTGTATCCATAGTAAAAGTTTGTGAAAGCTTCAGAAATCTTTGAAGGACTGACAGAAAGTATTTCTCTCACCAAAGCTGTCAGTAATGACTGGAGTAGGTGGCTCCTTCTTCAAATGTGAAGACAGCTTTACAAGCCTTTAAGGAACATGACACCACCCAAGGAACACAAAAAGTTTCCAGTAACCATCCCCAAAGAAGTCAAGATCTGTGATAAATCAAAAAAAGTTGAATTAAGGAAAAGCAGTGAACTGCAGGATATAAAGAAATGTAAGTGAATGAAATCAGAAGAAAAGTACACAAATGAAGTGATAGTTTAATAGAGATATAGAAATCACAAGAAAGAAACAAATTCTGAAGCTAGAGAATACAATGAATGACATGAAAAGCGAAGCAAAAAGCATCAGTATCAGACTTGATCCAGCAGAAGAAAGAAAATGTGAAGTCAAAGGGATGTTATTTGAAAGTACCTAGTCAGAGGAAAACAGAGAAAGAATGACTGGGAAAAGTGAGGAAAACTGCATTAATTATCGTATAGCTTGAAGGAAATCGTCTACATGCTATTGGAATCCAGAAAAAGAAAAGAGAGAAAATGGGGCAGAAAGCTTATTTAAAGAAATAATGGTGGAGAACTTACTATATCTGGAAAGGTTTAAACATCCAAATTCATGAAGTTTATATGTCCCCAAAATGACTCATCACAATCAGAAACTTTGTAGGCCAAGAGAGATTTGGTTGTTATATTCAAACTGCTGAAAGAAAAAACTGCACACCAAATACTTTACCCAGCAAACTTGTCCAACAGATAAAAGACTTTTCCAGACAAACAAAATGTGAGAAAATTTTATCACTAGACCTGACTTACAAGAACCACTAGAAGAAATTCGTCATGAATAAATGAATGGATGCTAATTAGTAACATAAAAACATTAAAAAATATACAACACACTGGTAAAAGTAAGTGTAATCAAATTTAGAATACTATATTACTGTAATAAAGGGTGGTGGATTGATTACCTAACTCGAAAACAATGTAAATATGTATGCACTCAATAGAAGGTCACCTAAATATATTAAGCAAATACAAACAATTCTAAAGGAATAATTAGACAATACTTTAATCATAGAAGGAGACTTTAAAATCCCAATTCAACAATGGATAGATTATAAAGAATAAAGAAATCTTCTGATTTAAATTATACTTTTAACCAAATGGACCTAGAGACATATATGGAACATTCTAACCCACAACTGCAAAATAAAAATCTTTTACAAGGATACATGGTATATTTTCTAGGAATAGGTCGTATATCTATGTCAAAGAACAGGTCTTCACAAAATTAAGAGCTGAAGTCCAACCAATTAGTAATTTTTCTAATCATAATGGTATAAAACATGAACTTAATAACAAGAGGAAAACTGGAAAATTCATGAATATGTGGAAATTAAACAACAAACTCCTGAACAACCAATGGGTCAAAGATTAAACTAAAAAATCTGAAATAAAATGGGTTCACAACATACCAAAACCTATGGGATGCAGTAAAGGCAAGTCTAAGAGGAAAGTTTATAGCAATAAACATATGCAGAGGAAAAAAGAAAGACTGCAAATCAATAATCTAACTTCATATTTCAAGGAACTGAAAAAGAAGAGCAATTAAGCCCAATCTTGGCAGAAGGATGAAAATAACAAAGATAATAGAAGAAATAAAATAAAGATCAGAAAAACAATAAAAAAGAACAACAAAACTCAGAGCTATTTAAATAAAGGTAATTTTTTTTTAAATTGAGGTTTTGACGTACTACATTACATTAATTTCAGGTGTACAATGTAATAATTTGATTTTTATGTATATTGTGAAATGATCACCACAGTAAGTCTAGTTAATATCTATCACCTCACATAGTTACAGAATTTTTGAATCCCTGGGTTAGGAAGATCCCCTGGAGCAGGATATGGGAACCTGCTCCAGTATTCTTGCCTGGAAAATTCCATGGACAGAAGACGCTGGGAGTATGGGGTCGCAAAGAGTCAGAAATGACTGAGCATGCATACATACGTATTGTTAACTATAGTCACCATGCTGTCCATTGTATCCTCACGACATTTATTTTACAACAGGAAGTTTGTACATTTTGACTCCCTTCATCCATTTCACCCACTTCCCACCCAATATTTCTGGTGCCAGCAACTAATCTGTTCTCTGTATCTATGATTTTGTTTTTTCATTTGTTTTTCTTTCTTGTTTTGTTTTTAGATCCTACATATAATTGAGGTTACATGCTATTTGCCTTATTTTACTTAGCATAATCCTCTTAAGATCCATCCATGTTGCAAATTACAAGATAGATTTTATCCTTTTTATGACAAAATAATATTCCGGTGTGTGTGTATGTATGCATATGTATACATAAATATATGTATATATATGGCACATTACTTTTATTCATTAATTTATCAATGAATACTTAGAGTGTTTCTCTATCTTAGCTATTGTAGATAGTGTAATGAACATGGTGGAGTGCATATGTCTTTGCATGTGAAGTTTCAATATTCTCTACTTGTTTTTAATTAGCTGTTGACAGTTAATGCATCTGTGTTAACAGTTAATGTGGCTTCTCTCTGTGTAATACCATTCTACCTTTGATCCAAGGTGATACTAATATTACTTTTACTTGTTCTATGTCATTCACTTTTAAAATATTCTATGTATCATTGTTATGCATTTGCAGTATAGAGAATAATTTTAAAAAATAAATATTCACTGTCTCTTGACCTCTTGACTCTTCTCTTTTAACAGAAAAGGGAATTCAAAAATATATCACAATATTCTGATATGAAATTTTCTACTTAACTGAAAATTTTCTCTTAAAACATTTAGGGAAACTTTACCCCCTTTTTTTTTTGCAACATTTGATAATGATGAAGAAATTTTCTCCTTCATACTAAACACAAAAATACATATTTATCATCTGCATATGAATTAGTTTCTTTCTTATCCTATGGAGAAGAGAGAAAAATATGCTTGTGGTAAAATAATCCACAGCATAAAAGCTTCTTCGGATTATATTTTGTAAGTAGTTCAACAGAAATTTAATGAAGATGTATCATGCACAAGGCATGATACCAAGATCAGATCACAAACATGAGAGGTCAAAAAAGGTGAGAAAGTGACATTTTTACTATTACCCACTTCAAAAATAGTGGTCTGATGTACTCCCAGACCAATTCTAAAGGAAAAGCAGTTTATTTAACACCTATAATTGACTGTAAGAGAGGTGATTCAGGTTTTGGTGTCAGGCAAAATATTTTATTCTAATCATTTGACAGAGGCCCTTTATGGTTATAGGAATCATAGTCACCTCAAGGAGATGTTAAAAGTATAAATCTATTTTGATTAATTGCTGTTGAAAGTTGATATTTCATTGTTAGGGTATAGAAATGCAATAGATTTTTGTATATTAATTTTGTGTCCTGCAACTTTACCAAATTGATTGATGAGTTACAGTAGTTCTTTTGTGGCATCTATAGTATTTTTAAGTAGAATATCATGTGAACTGAAGAGTAACAGTTCTACTGATTCCTTTCCAATTTTTTTTCACATTTAAAGTAGATTGAGTTTCCTTTACTGAAATATAGTTGGTTCACAATATTATATTAGTTTCAGGTTTAAGTTCAGTTCAGTTCAGTTCAGTCACTCAGTGATGTCCGACTCTTTGCGACCCCATGAATCACAGCACTCCAGGCCTCCCTGTCCATCACCAACTCCCGAAGTTCACTCAGACTCATGTCCATCCAGTCAGTGATGCCATCCAGCCATCTCATCCTCTGTCATCCCCTTCTCCTCTTGCCCCCAATCCCTCCCAGCATCAGAGTCTTTTCCAATGAATCAACTCTTCACATGAGGTGGCCAAAGTATTGGAGTTTCAGCTTTAGCATCATTCCTTCCAAAGAAATGCCAGGGCTGATCTCCTTCAGAATGGACTGGTTGGATCTCCTTGCAGTCCAAGGGACTCTCAAGAGTCTTCTCCAACACCACAGTTCAAAAGCATCAATTCTTCCGCGCTCAGCTTTCTTCACAGTCCAACTCTCACATTCATACACGACCACAGGAAAAACCATAGCCTTGACTAGACGGACCTTTGTTGGCAAAGTAAGGTCTCTGATTTTGAATATGCTATCTAGGTTGGTCATAACTTTCCTTCCAAGGAGTAAGCGTCTTTTAATTTCATGGCTGCAGTCACCATCTGCAGTGATTTTGGAGCCCCAGGAAAATAAAGTCTGACACTGTTTCCACTGTTTCCCCATCTATTTCCCATGAAGTGATGAGACCAGATGCCATGATCTTCGTTTTCTGAATGTTGAGTTTCAGGTATACAACATAGCAATTCAATATTTTTTATAGATTATACTCCATTTAAAGTTATTATAAAATATTGGCTATATTCCCTGTGTGTATGTATGTTCATGCTCAGTTGCTCTGTGCTGTACAACATATTTTTGTGGTTTATTCATTTTATATAAAGTAGTTTGTATCTATTGCTCTCTGACATCTTTCTTGTTCTCCTCCCCCTTACCTCTTCCCACTGGTAACTGCTAGTTTGTTCTCTATATCTGTGTTTTTCTGTTTTTCTATATTCATTCATTTGTTTTACTGTTTATGTTCCACATGTATAATAACATATAGTACCTGTTTTCCTTTCTCTGACTTATTTTGCCAAGTAAATTGCCTTCCAGGTCCAACAATGCTGGTGCAAATGGCAAAATTTCATTTTTATGGCCAGTGTTTTATACACTCACACACACACAGACACAGACACAGACACACACACACACACACACACACACACACACACACCTCTTCTTCTATGGCCACTCATCTGTTTATTGACACTTAGGTTGCTTTCATATCTTGGTTATCATAAATAATGCTGCTATGTATGTTGGGGTGCATGTATCTTCTTGAATTTTTTTTTTGGTGATTTTTCAGCATTATACTCAGGCATTTTTGAAAATGATGGCATACCTATGGCATACAGGCATAGGAAAGAAGCTCACATCACTAGTCATCAGGGAAATGCAAATCAAAACCATAATGAGACATCACCTCACATGTGTTAGAAAGGTTATTATTAAAAAGATGACAAATAACAAGTGTTGGTGAAGATGTGGAGAAAAAAGGAACTCTGGTCCTCTGTTCGTAGGAATACAAGTTTGTGTAGTCACTATGGAAAACAGAATGGAGATTCCTCAAAAAATTAAAAATAAAACTACCATATGATACAGCAATTCTACTTCTGGGTATTTATCTGAAGAAAATTAAAGCCTTAATTAGAAAAGATATATACACCCCATGTTCACTGCTTCATTATTTACAATAACCAAGATATGGAACAGATAAAGAAAATGTGATACATATATATACAACATAATATGACATAAAAATCGGAGAAGGCAATGGCACCCCACTCCAGTACTTTTGCCTGAGGGGCCTGGTAGGCTGCAGTCCATGGGGCCGCTAAGAGTCAGACACGACTGAGCGACTTCACTTTCACTTTTCACTTTCATGCATTGGAGAAGGAAATGGCAACCCACTCCAGTGTTCTTGCCTGGAGAATCCCAGGGATGGGGCAGCCTGGTGGGCTGCCATCTCTGGGGTCACACAGAGTCGGACATGACTGAAGTGACTTAGCAGCCAGCAGCATGACATAAAAAATGAAATTTTGCCACTTATGATAACATGGATGGACCTAGAGTGAGTTATTCTAAGTGAAATAAGTGAGACATTTAAAGACAAATACTGTATGATTTCACTTACATGTAGACTCTAAAAAGCAAAACAAAGGAACAAGCATAACAAAAGCGAAATAGTCATAGAATCAGAGAACAAACAGGTGGCTGGTTGTCAGAGGGGAGAGAGTTGTAGGGGAGAGAAATAGGTAAGGCAGATTAAGAGCTACAAACTTCCAAATAATGTTACAAGTATGAAATATGTAGTGGGAGGAATACAGTCAATAATTGTGTGGTAGTTTTGTATGGTGACTAGACTATTGTACAGAAATATTGAATGTAACAGAAACTAATATAGTATTGTAGGTCAATTATATTTTCAAAACAAATAAACTCATAGGAAAAGAGATCAGATTTGTCTAGAGGCAGGAGATGGGGGAGGGGGAGTTGGTTGAAGGCAGTCAAAAGGTACATATTTCCAGTTATGAGATAAATAAGTACTAGGCATGTACTGTAATGTAACAATGCGATCAACATAATTAATACTGCGCTCTCTGTTATACATGAAATTTGTTAAGAGAGTAATTCCTGAGTTCTTATCACAAGGAAAAACAATTTTTTCTTTAGTTTTGTATCTTTATGAGATAATGGATGTTAACTAAACTTATTGTGTATTAAAAACATTAAAATAAATAAGCAAATTTCTGACATGACTAAATACATAAAATAGGAATTTAGAAGAACATTATCAAAAAAATACCTTAAAAAAATCAAAAGACAATGTGAAATTATGTACGTTGAATGTTAACATATTCAGCTTTGCTGATGCGAAGGATATTGCTCTTTTCTTGATACAGTTTAAAGCATGAACAATCTATTTATCTTTCCATTAAAATTTAATGTTAAAATTATTACCCATTAGAAAATAAACCTCACACTTGTGTGTAGCTAAATTATTTGTTGATCATATTTTAAAAATCCAGTTATTTTGTTGCCTTTTTTTCTTATTCATTTATTGTATTTTTTTGGTGCCAGTTAGTATTTCTAGCTCATGATTTGAACAAAAAATTATTTTAGATTTACAATGTCTTATGCCTTTTTGACAGCTCTGTGAGGTATTTGAACCTTTGGACAAAACTGATATTTGGGATATTTAGGGAATGTAATTAATTCATGTAGTCTTTGCCTTCAGGTCATTTGGATTCGTACAAAGCTGGTTATAAATGCAGAATATTTGCTTGCTATTCTCAAATGAGTACAGCCCTAATTAAACAGAAACATAGTGCTATTATTCTTTTTGAACAAATTTTCCCTATGTGTTGAATTTTCTTTAATCCTGCACAACTAAAAATCAGGAGAAGAGAAATCTAGTCTTCTGTTTCTCTGTTGCATTTCATCTTACAAAGAAGAAATGATAGCACTCCAAAAGAAAGGCAGCCATCTGTTGGAAAGAAATATGAGAAGCTGAATTGTCAAATCCTCTATTTTAAGTGTTCTTCAGCAAAATTGGTCATCAATCATGTTTTAAAATAGAATGTGGGCACAGGAAACATTCAGGGAAAAATATTTTTCCACATTATTGTTTTCTGTTTTATTTGTGGCATAGTGCCTTATAGGGATTATATTCATTTTAACCACAGAATTCAGCATTGTCAAAGCAGACTCTACTTTAATGTAGGTCATATATTGGGTATCAGATAACAAATTGCCAAGGACCATGTTCGATATCTGGATAGATGAAGAGGATAATGTTTCCTTCCTTTGTGAAAAGTGAATTCTATTTATTAGTTCATTTACTTATTCTGTCCTGAATGAAACAAATATTTTTAGCTTTTACTGTGTGCCAGGCATTTTGTTAGGTATTGAGCTTTTAAAAATGAATAAAATACTATACTTTCTTCAAAGAGATCAAATATTCCATTTCCAGTTACTCTCCATCCAATGGGCTATGTTGAATGTCAAGTGAAAAAGTTACCACAGTTCCAATTATCCATAAAGAACAACTTATTGTTATTCCCACAACTTGTCTAGCTTAATCAGCACTCAAGTCTTAAAGCTGTCAGGCAATATTAATTTCAGTGAGATCTAAAAGGAGCACAGACCTAAAAACCCTGCCTGAATATAAAGAACCCCTCTGTTTTCCTACTCCACTATTGGAAAATGCTTTGTTATTGTTGGAAAATGAGTTAACTTCATAGAAAACAAATGTCTATTGCCATCATGGAGCCATACTAAACTTTCCATTAATCCCCACTTTGGGCCATTAATAAAATTAAGAGAAAAAGGATAGAGGTGAATTGAAGAGAGCTGGGTTTTCATTTTCTGGTCACTAAAAAAAATGTATTTTTATGAGGGACTATTTATAACTTACATGGCTATTTTGAAGGTATAACTTAGGTTGCAACTATGACAGCCAATTTCTAGGTTTTATGTTCAGCACATAAAGGATAATGACTTTTGTGGTACTGTAGATTTTTATTTTCAGGCTATAATGCCTCATTTTTCAACATTTAACTGAATTTAAAGTGTTTAGGTTCCCAGAAGAAATGCCTTATCGCTACAAAGGGTAATCTACCTCCATATTTTCCTTTTGTTTTTTTTCTTGAAAAAAAATTTTTGTTTGGATTACAGTGATTAAATAGCCTATTTAGTTGAAGTTGTACTAAAAACTGTATAAAACATTCTTTTAAAAAAAGGTATGTTTTTCCTTGAGGGAATGATGTTAATTACTAATTATTGCCTACAAAGAAAAGAGAAATGATAATCAAAAATTTCTACTTCTAAACTGATAAACAGCTTTGGTCAAGTGTATGAATCTACCCTCAGAATCAAATGAATTAAAAAATTGAAGATTATGGGAAAATGATGAACAGTAAGAATAAGAGTAAGAATAAGAGCTCTTGATTTAAATATATATAAAGTTGAAAATGACAAAGATAGTTTTAGCCTGGCCTCCTGCACAACCTCTACATTTATTTGTTCTTTTGAATCAAAGGCAGAGGAACCAGAGATCAAATTGCCAACATCTGCTGGATCATGGAAAAAGCAAGAGAGTTCCAGAAAAACATCTATTTCTGCTTTATTGACTATGCCAAAGCCTTTGACTGTGTGGATCACAATAAACTGTGGAAAATTTTGAAAGAGATGGGAATACCAGACCACCTGACCTGTCTCTTGAAAAACCTATATGCAGGTCAGGAAGCAACAGTTAGAACTGGACATGGAACAACAGACTGGTTCCAAATAGGAAAAGGAGTAAGTCAAGGCTGTATATTGTCACCCTGCTTATTTAACTTATATGCAGAGTACATCATGAGAAATGCTGGGCTGGAAGAAGCACAAACTGAAATCAAGATTGCTGGGAGAAATATCAATAACCTCAGATATGCAGATGACACCACCCTTATGGCAGAAAGTGAAGAGGAACTAAAGAGCCTCTTGATGAAAGTGAAAGAGGAGAGTGAAAAAGTTGGCTTAAAGCTCAACATTCAGAAAACGAAGATCATGGCATCTGGTCCCATCACTTCATGGGAAATAGATGGGGAAACAGTGGAAACAGCGTCAGACATTATTTTTTTGGGCTCCAAAATCACTGCAGATGGTGATTGCAGCCATGAAATCAAAAGACGCTTACTCCTTGGAAGGAAAGTTATGACCAACCTAGATAGCATATTGAAAAGCAGAGACATTACTTTGCCCGACAAGGTCCATCTAGTCAAGGCTATGGTTTTTCCTGTGGTCATGTATGGATGTGAGAGTTGGACTGTGAAGAAAGCTGAGTGGTGAAAAATTGATGCTTTTGAACTGTGGTATTGGAGAAGACTCTTGAGAGTCCCTTGGACTGCAAGGAGATCCAACCAGTCCATTCTAAAGGAGATCAGTCCTGGGTGTTCTTTGGAAGGACTGATGCTAAAGCTGAAACTCCAATACTTTGGCCACCTCATGCGAGGAGTTGACTCATTGGAAAAGACGCTGATGCTGAGAGGGATTGGGAGCAGGAGGAGAAGGGGACGACAGAGGATGAGATGGCTGGATGGCATCACCAACTCGATGGACACGAGTTTGGGTAAACTCCAGGAGTTGGTGATGGACAGGGAGGCCTGGTGTGCTGCAATTCATGGGGTCGCAAAGAGTCAGACACGACTGAGCAACTGAACTGAACTGAGAGCAGTCCCTAAATAAATGTGTACATTATTTGAACACCATGAAACCTTAAGTTCTTCTTGGTCATTAGCATATTAACTTGAATTTCTTTGTCTAATTAACATAGTAGGAGGAAAGCATGATACATGTCTGTTGGCCAATGAGTTTACTTGAGCAGCTTAAACCACAGACTCAAGTTCATGGGTTTTGGAAAGTGTTCATTGTAAGAGGTGGGGAATAAGTTTTCTCTGTTCAATAAACCTGCATTAGGTAGTATCACTGACTCAATGGACATGAGTTTGAGCACACTCCAGGAGATAGTAAAGGACAGGGGAGCCTGGCTTGCTGCAGGCTATGGGGTTGCAAAGAGTCGGACACGATGTACTGACCGAATGAACACACACACACATACTATGTTGGCACTTCAGGGCCCTAGGAGCCAACTTAACATAGCAGACTGCTGTTTGGGACACCTAGAGATTTTAGCAAGAAAATTTCAGTGTTGGGCTGCTCTAGGATTTACTTTTCCTCTGCTGAGCTCCAAAAGAGAGGTTGTTCTACAGCCAAGAGAAAGGGAAGGAATTTTACAGGTGAAAGACAAGTATCTCATGTTTTTCATCTCCTTATAGCCATACCCAATAGGATGGCACAGCCCACAATTGTTTGGTGACTGTGATAATGGATGCAACTACCTATCTTCAGTCACTGATCTCCAGTTTCAACTTCAATAAGTAATTTCAAATTCATCTTTTTTAACACAGGAGGAATTATTTCTTCTTGATGGTCTTTATTCCCTTCCAAAAATGAACAGGATGCTTTATAAACATCCTGAGAAAGATGAGAAATAAAAGAAAACAAATTTTGAGTTGTAATATATTAAATAATCTCAACTATTTATTACATGCTACAGGCTAAAAAGCAGTACCAATTATCTAATACATAACATTTTATTTCATAAAAGAATAAATATGAACTGAAGCAAGAGAGTTCCAGGAAAGCTTTACTTTTGCTTTATTGACTACGCCAAAGCCTTTGATTGTGTGGATCACAACAAACTGTGGAAAACTCTTAAAGAAATGGGATAACCAGACCACCTTACCTACATCCTGAGAAACCTGAATGCAGGTCAAGAAGCAACAGTTAGAACTGGACATGGAACAACAGACTGGTTCCAAATCAGGAAAGGAGTACATCAAGGCTGTATATTGTCACCCTGCTTATTTAACTTATATGTAGAGCAAAATGCGAAATGTTGGGCTGGATGAAGCACAAGCTGAAATCAAGATTTCTGGGAGAAATACCAATAGCCTCAGATACTCAGATGACATCACCCTTATGCCAGAAAGTGAAAAAGAACTAAACAGCCTCCTGATGAAAGTGAAAGAGGAGAGTGAAAAAGTTGGCTTAAAACTCAACATTAAAAAAACTAAGATCATGGCATCTGGTCCCATCATTTCATGGCAAATAGATGGGGAAACAATGGAAACAGTGACAGACTTTATTTTTTGGGGGTCCAAAATCACTGCAGATGGTGATTGCAGCCATAAAATTAAAAGACTCTTGCTCCTGGGAAGGAAAGTTATAACCAACCTGGACAGCATATTAAAAAGCAGAGATATTACTTTGTCGACAAATGTCTATCTAGTCCTTATGGTTTTTCCAGTAGTCATGTGTGGATGTGAGAGTTGGACTATAAAGGAAGCTGAGCACTGAAGAATTGATGCTTTTGAACTGTGGTGTTGGAGAAGACTCTCAAGAGTCTCAACAGTCTTGACTCAAGACTTTAAAGAGTCTTCTCAAGAGGCTGCATGCAAGAGTCCGTGCAGCCCTTGGACTGCATGGAGATCCAACCAGTCCCCATCCTAAAGGAGACCAGTCCTGGGTTTTCATTGGAAGGACTGATGTTGAAGCTGAAACTCCAATACTTTGGCCACCTGATGTGAAGAACTGACTCATTGCAAAAGACCCTGATGCTGGGAAAAACTGAAGAGAGGAGGAGAAGGGGATGACAGAGGATGAGATGGTTGGATGGCATCACCAACTCCATGAACATGAGTTTGAGCCAGCTCCAGGAGTTGGTGATGGACAGAGAAGCCTGGCGTGCTGCAGTCCATGGGGTCACAAAGAGTCGGACATGACGGAGCGACTGAAATGAATGAAGGAGTATATCATTTTCCTTATTAAATATAATGGCATGATTCTCATTTTTAATAGAAAAAATAAATGTGACCTACAATTAGTTCATATTTTTACATAAATCATCCTCCTTTAAATGATAATTTCTAATGGGATTGTGGAAAGCAAATAGGCCTTGGGGTTAGCTTAACCTGAATTCTGAATTGACTCTGCCCCTAATGTATAGTTTGAGTTAATCAAAATTCCCCAACATATGGATTCCTCGAAGTATGTGAAATTGCTTAGCATATGACAGGTTTCAAGACTTTTGTCTTTCTTTTTCTTTGTACTATTGGGACAAATGATTGGATGACAGAAAGAGGGAAGACTAGATAAGACGGTGAGGACAGGCACTGCTTAGGAAGAAAAATATAAGCAGGAGAGGGCTCTGGGCAGTTGCTCTTAGCTCACTGGCTACAAAGAGGGCTAGAGAGGGGAGAAAATATCTTGGCAATACATACAAAATCAGTTTCTTTCTGTCTCTCAAGGGACGTATGAGTAGACGGACAGATTGTCATTCTGGGTTTGAGGGTTACTTGGGGTGATCTGACAAAATAATATAGATTCTGCAGAATGTGAAATATCCCCTTTGTAGGGTGTACGAAGTGTGTGTGTTTAGGGGCTGGCCCACCAGAGCAACAGCAACCTCCTTAGAGGTCCCAAGAGTTGGTGTGAGGCAGGGCTGTCTGATCTCTGCTATCTGGAGATATGGGCTATCTGCTCCAAAGTAGGTCCCAGCAGGATTCATTTATTTAATGACCATGGTATTTTCCACAGCCAGTCTGTCAGAACCATAGGTATAAATGCGGCCATCATGATGTGTCACTACCCACTGCTTCCACTGACCTATGCATCGTGAGAATGCGTAGAGGTGGTCAGAAGCTAGTGGGATAGAGGACAGGCTCTAGGGACAGCATGCTTACGGGTGATCCTGATGTTGCCTTTTACTAGCTTAACCATGGTGTTTAGTTTTTCTGGGCCTCGATTTCCCATCTTTAAAATTGGCAATAACAATTCCCGTCTCACAGGGACATCTGAAGGGAGTGAATTCAGTGTGACATCAGTGTAAAAGTTACCTAAATTTGGTCATCTTTCTGCCATATGTCATCTGAGTCCTATAGCAATTAACACAGCAAAACTGTATTTGCGTAAGTAACTTTATACTCTGTTTATGTGCTGAGCAGAGTGGATTCATTTCACACATAATTTACAACTTGTTATAGAGCTTTTTCAATACTAATACCCAAACATGTTAGACAAAGAAAAGATGGACATTTTGTTTGTTTTCTACTGATTTTGTACTACTGTATTTTTGACTTCTTAGTGACATTGGTTGTATTAAAGGTCTGTGCCACACACCCTGTGGTGAATAAGAAACCGTTTTTACAGTTGCCATTACAAAGAAACCCTTATTTGCATTAAGAATAATTTTATTGTTCTTTCAATATAAAATTAAACTGATAGATCATTTTAAAGGAACACATTTTTCTTAAAGAGATGAGATAAGGAAATAAAGTGGTAATATTGTGTTTAATTTATAAGTAAACCCTAGGAACACAACTTAGTCCATTTTGTTACTGTCACAGGGAGTAAAAATTTATCATGTTTTTAACCGATTATAAACAAATCCCATTATTAACAAATTCCATTTATCTCCTGTTTATTTGTTTGTCAGGTATGTGGAATTCCTTTTCTTCTCCACGTTAGAGGCTAAGTTGTAATGATCAAATAGAACAATATAAAGAAATAATTAGAAAATCAATTTGCTACAGGCCTCCCAAGATGTCAGACATGTATTATACAATCATGTAAATTCAAGGCCCAGGTCATCAATAAAATATAGGCAGAAGTGATGAAAAATAGTGAGAAATAAGACATATTCCTGTGTAACTTTAAAGTCCAGCTTTTTCTTCTTGTTCTCTACACATCATTCAATCACTAAATATTTTTTGCTTCTTTATATGAGAAGAAATAGAACATTTTAGATATAAAATGAAGAAAGAAAATTCTCTACCCACAAGGAATTTGCAGCAGAAAAAAGAAAGATACATTAATATAGCACTGTAATGTGATGCAACCCATGTGATGCACCATACTAGTGCCATGACAGTGCTAGAAAGGATCTCAAACAAAGTGCTGTGGAGAACAGAGGAACTCTGTTCCAGGCTCATAACTGCTGAGCCTGGCTGCTGGAGGTCCAGAGAGAAGGAAACATCATGACTGATCCGAGAGGATTCAGCAGGATGCATCCTGTGGAAAAGAGGGGTCATTCCACAAAGACCATGTGCAAAAGCAGAGAGGTGAAACTGTTTTGGGAGATAAATCAGATTTGGGTTAAAGAGGAACACAAAATATATGACAAGGAATAGTGAGAGAAAAAATCTGGAATAACAAATTAGGGACATATTGTTGGAAATACATATATGTAAGAAACTTGGACGTGAACGTGAAAGCTTTAGGGAGCTACTGGATAATTTAAAAGGGAGTGTAGTGGTCAGAATTTTATTTAGATTTTGAAAACAAAATCAAAGCAAATAATACAATTGAGGGCGTTTGAGATATAGCAGAATGTAGACACAAATGGATCAAGCATCAAGGTTGGAAACACATTTGACCAAATTGCTGAATTGAGGCAGGCTAAACAAAGAGTTCATAAGTCTGCATGTTTTGAACAGAGCCTAAGGCATAAAGAAGGGTGAGTTGAAGAACTGATGCTTTCAAACCGGTGCTGGAGAAGACTCTTGAGAATCCCTTGGGCAGCAAGGAGATCAAACCAGTCAATCCTAGAAGAAATCAACCATGAATATTCATTGGAAAGACTGATGCTGAAGTTGAAGCTCCAATACTTTGGCCACCTGATGCGAGGAACTGACTCATTGGAAAAGACCCCGATGCTGGGAAAGATTGAAGGCAAAAGAAGAAGCGGACAACAGAGGATGAGATGGTTGGATGGTATCACTGACTCAATGGACACGAGTTTGAGAAAACTCAGGGAGATAGTGAAGGACAGGGAAGCCTGGCATGCTGCAGTCCATGCGGTCACAAAGAGTTGGACACGACTTAGTGACTGAAGAGCAAAGGCTCCTGGATTACTGTTGTTCACTTAAGGTAGAATCAACTGTTTTATGCACTCAAGAACAGATGCAAAGACAAAACAGACAATTTATCAATGTTACCAACTTTGTACAAAGTTATTTGTATATAGTAGATTTTTCTCTTCTTCAGTCTCTTGTACACTTCTTAAGATGATGAGAGCATGGTCAATACATGATATATAATACAATACAATATAATATAAATTCTTAAATCCATGTGGAGTATAAGGAAAATTAAGTATGTATATATATAAATATATTCTTTATTTATAACTAACTCACAAACTGGCTTCATAAGAGCTGATTAATGTTCAAAAATATTTCTCAAATATTTATAGTTTTTAAAATTAAATATACCTTGATACAGCTACCTGTAAAAAAATTCTTTAAAAATATGAAGTCATCTTTGAAAGAGCAAAAAAAAAAAAAAAGCAAATTTTGCTATGGGAAGATTTGAATTTAATTCAAAGTCTTAACTTCATAAAGTTTAGGTGACATCAAACTTGGCCTTGTGTCTTTGAACCCTTACTCATTGCAATCCAGGAAATTTGCTTTAGAACTAGGCTAAAAGTAAAATTGGGGATAGGTTATTCTTTCTTTTATGTAGTAAAATCATAATGTCTAGAATACTATGTGCTTCCAATGTTCAAATTATTTTTCTGAACCTTTACACTAAAATTTATTAAAATTTGAAGGTTAATGCAATGGTTTTAAAAGGCAGAAAATAGGTAAAATGGAAATATAAGATATTTTAATGGAAAAACTAAAAGCTTTTAAATAAGACACACATTTCATTGTATTGAGAAAGCAAAAAATATTAAGAATTTGGCATAAAATAGCTTATAAAATCACACTAGCAAGTATTTTGTACATTTCTAAGATTTTCCATTGAGTTATTTAGCAATTCTGTTTGATTTTTCAAAAGAAGCATGAGTTTTAAATTTTAGGTGAAGATAACAATGAGACCTACAAACTATTTTGAAGCAAACTGGTTTAATTCAAACAAAATAGACTGACTTTTAAACCACCAGCTGTTTAATTGTGTTGTCAAGTAAATAGTTTTGACTCCTTTCAAATATTTCAATTTTCTAACACCATTTTATTCATATATTTATTCATTCTTACACCTATTCAAAGTCTATGTATGAAGCATGTATTATCTGCTAGGTATTGAGTGACCCAGGCTCCCTTGCTGGCTCAGTGGTAAAGAATCCACCTACCAATGCAGGAGCTGCTGCTGCTGCTGCTAAGTCGCTTCAGTGGGATGTGGATTCAGTCCCTGGGTCAGGAAGATCCTGTGGAGAAGGAAATGCAGCCCACTCAAATAGTCTTTCCTGGGAAATCCCATAGACAGAGGACCCTGGTGGGCTATAGTCCTTGGGGTCGCAAAGAGTTAGACAATACTGAGAGACTAAATTACAACAACATTGCATGACTCACCAGATGCAGTGCCAAGCAGGACCAACTCAGACTCTGACCTCACAGATTTTCAGTCATGTATGAGGGGAACCTGGCATTGAAAAGGGAGGGAACAGCCCAAGATATCAGAAGGTTGACTTCAGTGGATCTTGAGCCTTATTATATGCTTATTGTAATACACTAGTATCTAAATGACACACAAAGCTGCTATGACAGTTCCTGGAAATTCTTTCTCTTTTCCCAAAATAGTTGAAACAATCCTTCCACTCCTTAGCCTATGATATTACTTGGCCCATAAAAACTAATAACATAGTACTGGGGCCTCCCTTCTTCCGAGATGGCCTACACTCTGTCTGTGGAGTGTATTTCTCTGAATAAATCTGCTTTCACTTTAAAAAAGTAAATAAAAATAAAATCAAGTGGAGAAAGTGGTATGATATGGTATGTTTCTTAGGGACCAATTGATTGAGACCACCTGCTCTGGCCAGGCATACTGGCATGATTTGTCTCACAAGAGGAAGTCCTGATAAAGAACATGCCACTGACAAGCTGCCACCAAAACTGACTGGAGAAATTCGGGAGGGACCACAACATATCCTGCCAACCTCCCAGAAACCTTCATGCTGGAAACCATCCTGATTCAGAGATGCACGGGCCAGAAAGGACCCTGGGTCACCAAATATGGTCATGAGCAAGATGATTGGCCAGAGACAACTCAGAAACTAACCTTATCACCATAGAACCTGAGACTGGTAGCCACGAGGCAGAGTAGTCCTTCTAATTACCTTACCCTGCTGCTTTCTCTAGAACACCCATTTTTAGTACAGTCTTTTGCCTATCAGTACCTGTGTTGCCTTGGACAACTTATTTCCCGAGTGTTAGATAAAAGCCCACACCTGCCCCACCGGAGGCCCATAACAACTCATGACAGAAATATTTACAGAATGGAAAGAAGTTGAATCTGGTTAAGTACAGCTTGTGAAAGCGACCAGTAGTCTGTGAAACTGAAAAGATAGAATTATTCATTCATATTAATGGAATGGAGCTTATATTCCATGCACTGTACTAAGATTATAGAGCAAATCCATTTAGGTTATTTTATTGGTTCATTAAAGATCTGTTGGCTGCTTGGATTAGAATGGTGGTGGTGGATAGAGGTGTGGAAAGCAGAAGAGGAAACAAAATTTTGACCATGGTCTAGAATAAGAAATATGTTTTTACATTTTGACCCAGTGAGTGCATGCACATGTAAGTCTATAATAAAAATACATATTTGTGACTTAAAACTGATGCTGATCTCTTTCAGTTTTAGTTTACTATATACCTGTTCATTAAAAAAATGGTGGTCCGGACCCATTTAATTTGTATCAGAACTTGGGACCTGTAGTTGAGAATCCCTGGATAGATGATTACAAATGGTAATTAAATCCTTAATTTACTGGTTAAGGGAGTAGAGGGTAATGAGGGAAATGTATCAAGCCTGGCTCTAAAACATTTTGCTTCTCAAAACAGGATAGCAAGTAGCCACATGTAGTAAATAGGCTAAGCTTTGGAATGAATTTATGATTTGGGTTTTGGACATGTGGAATCTGAAGATCTTCTGTGACATTCAAGTCATGTGTTAAGTAGGCATTTTGACTCATAGGGTCCAGGGCCCAGTGCAATGGCCTAGTGTGTAGATGTTAATTTATGAGTCATCTCCATGCACGTGGTCATTGTTCATGGTCACCTAGGAAGAGATCAGAGACCAGAGAAGAAGATGAGGAGAAGGCTGAGCCCTAAGCCCTGAGGAACTGCTTTCTTTCAAATAGCTGCTTGCAACTGAATAAACCTAAGGGAGACAGCAAGGGAGCATCTAAGTAGACAGGGAAATATCAGGCAGAAGTTTGTGTCAATAAAGGCACCAGCCGAAGAAAGTACCTTAGGAAGAAAAGTGTCATTGGTGACATTCAGGCAGATTGTCTTGTGCTGAGGAACGAGTGTAGGCTAAGAACAAGGAGAAAGAACAGGTCTTTTGAGAAATCTGGTGTGAAGGAAAGGGCGATGAGCTGAGAGGCAGCTGGGAACAGACACTATAAGGTCTTGTTTATTTTGCTAAGAAAATTGAAATTTGTCCCCTTATCATCAGGAGCAAGCACATTTTTACATAGGAGTATGATATCATTGTTTTTGTGAAATAGATGAGTAACTCTGGTAGGAGTATGAAGTGGATGGGTTATGTTTGGAAACACACTGGCAGTGGAAAAGCTATTTGGAAGTCTATTGACATACAGTCCAGGTTGGAGGGGGCAGTGGTTGAATATCATTTAAACAAGATATATTACAAGAAAGTCTGTCTTCTTGCACTTTGTCCTCACATCCTTGCAATCAAATCAGTTTCTTAGTTTCCATTAATATAAGGTACTAAATTTAAAATAATCCCGATAGATTAGATTTTTTTCCCTCAAGGGCTTTTAAAATATACTCAGTAAAATGATGCTGGAAAAGAAGTAGAGCAGTTTTAAAAAGAACTAGTGGGAAATAAAAATAATTAACTTTCAAAATTCAAGGCAGGAAAACAACTGACAGGTTCTCAGTCTACTCAGGATATAGGTTTATTTCCCATTAATAAGTCATTTACCAAAGGAAAAGAAATATAATATTCACATTTCAGTACATTTAAAAATTAATCTTATCTACTCTAAATTAGGATAATAAAATGCTTTCTTTTAATTGACACAGAAAGCAAGTAGCTCTTAGAATACTCTTTTCTCATTTTTAATAAATAGTAGAGCAACTAAAAATCATAGTCTAGATAAAATCATGCTTTCCTGTTCGAAAAAAAAGTTAAAACATTGAAATTATTAACCATAATAAGTAATAAAAAAAGTCCACTCCAAGTATGTGTTTTCTGTTTTTTCTTTTAGCTTTCCCCTAGACAATTTCTCATAACACAAGGACTTGTCAAAAACACTTCTGAAAATTGACAGTGTTTTAGAATTAATGAACTACATTTCAGAAATATAAATTTCTGGAATAAAAATAAAATTTTCAAGGGCATAAAAATAAAATTTTCAAGAGAAGCCCAAATGATCTAGAATGCAGTTAACAAATAAAGCAGAGAATAAACACACAAGCAATGATTTAAAACATGAAGGTCATTGTATATTTAATAATTTACCTTCTTGATATATTGATATGATGCCAGCCCCTGTCAACAAGCATTTGAGTTCCACTGCAGTATTGGACATGGATTTTTACTGACACTCTTTAGAATGGAAGAAGTAAAGGTAAATAGTATTATATTATTCAAGAGACAAAACAGTTTAAGAATAGGGAAGGTATGATAGAAATAAAATAGGTTTTGTGACTTTTTTGTGTGTGTGCTTAATAAGATGACCAAAATATTGAAATGAATTTTGGTTAAAAAAAAAAAAAATCTTCTACCTCCCTTGGGAGTCATTAAAAATGAAAAAAAATTAATCATATGGAAGCAGATGTTGAAATAGTTGGGAGATTTCTACTGCTGATTGACAGCTATGAAGTCGGCAAGAGAAAAAAATTAAGTGGCTGAATACATTTGTATCGTTAATATGGCTAAATGCTCAATTTCCTATACTTGTTTGTTTGAATACTCCATACACGTTTGATGGTATGTGTTGAGAGAGTTGGAAGACAGAAAATAAAGCCAGTAGATTTTGTCAAGTTGAAATTAAACATTTTTATCATATCCATGTATACTTCTGTTCTATTTATATTTTATTATATTTTAAAAACTGGATTTATGCCATGTAGTGTAAAAATGGAATAACACAAAAAGGATGAGAAAAGAGTATCTCGCACAGTCTCTTAATTACAGAACAGATTCTTATAGGCAACACAATTACTTTGAAATATTTCTGTCATCAGCATTTTATGATTATCTTCAAATTACAAAAACATCACTATTTATTGATGTTCATATATTCCTGTTCTAATAGAGAAGAATTTTGTTTATTCAAACACCTCAATTACTTTTCCTTCTACTCTTGTATTTTTATTGTTATGCCACTGATTTTTAGTTCCTTTAATGGGTATCTCTGTGACCACATGGAGAACTATGGACAATTTTGCTCGTTTACAATTTAATTCCCTAACATTCCATGGTTTCTTTTGATTTTCTGCTTTTTAAGATGAGAACATCAGAGAAGGCAATGACACCCCACTCCAGTATTTTTGCCTGGAAAATCCCATGGACGGAGGAGCCTGGTGGGCTGCAGTCCGTGGGGTCGTGAAGAGTTGGACACAACTGAGCGACTTCCCTTTCACTTTCCACTTTCATGCATTGGAGAAGGAAATGGCAACCCACTCCAGTGTTCTTGCCTGGAGCATCCCAGGCACGGGGGAGCCTGGTGGGCTGCCGTCTATGGGGTCACACAGAGTCGGACACGACTGAAGTGACTTAGCAAGCAAGCAAGCAAGCAAGATGAGAACATTAATTTTCCGAATATAACCTCTCCTCTACTCAAGTTCTGCTTCCAAATCCTGTCACATCCTATTTCTGTTCTGTAACCAAAATTAAGTCCTTCATCCTGATTCTAAAAGTTGACACCCATTAAACTGTGTTTACATAATCATAATCAGGTAAGTATCTTTTATCCAGTGTGAAGCAGTGTGCTGTTGTTACTGTTCCTTCTCTTCAGTTCCGCTGTTATGAGCCTTATGCCACACACAAAAATTGGTATTTCTAATATCAGAGAAAATTATTTCCCTTTCATTTTTGTCTATCAGCTGTTTATATTAAGTCACATTCTATTTTGTTTCATATTGAGATCATGTTTTTCTTGGACATGTTTTTGTTTTTCCTGGAATTTGAGATTGCTTTTTATTTTCCTTCTGAGCTACAAAATCAATACCACATTTATTTCCAAAATCTTCCAAGTTCTTCCAAATTCTAATCTTCTTTTGTACTATGCTCTTCTCTTACATTGAGAGCATTCTTCTTAGAAGCAACTGGCTTCCAGATCAAATTTAGAAAGATTAATTGTGGGTCTCCTGCATGACTTAAGAATTTTAAAAAATTGGACTCTTAGGCAAGTCCAGCATTTCTTGTATGCAACGTTTTTTTCTTTCTTGTTTCCAGCCTTGTACAGCTAGTGTACAACTTCAAAACCTTCCTCATGGAGGATGCTTTTAAGATAAAATATACAAATTAAAAAAAAAACTTTATTCATACATATGCTTAATTCATATGTTCTAGTTGAAAATATAATTTCAGTTTCTTAAATATAGCCATCCCTCAATCTGTTACAAAATTCTGTTTTCTATCTTTCAGGATACATTGTATTTGTGAAAAAACTAGATGCAAGATCGATTCTTGTTTCCTTTAGAAGATGTGCTGCTTTGTTTTCCTCTGTGAAACTTTTTAGGATCTTGTTTTGATATATTCAGTACTTTAATAATTGATAATATTTCTAGGTGTAGGTCTTTCACAAATTCTTGCTAAATGGGCAGTTAAAGGGCCCTTTAAATATGAAGACACATTTGAAATAGTGTGTTCTATTTCAAATTTGGGGAAATTTCTCCCATTATTTCTTTGATGATTTTTTAAATTGTTTCTTTCCTACTTTTTTTCTTAAAAACTAGCAAGTCAGATATTGAATTTTCTGGATTAACACTTTATATTCTTTAGCTTAAGCTCTTGGAGATGTCCTCACCTTATTTTCTCAGTGTTCTATGGAATTTTTGTTTAAAATTAATTTTAATTTAATTAATCACATTTAAATTTAAATCATATTTAAATTCTGACTCATTTTTTTCTTATAGTTATTTTGGGTTGCTTCTTATTGTTGACTTTTCTTCCTTAACATAACACTTACTGAAACTTTTCTAAGTAGAGTTGGGTTTTATTGATTTTTTAAAAAGTCCTTTTCGTTTACATGAGTATCTGCTTCTTTTAAGTTCAATTTTATCTAGATTTTTATGGGTCTTTATTTTTCATGCTGGGGGCTTTCTTCTAGTATTTAGTCATCTTTATTTGTTCTTTTATATTTGATATTGAGAGATGAGGATGAAACCTGAAGATGGTCAAAAAAATGCTTTAGCATGAGTTAGCAGGAAGCTGGCCTTACTCTTGAGGTTCCCAAAGATGCCAGAATTATTAATGGTATATTATAGGATGACAATGTCCGTCTTAAGTGTCTTAGTTTCCAAAACAGATTGTCAGTTTTTATAGAGAACAATTCTCCAATGTGCTGCCTAGGGGTAAACTCCTGGACTGAACAGTTGGGATGAGGTAGGAATCGATAGGAAATCTATGATATACTTTATATTTTAAAGGAATTAATTAACCTTTAATTTTTCACCATGTCTTCACCCCACGCTCTTATTCTCTGCAAGTCTCATTAAACATGTTTCCTTGCTTATATAGTCTCTACCTTTTGTGTTATAGATTTTGCATTTTATTTTGGTTTAATCATTTCCATTTGTTATCTACTTCCCATCTTCTCCAGGAATCTCTTTTTTGTTTTTGTTATTGTGTATTTATAATTTTTAATTCATTTACTGTGTTATTTTAATAGTGTCTCAGAAGAGGGTAAGAAAAATGCATAAGTCAGAGACCTGGAGCCAGAAGACATCAGCTCTGTAGGGACACTTTTTTTTAAAAACATGGTTTTGAGCTTGTAATGTCTCTATACTTCTGATTATACTGATAGCTTAAATTCACCTGTGAGCACAAATGCAATTTGTTTTCAAAAGACTCTATTCACTCAACCACTTCTTATTGACTTTTACTTTGCCTTGTATTTTAATTTTGCCTGCTTCAAATTTAGCTTTGATTTGTAGAACTTTGGAGAAGGGATGCTGGTGATGGCAGAAAAGATGATATTCTCAGTTAATTCCTAGGGACGTGATCTAGTCCCCCTAATGGCATTGGAGGTGAGTCTTTTCCCAGCTGCAGGGTCCTCGAGCACCAAAGTGAAGCATGTTCCAGAAGCATTGTGTTTCCAGACAACAGCAGTTATGTGCAGAGGTGATGATCTAGCATAGGAATTCTAATTGCTTGTGGCAACTGGGCTGACAGAGGAGGAGACGTTATCAGTGGTGTTTTTACTGCGTTCACATGAGCCTACCTCAGTGGCTGTCAGCTCTGGAAGACATCACCCTTTTAGACTGGTCCTTATCTAACTCTAATCATCCACCCCAGAAGGGGGAGAGGGGAGGCTTTGTGGAAAGAGACAGTCAGATTGCCTTCCTCTCCCTGGCCAGTTCTTAAAGTAACATATGTTAAACACATTTATTAAGGTTGTAAATAAGTAAGCAAGTGCACACACAGGCCTTCGCCTCCATCCCTCTCCCTCTGTCCCTCTCCCTCCATCCCTCTCTCGTGAAGGGAGAGTTGCAGGCACAGAAGTGAGTGGCTGGATGGAGGCCCAGAAATCTGGAAAGTGTATTATGTGGGATCCCCGTGGAGAAGCACTTGGCTGCCGGCTGCCCTGGCTCTGGTTTCCACACACCATCAATCTGGTGCCTGGCGGTCACTGCTCCCTCCTCACCTCACCTCATGCAGAGAGCAGACAGCTCAACTATTTGTCTCACGCTGCAGCAGCCAAGCCATTTGAGGAAAGAAAGAAAAGGGAAAGGAAGAATGATGGAGGTGGGGAAAAACAACAACCTTCCAACAGGCTACCACTCCCTTTAACTGTCAGATGGTTCATGACCAGCTTTTACTTGGACCTTTGAATGTAGATGGTGAGAGGAGGAAACCAGAGGTGACTCACAGTGGAAGGGCAAGTATCTCGACCAATCTTTGGGGTCAGTTCACAGTGTTCAGAAGGGAAACTTCAGGTGTTCTCAGAAAGGAGGGTGGATTTGGGAAATGGGGCCAGAGGCTACTTTGCAAAAATAGGAGAACAGAGGCTAAGTCTTTCACTAAACCCCTGGATGCTGGATTTACATCTCTGGTACAGAACAGGAAACCGAGGCAGGCAGAAGTCAGTTCAGCCATGAAAATCCCACACATATAACCAAGACCAGTAACATACATGTGAGGCATCCTGTCATTTGAATAACATGTCTGTGCTTTCTTAGACTTCTGAAATTGCCTTGACAGTCTTAAAAAAGAAATAAGGAAAATAGTATTTCTGTAGAAGGAGAATTTTCTCAGGACTTATGATGATGTCAATTATTTGGAATGTTCTTTATTTCTAGTTTTCTGGAATAGTATTCTGTATGTTTGTACTTTTTGACTACTGCCTCAGCAGTGGCAGGAAAAGAATCAGACAATGATTTAGGGTCTTGAAGACATCTAAATTTTCATTCCTTTTGGCTTCAACTTTGACCTTAACCTGAATCCTAATATTTACTGGCAATAGAAAGGGACTCAGGCTTGCTTGATCAGTTTTTCCACGCGTGTCTGGCCTAAGGTCTGAGACCTGGATCATACTTGACTAGTGAATAGAATTATTTGTGAGTCATAATGAATGCAAATTATAATAGTAAGGAAATTTTTAATAGATGCCAGACACTTATAAAACCAAGGATAAACATTTCTATATTCTCTAATTTCCTTTACTCAAACTGGAAGGTTATGTCAGAAAATCAAATGCTTTTCAGTGACTAAAAGGAGCCACAAAAGCATAGATTTATCCCTGAAAAAAACTACTGTCTCATATAAATATGCTGGAATACTTATATATATTTGCTAAAACTCTTGAGTTTGTGCTTTCTGGCCATAGCCTGTGAATGTTTGTTCTCAAACACTCATGACACCACTCAAGTTTTCACACTCTTCTGTGAAGGCAAACACTGCCTTCTAGTTTGGAGTCTCTCATTTTATATTGCTAGACTTGGGTGAAATTTCATTGTCAGCAGAAAACAGCTTTATTCAGCCAGTGGTTATTTAGAACCTCATGAGATTAGGAGAATTGCAGTACCTGATTTAAACATATAAACGCTTCACTCCCTGAGCTCAATGTCTTTGGTTTCCAAGAATATTACAGAAGGTTTATTATACTTTCAGGCTTGGCAATGCTTTATGCATAGGAGCTTTCAAACTGGCAGTGGGTCTGGAGCTAATGAAACTGTAAGAATAACACATAGCAGGAAATGGTTCACTGGTTTTGAGGCTTCATTTATTCCAAAGAAAAGAGCAATGTTATTGTAACAAAGGTTAGCAGTATTTGTGTTAGAGCAATTGCAAAAATCTTATCTTCCACATGTGCATAAAATGAGAATGAAAATTAGTTCACTTTTAAAGGGAAAAAAGTCATTTAACCAGTGAGTCTGTTGTATTTCTTTGATAAAGATATTTTATTATAACATTTTTTTAGTGCATTATATGAAAACAATCACAGTCTAAATGCTCTGCCTTAATCAACTAAAGATAGTAAAACATTATTTCATCCTTTATTACCAAAGGATCAAGGAGATTAGCAGCTAAAAAATGATGAGAATATTTATTTATTCCCAACAAAATTGTTATAACTGTTTCCTAAACCCTAGTTTGCCATCGCCTTTCCACCAACTTTTCAAAATCTGAGCCTCTGTTGGTATTTTGTTTCATAACATTCATTTTCTTAATTCATTCCTAGTTCGAGAAAGAGTTGAGTTTTTGAAGCCTAATTCAGACGGATTACACTCCCCCATCATACCTGTTGGACTTAAATCATATTCACAGAATGAGTAGAAATAATTTCCTTTTATGTTATTAGGAGTAGGGAGGTAGAAGGATGCAAATTGAAATAAAAAATAAGTAAATTCTAGCTCTGTAAAGTTTGCTTCTGGTAATATTTGATTATTATAGAGGCTCATGCCACACTATTTTACTAGAGGTAATTGTGTATGCTCTGATTCCAATCAATGGGCTCATTGTTGAGGCCAAAGGTCATGATCCCTCTAGCTGGTCTCTTTTCTTTCTAAGTGACTAACATCTAGGTCAGAGTCTGTGGCATTTTCACTCCTCAGTGACTACTAACTGGTGTTTTTCTGACTGAGAACACATGTAAGTTAAGTGTTATTCACCTCTGCCACCCAGAACAAGAGTACTCAGCCAATAAACACTTTCTGATTTTATTTATATATTGGTGCTTTAGCAGATTACTGTTAAATTAGCAATACTAGAATTTACTTCAAAGAGTACGTTCTGGGTTTGGTTCAAACCAACATGGTAAAGCTCAGTTCTTGATGTGAGATGAGCTGATTTGATGCTTTCCTAAGAAAACAATTTTTCATTACTGTTTATTGAAATTTCTACCTTTAATCAGTTCCATTTAAGAAAATGAAAACTTCTATTCCTGTTCAAGAAGTTCATGGCAAACGCTTAGATTGATTTAAGAAGGTTAATGATTAGAAGCAATGGGGGAAGATTTTCATTTATCCCTAAATGAAGCACCTTGGTCTTCTAAGAGTTGACTCTAGAATTAATCATTCTCTCATTAAGTTAAACAGCTCATTTTATTTGACTGGGTTTTCCAAGCACAATTCTGTTTTCTGGCTAATTGTTGAGTTCAGCTCAGGGAAGTTAAAAAACACCTAGCCTGTTCCACATGCAGGTGTTACTCTGGTCTATAGAAATATCTGGTTTAATTTGGTGTGACTGAATCTTTTACTTGGAGGACTTAGTAAAGAGAGCTGGACTCTTTCCTCAGGTGTATTTGATTTCTTTCATTAAAAATAAAATAGCACTTGAACTTCACACTGAATTTTTAGGTAGTGACTCCAAGTGACATGGAGGGGGGTCATGTGATGTACTACAAAGGATTTAAATTGCTTTTAATGATTTGTTTCAATGCCCATGGAATATGGAATTTTAGTGGTGAAATCTGTACCTAATATGGTAACATTTTTACCTAATATGTTGATATTTGTACCAAATTTGTATTGAGAGTGTGCAAGTAAGGATAAAAGGTTTCCCATGGCAGGGGTTGTAACAGCACAGCATTATTATCCAAATTCACCATTTGGCCAAGGAATCATTCTTAGAGATGTGTATGTATGCCTGTATGCTTATAAAAGTCAGGTTAAGCAGCCATATGGGGATATTTAGCACCTTTTCAAACTTAGTAAGTGAATACAATAAGGAAACTGTGCAGTGACTTTAAGGGAACACAGTTTATATCAAGTTTACAGTCCCAGCCTTCCATAACTGGACCTGGTGATCCTTAGGTGATTAAACTCCAGATCCTTTTGAATTCCCCTTAGAAGATGGGATTTAATATTTTAGCCTTAGACTGGCCTCAGCTTCCAAAATGCTCAAATTCTGGGAGGCAAAATTAGAAATAAATGTTTGGTTGATTCATTCATTCTCCTACTCTCTTGCTCATTTCTTTTTCTATTCAACTTATATTTATTAAACATGTGACTATTAAACAATAGATACTGTGACAGGCATATAGAGATGAAACATGCATTGGAGAAGGAAATGGCAATCCACTCCAGTGTTCTTGCCTGGTGAATCCCAGGGACGGGGAAGCCTGGTGGGCTGCCGTCTCTGGGGTAGCACAGAGTTGAACACGACTGAAGCAACTTAGCAGCAGCAGCAACATACCATTTTCCTTAAAAGTGATTAAATTCTAGTGAGGGGGGCAAAACAATAGAAATATAACAATATGGAAGGATAATAAAATGACTATAAAATGAAAAGCATAAGATATTTTACGTAATTTGTTCTATGTGATCAAGGAGGTTTTTTCCCCTAATGGTGGTAACATTTGAGATCATTTTTGGAGAATGTATGGAGATTTTCCGGGCATTCCTGTCTATAAGAACAGTTTTGACAGAAAGAGAAGTATTTACTGTAAATTAATTAGCAAGGTGATATATTCTAAGAAATACAAATAGTTTGATTTGCATGGAATGAACAATGTTTGGTTGCCTTTGAATATGACTCTAAGGATATATCTGGAACGTAAACACAAAATAGATAATGAAAGCCATATATTTATATATGGCAAAATAAAGGGGTATATTTTGTCCTCCTTATGGAGAAGGAGATTTAATTTAAAAGACTTAAGAAAACTTAAGATGCGGAAAGGGTGTTGAACAGGTAAAGCACATGGGACTTTTTATAGAGGTAAATGTATTCAGCATGATTCTGTAACTGTGGCTTTGTTGACATTTTACATTTGTCAAAACCCATTAACCTAGATAATGAATGCCAATGTATGCAAATTAAAAAATTATTTAGCAGTTCAATGGATCTTAGTAGGGACTGCAGAATGTAACAAAACAATCTATCAATGCAATCTAACTGCACTATTAATGTATGAAACAACCTCACTGAAAAAAAGTGGGAAAAAGTTACTGACAGTTATTTAATTTTGGAAATGAGTGAGTCTCAAAAATCGAAGTAAAAGGAACTGTACATAAGCACTGTACTGTAGTTGATA
The DNA here is from genome assembly GCF_003369695.1 of Bos indicus x Bos taurus. Taxonomy (NCBI): domain Eukaryota; kingdom Metazoa; phylum Chordata; class Mammalia; order Artiodactyla; family Bovidae; genus Bos; species Bos indicus x Bos taurus. Next base: position 55,692,066 of record NC_040088.1, read on the forward strand.
AAGCCAGTAAAGTGAGTGGGAAGTTACAGATGCACAAAGAGGGAAGGCCAGAATTATTTATGGATAATAGGAACGGAGATATCAGAATGAACTTATGTGCAGATTAATTTGGATGCAGATGATTACTACAGAAATATATATATATATGTATGTATTTATTTTGGGGGGCTCCAAAATCACTGCACATGGTGACTGCAGCCATGAAATTAAAAGACGCTTACTCCGTGGAAAGAAAGTTATGACCAACCTAGATAGCATATTCAAAAACAGAGACATTACTTTGCCAACAAAGGTCTGTCTAGTCAAGGCTATGGTTTTTCCTGTGGTCATGTATGGATGTGAGAGTTGGACTGTGAAGAAGGCTGAGCACTGAAGAATTGATGCTTTTGAACTGTGGTGTTGGAGAAGACTCTTGAGAGTCCCTTGGACTGCAAGGAGATCCAACCAGTCCATTCTGAAGGAGATCAGCCCTGGGATTTCTTTGGAAGGAATGATGCTAAAGCTGAAACTCCAGTACTTTGGCCACCTCATGCGAAGAGTTGACTCATTGGAAAAGACTCTGATGCTGGGAGGGATTGGGGAGAGGAGGAGAAGGGGACGACAGAGGATGAGATGGCTGGATGGCATCACTGAATGGATGGATGTGAGTCTGAGTGAACTCCGGGAGTTGGTGATGGACAGGGAGGCCTGGCATGCTGCGATTCATGGGGTCGCAAAGAGTCGGGCACGACTGAGCGACTGAACTGACTGATGTATATACGTGATTTAGTATATCTATATTTTTTTCTTTTCTCTATCAGCAGAGAAGGTTATGATGCTCTTTTAGGAATGAGAAAACCTAGCACCCAGATCTTGGTGTCTGGGTGCAAAATAACCAAGATTTCTTGGAGAAATGGATGATTCAAGGAGTGAGGCAGAAAATACACAAGGTGAGCCTGGATCATTATGTTGTAGTTGTTCAGTTGCTCAGTCATGTCCGTCTCTTTGGGACCCCATGGACTGAAGCACGCCAGGCTCCCCTGTCCTTCACCATCTCCTGGAGTTTGCTCAAACTCATATTCATTGAGTTGGTGATGCCATTTAACCATCTTATCCTCTGTCATCTCCTCCTGCTGCCTTCAATCTTACTCAGCATCAGGATCTTTTCCAATGATTTGGCTCTTCACATCAGATGGCCAAAGTATTGGAACTTCAGCTTCAGCATCAGTCCTTCCAATGAACAGGCAGGGTTGATTTCCTTTAGGATTGACTGATTTTATTTCCTTGTTGTCCAAGAGAATCTCAAGAGTCTTCTCCGGCACCACAGTTTGAAAGTATTAATTCTTTGGCACTCAGCCTCCTTTATGTCCTAACCCTAATCCTAACTATGTAGTGCCAGGAAATAAGAAGTGTTAAAAAAAATAAGCAAAAGACACTGATCAACATAAGATAAAGGGACACAGGAGACAAATGAAAGAGTTTCTTTTAGCCAAAATATCTTAGAATTGATAATCAAGTGTCAAAATAAATGAATAAATAATTGAACAATGATACTAGTATATATTGTATGCATTTACTTTTTATGGTTCCTCTACATATCAGTTAGAAGATATATTCCATTTGAGATATGAATTACCATATTTGGTCTAAGTACTGGGTACTCTCCAAGCATGATACTGCTGCTCCTGCTGCTAAGTCGCTTCAGTTGTGTCAGACTCTGTGCGACCCCATAGACAGCGGCCCACCAGGCTCCCCCATCCCTGGGATTCTCCAGGCAAGAATACTGGAGTGGGTTGCCATTTCCTTCTCCAATGCATGAAAGGGAAAAGTGAAAGTTAAGTCGCTCAGTTGTGTCCGACTCTTCGAGACCCCATGGTCTGCAGCCTACCAGGCTCCTCCGTCCACGGGATTTTCCAGGCAAGAGTACTGGAGTGGGGTGCCATTGCCTTCTCCAAAGCATGATACTAGTTGGGATAAAAAAAATCAAGAGGAAGACAGGAGAGACAGGAAATGATGAACTTTGGGCCAATCAAATGAAATGATGTGTGAACAGAAGCACAAATTTTCCACTAAGAGTTTATTACTGTTGCCCAATAGACTATCTTGGAGCTTCGCAGGTGGTGGAGTGATAAAATAATTCACCTGCTAATGCAAGAGATGTGGATTTGATCCCCGAGTCAGGAAGATCCCCTGGAGAAGGAAATGGCAATCCACTCCAATATTCTTGCCTGGAAAATTCCATAGACAGAGGAGCCTGGTGGGCTACAGCCCATGGTGTCGCAAAGAGTCAGACATGACTGAGAGACTGAGCAGGCATGCATGCAATAGACTATCCTGAATTAGCCAAACGTACACTACATAATGAGACAGATGTTATTTCTTAAACCAATTTCGGTGGAGAAGGCATAGCCTGGAGGATTTATCTTGCTAAGACCCTCCAGTTTTATTTTTCACTTAATCATTCTTAAGCATTCTCAGAGAATACCTGAAAATTAGGAAGTGACATTCTCTTCACTGTTGTGATGTTTTTATGAATTAGGTGTTTTGTGTGTTTTGTTGTTTATTATAATTGTCATGACCATAGAATCCTTTTTTTAAAATCATGTGTTCTATATATTTATACTACTGCAATTTGTGCTCTGTTTCATGCTACTATGTAAACTCAGTATGTCCTCTTCCTGTCAAATTCAAAAGCAGTTTTCCAGTCCATCCCAATGCAGCATCATTAGAGCACCTGGAAGTATTGACTATAAGTTTGCGATGTGAAACCAGAGCAGGCATCTTTGAATCTTTGTTCAGCCTCATACTAACTATGTAACCTTGGGGAAGTTACTTAAACTGTATAGCCTCAGTTGCTTTGCCTGTAAAATGGACAGAATTATAGTGCCTACTCTATGTAATTGTTTAGCATTAAACAAGATGACACAGGTTAAGTATTTCTTAACAGATATAAAATGCTTAACAGATATTGGCTATCAGTCTTAAACATCCTCGACAGTGGTCTTTGCTGGTCCATCTTCTCTATCTTCACTCATCTTCCTCATTCCTAGGTTTTACTACTCATTATTTTACAAATTCTTACTAGACAAACTTGTGCAGTTGACTTCCTTGTTGATTACTTACAAGCATCTATCTCAACCCTAGTATGATTCCTGAGTATGAAGAATTGTTTATTCAATTTTCACAGCATGTTTATTGGTTCTTCAAAGACAGAAATTATATTTTTATTTCTGCCTTTCCCTGCAAAGCACTTGATGCAGACCTGGCTATTCAGAAGTGCTAAACTGATATTTATTGAATGAATAGGTCCATTGAACTCATTCCTTTCCTATTGTTTTCTCTCTATTTTGGTTTATTATTCTGGGTAAATTTTTAGGGATAGACAGCTATTTCTGACTTAGTTTTCTGTTTTCTACACAGTTCAGAACCAGATCCAGGTCCTTAATGTTACCAAAGGCAAAATCATTTTAACCTCAAAAATTTTCCAGAGTTTTTGAGATGTGCATTGAGATGTAACATGAAAGGATAATCTTAAGACATATAAAGTGTTAATCAACTGAATATGAAAAAATGTGCACCTAAAAAATAGGAAAAAAAGAAAAATGAATCAGAAGAAATAACTTACTTATCTACCTTTTCCACCTGAATCTACAAAAGATTAACATTTTAATTTTTCCTTTTATTTTAAAATGCTCACACAGAAAAACAGTAAGATAGCACGTCAGCTTACTGACATACTGAGTCCCTGGCCAGAAAATCCACCCATCTATAAAGAATTTAACATGAATGAAACAGAACGATACCTCATACCTGAAAGTTAAACTTTTCTTGCTTCTCATTTATTTCTGAGTTCCTGCTTTAGTGTTTTTGGACTCCTTAGGCCCTCATCTTGTGCACATATTTTCAGATATTTCTGATACATTGCCTGAGGGACGTTATGTCCTGACATCCTTGGCATTATCGTCTAAGATGAAGAAATGAATGTTATGACTTCTTGCCAATAACCTCGAAAATAAACTGAAAATGATGACTTGGTCTTGGGTTTTAGATTTTGGTGCCAAGTTCTGGCACAAAAGCCAATCTTGCAGTCAATTTCTAAACCTCTGAAAACTGGGGTCAATGGAAGGGCAAGAAACCAAAATGCTAACTCAATTTTGGTCTACAGGGTCAAAGCTAGATAGATAGGTTAAATGTAAAAATCCTCATTTCTACATTATCTTCCTACAGAAAAAAACTGTTTAATAATTAGTCATGCAAAGTACGTTTCACTAACAGTCTGATCTGTTTAATAATACAAATGGTTTGAACTGGCTAAATGATTTGATCTATTTAATCACATACTCCTTAAAGCTTTAAAAATAATCTTCAAGAATAAAGCAGACTTCTTTAGGAAGATAAAAATACACAATTTTTCTTTTAGTTGTAATTTTAAAAATTAAGTGTATTGTAAATAACATTAAGCATAGAGAAATATTCAAACAATTTTAGAGTGAGCAATCAATAACATTAAAATATATTTGTTTTATCATTACACTTTACACCCATCAATCAACCCATCTTTTTAATGCATTTTGATTTGAATAAGTTACAGAGATATTGTTATACTTTAACATACAATATCATTATGAAGAATTCCATAGTTATTTCCAGTTTATTTTGTTCTTTGAGGTAAAACATATATAATTATGGACCCAAAAAATGTCTCTTTCTGTAAAACAAGGGATGTTGTGGCCACCAAGCCATCAGCTGCTGCAGCTGCACCCCCCACCCCCTACCCTCCCAGTGGGTATGCCTTGAGGAGGATTCAGGATGGAGAAAACCAGGGCACTGGCCCGAGATAGTTAAGGTGCATAAGCAAAGGAATAATTTCAATAAGCCCAGACTCTTGCATCCTCCCATGTATGAGAAAAGACTACAAACATTAATTTGAGATATCTGATTATTTTTGTGATTAGCAGATATAAAAAATTAATTTTTTTTGAGATAATACTTTACCAAGATGTAAACTCAAGTACACATATTTCTGTAGTCAAAAGTAATATATATACTGACTCCTCCCTATGCCTCTTTAAAACAGTTCCTCAGAGCTATCTGAGAGGCTTCCATCCCAGGTTATAGTTCTCAGTAAAGCCCCAAATGAAACAATTCTCATTTTAGGTTGTACATTTTTTCCCCCCCAGTGGACACAGTAAAAAAAAATCTTGAATGTACCCTTTGATGTTTGAAAAATGCATACACTTGAACACAAACCCCTATCATAACATGGGGTATTAATATTGTAGTTGTTGTTGTTTAGTCACTAAGTCACATCTAACTCTTTGAGACCCTATGAACTGTAGCCAACCAGGCTTCTCTGTCCATGGGATTTCCCAGGCAAGAATACTAGGCTCCTCTGTCCATGGGATTTCCCAGGCAAGAATACTGGAGTAGGTTGCCATTTCCTGCTCCAAAGATCTTCCCAACTCAGGGACAATTCTGTCTTGTCTTAATTGTAACAAAAATTAACAGAACTTTAAATGAATGTTCCATATTGAATGGTCAGAATTTCTATGCCTCATAACTTCTTTAACTTTGGAAAAAATAGCAATTCAAAAATTATTTTCCTAATGTAGTAAATAACAGTAGCTGTGCTTGAGGAAGAAGATATTGACAGAAAAGTGCAATTCATTGTCTTTGCTATAAACAGAGAAAATATAATTGAAAACAGTGGACAGACACTATCTTATTTTTTGAAGAAAAATGGTTTATACCTGATAATCATCGAAGATGTATATATGTGGTACATATATACAATGGAATATTACTCAGCCACAAAAAGAACAAAATAATGCCATTTGCAGCAAAATGGGAAGGCCTAGCAATTATCATAAAGTGAAGTAAGTCAGACAAAGACAAATATCATATGATATCATTTTATGTGAAATCTTAAAAAATGATAAAAATGAACTGATTTACAAAACAGATACAGACTCACAGACACAGAAAACAAATTTATGGTTACCAAAGGGGAAAGATGATGGGGAGGGATAAATAAAGACTATGGGATTCACATATACACACTACTACTACTACTACTACTACTACTAAGTCGCTTCAGTCGTGTCCGACTCTGTGCGACCCAATAGACGGCAGCCCACCAGGCTCCCCCGTCCCTGGGATTCTCTAGGCAAGAACACTGGAGTGGGTTGCCATTTCCTTCTCCAACGCATGAAAGTGAAATGTGAAAGTGAACTCACTCAGTCGTGTCCGACCCTCAGCAACCCCATGGACTGCAGCCTCCCAGGCTCCTCCGTCCATGGGATTTTCCAGGCAGGAGTACCGGAGTGGGGTGCCATTGCCTTCTCCTATATACACACTGCTGCTGCTGCTAAGTCACTTCAGTCATGTCTGACTCTGTGCAACCCAATAGATGGCAGCCCACCAGGCTCCCCCGTCCCTGGGATTCTCCAGGCAAGAACACTGGAGTGGGTTGCCATTTCCTGCTCCAATGCATGAAAGTGAAAAGTCAAAGTGAAAAATAAAAGTGAAGTTGCTCAGTCGTGTCCGACTCCCCGCAACCCCATGGACTGCAGCCCACCAGACCCCTCCGTCCATGGGATTCTCCAGGCAAGAGCACTGGAGTGGGTTGCCATGTCCTCCAATATACACACTAATGCTAATGCTAATGCTAAGTAGCTTCAGTCGTGTCCAACTCTGTGTGACCCCGTAGATGGCAGCCTACCAGGCTCCTCCATCCCTGGGATTCTCCAGGCTAGAACACTGGAGTGGGTTGCCATTTCCTTCTCCAAGGCATGAAAGTGAAAAGTGAAAGTCAAGTTGCTCAGTCGTGTCCGACTCTTCACGACCCCATGGACTGCAGCCTACCAGGCTCCTCCACCCATGGGATTTTCCAGGCAAGAGTACTGGAGTGGGGTGCCAAAATATATATAACCAACAACCAAAAATAGATAACCAACAAGAACCAATTGTACAGCACAGGCAATTCTATTCAATATTCTGTAATGACCAAATGGGAACAGAATCTGAAAAATAATCCATATATGTATATATATAACTGAATCACTTTGCTATATGCTTAGAACTAACACAACATTGTAAATTAAGTATACCCCAATGTAAAATGAAAATTAAATTAAAAAAGAAGATAAAATACTGGACATTCACTTAAAAAGTATTCTGTATTGACCTTTGTTGATAAATTCAAAATTGAAAATATTGTATTTCCTGAATTGTCAAAAAAATTATGGATAATACTTTGCAAAGAGCCAGTCAATGTTTTTAAATTAGTAAAATTAATGAAATAATATTAATCCATACATATACATCAAAATAACTAGCCTCCATTACATTTAGTTCAAATGCCAAAGATGTTATTGTGAGGAGAAGGTCAAATACTTTTTACTAAGAGCTCAAGTTTTAAATCTATTAGAGAATAAAGTGCCATGTTACTAATGGGTATTAAGCTATACATATTTGACTCAGTTTATTCAGACTTGCAAATGGATAGTTTAAAGAGTTTAAATTTGGGGATTAGGCATTTAGGCATAACTTCCAGATTTCTTAAAGCTCACACATTAATGAGAGCTTCCCCGATAGCTCAGTTGGTAAAGAATCTGTCTGCAATGCAGGAGATACCAGTTCCATTCTTGGGTCAGGAAGATCCCCTGGAGAAATGATAGGTTACCCATTCCAATATTCTCAGGCTTCCCTGTGGCTCAGCTGGTAAAGAACCCACCTGCAATGTGGAAGACCTGGGTTCGATCCCAGGTTTGGGAAGATCCCCTGGAGAAGGGAAAGATGACCCACTCCAGTATTCTGGCCTAGAGAATTCCATGGAGTCCATGGGTCCCAAAGAGTTGGACATGACTGATTGACTTTTACTCACATTCACTTACTCACATTAATTAATGAAGACAATATACTAATACTCAAATTCAGAAATTTGTTATTGGGATATCCTTTAAGAAACTAGGTGACTTTTTCCTATGTCTAAGGAATGGGTTGAAGAGCAAGATTTTAAAGTTGTCTATACAGTGTCAGACTTTATTTTTCTGGGCTCCAAAATCACTACAGATGGTAACTGCAGCCATGAAATTAAAAGACGCTTACTCCGTGGAAGGAAAGTTATGACCAACCTAGATAGCATATTCAAAATCAGAGACATTACTTTGCCAACAAAGGTTCGTCTAGTCAAGGCTATGGTTTTTCCTGTGGTCATGTATGGATGTGAGAGTTGGACTGTGAAGAAGGCTGAGCGCTGAAGAATTGATGCTTTTGAACTGTGGTGTTGGAGACGACTCTTGAGGGTCCCTTGGACTGCAAGGAGATCCAACCAGTCCATTCTGAAGGAGATCAGCCCTGGGATTTCTTTGGAAGGAATGATGCTAAAGCTGAAACTCCAGTACTTTGGCCACCTCATGCGAAGAGTTGACTCATTGGAAAAGACTCTGATGCTGGGAGGGGTTGGGGGCAAGAGGAGAAGGGGACGACAGAGGATGAGATGGCTGGATGGCATCACTGAATGGATGGATGTGAGTCTGAGTGAACTCCTGGAGTTGGTGATGGACAGGGAGGCCTGGCATGCTGCAATTCATGGGGTCGCAAAGAGTCGGGCACGACTGAGCAACCGATCTGATCTGATCTGATATTTACAAATATTTAGAAATGTCTACAGATATCTATTCCCTCCCAATCTCTGAATCATTAGACTTCAAATATTAAATCACTGCTCTTATTGTTGTAGTACAGGTGTATCTAAATGTTCTAAATCTCAGTTCAATTATCCTTGAACGTTACTATCTTTTTAAAGGTATCTTATAACTCAGACTTTCTTTAGTAATCACTACTTGGGATTCTATTATTTTTGGAAAAATTTCAAAATGTTGAAATTAAAGATTGAATAATTAATTTGTTGTTGGTTGGTCACCAAGTCGTGTCCAACTAAAGTTGATGTAATGCAATTTTTTTTTTCAAATGGACTTGTTTTGAATAAACAGAAACTGCAAATGTTCATTTAGTTAATCATTTTCTCTGTCGTATATAGACAAGCCTAAGTCTAGGGTTATCTTTTCTCAGATTTCAAGCTATTGATAATGCCTTCACTGAAAGCTAAAGGCCGCCAAAATCATTAATGAAAAGTTCCAGGGATGGTGAGACAGAACCTGTCTCATTTCACACTGGTTTCAAAACTATGAAAGTTCTTTTTAGAGGATCTACCAATTTTAAGAATAAATTCCAAGAATTAAGTAGCTAAAGTAAAAGGCTCCATAGTGCCCTCTTGTATGTAAGTAACATTTACTAAATTCTTCTCCATCATTTTCTGTATTCACCTCTCTGCTACATCCCCCTCACCTATTCCTTCTTTAAACACAAAGGGAAAAAGGAAGTGTCAGAATTGGATAGAAGTATCAGAACTGAGTTATAGTATTTAAGAGCTATTCAATAACTTTTAGTGTTCAATATATACATTTTCAAAACTTCTGGATCCATAAACAATTTGGAACCAGAGATCAAATTGCCAACATCCGCTGGATCATCAAAAAAGCAAGAGAGCTCCAGAAAAACATCTATTTCTGCTTTATTGACTATGCCAAAGCCTTTGACTGTTTGGATCACAATAAACTGTGGAAAATTATTCAAGAGATGGGAATACCAGACCACTTGACCTGCTTCTTGAGAAATTTGTATGCAGGTCAGGAAGCAACAGTTAGAACTGGACATGGAACAACAGACTGTTTCCAAATAGGAAAAGGCTGTATATTGTCACCCTGCTTGTTTAACTTCTATGCAGAGTACATCATGAGAAACGTTGGACTGGAAGAAGCGTAAGCTGGAATCAAGATTGCCGGGAGACATATCAATAACCTCAGATATGCAGATGACACCACCCTTATGGCAGAAAGTGAAGAGGAACTCAAAAGCCTCTTGATGAAAGTGAAAGTGGAGAGTGAAAAAGTTGGCTTAAAACTCAACATTCAGAAAACGAAGATCATGGCATCTGGTCTCATCACTTCATGGGAAATAGATGGGGAAACAGTGGAGACAGTGTCAGACTTTATTTTTGGGGGCTCCAAAATCACTGCAGATGGTGACTGCAGCCTTGAAATTAAAAGACGCTTACTCCGTGGAAAGAAAGTTATGACCAACCTAGATAGCATATTCAAAAACAGAGACATTACTTTGCGACAAAGGTCCATCTAGTCAAGGCTATGGTTTTTCCTGAGGTCATGTATGGATGTGAGAGCTGGACTGTGAAGAAGGCTGAGCGCTGAAGAATTGATACTTTTGAACTGTGGTGTTGGAGAAGACTCTTGAGAGTCCCTTGGACTGCAAGGAGATCCAACCAGTCCATTCTGAAGGAGATCAGCCCTGGGATTTCTTTGGAAGGAATGATGCTAAAGCTGAAACTCCAGTACTTTGGCCACCTCATGCGAAGAGTTGACTCATTGGAAAAGACTCTGATGCTGGGAGGGATTGGGGAGAGGAGGAGAAGGGGACGACAGAGGATGAGATGGCTGGATGGCATCATTGAATGGATGGATGTGAGTCTGAGTGAACTCCGGGAGTTGGTGATGGACAGGGAGGCTTGGCATGCTGCGATTCATGGGGTTGCAAAGAGTTGGACACGACTGAGCGACTGAACTGAACTGAACTGAACTGAAACTATTTTAAAACGTATCCTTTTGAATGCAAAATTTAATGTAGATTTTTCTACCTCTTTATATAATATCCATGAATTTTAACCTAAAAGACATTGCCTTGATCGCTACACCCTGTAATAAATGCAAACTTCTCTTTCAAGTAGTATGTTCAGATTTATAGACTACTTAGCTATTTAGTCTAACTTTGTCTGGCAGCTCAGAGGATAAAAAGTCTGCCTGCAGTGTGGGAGACCTGAGTTTGATTCCTGGATCAGGAAGATCCCCTGGAGAAGGAAACGGCAACCCACTCCAGTACTCTTGCCTGGAAAATCCCATGGATGGAGGAGCCTGGCGGGCTACATTCATCGGGTCACAAAGAGTCAGGCACACTGAGTGACTTGACTTTCATTTTCTTTCTATAACTATTTTAAGGCAACTCATTTCAGAATACCTCTATCCATTTACCCACATTCACATGAGATAATTTTTGCCAACATGTCTCTCTCAAGCACAAGTGCAGAAATTAAGCATTGGAATAAAGCTCAAGTGGTGTGCTGGTCAAAAAGGTATTTCGTTATATGTGTGTAGAACACAGGACCAAAGGTATGTTCAGTATTAATGTTATAATCTCTGTTCTTTTCTAAGAATAAGGCTAGAGAGTTGAATAGTCTCCTATATGGCAACTCAAAAAAGTTTGGCTGTATCCATCCGCTCTGTGTACCTCCATCCTTCCCTGTAGGCCTAGGACCATTCTAAACAGGAAAACTAGGCAATTTCACAGATTACAAGATTTCCCAAGTGTAGTATACTTCAATGCATTTTCAGTAACTGCACACTTTTAATTACTGTATTCTATAAACAGAACACCTGGAGAAATGCCCTAGTAACAACCAAATCCTCTAAGAAAATGGAAATCATTCTAAGTATTTCAACTGAAATAATTTAATTCAGGGAACTGCTTACATAGGCATTGTTATTCAATCATAGAACTACCCACAAAGCCCGGACATGACCTCAGAATCCTTAGATACACAGTACTCAGGGCAGCTACCATCAATTAACCCGAGTTGGCACTGGATAAGCAGACAATTTAAATTTCACACATGTTTTTCTCATTTGTAAAATTTATTTCTTCTTGTATTTTGCTAAAAGGCGTCACCCCTTAAGTCCTACTCACTGATCACAGAATACACCCAAACTTCTTTCTTTATTAAAGGTCTGAAAACCTAAGAATGTTTAATGCATGTTTGCATTGTTCTAAACAAAACATCTGTTTCTTTGCTCCTACTAGAAAAAATATAATCATGCAAGCCTTACATGATATATATATATGCTAACTTTGCCATTTGTTCCAGCAGTTTATCATGGTCATTTTAGAGCCCACTTCTAAATACTCCTTTTCAGAACTGGATTATTGCAAAGACATTTGATTTGGCTTTCAGTTGTCATTTTAAAAAAAATGCTAAGTATCAAAATCATCATATTTCTGTAAGGCAAAGAAATAAGAAAAGAAAGAAAGAAGGAGGAAAATGGGGGAAGAAAGAAAGAAAAGACTGAAGGTAGGAAGAAAGTACAGAAGAAAGAAAGAAGGAAGGAAGGAAAAAAGAAAGCGAAAGAACAAGAAGGAAGGGAGGGAAGAGGGGAAAAACAGCAGAATAAAAAGTGCCTCAAAGTCTCTTCTTTGGAAGAAATTGTGTGTAAAGAATAAGTAAATAAATAAGCAAGGATCAAAAAAATTATTCATTCAATTAATACTTGTTGAACACCTTTGAGTGGACAACCTTCATTCCAAATGATAGAGTTGTATCAGTTCAAATTCAGTTCAGTCGCTCAATCGAGTCTGACTCTTTGTGACCCCATGAACTGCAGCACTTCAGGCCTCCCTGTCCATCACCAACTCCCGGAGTTTACTCACACTCATGCCCATCGAGTCAGTGATGCCATCCATCCATCGAGTCGGTGATTCCATCCAACCATCTCATCCACTGTCAGGGCTGTATGGCTAACAAGTAAAAAGCTCTCACTTGAGCCTCCATTCTTGTTAGGGGAGATACATAAAAAATAAAAACACAAGTTAAAAATGGAAGTGACTAAGGAGTATCAAGGAGAGAATCATCATGAATAAAGCGATATATAGAGTCTAGAGGGAAATACCGGATTGGAGAGTCAGGGAATATCCTTTGTGAGGATATGGGATCACTAGTCACATCTAGTTCTGAAGTATAAGAGTGTGAAGGGCAGAAATGAAGGAGGAATGTTTGAGGCAGAGCAGAGTTTGTGTAAAGACTTGGGGCCAGCAGAGACTGGCTCGGGCTGGCAGTGCCCAATTGGGGAGAGTGCAGAAGATCCAGTAAGAATTCCAACTGTTGTAAATGTGATGGGAACATCTTAAGGTAAGAGGTGTACACGTGTGCACCTATGGCGGATTCATGTCAATGAATGGTGAAACCAATACAATATTGTAAAGTAATTAGCACCCCCCCCCGAAAAAAAAGAGGTATAATATGACTTGGGTTTTAAACTCTCTCTGGATATTTCATAGCGAAAGAATGGTGTAATTTACCTTATTATTAGATCTATAGAAAAGTATTCTGATCTTCTCCACAAATGCTAAAAAAAGGCACTTAATGCATATTTTAAACATTTCTCAATTAATTTTTCTGACTTTTCATCATACTGCCAGAAAGTCAAGGGCAAGGATTTCTATTTTTCAGAGATGTCTCCAACACTTCTCACAGCACCTAAAACATAATACATGTCCCATCAATTTTTGTTGAATAAATAAAAATTTAAAAAACACATGCATAATTCTCACTGTAACACACATTTTTCTTCAAAAAATTGTTTAAGTTAAATTTCTTCCCCAAATCCAATCTCAGTGTGTGTTTGCTGGTGATTTCCTGGCTTCTCCTTGTTGAAACAACTGACTTATATAAGTGGACTTGGTAGAAAATCCACTGTTGTAAATTTTTCTGAAGAGTATATAATTGAGAAAAAAGTTCTTTCAGTAATGATTTAAGCTGTGAGCTTTATTTTAAATACCCTTAGATTACTGAAGTTTCCAGATACAAGTACGGATAGAATATGGAATGTGTGTTGGGGGCGAGGAGGAGGAATGGGAAGGGTCTTTATACATTGTGCTCAGATGCATATGGATCAGAAAGTCTTATGGTTGGTTTTATTCTGTTCTTAGAGTATAAAACATTTCTTTCAAAATGTTACATATTCCAGTCTAACTGTATATACTCTCTTTGCTGTGAGCCTACTTGAATATGTCCACACTCTCCACGAAAAATTCTAAGGTGCATATAGGGAAATAAGGTGACTGAACTTGAAAAGCCAGTCATCAGTCTGCTATTTAAGGCCATGCTCTTCTGGGAAGAGCTGGTCCGCCTTGTGGGGTGGCTCTGTTCTTTTTTACTCCACACGATGTCACTCTGCCTCTGTCAAGGACACAATTATCTCCAGTTCCATTTCTGAACTTCCTCCATTGGCTTTTAAGGAGAAGAATCACAGTAAAGGAAAAAACAAAAACCAACAATTTTCACTGTTAAATAGTTTGGCAAAATTTTCTAGTTGCCTCTCATTTCTTTCTAATTTCAAAACAGATGGCATTGGAATCTAAGTAGGAAGTATATTATTTGGCTTCCCCTGCCTACTCTATCAAATTAATAGACTTAAAAAGTAATATTCTCCAAATGCATTTGCAGCAATTTCATTACAGACACTTCGGCATTTCATCCAAACTTTTCTTAGTGTATTTATTTAAATATGACTCTATATTTAAGTACAGATTTTTATAATTTAACATATAGTTATATTTTAAAACATGCATATGTATTTTTATATTTAAATTAAAGGCTATTACTGAATGGTTCAGTAATTTGTTGAAAAATGCAAAAATAATTGCAAAACATAGTCTAATTGTATTAGAGTTCTAAAAATAAAGAGTTAGGTGACAGTAATATGTTGTGTAGTAGAGCTTACTCGAAGAATCTTTTGATACTGTTTGCCCTAGCTCTGTGGCTGTTGGGGCACAAATCCCCTGATGAACTCTGACCATCACAGAGAAAAGTAATAATCTATATGCTTGTCATTGTGATTGTAGTTTCAGTGTACAACTATTCCCAGCATCACAGAGAAGAACAGCATTGTATCATTTGGTTGGACCTGGAGCCAAATGTTATGGTATCAAATTTCAAGTCCGTCATTGCAACTTGTCATCTCACCTCTTGGTTCTTCAGTTTCTTCATCTGTACTGTGGGGATTGTAACAGAATCTAATTTTAATTCATTGCCAGTATTGGGTGAATAATTATATGTATAAAAGATTTTGATGAGTAAAGAGGCCAGAATCTAAGAAGAAAAAATTTATTATGGAGCTATATATACTTGTATTTATAAAAAGCCAACCCTACTAATTCTTGTCTAGATTTGATTAGGGAGTTTAAAATAACAATAAAAAGAGGAGATTCAGAAGCAACAAAGTATTTATCTTCAGATATTGTCTGGTCAACAGGGCAAGAGGGATTGAACTCCGTCTTGACATCGTGATCAGAAACCAGAGAAGATGGCACAAAGCAGTAGAATCTTAGAAGCACTGAGTTATCATTATTAGAGGTGTTCAGATCTGAAAAATGTGACCACTTAGCGGTAATTCTGAAGGATACATTCAGACAAACAATCCTATGCCCCTTGAAGCTATTTCAGTTTTCTAAGTGTAGGATTCTACGTTTCAAAAATAGATACAGTGGAGCAGAAGAGATTGGTTCAGAGAGAAAAATAGAACAGAGTAGCATCAAAATATATGAAGTCCAACCTCTCAATATTTTACAAACAAGTATATATATCTAGTTGAAGATAGACCAGAAAGACCATCTGTGAATTAATTATCCTGCCTACGTAGAAGAACAGTAATCACTGAAGAAAACTGATTAGTTGTTACTAGCCAGTTTAACTTATTCAAAGCCTCTGTTATTTTGTTGCATACTAAACTAGTGAGTTGGAGAAGGCAATGGCACCCCACTTCAGTACTCTTGCCTGGAAAATCCCATGGACGGAGGAGCCTGGTAGGCTGCAGTCCATGGGGTCGCTAAGAGTCGGACACGACTGAGCGACTTCACTTTGACTTTTCACTTTCATGCATTGGAGAAGGAAATGGCAACCCACTCCAGTATTCTTGCCTAGAGAATCCCAGGGACGGGGGAGCCAGGTGGGCTGCTGTCTATGGGGTTACACAGAGTTAGACACGACTGAAGCGACTTAGCAGTAGTAGCAGCATATATATCTCTTGATTAGATATATCAAGTATATATAGAAAAACTCAAAATGTTATCTATATATTAATACCTTTTCTTTCCAAAAGTTTGTAGGTACCTCAAAAACATTCATAAAATCATTCCTTTCTACCATGGCACCAAGTCAAGTAATAACAACATGATAGGGATTAAATAGGTAATGAGTGAGTGAATGAGTTAAAGTTGCTCAGTTGTGTCTGACTCTGAGACCCCATGGTCTGTCCATGGAATTCTCCAAGCAAGAATACTGGAGTGGATTGCCATTCCCTTCTCCAGGGGATCTTCCCGACCCAGGGATGGAACCCAGGTCTCCCAAATTGCAGGCAGATTCTTTACCGTCTGAGCTACCAGGGAAGTATGTAATAGTTGAATATAATTTATGAAGTCAAATTAAGATTCAAATCCAAGTAGCACAATGCCACTCCAGAGGGCAATATGCAAAAGCACCAGAAATTCCAGGCGCTACAATGTTCTATGCAGATGTGACAAGCCTGGGAGTAGCACTTATGTGCTAAGTCTCTTCAGTCATGTCCGACTCTCTGTGACCTTATGGACCATAGCCCACCAGGCTCCTCTCTCCATGGGATTCTCTGGGTAAGAATACTGGAGAGGGTTGCCATCTCCTCCTGCAGGGGATCTTCCCAACCCAGGGATCGAACCTGTGTCTCTTATGACTCCTGCATTGACAGGTGGGTTCTTTACCATTAGCACCACCTGGAAAGTCCTGATAATCTCTTTTATGTGACTGTTTGAATTATACACATGATTTATGAATATATATTTATTATAACCATAATAAATAATGCTATAGTATCTTCCAATGATTTTACTAGTATGTCTGTTTATATGTATGCATATATGTATTAAACACATATGTATGTGTTTAAGTTTTTCTTGAATATAAATTGGGTTACACTATGGGTAATTTGGGCTTCCCTAGTGGCTCAAATGGTAAAGAATCTTCTTATAATGCAGGAGACCTGGGCTTGATCCCTGGGTCAGGAAGATACCCCGAAGAAGGGCATGAAAACCCACTCCAGTATTCTTGCCTGGAATATTCCATGGACAGAGGAGCCTGGTGGGCTACAGTCTATGGGGTTGCAAAGAGTTGGACACAACTGAACGACTAACACTTCATGTGTAATTTGTTGCACTTTTACCTTTTTATCACTCATTTATTTAGTTAGATAAACATTTAACCAGGGCCCTTATGTCATGCGGATTGTGAGGTACAACAGTGACTAGGATACAACTGAATAATTGGAAAACTCTAGGGCAACACGACCAGTGAGCTGATAATATGAACTGTACAGAGACCTATGGCAGCACATAGAAATCTTGCCTTTGGTGACTGGAAAAATCTTGGAGGAGATCATGACTAAGTTGATATTAAAAAGGGAGGAGGTATGCAAGATAAAACAAGGAGGGGTAAAAACATGACAATTTCAAAGACAGAAAGTAATATGTGAGAAAAATAAATAAAAAAGGGAACTTGACATGTTAAACAGTTATGAAAAATGTGCAGAGCCACCAACAAGTGAGAACGGGCTGGACCATGAAGGGCTTTCAGTTAGCTGTTGAGGGCTACTTTGAAGGTATGTAAGTCAGGAAGCAACAGTTAGAACTGGACATGGAACAATAGACTGGTTCCAAATAGGAAAAGGAGTACGTCAAGGCTGTATATTGTCACCCTGCTTATTTAACTTTTATGCAGAGTACATCATGAGAAATGCTGGGCTGGAAGAAGCACAGATCAGATCAGATCAGATCAGTTGCTCAGTCGTGCCCAAGTCTTTGTGACCCCATGAATCGCAGCACACCAGGCCTCCCTATCCATCACCAACTCCCAGAGTTCACTGAGACTCACGTCCATTGAGTCAGTGATGCCATACAGCCATCTCATCCTCTGTCATCCCTTTCTCCTCCTGCCCCCAATCCTTCCCAGCATCAGAGTCTTTTCCAATGAGTCAACTCTTCGCATGAGGTGGCCAAAGTACTGGAGTTTCAGCTTAAAGCTGGAATCAAGATTTCTGGGAGAAATATCAATAACCTCAGATTTGCAGATAACACCACCCTTATGGCACAAAGTGAAGAGGAACTAAAAAGCCTCTTGATGAATGTGAAAGAGGAGAGTGAAAAAGTTGGCTTAAAACTCAACATTCAGAAAATGAAGATCATGGCATCTGGTCTCATCACTTCATGGGAAATAGATGGGGAAACAGTGTCAGACTTTATTTTTTGGGGGGCTCCAAAATCACTGCAGATGGTGACTGCAGCCATGAAATTAAAAGATGCTTACTCCTTGGAAGGAAAGTTATGACCAACCTAGATAGCATATTGAAAAGCAGAGACCTTACTTTGCCAACAAAGATCCGTCTAGTCAAGGCTATGATTTTTCCAGTGGTCATGTATGGATGTGAGAGTTGGACTGTGAAGAAAGCTGAGCGCCGAAGAATTGATGCTTTTGAATTGTGGTGTTGGAGAAGACTCTTGAGAGTCCCTTGGACTGCAAGGAGATCCAACCAGTCCATTCTGAAGGAGATCAGCACTGGGATTTCTTTGGAAGGACTGATGCTAAAGCTGAAATTCCAGTACTTTGGCCACCTCATGCGAAGAGTTGACTCATTGGAAAAGACTATAATGCTGGGAGGGATTGGGGGCAGGAGGAGAAGGGGACAACAGAGGATGAGATGGCTGGATGGCATCACTGACTCGATGGATGTGAGTCTGAGTGAATTCCTTGAGTTGGTGATAGACAGGGAGGCCTGGCATGCTGCAATTCATGGGGTCACAAAGAGTTGGACACGACTGAGTGACTGAACTGAACTGAACTGAAGATAAATGAAGATTGCTGGGAGAAATATCAATAATCTCAGATATGCAGATAACACCACCCTTATGGCAGAAAGCAAAGAAGAACCAAAGAGCCTCTTGATGAATGTGAAAGAGGAGAGTGAAAAAGTTGGCTTAAAACTCAACATTCAGAAAATGAAGATCATGGCATCTGGTCCTATCACTTCATGGGAAATAGATGGGGAAACAGTGGAAATAGTGACAGACTTTATTTTTGGGGGCTCCAAAATCACTGCAGATGGTGACTGCAGCCATGAAATTAAAAGACACATACTCCTTGGAAGAAAAGTTATGACCAACCTAGACAGCCTATTAAAAAGCAGAGACATTACTTTGCCAAGAAAGGTCTGTCTAGTCAAGGCTATGGTTTTTCCAGTAGGCATGTATGGATGTGAGAGTTGGACTATAAAGGAAGCTGACCACCAAAGAGTTGATGCTTTTGAACTGTGGTGTTGGAGAAGACTCTTGAGAGTCCCTTGGACTGGAAGGAGATCCAGCCATTCCATCCTAAAGGAGATTGGTTTTGAGTGTTCATTGGAAGGACTGATGCTGAAGCTGAAACTCCAATCCTTTGGCCTCCTGATGTGAAGAATCGACTCATTGGAAAAGACCCTG
The DNA here is from genome assembly GCF_003369695.1 of Bos indicus x Bos taurus. Classification (NCBI taxonomy): domain Eukaryota; kingdom Metazoa; phylum Chordata; class Mammalia; order Artiodactyla; family Bovidae; genus Bos; species Bos indicus x Bos taurus. The sequence goes on from NC_040088.1 coordinate 55,711,449, forward strand.
ATGCTGGGAAAGATTGAAGGCAGGAGGAGAAGGGGACGACAGAGGATGAGATGGTTGGATGGCATCACTGACCCAGTGGACACGAGTTTGGGTAAACTCCGGGAGTTGGTGATCGACAGGGAGGCCTGGCGTGCTGCAGTCCATGGGGTCGCAAAGAGTCGGACACAACTGAGCGACTGAACTGAACTGAAGGTAAACTGAAGGCTTTGGGCCTATAGGTGACATCATCAAAAGTTTTACATTTTAGAAAGATCAACGTAGCTATAGTTTGGAGAATGGATTGGGACCTGGAAAAACTGAAATTATGGATACATTTAGGAAGTGGATGTAGTTCTTAATCAAAGATAATGGTACCTGAACTAAGGTGTGAGGAGAGAGGATGGTGGGAAGTGGAGAGACCTGCGGCAGACTGAGAGACTAAGAGATGGGGGAGAAGAAGTGTGGCACTCAGGGATCACGTGGGGCAACAGCTGAGATGCTGCAGCTGCTCCTCGGGGGTAGCAGACTCAGCCTCCCCTGCCCCAGTTCACCAGACAGCCAGTGTGATAATGAAGTCCGCCATCACTGGTGCTGGCACTTGGGTGAGTCAGAATCCAGGCTGCGAGTGTCTTTGGATCACATTTTCTTAGACTTAATAAGGAAAGGAAAAAAAGGGAAAGGGAAGAAAAGGGAAGAGACTGAAAGCGAAGGGAAGAAGTAAAAAGAAAAACAGATAAAGAATAGAGAATATTAATACAAAGAAGACAATGAAATAATGTTTTCTTTCAAACGAGCCTGGTTTTTAATCTGGACTCTACCATTTGATGATGATTTGATGAACTGAACTTATCTACCATTTGAAGATACACAAATTTTGACAAGTTGCTTAATGTCCCCATACTCAGCTTTTTCATTTGTAAATGTAATTTCCTAGGGATTTTACCAGTCAGTGTGATAATATATGTAAGGTACTTAAAAGAGTCCCTGAAATATGAGCAACTTCTTTAGAAATAAATTTGTCTTCCTCTCTGTTCACAGGGTATTGACTGTCTATTATCCAGACACGGCCAAGTATTAAATTATGTATACTATTATTAAGAATGCAGGCCAAGATGCAGAATACTTTGTGTGTGTGTGTGCACACGCTTGAAAACAACAGAGAGTTACCAAGTTTGTGAACACCTGTGGATTGTGGGGACAAGATTCTGGAGTTCAAGTTGAAGATTGACCCCTACATTGTGTTGCTTTTCTCCCTGAGATATTTTTGATTTTTGATGAGACTGCTGAAAGACTCAGAAGGCCAGCAGTGCTTTCAAAAATCAGATGAAGCTGTGAAGACAAAAATTGGTGTCTAGAACTCAAGAAGGAGAAGGAAACATTTTAAAACCTCAGGCTACAGCTGTGCTGTTCTGTGTTTGGTAGCTCAGTCATATCTGACCTTTGTGACTCCATGGACTGTAACCTTCCAGGCTCCTCTGTCCATGGGGATTCTTCAGGCAAGAATACTGGGTTGGGTTGCCATGCCCTCCTCCAGAGAATCTTCCCAACCCAGGGATTGAACCCAGGTCTCCCACCAGACTACAGCTGGGGCCTCTCAAAGGACTATATGCAACTAACTGAGGTGAACCAGAAATACTTTAACTCACAAATTTGGAAGCCCTGCTGTGGCTTAGCTCTCATTAACCTTAAATTAATCTGCTCCTAACTCAACTTCACCAGACCTAATGGTGAAACTTCTATGGAATAAAACAGCGTTATTTAGATCAGCATATTATACTTTTTTCATAGACAATGCCTAGAGTTTCATAAAATTTCTAGTCATATCAAGGCACAATTTCACACAATTTATTAAAACCAAGGGAAGAAATAGATAATACAAACAAACCTAAAATAGACCCACAGGAAATTCAGATGTTAGGATTTCTTGCACACAGACTTTAAAATAACAATGATTAATGTGTTTAAGAAATCAAGTGCCAAAGTAGGAGGTACAGAAAACTAAAAAGTATAAAGGAGAATCTCATAGACACTTTGAAGCTTTCAAATGTAAAAACTAAGCTGAAAAGCCCAGCAAGTTAGTAGGAGATTGTACATAGCCAACGAGACTGGTAAATTCAAAGATAAATCAGAAGAAATATGTGGGCTAAGATTCAGAGAGCATAAAAGGTAAAAAAAATTGGAAAAAATGTAAGAGAAATGAGACACAGTGAAAAGATGTAGCATACATGTTAATGGAGCTAAAGAAAGAGAATGGGACAGAAAAAAATATCGAAAGGTAATTGCAGAAAATTTTGTAAAATAAATTAAAAACAAAAACCCATATGCTCAAGAAAAGACTTCACAATCACAACAGAATAAATAAAAGAAAACCACATCTAGACACTTCATAGCAATGGTTAGATAATTTCTGAAAAGGCCTTAGATGAGTGCTTGGAAAAAGAACCACCCAATGATTGTAATTATTATTATTGTTGTTATTCATATATGAGCATTATTACTTATAATCGAGTTTCTCGTATGTAAGTTAACTGTATTATCTAGTGAATTAATTTAGGAAAAGTACGTAATAATGTATCACTCTTCTAAGATATGGACATTTAATACATTATAGCTATATATTGTTAGGTGTTGCTCAAACCTTTTCACGTGTGTTGATGGATGCTGTATGTTTTTAAAGTTTTTAAAAGCAAATCTATCAAATACTTTGTAACAACAGCAATAAACATGAGACGATAACAGAATGGTATAAGATGAATTATAAATTATCAGATTTGTTTTCTAAAAATTCACCAACACACTATTTGTAAAAGATATATCTGAAACATAACAAATGAATATTAAATGATGAAAAAAGACACACAAATATAAATAAAAACAAAATTTCACTTAATTTAGTGAAGAACAAATATTAAAACAGAGAGTAATCTTAGGATTAAACAGGAGGCAAACAAAACATTTGATTTATTTATTTTTTTAAAAATTTTATTTTATTTTTGAACTTTACAATATTGTATTAGTTTTGCCAAATATCGAAATGAATCTGCCACAGGTATACCTGTGTTCCCCATCCTGAACCCTCCTCCCTCCTCTCTCCCCATACCCTCCCTCTGGGTCGTCCCAGTACACTAGCCCCAAGCATCCAGTATCGTGCATCGAACCTGGACTGGCGATTCGTTTCACACTGAGGAAACCAAAAGGGAAAGAGACACGTGTACCCCAATGTTCATCGCAACACTGTTTATAATAGCCAGGACATGGAAGCAACCTAGATGCTCATCAGCAGATGAATGGATAAGAAAGCTGTGGTACATATACACAATGGAGTATTACTCAGCCATTAAAAAAAACATTTGATTTAAAAACACAGGACTTTTGAGATACACTGCCTGATTTCAAATCCTGCAATAGCAATTCATGAGCTTGGTGACCTTCAGTTCAGTTCAGTTCAGTCACTCAGACTGAACTCAGTTGTGTCCGACTCTTTGCCACCCCATGAATCGCAGCACGCCAGGCCTCCCTGTCCATCACCAACTCCCGGAGTTCACTCAAACTCATGTGCATCGAGCTGGTGATGCCATCCAGCCATCTCATCCTCTGTTGTCCCCTTCTCTTCCTGCCCCCAATCCCTCCCAGCATCAGGGTCTTTTCCAATGAGTCAACTATTTGCATGAGGTGGCCAGAGTATTGGAGTTTCAGCCTCAGCATCAGTCCTCCCAATAAATACGCAGGATTGGTCTCCTTTAGGATGGACTGGTTGGATCTCCTTGCAGTCCAAGGGACTCTCAAGAGTCTTCTCCAACACCACAGTTCAAAAACATCAATTCTTTGGCGCTCAGCTTTCTTCACAGTCCAACTCTCACATGCATACATGACCACTGGAAAAACCATATCCTTGACTAGACAGAACTTTGTTGGCAAAATAATATCTCTGCTTTTTAATATGACCAAGGAAAGTTGGTCATAACTTTCCTTCCAAGGAGTAAGTGTCTTTTAATTTCATGGCTACAATCACTATCTGCAGTGATTTTGGAGCCCCGAAAAATAAAGTCTGACACTGTTTCCACGGTTTCCCCATCTATTTCCCATGAAGTGATGGGGCCAGATGCCATGATCTTCGTTTTCTGAATGTTGAGCTTTAAGCCAACTTTTCCACTCTCCTCTATCACTTTCATCAAGAGGCTTTTTAGTTCCTCTTCACTTTCTGCCACAAGGGTGGTGTCATCTGCGTATCTGAGGTTATTGATATTTCTCCCGGTAATCTTGATTCCAGCTTGTGCTTCTTCCAGCCCAGGGTTTCTCATGATGTACTCTGCATATAAGTTAAATAAGCAGGGTGACAATATACAGACTTGACATACTCCTTTTCCTATTTGGACATGTTGTTCCATGTCCAGTTCTAACTTTTGCTTCCTGACCTGCATATAGGTTTCTCAAACCTTATAAATAAGTTATTACTTATCTGTAAAATATGGTTACTAATTGCATCCATCTCAAGGGATTATTAGGAAGATTAACTGAGTTCATGTAAGCAAGGTGCTTAGAACCTTGCTTAGGGAAGGGCAAACTCATGTTATGTGCAACTTAAATGGAATAAGACCATTAATGAAGTGAATGGATAATGTAAAATTTTCCCCTTAGACTACTTTTCAAATTTGCTCTTCATTAGCATTATTGCAATAGAGAAACTCCAACAGATTTTTGTTTCACTCTATCTTTTAAAAATGACAGAATGGCTAAATAGCTGAGAACAACAAATTCCATAGAAAATGAAAATCTATAGATAACTAAGAGTTGTCTAGTAGAATATTGGTAAATGAGAAAAATATTCAAAATTAATATTGGAGCAGTCATTTTAAAGACTATTTTGTATGTTGTTGTTCAGTTGCTAAGTCACGTCCAACTCTTTGCAACCTCATGGACTATAGCTCACCAGGCTCCTCTGTCCATGGGATTTTTCAGGCAAGAGTAGTGGTGTGAGTTGCCATTCCTCCTCCAGGGAATCTTCCCAACCCAGGGATTGAACCTGTGTCTTCTGCACTGGCAGGAGGATTCTTTACCACTGAGCCATCTGGGAAGCCCACTAGAAAGCCATAGCTTTGACTATACGGATCTTTGTCGGCAAAGTGGTATCTCTGTTTTTTTAATACCCTGTCTAGGTTTGTCATTGTTTTCCTTACAGGGAGCAAAAGTATTTTAATTTCATGACTAGAGTGAGTCACCATCTGCATTGATTCTGGAGCCCAGGAAAATAAAATCTGTCACTATTTCCTTTTTTTCCCCCTTTCTATTTGCCATGGAAATATGGCACTTGATGCCGTGATCTTACTTTTTTAAGTATCGAGTTTCAAGTCAACTTTTTCACTCTCCTCTTTGACTTTCATCAAGAGGTTCTTTAGTTCTTCTTCAGTTTCAGCCATTTCAGTGGTATCATCTGCATATTTGAGGCTGATATTTCTCCCAGCAATCTTGATTCCAGCTTGTGATTCATCCAGCCTGACATTTTGCATGATGTACTTTGCATAGAAGTTAAACAAGCAGGGTGATAGTATATAGCCTTATTGTACTCCTTCATCAATTTTGAACTAGTCTATTGTTCTGTGTCTGGTTCTAACTGTTACTTCTTAACCTACATACAGGTTTCTTGGGGGACAGGTAAGGTAGTCTGGTACTCCCATCTCTTTAAGAACTTTCCACAGTTTGTTATGATCCACACAGTCAAAGGCTTTTGCATAGACAATGAAGCAGAAGTAGATGTTTTTCTGGAATTCCTTTGCTTTCTCCATAATACAGCGAATGTTGGCAATTTGATCTCTGGTTCCTTTCCCTCTTCAAAACCCAGCTTGTACACCTTCAAGTTCTCAGTTCATATACTGCTGATGCCTAGCTTAAAGGATTTTGAGCATAACCTTATAGCATGCGAAATAAGCACAATTGTAGGTTGTTTGAACATTCTTTGGTGCTGCCCTTCTTTGGGATTGGAATAAAAACTGTCACCACTGACGAGTTTTCCAAATTTGCTGACATACTGAGTGCAGCACTTTAACAGCATCATCTTTTAGGATTCGAAATAGTTCAAATGTAATTCCATCACCTCCACTAGCTTTGTTCATAGTGATGTTTCCTAAGCCCCACTTGACTTCACACTCCAGGATGTCTGGCTCTAGGTGTGAACACAGCATTGTGATTATCTGGGTCATGAAAACCTTTTTGTATAGTTCTTCTCTGTATTCTTGCCACCCCTTCTTAATCTCTTTTGCTTTTTTTATGTCCTTACCATTTCTGTCCTTTATTGTGCCCATCCTAGCATGAAATGTTCCCTTGATATCTCCAATTTCCTTAAATAGATTTCTACTCTTTCCCATTCTATTGTTTTCTTCTACTTCTTTGCATTATTCATCTAAGAAGGCCTTCTTATCTCATCTTGCTATTCGTTGGAACTTTGAATTCAGTTGGGTATATCTTCCCTTTTCTCCCTTGCCTTTTACTTCTCTTCTTTCCTCAGCTGTTTGCAAAGCCTCCTCAGACAACCACTTTGCCTTCTTGCAAAAATTTTTTTCATTTTGTAGAAAGATATTCAAAGCCACTTGCCACCAAGGGGGAAAATTTGGAGTTTGTAGTTCTTCATTCCACATCTTTGTTGAAAGTATCATCTGAGTAACTGGATGTCCAGAAAAGAGAAAATCAAGAATTCTCACTATCCTTATTGTTTTAGAACAGACATATGACTACCAAGACTAATGGTAATTGATATCTTCCTCTAAAACAAAATAAGAATATCAGCACTTTGTTGGTAGAAAGAATTTGAGTAACACTGACCTTTCCTGCTAAAAGAGCCATTTGTTGCCGGAATGAAGGGAAATAATTAAATACTGTCTTTAAGATGACAAGTTAAGTTCACAGACATCTGCTGTTTGGTCAACGTTTACTGGAGCTTTTCAGATGGTCCAAGGGACCCATATTTCCCTGTTACAGGGAGTTAATATGCCCAGAATGACAACACTGTGTGATTCATTCCTGTTTTTCTCCATCTTTTCTAAAGATGAAGATTTTCAGCTGTTCATTATTAGTCTCAAAATAAGGCTTAAATATGCCAGAAGGTCCATTTCTGAGAATAGTGACATTGCAAGATTAAAGACACATATCTGTGCCCCAAAGTAAAACAAGACACAGTGTCTTCCTTCTCAGTGTCACTTTTGTGTGGCTCGACGGGGTTAATAAAAACATTGAAATCACCTGCGAATTAGCAGCATTTGTGGAAGCTTCTGAGTCTAGTGACTGTTCTCTTTCTTCCGACCAAGTGTGAGAAGGAGGTCGTGGACACTCCTTCCAAACAAATACATGACAAACACCATGTGTTTTTGTTTTTAAGGAACTGACTGGACTGAGTGGAAGTTTGTTCACTTTTGTGGTGAGAGTGTTTTTGGGACCTCTGGGAAATGAAACTAAGGAAATAACACACAGTGGGTTTAGCACCAATGCTGTTTAATACCTGCCAGCCAGGGACACCCCCACCCTTGGGTAATGCTGTCTTTTGAGATTTGGGTAAAATTGTGACCATCTCCTCAGAAGAAATGCATTTAGATAAGTGTTCACTCTGTGTGACACACTATTCAAGGGTTTCCTCAGTCTCTCTATCCACTTGTGGGTCTCTAGGATCCTCAGACACTGGTACCCTCTGTAGTAGAATTTGATGACTTGTTCTATTGGGAGAAAATGAACCGCTGCAAAGAAGAGTGAGGGATGTGACAACCTGCCACTGCCTTATTGTTTTCTTCCTCATTTTGTGCAAAATGATGTCATTATTTATTTAAATTTGAAACCCAGTCCGGGAAATGTTTCTTTCCTAAAGAGAAAGGTCCCTGAGAAATAATCCTAAGGCCTATAGATAGACAGGGTATAGCTAGATAAGCACAACTGAATCATTAACCTGTCTTTTCATGCTCGCTGTGGACAGCGTGCTTTGCTCAGGCGTGGACACACTATCTTTGTAGTAACTGTCTTTTACTTTGCTTCCACTTCTGTAGGCTACTTCTAAGTACTTAACATAGGCTCCCCCCGCCCCATATGGAATATTACAAAAAAGTAGGATTCTTTGAAATGTATGGATTTTAAAAATAATAGGGCAGGACTTGCCTGGTGGCGCAGTGGTTAAAAATCTGCCTGCCAATGCAGGGGACACAGGTTGGGTCACTGGTCCTGGAAAATTCCACATGCTGTGGAGCAGCTAAGCCAGTGTGCCATAAGCACTGAGCCTGCGTGATCTAGAACCTGTGCTCCACGACTAGAGAAGCCACTACCATGAGAAGCCTGCATGCTGCAATGAATAGGAGCTGCTGCTCACTGCAACTAGGGAAAGCCTGCATGAAGCAATGAAGACCTGGCACAGCCAAAAATAAATAAAAATAATATGGCGATGACTCTCCCCCAGTATGTACAGTAACACATAGGAGTGGGCTTGGCAGTGATAAAAGACAGGTTTTCTCCACTTTTCCCAGCAGTTGAAATCCCCAAGGTATGTCTGAGTCCCATAGGAACGCAAGCTTGAGAACAAGTAAGTAAAGCTGAGGGGGATGGTGGGAGCATGAGAAGAGGCTGGCCTGTCCCCCCACTCCATAGTGGGGGCCCTTGGTCCCTGCTCAGCATCAATTGCTTTTGAGTCCCACGCTTGAAATGATAGTATCAGCCTTCTAGGCACTGAAAGTCACTCTTAACTAAAAGTATCCATTTCTCTCTCTCTTTACAAGAAAGCCATCAAGATTCCATCGAGTATATCAAAACTTCCAGAAATATTAGGAGTCCTGACTCCCCACCTGAATCTCTGCATCAAACACAACTTTTTCACAAGGTAACATCTGATCCCAGCCCCTCTATGTGAGGAAAATGACCTTTTGTCTGGTGCATTTCAACAGCTATAGGTTGTCAACCCTAAGGGCCCTAAACACTAGAGGAAAAAAAAAAAAAAAAAGTAGAAGAAACGAGTAAAGAAGGAAGAATTTTAAGACTTGTGTCAAACATCTGAAATACTATGATCCTAGTGTCTTTTAAATTTCTGAAAAGATTTAGGGCAATTCATACTTAAACCCTAGGACTAATCCACTCAGAAACTGAAGCCATTACACATCTCATTTCTTTATAGATTATTTGATAGCAGACAAATCAGAATGAATAAAAGTGTGTTCTTCTGAAACTACTGTAGAGTCAAAAATCAGAGAAATTCTCTGAAGATTAATGTGGTACCTCTCAAATAACTCACTTGGATTAAGAGTGTATTATGTAATCATCACAGTGGTGAAGATAAGTTTAAGGATGTGCTCATATTTCAAGCAGAACCATGTCATAATGGAGACAAAGAATTATTAACCAATTCATTTGGATTATTTTTCCTGGATCAGTAAATATAAATAAGAATGGTCTCTTAGAAAGTTAAATGTAACAAGGGAAATAGAAATGTGCTTAGAGATGAATTTATGATATTGAATATGGCATTTTGAGATTGGTATCTGACTAGTGTCCCCCTAACCAAATTGTTCATGATACCGTAATACATAAAGCCCACCAATGGATTGAAAAATACTACCTTAAGTTATTTTTTATTAGAAATATTGATTTACATATGCTGTGTCTAAAAATGAATTATCCCAAGTTTTTGGAGGCATTTATCAGAAGACTTAAATGAACATGAGAGAGAATTCTTGATTATCATGATTATTCCATTCAAATAACATGAAATCATTTGCAGGGATATCGTTTTACCTTTTCTTGGTCTGTTTTGTTTTTTAAATGATGGTGGCCTACTTTACTGACATTTAAACAGAGAAATCACAGGCAACTGAAGACTGAATAAAGATAATTCCTTGTATTTTGTTACAAGAACTTTAGAATTCATTGCTTTTCCTCTCCTGAACCAAGGATGTTAAAAATAGAGGAAAATATAACCTTGCAAAAACTAGTAGCTCTTAATTGTCAGTAAAAAGTCTGATGTGATATTTTATTTCCTAGTAAATGAAATTACTTCATACTGTATCAAATGTGTTTCCAAATGGAAAGCCAAAACCTACATAAACTCTATATTGCCAAGAAATTTTTTTGCCGTGGTTCTCATTGTTGATATAGCGTCTCTACGAAGGCCTCAGATGAAGAGGGAAAGTGCATCTTTACATCCAGCCTTCTTGGCAACAGAAGAAAGTGCTATATTGTTCTTCACACAAACCATCCCCATTAGCGCTCAAGATGTTCTTTTCCTTCTAATCCTCATTTGTCCCCCTTAGCCATTTGTTTAGAATTAAATTAACTGCAATTTGGAAAATGTGGATGAAAGGTAGTGCATTGAGTAGATATCACATGTTTCCTGAATGGTGCCTGTTCGGCCTCTTTCACGGCCATTCATTGTGCTTGAAAGGGTGTAGTGTGTGAATTGTTGGACTGTCACTCTGCAGAGAAGTCTGGCAGCCAGTATTACCATGGAAACAGCAGGAAAAAGACAATTAACAAAATGGCTCTGATTTTTTTCCTATTTCTTTTTTTACTCTTTAGAGAGGATATTCCTCCTTTAAAACACACACACACACACACTCAGATGTATACACAGACACACATGCGCACATAACAAAAAAAAGCAGGGTTTGAAAATCTACTTACACTTGGATTCCTTCATTGAGGGTATCTGGATTTTCTTGAAAAATCACATTTCTAATATAAAATATTTATAAGTGATTCTTTCAACGTATTCCTCCCTCCCCCCTTCAGTTTTTGTTCTTTTCAGACATAGAAAGAATTCTTTGGAAATATCCTTAGGTAAACGACTGTTAATGAGCAGAGTCTGTGATTTTAACCCTGGCACATTCATTGGACTTTTAATTAGTCCCTCTTACCATCACTCCTGTGACAGAAACACAATGTAGGCCCAAGAGCTTAAACCAAAAGGAGGCTCTCTTTAGATTTGTCAACCTTAGTTTAGGTTAGCACATCAGGAAAAGAAGGATATGTATGACCATTATGGCTAGAATTTGTGACTGAAGGGTTAACAGAGCATAAAGAGTAAATGTTTGATGTCACCATTAATACTCAAAACGCATTGCAATCTAAACTTTGTCGGACATTGATTTCCTTTAAAAAGGCTATTTATAAATAAAGGAAATGATTGTACATTGTAAGCATCATAATTAAAGTAAAATATGAGTGGGAGACCTATTGAGCCCATGTGTCAAATATTCCATTGAAATGAAACATTGTGCTCTGCAGATAAGCAGTTTAAGTGCAAAGAGATACTTGGGAATGTAAGAATGCAGGTTTCTTTTGCACACTCTATTTAAAATCTGTTCTCTTTCCTAAGCCCTGTGGAAAAATATAACTCTGTAAGAGGCCTAAGTCCAGCAGTGACCTTGAGACTGCTCTGCTTTGGTATAGATTTAAAAAGTTTTCTACCAGAATGAAACGGAGCACCTACTATTTTACAGAACATTTATTGGCATCCCTAAAATTCTAGGCAAGTCTCCAACAATCATTCTCAGAATTTCCCAAACCAAGAAAGAAAGGCTTAACCAGAGCTGAATTATGTGTTCTTTTACTTTTCTCCAATATTCCATGCTTCTTCTATATGACAATATTCACTTCTAATTATACAAAGAATCATCTAAACACAGAATTCTAGGAAAGATTTTCAGGCAAGGATGTAATTTGTGTTTTCCAAATTTTAAAATCTGGCTTAATAGTTTAAAAGCCTATTAATTTCTGCTAAACTCTTAGGTTATACTTTCACATGGCTGAAAAGAAAATTGTCTTTATAAAATAATTAAAAAACAAATCCTTAGAAAGTGGGAATGTGTTCTAGATATGGACATTCCCATAATTTCTGAAGATTATGCTGTGCAAAAATTAAAAAAAAAGCAACTAAAAAAGTATTGGCATATTAGGAAGGAAGTATTTGAGAAAAAAGTCATGTGAAAATTTGAAAAATGTGTATGGTTTGAACTGAAGTCAAGCAAAACTTGGCATTTTTAACAAGAGGAAACCACAGACAAAGCAGCAATTTTCGAAATTCTGTAATCCCGTGCAGTTCTGCTGTTAGCCACATTTAACTTACTGTAAACTGTATCACTGAGGTGGACACAAATCCCTGTAGGAGTATCTATGAGGCATATGGGCTTCCCAGTTTGCACAAGTCGTAAAGAACCCACCTGCCAATGCAGGAGATGTTAAAAGAGGTGGGTTCCATTCCTGGGTGGGGAAGATTCCCTGGAGGAGGGCATGGCAACCCACTCCAGTATTTTTGCCTGGAGAATCCCAGGGACAGAGGACTCTGGTGGGCTACAGCCCATAGCGTTGCAGAGTTGGCCGCAACTGAAGTGACTAAGCACGCTTGCACGCATGAGGCATATAGGAAGATTATTTTAAATTCACAGTGTAGGAATCTAGAATTAAGCAGTTGAAAACCTAATGTTCTAAAATGAAAAACTGAAACGGCTCACTTAGCCATTATTATAACATACATTTCATTAATAAAATCCCATATAGCATCAATTGTGTGTCAGGTATTTAATTAAAGGTCAATACATAAGTTTGGATTCGTGAGATTCATTGAGATATCAGCTTCACTGGCATATTTATCCTGGTCCAAAAGAATGTACCATTAACGAGAACAGGGACTTCATTCTTCTCACTTCTCTACATCCAATGCTTAGACCAGTGCCTGACATGGACTGTGTAGTTCAAGACACATTTATTTAGTTCATTAATCTCCTTTTGTCATTGTAACAAATCAAGGAGTCCTGACACATTTATCTGTCCACATATCATTTAGTATGCATAATTGCTTACTTTAAATATTTTCTACAATAAGTTTCATATGAAAGTGAAAAGTGAAAGTAAAGTCGTTCAGTCATGTCCGACTCTGGGACCCCATGGACTGTAGCCTATCAGGCTCCTCCATCCATGGGATTTTCCAGGCAAGAGAACTGGAGTGGGTTAACATTTCCTTTTCCAGAGGATCTTCCCAACCTAGGGATGGAACCCGGGTCTCCCGCCTTGTAGGCAGATGCTTTTACTGTCTGAGCCACCAGGGAAGCCATATAAGTCTCGTTAATTAGTGGGTTTATACATCTCTCAGTTCAGTTCAGTTCAGTTCAGTCGCTCAGTCGTGTCTGACTCTTTGCGACCTCATGAATTGCAGCACGCCAGGCCTCCCTGTTCATCACCAACTCCCAGAGATCACCCAAACTCATGTCCATCGAGTCGGTGATGCCATCCAGCCATCTCATCCTCTGTCTCATCCTCATCCTCCCCTTCTCCTTCTGCCCCCAATCCCTACCAGCATCAGAGTCTCTTCCAATGAGTCAACTCTTGGCATGAGGTGGCCAAAGTATTGGTGTTTCAGCTTTAGCATCAGTCCTTCCAAAGAACACCCAGGACTGATCTCCTTTAGAATGGACTGGTTGGATCTCCTTTCAGTCCAAGGGACTCTCAAGAGTCTTCTCCAACACCACAGTTCAAAAGCATCAATTCTTTGGCACTCAGCTTTCTTCACAGTCCAACTCTCACATCCATACATGACCACTGGAAAAACCATAGCCTTGACTAGACGGACCTTTGTTGGCAAAGTAGTGTCTCTGCTTTTGAACATGCTATCCAGGTTGCTCGTAACTTTCCTTCCAAGGAGTAAGTGTCTTTTAATTTCATGGCTGCAATCACCATCTGCAGTGATTTTCAGATCAGATCAGATCAGTCGCTCAGTTGTGTCTGACTCTTTGCGACCCCATGAATCGTAGCATGCCAGGCCTCCCTGTCCATCACCAACTCCCAGAGTTCACTCAGACGTCCATCGAGTCAGTGATGCCATCCAGCCATCTCATCCTCTGTCGTCCCCTTCTCCTCCTGCCCCCAATCCCTCCCAGCATCAGGGTCTTTTCCAATGAGTCAGCTCTTCGCATGAGGTCGTCAAAGTACTGGAGTTTCAGCTTTAGCGTCATTCCTTCCAAAGAAATCCCAGGGCTGATCTTCTTCAGAATGGACTAGTTGGATCTCCTTGCAGTCCAAGGGACTCTCAAGAGTCTTCTCCAACACCACAGTTCAAAAGCATCAATTCTTTGGCGCTCAGCCTTCTATACATCTCTAGAACTAACCTAACACATATTTCAAAATTTTGCCCATTTCCTTACGTTTTCTGTAACCTTTTACAGTCTTTACAGCCAATACGCTATAATAGAAAGCTATAACTAGTATAACTAGTTATGTACAGAAGATATAACTAAAATTAAATTCATTAATATAATTTCCTCTTAGTTTTCCTTTTTTCCATTTTAAAAGTAATCTCACATTTTTACTATATCATACTATATGGTATCGAATAAAAAGAAAAAAGTAAATGGAGAAAAGTGAGAAGGAAGTAGGGAAACATGAGAAAAGTGAAGGAAAGAATTTTATTAACTCAATAAATTTAAGAGCAAGAAAGAGCAATGAAATATGTCATTCTATACTTTTTACCATAACTGAACCATTTCTTCCTGATTATATGATAATTGTCTTATAAATTAGTCACTCAGTTACATATCTAAGTGATTTTACGTGTTTCCCTGAAAGGATGAGTTACTAAGCAATGAGTACTTTCAAACTCTCTATAAGTAAATAACATGGTTACAAAAAAGTAGAGAGGAACTTGAGAATACTGAGACATCACAGAAATAAAAGGACTCAGTGAATTTTTAATTGTCCAAAAATAGATGTAAAGTTCTTTAAGAACTCATATATCAAAGGGGCCAATAAGGCTAATAAGTCATAGATACCCTGAGAAAGAGGTGTGTTTCTTTGCACATCACCCGAGAATGTTAGAGCCACGAGATTCTTGAATGTCATCAACATGTTTTTCTGCTACTGCACTGGAAATTGATACTGGATTCTTACATTATCAATTAACAATTTTTCCATACACACACATACCACCTGGCATGTGGGATCTTAGTTCCTTGACCAGGGATTGAACCTGAACACCCTGCATTGGAAGCACAGAGTCTTAACCACTGGACTGCCAGGGAAGTTCTGAATGTTATATTTTAGATTCAGTTGGTAGTTTACTGTGTTTTATACAAATTTGCTA
This sequence comes from Bos indicus x Bos taurus, assembly GCF_003369695.1. Taxonomy (NCBI): domain Eukaryota; kingdom Metazoa; phylum Chordata; class Mammalia; order Artiodactyla; family Bovidae; genus Bos; species Bos indicus x Bos taurus. The sequence goes on from NC_040088.1 coordinate 55,726,516, forward strand.
GTGAAACAATAGCTACATTTTACACTCATGATTAAAAACAAATATTTTCTTTTGTGGGGCTTTCCAGGTGGTATAGTGGTCAAGAATCCACCTGCCAACTCAGGAGACACAAGAGACATGGGTTTGATCCCTGGGTTGGGAAGATCCCCTGGAGTAGGATATGGTGATCCACTCCAGAATTCTGGCCTGAAAAATTCCATGGCAATAATACAGGAGAGGAGCCTGGAAGGCTACATGGGGTCTATGGGGTCACAAAGAGTCAGACACCAGCAACTGAGTATCCACACCCATTTTCTTTTTTGCTAAAAATATAGAGAATTGTACAGTTTTCAGTTTCTGAAATGATATATCAGTTTTCTCTCCATTGCCCAGTTCTTCCATATGTTTGTGCACTTTTTTTTTTTTTAACTTGTAGGCTTTAGATTAAAATAGAATCACCATTAAAAGTCTATAAAAAAAAGTCTATCTGATCTATAGAAAATGTCTGTTATTTTACCTAGAGTTGAACCATTCAAGATTCCCCTTCCATTTTCTTCAGTCTTTTCCTAATTTAAACTATGCACACATTCACTCTTTTGAATTGTTTGGTTTCAATTATTGATTAAGGTAACTGCAATTTTTACAAAATGCATTTATTTTTCCTTAGGCTGTACTCACGGGTTCAAACATTTTGCTTTTTGTTTATCTTAACATCTCAGTGTTTAATTTCATTAAGAGTTTAGAGAAATTCTTATTAGTTTCATTATGACCACTCTATCAGTAAGCCATATATTTCACCAAGTGCATCTTTACATTGTAAAGAAAAAGAAAAGAAAAATGTTTAAACACATGCATTTCAGAATCTTGATAAAATAAATTAGATTTTTTTCTACTAGTAAAAATATACCAAAATGGTGAAAAGAGTTTCAAAGAAAGTCACAGGATACAACAAATGTTTACATGAGCAGAAATTACTCCTTTAAATAGTGTTCCAGAATTTAAAACCCCCAGTTGTTTCAAGTATTTTTAGTACAAAAATGCTGTAGACACCCTCCTACACATTACAGATTTCAGTGGTTACAGCTTTATATGTTTATAAAACATAATAAAGCCCACAATTTAGCATGGTGTTCTGTGCATATTTATTAAGATTATTCTCACTTAGCACAATAACAATCAATTTTGCAACCACACATTTTGGCACATATTAGTACAATCTAAAACTCCTTTCATATGTTAGTAACACAACTTAAATCATATCTTGTATTGCATTGTTTGCCTTTGGACTGTATTAGCCAACTTCATGGAAAATAACGAGGCTTCTAATCATGAATTATGGGGTACTGAATTTGTCTCATGCAACCCTATACCTTAGCTCCCAGGCTATCTCCATGTCTGTTTGCTAGTGCCAGGAAACAACTTACTCTCTGTATCCTCGGTTTTTGTGGTCCCCGCTTTCTACGCTTTGCCTCAACTAACTGCACACCTGTTCTTCTCTTCCTGGGCTCTGGTCTCCTTTTCTCTTCTCAGCTCAGAGGGAAGGTTCTGCTGGTCAAACACCTGCTCAGGTCAGAATGGGATCTACCCTTGGTCATTCTCCACTCCTCATAAGAACCTCTTCAGGGATCTGGGGACTTACTGATTCAGCCACAGGATAGTACCTGGTTTTGTGACTGATCCAACTCTAGCCTTTTCCTCTCTTCAGAACAATTTCATTTCAAAACATTAAAAAAAATATATGTATGTATTTATTTTTTCATGGAATGGCAATTTATTTTAAATATAGCAGTATATACATGTCAATCTCACAACTTAATTGTTTTTCCTTTTCACTGTACTATGGTTAAGTTTATTTTGGGCTATCCCTATAAGCTTGAATTTCAGGAGGCTGTTATTGAAATTTTATCCATTTCCACACACAAAAACTGGAAGAGTAGGGAGTATCTTCCGTGATTCCATGAGGGCTACCACTTCCAGAACCTCTAGAATGCAGAATAGTTTTGGGCTGAGGGAGGAGTATCAACTTATTTTAGGAGATTTTTCAACCTGTCTGATCATCATAATGATTTTCTAAAAAAATAAATAAATAAAAGCTTTTAACATCAATCCTCTATTGAAACCCAACAATGGTTTCCTAAGGCCAGTAGGAAAAAAATCCAAGCTCCTTCTCATGAACACAAGACCAAACATGATTTAACTCCTAATTCTGCTGTATGCTGATTCAGTGCACAGGAAAATTAAAGAGGAAACCTCAAAGAATACATCATTTAGTTTCATATAATTCGATTGATTATTTTTCTTTTCTTAAAAGTGTCTGTTATCTCAAATAAGATTGGTGTTTGGTGAAAAATAAGTGTGAGAACACATTAAGGCTCAAATAACTGCAGAAGTGCTTTTTCTCCAGACAGCCAGCACACTCTGGGAGCCATCAGTGCTTGATGCACATGTTCTAAGAATGTGTCCCTTCTGGCTCAGGTATCACTGTATCCCACTGCACACACCAGGGACCCCCACAGGTATGGCCTTTTGGCATTTCTCCAATGGGCCTGGGAGTCTCCCTCTTCAAATATCTTCAAGAAAAAGACATTATCTTTTCAGTAACTGATGTACACAGATTGTTCCTGCTTGAAATTCCACATAAGCCTTCCCCTGGCTGGAACCAACATGCTCCCCAGCTGCCCTAGGTCAAAATTAGTCTGAAAGAAAAGACCACGTGCCCCTCCTGGTCCCCAGCCACCTCTTTCTGCAGCTGAGGCTACACAAAGAACTCTGCAATCTCAAGTTATTATTTCCCCCAATCTCTGAACTCTTCAGTTTAGACAAAGCCATAAGGGCTTCCCTGGTGGCTCAGATGGTAAAGAATCTGTCTGCAGTGCAGGAGACCCGGGTTGGATCCCTGGGTTGGGAAGATCCCCTGGAGAAGAGATGTTAACCCACTCCAGTATTCTTGCCTAGAGAATCCCATGGACAGAGGGGCCTGGCAGGCTGCATCCCATGGGGTTACAAAGAGTCGGACACAACTGAGCAACTAATATTTCACTCTCATATGTTATAGGAAGATTCTTAAAGAAAGTTAACACTAGGAATATTTTTAAAATTAGTTTACCTTTGTCAGGCAGTGCAGTGTGACATCAGAGAAACACGCTCCCAAATTTGGGAAGATTGGCTGTGTGATTTTGGGCAGATTTTTTTTTTCAGGATGTTGGTTTCTCATGTGCAATTCTGCAGTAAGGTTAGTTACTGTTATCTCCAAAGGTTATCATACAAAGTTGGCAACACTAAAAGTGCTGTGTTGGATCATAAATATCTTTAATATGCTGACTTCATTATTACTATAAATTATGTGCTTTAAATTTAGTTTTTTTCCTCATCTTTTTCAAGAATTCAGAGCAAAATTCAAGTATAGACATTCTTTGCATCATTTATGTGAGGCCACTGAAGTTTCCTATTTCTTCTAGATTTCATTGTAGGAGGTTGTCATCTCTTATGTCAATAGTCTAAGAAGGCTGCTTTGGGAAGTAGTATTTTAATACTCATTTCAATAAAAGAAGAAATAATACTTAATGAAATCATAGGATGTGCCATCTGTTAGAGATTTACTGAAATTTGAGAGAAACTCAAAACTAAAATTTGTAAGATTACATATATATTTAAGAGAATTTTAAATACAAAAAGAGTTGCTTTGCCTTTTATATCTTTATACAGAGAAAAATAAACTTTTTTAAACATAAACAAATTGATATTTTAAATTTAGGCAATCATAAAGGCTGACATTTTGATGAGATATTGGATTTGGCTTGTAAATGCTATATATATATTTCTGCATATATATATATATGCACATGTATAATTCTGACAACTACTTAACTAAAGTTTAAAAAAATTGTATAAAGTTCATTCTTTGTGTTATAAAGTCCTTTGGTTTTTGACAAATGCATAGTGTCATGTTTCAAACTGACAGTATCATACAGAATAGTTTCACTAACTCAAATGATTCCTAGACTTCACCTATTAAAACGCCGCACTGAATCCTTGATGCTGCTGCTGCTGCTAAATCGCTTCAGTCGTGTCTGACTCTGTGGGACCCCATAGACGGCAGCCCACCAGGCTCCTCTGTCCATGGGATTCTCCAGGCAAGAACACTGGAGTGGGTTGCCATTTCCTCCTCCAATGCATGAAAGTGAAAAGTGAAAGTGAAGTCGCTCAGTCGTGTCCGACTCTTAGCGACCCCATGGACTGCAGCCTACCAGGCTCCTCGGTCCATGGGATTTTCCAGGCAAGAGAACTGGAGTGGGGTGCCACTGCCTTCTCCATCCTTGATGCTAGTTTAAAGATATTTCATTTTATGGATGTACCACAGTTTATGTCTTCATCCTATTGTAAAACATCCTGGTTGTTTCCTGTTTTGTCAATTATGAACAAAGCTGCTGTATACAGCCACATGCAGGTTTTAGTGTGAACATTTCCAGATGGCTCAGTGGTAAAGAATCTGCCTGCTAAGCAAGATATGTGGGTTCGATCCCCAGATGGGGAAGATCCTCTGGAGAAGGAAACAGCAACGCATTTCAGTATTCTTGCCAGGAAATCCCATGGACAGAGCAGCTTGGTGGGCTACCACCCACGGGGTAGCAAAGAGATGGACACAGTTTAGCAACTAAACAATAATTTTCAAATAGTGAAAATATTTGAAATACTTTTCAAATATTTCTTATGAATATTTTCCAAATAATTCTCAGTAAATAGCTAAAGATACAATTGCTATATTGTATGGTAAGACTTCAGTTTTGTAAAAAATTGCCAATTTTCTTCTCAAGAGGCTATAACATTTTACAATTGGTGAGAGGAAAAAAAAAAAAGAAAAAAATCCTTGCTTGGCTCTAATTCTTAGAGGGAAAGTATGCAGTTTCTCACTATTAGGTATGATGCTAGCATTCTTTTAGATGTTCTTCATCAAACTGAGGAAATTCTCTTCTTTCCAGTTCTCTGAGAGTCTAAAAAAATCATGAGTAAATTTGGTCAAAAGCTTTGTCTGCATCAACTGATACAACCACATGACTTTTTCTTATGTAGCCTGTTGATTTGGTATATATCACTGATTTCCTAATGTTGAACAAGTCCTACCTACGTGGAATAAAATCCACTTGGTTGTGATTATATATATATATGTGTGTATATATTATGCTTTGTTGGATTCAGTTTGCTACTATTTTGTGAGGGATTGTTAAATACATCCCTGATGAGAAATCCTCATCTGTAGTTTTAATTTTTTAAAATGTCTCTATTGAGTTTTGGTATAAGAATAAAGCTTACCTCATAAAATGAGTTAGGAAGTGTTCTTTCTGTTTCGATTTTCTTGAAAAGAATGTAAAATATTGGTATAATTTTTCTTTAAATATTTAACAAAATTTACCTGGCCTTGGGACTTTCTCTTTTCAGTTCAATTCAGTTGCTCAGTCATGTCCAACTCTTTGCAACCCCATGGAATGCAGCACACCAGGTTTCCCTGTTTATCACCAACTCCCGGAAACTGCTTTCTCTTTGGAAGGTTATTAATTCCTGTGCTGAATAAATAATAATTATTTATTCCTTTTATAGATATAAAACTATTCAGATTACCTATTTTTCCCTCTGTGAGTTTAAATTGTGTCTTTCAAGGACTTTGTCCTTTTTACTAGGTTACGAGGGACTTCCCTGGTGGCTCAGATGGTAAAAGAAACTGCCTGCAATGCAGGAGACTCAGGTTCGATCCCTGGGATGGGAAGATCCCCTGGTGAAGGGAATGGCAACCCCCTCCAGTAATTTTGCCTGGAGAATTTCATGGACAGTGGAACTTGGCAGGCTACAACTCATGGGGTCACTAAGAGTTGGACGTAACTGAGTGACTAACACTTTCACTTTTCACTAGGTTATAAAACTTGTGGGCAAAGACTTATTATGTTTTTTTATATCTTTTTTTTCCCTCCTAAACCTGCTTTTATTTATTTTAATTTTTAAATTTTATATTGGAATATAGTTGTTAGAACCGGACATGGAACAACAGACTGGTTCCAAATTTGGAGAGGAGTACGTCAAGGCTGCATATTGTCACCCTGCTTATTTAACTAACATGCAGAGTACATCATACAAAATGCCAGGCTGGATGAAGCACAAGCTGGAATCAAGATTGCTAGGAGAAATATCAATAACCTCAAATATGCAGATTATACCACCCTTATGGCAGAAAGTGAAGAGGAACTAAAGAGCCTCTTGATGAAAGTGAAAGAGGAGAGTGAAAAAGTTCACTTAAAATTCAACATTCAAAAAACTAAGATCATGGCATCCGGTCCCATCACTTCACGGCAAATAGATGGGGAAATAATGGAAACAGTGACAGACTTTATTTTCTTCAGCTCCAAAATCACTGCAGATGGTGACTGCAGCCATGAAATTAAAAGATGCTTGCTCCTTGGAAGAAAAGCTATGACCAACCTAGACAGCATATTAAAAAGCAGAGACATTAGTTTGCCAACAAAGGTCCATCTAGTCAAGGCTATGGTTTTTCCAGTAGTCTTGTATGGATGTGAGAGTTGGAGTATAAAGAAAGCTGAGTGCCAAAGAATTGATGCTTTTGAACTGTAGTGTTGAAGACTCTTGAGAGTCCCATGGACTGCAAGGAGATCCAACCAATATATCCTAAAGGAAATCAGTCCTGAGTATTCATTGGAAGGACTGATGCTAAAGCTGAAACTCCAATCCTTTGGCTACCTGATGTGGAGAGCTGACTCATTGGAAAAGACCCTGATGCTGGGAAAGACTGAAGGAGGAGGGTACGACAGAGGATGAGATGGTCGGATGGCATCACTGACTCAATGGACATGAGTTTGAGCAAGCTCCGGGAATTGATGATGGACAGGGAAACTTGGTGTGCTACAGTCCATGGGGTGGCAAAGAGTCAGACATGCCTGAGCTACTGAACTGATAGTTGATTTACAATGTTGTGGCTTCAGGTGTACAGTAAAGTGATTCAGTTATACATATATATACATCCATTCTTTTTCAGATTTTTCCCCCATATGGGTTATCACAGAATCTGAGAATATATGTTTCCATTTGTCTCCTTTGTTAGCATATCAGTTATGCTCCATAGTTTTCCTTTTTTAGTTGCTTCCCTGAAGTGTGCAATATACATCTACAAGAAATCCTTCCATAGAACACTATACCACTTCAGGGGCCGTGTGAGTGTCTTATAATAAAGTATCCATAATTTGTCTTTCCTGTCCTTTATATCTTTGCTGTCACCTACTTCACTTATTCCTGAGCTATAATCATTGAATACATTATTACTATTACAACATTGAATAAACTATTAAATCAATTAAAAGAAGAAAAATGAAAGCTTTTCTTTTACCTTGACTTATTCCCTCTCTTATATTTTTCCTTTCTAATGTAGTTACAAATTTCTGACCTATATATTTCTTTGCACTGAAGACCTTCTTTTAACATTTCTTGCAAGGCAGATCTATTGGTGACAAGTTCCCTCAATTTTTGGCTGAGAAAGTCAATTCACTGGATACAGAATTCCAGGTTGGAGAGATTTTTTTTTCTTTCCACACAAATGTTTAATTCCACTTTCTTCTTACATCATTTCCAAAGAGAAGTAAAATGTGATTCTTATCCTTGCTCCTCTACAGCTAAGGTACTTTTTCCTCTGGTTTCTTAAAATATTTTCTCTTTGTATTTGATTTTCTGAAGTTTGAATATGATATCCTAGGTGTAGATGTTTTGGCATTTATCTTTCTTGGTTTCTCTGAGCTTCCTGAATCTGTGGTTTGACATACAACATTAATCTTGAGAAATTCTCAGTCATCATTGCTTTGAATATTTCTTATATTATATTTGTTTATTTCTGTCAGGTATTCCCAGTAAATTTATGTAACACCTTTTGTAATTGTCCCATAGTTCTTGGATATTTTGTTCTAGGTTTGTTTTTTCCCCAGTATTTTTGGTTTTAGTTTTTAAGCATGGTAAGCTTCTACTGATATATCTTCATGTTCCTCAGCCATTTCCAGTCTAATGCCCCATAAAGGCATTTTTCACTTCTGCTACAGGATTTTTTTTTCCCTAGCATTTCCTTTTTATCTTAGAATTTCCATCTCTGCTTACATTATCCATCTGCTTTTGCACATTGGTTTCCATTAGAGCCACCAGCATGTTAGTCATAGTTATTTTAAATTGCCAGTCCAATAATTCCAATACTTTTGTCACATCCCAGTCCAGGTCTGGTGATTGCTCTTGCTTCTTCAAATTCTGATTTTTACATTTGAAAATGCCTTGTAATTTACTGTTAAGAGTCAAAAAAAACAAAAACAAAAACAAAACAATGTATACTACAAGGTAATATAAGCAGAAAGATGGAAATCCTAGTATCAAAAGGAAATACTAGAAAATAAAAACAGTGATCTGTTATAAGTAAAAAGAACTGACATTAGCTCCATCAGGGATTTCTGGCTTTTCCCTTTTGAGTAAACTGCATCTTTTTAATCTGTCATGTCTCCAGTTTTCAGTGTAGTGGTTGGTCCTGTGACCTCAGTTCTTTGATGGATCTAAAAAGTTGTTGATTTTCAGTTTTTCAGCCTCTTTTTTGTGATCACTTTTAAGTTTCTTACATGTAGAACTAGAAACCAGAAGACTGTACTAATGTTTTTGATTTGTAGCACTTTAAAAAATTCTTTCCTAATGTTTCCATCTCTCTGTTTATATTATCCATATGCCCTTGCCTATTGTCTAATTTTCCCAATAAAAGCCTTTACATATTATAGTTATTTTAGATTCTCTGTCTGATAATTCCAAAATTGTATCATATCTGAATATCTTCTGATGCTTGCTTTACCTTTTCAGACTGCTTTTCTTTGCCTTTCAGTATGGTTTCCATTTTTCACTTGAAATTCACACATAATATTTACTGAGTAATAGGAGCTAAGATAAGTAGCAATTCAGTGTGAAGTTTTATATTAATCTAGCTAGGAGCTGAGTGCCAGTTTTTACTGTTTGCTGTAGCTTTAGCTGTCAGAAATTTCACATCCCTTTAATATACTTGTTTTTGTCTCCCCTGTTGTCTTCAAATTTCCCTAGGAACCCATCTTGAGGTAGAGCATGAGTTGTGTAGCTCTCTCAGCTGTAATTCACTGTAAAAATATTGCTTTATTGATATGGTGGTAAAAGCTCTGTAATCTTATGATTGAAACTTAAGACTCTTAATGGGCAAGTATCCCAGGGCTGTGACCTTCAAAAGTGTTTCTTAATCCCCTCTCCAGCACCCTAGGTAAAATCTGAAGCTTAAAGGGGGCTAAAGTCAAGGAAATGCCCACCAAGTGTTATGGGAATACAGAATGTTTTAGGAAATTTCAAAACATTTACTTTCCCCCTTTCTCTGTTAGAGTCATGAGGGCATTTTACTTGGCTCCTCCCCATGAGAATCAGGTGGTGTTTCTGGAGGTAAAATCTATGGAGGATGGAAATCTCCTCTCACAAGACTTATCCTTGGTAGTCTTCTTTCAAGCTAGTCCACTCTTAACTTCCATCAATTTGTCAAAGTTACCATTTAAATCTTCCTACCACTTTCTGCAGAAAAGGCAATGGCACCCCACTCCAGTACTTTTGCCTAGAAAATCGCATGGACGGAGGAGCCTGGTAGGCTGCAGTCCATGGGGTCACTAGGAGTTGGACACGATTGAGTGACTTCACTTTCACTTTTCACTTTCATGCACTGGAGAAAGAAATGGCAACCCACTCCAGTGTTCTTGCCTGGAGAATCCCAGGGACAGGGAAGCCTGGTGGGCTGCCGTCTATGGGGTCACACAGAGTCGGACACGACTGAAGTGACTTAGCAGCAGCAGCAGCAGCAGCACCACTTTCTGGCTGCAGTGACTTCTTCTTCAAATAAGCATGTCTTGGTTGTGACTCTTTTTTTTTTTTCTTTTTTTTTCCTTTACCTGTGGCGGATTCATTTCGATGGTTGTGACTCTTTAAATTTATCTGTCTCTCCAGATTTGGGGGTGGTAGTTTTCACCATGACCTCAGTTCTCTGATGGGTACTAGAAAAGTCATTGACTTTCAAGTCTTCCAGCTTTTTCTTGAAGTAAAGATGAGATTGATAGTATGCAAGTTCTTTACATGTTGTGGCTCTAACGGTATCTTTATATCAGAAACTCTAGTTTTCTATATTGATGGGTATTTTGGGATGGACTTTTAAACAACTTTAAATATCAAATTCTGCATGGAATCTATTTAACCTTCACAGAAGGTACTCTCTACTGATTGTTACTTAAAAAATTGTTTTTATAAAACATTTCAATAATAGCACTTCATTTTCCTTCATCTTATTTTTCAAATTAGCCATGATTTTTGAGATGTTGTCATGGCTTGCCATGACTGCTCTTCTCTGATAATGACAGAGTGAGCTACCAGTTGCTATACCCTTCTTGGTGATTCCCCTTCACAAAAGAAGACATTTCATTTAAGTGGGCCAATCAGGGGAGATTTTGAATTTGAAACAAAGAGGTCCACATTCCTAGTGCCATGCATTCTGACTGACACTTGTTCTTCCTGAAACTTAGATACTTAACTGTCCCTTGAATTATATGAAATTCTATAAACTTTTTCTTGCATCCCCTTTTGTGCTATTATTTTTTAAAAAATATTTTTAAATTTTTGGCTGTGTTGGTTTTTTTTTTGCCTCATAGGCTTTCTCTAGTTGCTGTGATTGGGGGCCACTCTTTCTTACATTTCAGTGTGTGGGCTTCTCATTGCAATAGCTTCTCTTGTTGCAGACCACAGGCTTTAGAGAACACAGGCTTTAGTAGTTGTGGTGTGTGAGCTCAATAGTTGTGGTTTCTGGGTTCTAGAGCACAGGCTCAGTATTTGTGGTGCATCACTTAGTTGCTCCACAGCATATGGGATGCTCAAAATTCTCCAAGCGAGGTTTCAACAGTAATGCTTAATTACTGTTAGTAATTATTTGTAATTTGCTAAATTACTTTTAGCAAAGTGATGCTCAAAATTCTTCAAGCCAGGCTACAATAGTACAAGAACCATGAACTTCCAGATGTTCAAGCTGGATTTAGAAAAGGCAGAGGAACCAGAGATCAAATTGTCAACATCTGTTGGATCATAGAAAAAGCAAGAGAGTTCCAGAAAAAGTCTACTTCTGCTTTACTGACTACACCAAAGCCTTTGACTATGTGGATCATAACAAACTGTGGGAAAATTCTTAAAGAGATGGGAATACCAGATCCCCTTACCTGCCTCCTGAGAAATCTGTATGCAGGTCAAGAAGCAACAGTTAGAACTGGACATGGAACAACAGACTGGTTCCAAATTGGGAAAGGAGTACATCAAGGCTGTATATTGTCAACCTGCTTATTTAACTTATATGCAGAGTCCATCACACAAAATGCTGAGCTGGATGAAGCACAAGCTGGAATCAAGATAGTCAGAATAAATAACAATAACCTCAGATATGCAGATGATACCACTGTTATGGCAGAAAGCAAAGAGGAACTGAAGAGCCTCTTGATGAAAGTGAAAGAGCAGAGTGAAAAAGTTGGCTTAAAACTCAACATTCAAAAAACTAAGATCATGGTATCCAGTCCCATCACTTCATGGCAAACAGATGGGGAAATAATGGAAACAGTGACAGACTTTATTTTTTGGGGCTCCAAATCACTGCAGATTGGTGACTGCAGCCATGAAATTAAAAGACGCTTGCTCCTTGGAAGAAAAGTTATGACCAACCTAGACAGAATATTAAAAAGCAGAGACATTACTTTGCCAACAAAGGTCTGGCTAGTCAAAGTTATGGTTTTTCTGGTACTCATGTATGGATGTGAGAGTTGGACTATAAAGAAAGCTGAGCACCAAAGAATTGATGCTTATGAACTGTGGTGTTGGAGAAGACTCTTGAGAGTCCCTTGGACTTCAAGATCTAACCAGTCAGTCCTAAAGGAAATCAGTCCTGAATATTCATTGGAAGGGCTGATGTTGAAGTTGAAGCTCCATTACTTTGGCTACTTGATGGGAAGAACTGACTCACTGGAAAAGACCCTGAAGTTGGGAAAGATTGAAGGCAGGAGGAGAAGGGGATGACAGAGGATGAGATGATTGGATGGCATCACCGACTTAGTGGACATGAGTTTGAGCAAGCTCTGGGAGTTGGTGATGGACAGGGAAGCCTAGGGTGCTGCAGTCCATGGGGTCACAAAGAGTCGGACATGACTGAATGACTGGACTGAAGTGAACTGAACTGATGTGGGATCTTCCCAGATCAGGGGTCAAACTGGTGTCTCCTGCATTGGTAGGTGAGTTCTTTACCACTGAGCCACTAAGGAAGCCCTTTGTGCTGTTATTAATTAGTCCCCTTCATGTGTCATTCACTTGTCACTACCTTCTAAGATATCAGTTCATTTGATATCATATCACCAATACCTTGGAAGCTAGTTATTGTTTTTCCTCTTTTACCAATAAGGAAATTAATGCAGAGGAATATAAGATAACTTTCCCAAGTTCTCACAGCTGATAAGTTGTGAAGATGACAAATGAGTCAATTGAATATCTCGTAGAATATCAATCAGATTAGTATCAAGTGAAAAACATTTGGAGACAGTTAATACCCAGGTGAGAAAAGATGAAGGCTTCAATTCAATTCACAAAAGCAGTGGTAATGGAAGGGACAGAACAATTTGAAATTGTTTTTTAAATGAAACTGAAAAGACTTTGCATCTAGTTGAATGACTTTTCTCGGCATTGGTGAGAGGATAGAACTTGATAACTCAAACTTTTTATTCTGGAAACCTGAGTGGATGGTGACATCGTTATCTAAGAACAATTTAAAATGAAAGAAAAACAGAAAGAGATGAAAATGACTTCAGTTTGGGGCCTGATATCTTTGGGATCTTTTAAGACACCATTGGAGATATCTATGACTCTGAAATACACATTCATTTCAGAAGAAAATTTAAGTCTGAAGATATAGGTCTAAGAATCACTGGTTAAGCTAGTTAAATTAGGTTCTTGGTAAACCAAACAAATGGATATAATTTTCTAGACATGAAATACATTCAAAAGAGGCAGGAAGCATTAGGATAGACGTTATACTAATATCTGCTTGCTTAGAAAGACATAAAGTCCTCTAAATTGCATAAGCTGGTAACAATGACAGCATACTCGGAATGCATTCTTACCATGTTATATGTCTTGTTCTAAGTATATCACAGGTATTAACAAATTCAGTTTTCACAACAACCCAAGGGGGAGTTATTAATTTTTGTTTTTCTTTTTAAGCACCTTCATATAGACAAAAAATATTTTTAAATGCATTCTTCCAAGCATCTGATAAAAATGAATCAGAGTTGGCTCCTGGGCTAAAAACCCCTTTGTCAGACCAGGTGGGAGGATTATTAATAATGGTAGACTAACCTCGGTCTGTTATTATTTCATTAACCTTTTAAGGTGGAAACCACAGAGGATATTTATTACAATCCAAATTAAACAAGTTAGTGTTACTTTCAGAGGTAATATCCTAGGGAAAAAAATGAACTTTTAATTTTTAAAGAGTCTGGCTTTCTCAGTTTGTTAGACTGAGGAAAGGAACCTTTTATTTTCCAATCACAATCTCCCTTTTCTCTCTACACATTTCCCAAGAATTTTATCACTTCAGCCATGCCCACAATAAAGTGTTTTAGGCACTGTGGGTATAGGATTGAGGAGCTTTGTGACTTTTTAAGTAAGCTCTTCCCTGAATTACAGGGAGGAAAGAATGTTTATACCTATATACCTAAGGGACAAATTAGGATTATACCAGCCTCTGTGTTTCAGGGAATTTGGTAGAAAAGAGATATTGGAAAGGATTTGGGTAATACAGATTTTGGTTTTGTTAGAGATATCTTAAAAACAGATACTTCTGTTTTTAAAGTTACAAAATGTCCTAAGATTAAATTCAGTAACCCAGATCTGTATAACCCCAATGCCCAAGTCCATTTGTTACCTCCCTGAATAAAAAAATTTCTTTTCATAAATTGAATTTTATGGGGAAGAAGATTCCAAGGGTGAATGGGAATTAATAGCTAATAAGAATAAAGAAAGTAGAATTTACTTTGAGGGCCTTCTTTATGAAAACTTGGGAAAATAGGAGATGCATTTTTGAGCCTGAGAGTGGCCATGTGTGGGGTTTTCCTTCATACAGTGAATGGGAGTATTTTAATTCACTCTTTTGTATATACAAGTCATCTCCTATAGGCGTCCAAGAACCGTAATATTGAATTGCATTATTTCCCTCTCATTAAATATAGGCCCACTATATATATATATACATTGGAGAAGTAAATTACAACCCACCCACTCCAGTGCCCTTGCCTGGAAAATCCCATGGAGAGAAGAACCTGGTAGGCTACAGGCCATGGGGTCGCAAAGAGTTGGACATGACTGAGCGACTTCACTTTATTTTTATGCACATGCATATATGTCTATATTATTTTTAAATGAAACCAATTTGTTGTTTACCAATTTGGGGACCAGAAATCCAAAATCAATGTGTTGGCAAGGCCTTAGGACTTCCAAATACTACAGATAAAATTCTGTTCCTTGCCTCCTCCAATCCTTTACGCCCACTGACAACCCTTAGCTTTCTTAGAATATAATACATCATTCCAGTCTCTGCCTCAGTGGTCACATTGCCTCCTCCTTCTCTTTTCTCTTTTTGTCTTTGTCTGGCTCAGATATTCCTCTTCTTTTCCTTTATAATGATATTTATTTGCTTTAAGTCTACACAGATAATCCAGAATTATAGCTTCTTCTCAAAATCCTCAATTTAATTATAGCTGCAAAGATCAGTTTCACAAATAAGTTACTATTAAGTTTCACAAATAAGTTACTATTTAAGTTTCTAGGGTTAAAGATGTGGAATTATTTTTATGGGAGCTACCATTTAATCCAATGCAGTCTATCTTTTGGCCCCTCAAAATTTATGTTCATCCCATATGCAAAATACATTCAACGTGTCCCTAAACACCAAAGTCTCAACCTATTACAACATAAGCTGTATGTCCATAACATCATCTATATAGCATGAGCTTGAAAGGCAAAATATTATTGTTTAACTCTTAAATCAGATATGGGTTAGACTCTGGAAATTATCCATCATGAGACAAAATTGCTCTCTAGTTGTGGAACTGTCAAGCTGGACATTAAGTTATCTGCTTCCAAAATATAGTGAGGGGACTAGCATAGGACAGATATTTTCACTCCAGAAAAGACAAATTGCAAGTAATAAAAAGGTCACCAGTTCCAAGCAAATTTAAAATCTAGCTAGACAAATTCTATTAGGTATGAAGGGCTGAGCATAACTGTTTGTTACTCAGGCCCACAATATTTTTGATGTGAGATTCAGAAATTCCGACTTCAGAAAGATACTGTTGTGCCATGTTCTTCAGTGTGGTCCGAATACCTTGAAACCAGCATGGTGCTATTTCTGCACCAAATTACATGAGGTCACTTCAGTCAGAGGCTGGGTCAGGATTCTTCCAAAGGAGCTCTAGGCAGGATGGTTTCAGATTTGGATTCTGGAATTATGATCACTGCAAAGAAGACATGTTCTCATAACACAGACTAGATTAGAGAAGTAGAAAAAGAGCATGGGTTCCAGCAGATACTTTTCTCTGCCTAATTTGCCTACTTGGGAAGACTGGAATACAACGAAATTCTAGCTTCAATTTTGTATGGAATTATTGCATTATATTTATGACTACATTCAATAAAAGGAAGGAAGAAAGAAAAGAAAGAAAGGAAGTAAGGCAAGGAGAAAGAATAATTTTGAGGAGCTTGCAAATTGCTGAATTAAGATTGATGTAAATAGAAAGCAATTTAGATTCATGGAATGGACAAAGTTATCCTTTGTGTCATGACAGATTCCTTACATTTAACTATGCATAGATCAATGGTGTTTAAACTCTGTTTCTTACAGCTTTAGGATTTCTTTGAAAGTGTAGAGGGGGAATGTGTGTTGGGGGGATGGAGATGATATCAGGGATTAGAGTCTAGTGAGACGGTTGGATTGCTTTTGAGCTTTTTCATGACACTTTTATCAAGAGAGTCTAGCCTTCCACTGTGGACATTGATCTAAACAGTGTCACTAATGCTTCTGCTTCTTTTCTCTTCTCTAATGAAAAGCCACTGGACTAATGCAAATATAGAGCCAACTACTTAAAACACCAAAAAACCAGAAAAACTTAATAACTGTTCAGTGTATATGATTAAAAAAATTTAAGAATCTCATTTAATAGCAGAATTTTAAAAAATCTTAAGAGTGCAAAGATTATCTTGATCCTTTCTTCATTTAAAAATTGGGAAACTGTCTTAGGACATGTGATTTGAATAATGATGATTAATGAGAGATTAAAACGTTTAAGAT
Organism: Bos indicus x Bos taurus; assembly: GCF_003369695.1. Taxonomy (NCBI): domain Eukaryota; kingdom Metazoa; phylum Chordata; class Mammalia; order Artiodactyla; family Bovidae; genus Bos; species Bos indicus x Bos taurus. The sequence continues at coordinate 55,742,936 of NC_040088.1, forward strand.
TTATAATTTTCTTCAAGCTTAAGCACTATATTGTAGTAAAAATACCTCATGTTCTTCTACAATTTCTTTCACAAAAAGGAAAAGTATCCAAATTGTGAAAATAAAGTAAAAGCAGGGAGACATTGTCTTTTCATGTTATTCAGTTCAGTTCAGTTCAGTCACTCAGTTGTGTCCGCCTCTTTGCAATCCCATGGACTGTAGCACACCAGGCTTCCCTGTCCATCACCAACTCCCGGAGTTTACTCAAACTCATGTCCATTGAATTGGTGATGCCATCCAAACATCTCATCCTCTGTTGTCCACTTCTCCTCCTGCCTTCAATCTTTCCCAGCATCAGGGGCTTACATCAGGTGGCCAATTCAAGGATTATTTAATTATCTAGAAGGATTGGATTAGAGCTCAGAAATGTAGAAGTTACATGTTAACATGCAGATTTCGGTTTGATAGAAAAGATAGTTGCAAAACTTATGGTTTTGTTATCCTGTATAAACAGTTTTTTATCTAACCTAGTAATTTTGCTCTAAATTTCTGTTTTCTTTATGGAAAGGTTAATTAATACCCATTTCTTCATATGTTCTTAGTTGGTACATAACCTGTAAGCTTTCCCATCTGGCAGCAACAATGACTGGAAATCTAATATTTTTTTGTCTGTTGTTGTTCAGTCACTCAGTCATGTCTGACTCTTTGTGACCCCAGGGACTGCAGCACTTCAGGCTTCCCTGGCCTCCACCATCTCCTAGTGCTTACTCAAACTCATGTCCATCTAGTCGGTGATGCCATCCAACCATCTTCATTGCACTGGTGATGCCATCCAACCATCTCGTCCTCTGTCATCCCCTCCTCCTCCTCCTTCAATCTTTCCCAGAATCAGGGCCTTTTCTAATGAGTCAGCCCTTCACATCAGGTGGCCAAAGGATTGGAGCTTCAGCTTCTGCATCAGTCCTTCCAATGAATATTCAACGCTGATTTCCCTTAGGATAGACTGGTTGGATCTCCTTGCAGTCCAAGGGACTCTCAAGAGTCCTCTCCAACACCACAGTTCAAAAGCATCAATTCTTTGGCACTCAGCTTTCTTTATAGTCCAACTCTCACATCCATACATGAGTACCAGAAAAACCATAACTTTGACTAGCCAGACCTTTGTTGGCAAAGTAATGTCTCTGCTTTTTAATATGCTGTTTAGGTTGGTCATAGCTTTTCTTCCAAGGAGCAAGCATCTTTTAATTTCATGGCTGCAGTTATCATCTGCAGTGATTTTGGAGCCAAAGAAAATATAAATTCTGTCACTGTTTCCACTGTTTCCCCATCTATTTCCCATGAATGGGACTGGATACCATGATCTTAGTTTTTTGAATGTTGTTTTAAGCCAGCTTTTTTACACTCATCTTTCACCTTCATCAAGAGGCTCTTTAGTTCCTCTTCGCTTTCTGCCATAACAGTGGTGTCATCTACATATCTGAGGTTATTGATATTTCTCCTGGCAATCTTGATTCCAGCTTGTGCTTCATTGGTCTGACCATGTGCTAATACGTACTGAGAAATGGGTGCCCACTGTAGATCTCATTAATCCTTTTGTTTATCTGTATAAAATAAGGAATTATTTATGTCCATTGAGAGACAACAGCCTTTTAAGGCCTGGACAGGTAAGCTTTTGTGTTCTGTGCTATAACTTTTTCTGTATCTGAGACAATAAAACTGAGATTATGAAACTGGATTTGTCTATCATTAGGAAAATCCTTTAGCTCTCATTGTGTTTCATGTGGACTATTTTCCTCCTTCCAGAGAATATTAGTAAATTAAAGTATAATGTCTCTTACACTGAAAGAATCTATTCTGATTAATTTGTAGAGATTAAGAAGCAGTTATATAATATTCTTTCATAACTACCAGAAAATTAAGAGACATAACTTGCTATTTTTCAAAAAAGCCTTCTCAAAGAAATTACTAACTCAATCTTAATTCACAGGGTCAAGGTGATTCCTTGGATTAATAAGAATGGCTTAATAATTTTGGTTTAAAAAGAAAAGCTAAATATGGGTTTTATGCTGCTGCTGCTAAGTCACTTCAGTCGTGTCTGACTCTGTGTGACCCCATAGACGGCAGCCCACCAGGCTTCCCCGTTCCTGGGATTCTCCAGGCAAGAACACTGGAGTGGGTTGCCATTTCCTGCTCCAATGCATGAAAGTGAAAAGTGAAAGGGAAGTCGCTCAGTCATCTCCGACTCTGTGCGACCCCGTGGACTTCGGCCTACCAGGCTCCTCCGTCCATGCGATTTTCTAGGCAAAAGTACTGGAGTGGGGTGCCATTGCCTTCTCCGATGGGTTTTATAAGAGTGTGCAATAATATAATTTTATCCTTTCAAACATTAAGATTTGAGTTCTTCATTAAGACAGTAGTTAATTTGACCTTTCTTAACCTCTTACACTGTTTACTGATTAGATAGTTTAATATTACTCCACATAATGTTTAAGATGAGGTACAAAAATATAAAACTTTATTCAACTTAATTATTATTCTGCCAATGTTCATATTTGTAGTCATGTTTTGAAATGTATTAGCTTAAACATAATTTCCAAAATGCTTAGTTGCTTTAAATATTTGAACGAATACTAGAGTTAATTAACATAAATTTTTTTGAAGATATAACACCAAAACCTTGCTATAATTGCAGAGTGACACAAATTATACTATTTATGAAGTTATAAAAGGTATGTAGATAGCTTTAGGGGATTACTTCATCACTGTATGGTGTGAGCGTGACAGGTTCTCAACTTTCTGCCTCTCTGTTCTCTCTGTGAGGGAGATTTATTTTGGGTAAAAGTTATAATTAATAGGAGTAGTTGAAATTATACTACAATATTTCTGGCAAATGATGTGTATACAAGGGAATAGATGTATTTTTTGCTTTCAAAAGATAAAGTAGTTTTGAAAAGATTCAAAATATGAAAGAGCATAGTGAAGGAAAAAGCTTGATTGTTTACAGCAAAGTGTAGAAGGTTTTGAGAAATGGTATTTATTTTCCTTTGATTATAATAGCTGCAAATGATCAGTGTCAGAGACAAAATGATATGTATTATAATATGGCTAAAATGGCTTTACTTATTAAAACATTTTGAATTCTTTATTGCCAAATGTTATATTAAAACAAGACAAAAATTTAGAGTTTTCTCTTTTTACTTGTTAAAATGACAAATTAATCTGGTAATATTTGTTCTGTATAAGGAGTAATAAAAAGATCATTATTCACCATTTGCGAATCTTCTTATAGGAAATTTGATATTTTAACATGCTTGAAACAGCCTGTTTCTCTCTTTGAAGGGGTAAACTTCCTTACAAATTCAACATCTTCTGTTTAGTTTACATGTTATCTTGTCTCCTTGAGCAATAGACAGCTCAGCTGCCATTCATTCCCAGCATTGATTTCCTATCTTAATCAGGTGACCAAATATTCTCTGATAACATTTAAATTTTTCCCTACACAAAATTATATATTGAATTTGGAAAAAAAATTTTTTTTTAGGATTTGTTTTAGGACAAAAAAGAGTATATTTCAGATTTCTAGAGGATTCCTGGAAAAATCATAAAGAGTTTCACCTTATAAAAAGTGATGCTAAAAGAAACTAGACTTGTTTGCATATTTTTTCATTAGCTTCACACGAACGTATGAGCTACATGAAAAGAGTTGTCAAATCTAAAAAGCTCAAGCTTCCAGTTAATTTTAAAGAGGTAAAGTGAATACTTTTGACATAAATATTTCAGAGACTGTGGTGGTGGCAGTGATTTAGTTGCTCAGTCATGTCCGATTCCTTTTGACCCCGTGGACTGTACCCTCCAGGCTTCATAGTCCACGGGATTTCCCAGGCAAGAATAGGGAAGTGAGTTGCCATTTCCTTCCCTAGGGGATGGTCCCGATCTTGTCTCCTGCATTGTGAGCAAATTCTTTGCCTACTGAGACACCTGGGAAGCCCTTCAGAAATTGAATATATTACCTAAAAGATCGGAGATCGTCAGGACAGTGATATGTACATGCCCTTAGGTGAAACACTGATGAAGTCTTTATAAAATAATGAAGTATTGCAACCAAATGCAGAACTTTACTCTCCTCTATTGTGATATTCTTGTTTCTGTAGTAAACTAATCACAGCCATGTAGTCTCTTCTCTAGGTGGTTTTTGCTTTACTCTAACACTTGCTTGGATGTACTCCTATAAAGCAGGGACCATACCAATTATTTTTAAATCTTGTTATTTCAAGGTTTTCTCTTTGGTTCAGGAGCAGATGACTTTATGAAAGCAGAGGACTGAAAGAATTCATGAGGGAAATTACTGATGGATAGCAATTACTTAGAATAGCGATGTGGTTTCATTGTTTTATTTTCTGATCATATATGACAGAGCACTTCTTTTTATAATTTATCTCTGATAATAAAATTTTAAAATTTAGACTGTGTGTTTAAAAAACCTGAAGCACATTATATAAACAGTATTAGATTTACAGTGTTTTTTGAGAATTCAAAACATTATATTTTATAGCATCTCCTTACTTTCAATGGCAACATATTATTTGCATAGTTTCATTAAGAATATGTCCTTTTTTTGCTGTGATTTAATTGGACATCCAAGCTACACATCTCTTTTATCCGCTATGACAATTCACCATTAACAGACAAGGATTGCACTTTAAATGCTGATCCATTGCCTACTAGGTCCTTCCAGGAAACCTATTGGATGGTTCCAGTCTCAAAGGGATAAGGAACTAACTTCTAGAAAGCCCCAAATTTCTAGTTTACTTGAAAACATGGAGGAGGTAAGGTTTGACCCATGAGCTTAAAAACCTCTTTCTATATTCAAGTAAATAATCAAGGTCAACCACAATAAGACCATTTTTTGTTTGTTTGTTTTTAGTCAAGAATAATATTTTGGTATTTGGATGATCAAAATAAGGAATTGGTAAGAGGACTTAGATACAAATTAGTATTAACTAAAATAGTTTTGTGATAAAAGACTTTTAAGGAAAATTAACCAAAACCCTGATATAAGACATGTATTTTCAGTGTTAAATATAACAGACCAATCTAAAGATTACTTAATTCTTGTTTTACTTTACAATGTACTGTTTGATTCTGTACTAAGAAATTATATGTTAATGTTCAGGTTTCTCACTTGTTCAGTTCAGTTCAACTCAGTCTCTCAGTCATGTTGAACTCTTTGTGACCCCATGGATGGTAGCACTATAGTTTTTTTCAGGAGTTATATATGGATGTGAGAGTTGGACCATAGAGAAAGCTGAGCACTGAAGAATTGATGCTTTTGAACTGTGGTGTTGGAGAAGACTCCTGAGAGTCCCTTGGACTGCAAGGAGATCCAAGCATTCAATCCTAAAGGAAATCAGTCCTAAATATTCATTGGAAGGACTGATGCTGAAGCTGAAGCTCCAATCCTTTGGTCATCTGATGTGAAGAACTGACTCACTGGAAAAGACCCTCATGCTGGGAAAGATTGAAGGCAGGAGGAGAAGGGAATAACAGAGGATGAGATGATCCGATGGCATCACCAACTGGATGGACCTGAGTTTGAACAAGCTCCAGGAGTTGGTGAAGGACAGGGAAGCCTGGTGTGCTGCAGTCCATGGGATGGCAAAGAGTTGGACGTGACTGAGAGACTGAACTGAAGATCTTTTTTTGTATAGTTCTTCTGTGTATTCTTGCCACTTCTTAATATCTTCTGCTTCTGTTAAGTCCATACCATTTCTGTCCTTTATTGTGCCTGTCTTTGCATGAAATGTTCCCTTGGTATCTCTAATTTTCTTGGAGAGATCGCTTGCTAGTCTTTCCCATTCTATTGTTTTCTTCTATTTCTTTGCATTGATCACCTAGGAAGACTTTTTTATTTCCCCTTGCTATTCCTTGGAGCTCCGCATTCAGATGGATATGTCTTTCCTCTTCTCCTTTGCCTTTCTCTTCTTTTCTCAGCTATTTGTAAGGCCTCCTCAGACAATTGTTTTGTCTTTTTGTATTTCTCACTTGTAGGATATTTTCACAACTGATGGCACTTTGTTGACATTCAGAAAACCGGCCCTGAATACATTTAATCATGCATATTATTATGAGAGTTATTGCATTTTATCAACTTTTCATTCCCTTTTTGCTAATAAAGTTAACATTTATATACAGCCACCACAAATACAGTGCAATTGGGAGAGTTTTTGTTTTTGTTTTTTTTCTTCTTTCTTCCTTTTGTGTGGTAAGATATACATAAAATTTACATTTTTACTATTTTTAAATTTATGATTCAGTGGCATTAAGTACATTCACAATATTGTACAACCATAACCATTATCCATTTTCAGAACTTTTCCATCATCCTAAACAGAAACTCTGTACTCATTAAACAATATCATATGTTTAACTATCCTTCACAGATCCTGATAACCTCTATTCTAATATCTGTCTCTCTGATTTTGCCTAAATAAATCATACATTACTCTATTCTTCTGTGTCTAGGCAATTTCACTGAGCATAATGTTTTCAAATTTCGTCAGTTTGTAGCCTGTATTTCTTTTTTTTTTTTTTTTTTAGAATTCAATAATTTTTAGTAACTCCATCAAGTGGCATAATCATTACCATATATCAGTTTTATAACATTTTCAAAAAGATCCCTTTCACTATTAACAGTTCATCCTCATTCCCACCACCACCCCTAGGTAACCACGAATCCACTTTCTCACTCTGAATTTGCAGGATTACATTTTAGAGAATGGGAACTGGACCTTATATTAAGGTAACTGCAAGAAAAGAGTAAGGGCTTCCTCAGGTGGCTCAGTGGTAAAGAATCCACCTGCAATGCAGGAGATGTAGGTTCTCTCCCTGGGTCAGGAAGATCCCCTGGTGGTGGAAATGGCAACTCACTCCAGTATTCTTGCCTGGAGAATCCCCATGGACAGAGGAGCCTGGCAGGCTACAGTCCATGTTGTAGCCTGTATTTCTTATAAGGTGGGATTCTGTTATATGAATAAACATTTTGTTTATCCATTCATCTGCTGATGGGAATTTGAGTCCTTTTTCCTTTGGCTATTATGAGTAATGCTGCTAAGAATATTGGTATTCAGTATTTGTTTCTATTTTCAGTGCTTTGGGGTCTAAACCTTGGCATGAAATTGTTGGATCATATGGTAATTTGACATTAAACTATTTCAGGGGCTGCCAAACCATTTTGTATACCAGCTATACAATTTCACATTCCCAGTGGCAATGCCCAGATATTCTAATTACATCACATTCTCCATCAGTGCTAGTTATTTTCTGGGTTATTGCTGTCTTTTCCTTGGGTTTTTGGATAAGAAACATCCTGATGGGTGTGAAGTGGTATCTCAATGTTTTGATTTGCATTTCTCTAAGAGCTAGTGATATTGAGCATCTTTTCATGTGCTTATTGGCCATTTGTGCATTTTTGGAGAAATGTCTATTTAAGCCCCCAATATTGCCCATATTTCAAAAAATTTTGTTTATTTTTGGTTGTGCTGGGTCTTTGTGTTGAATAGGTTTTTCTCTAGCTGTAGTGAGCAAGGGTTGTTCTCTAATTATTGCATGAGCTTCTCATTGTGATGGTTTCTCTAGTTGTGGAGTGTGGGTTTCAGTAGTGTGGCTCATAGGCTTTAGAGCACAGGCTCAGTAGTTGCAGTGCATGGGCTTAGTTGTTCTGTGGCATGTGGCATCTTCCTGGATCAGGGATCGAACTTGTGTCTCTTGCCCTTTACCACTGAGCACCAGGTAAGCCCCCTTTGCCCATTTTTTGAGTGGTCTTTTTGTATTGGGTTGTAGGAGGCTTTTATATATTCTAGATATAATCTCTTATCATATTATACATATGCATACATACAATCTGCAAATACTTTCTCCCATTCTGTGAGCTGTCTTTTCATTCTCTTGATAGTGTCATTTGATTCACAAAAGATTTTGCTCTTAATGAAGTGCAACTTATCTATTTTCCTTTGTTTTCTATGTTTTTAGTATCATGCAAACTATCATTGTCAAACCCAGTGTTAGGAAGATATTTCTTCTATGTTTTATTCTAAAAGTTTTATAGTTTTAACTCTTACATTTAAGCTTTAGATACATTTTGAGTTAATTTTTGTGGATGGTGTAGATAAAGTCTGACTTTATCCTTTCACATGTGGATGTCCATTTTCCCAATGCCATTTGTTAAAGGACAGTAACCAATTTTGACTCTAACTTATCCTAAAATTTGACTCTGTCTCATTCTAAAATTCTTGTTTCTGAAAAAAAAGTATAGAATTTTTTTTCTCACGTGTTCTTGGGGCCAGTTTTCCCATCTCACTGGTTTCCTTATGAATAGGTAAAACAAATTTGTCATTAAATTGTATGAGAGTCACATTTTAGAAAATTACATTCTGGCTATGTAAATATTCACACTCCATTAATTGCAGAATGGTCTAATTTCTTGTCTTTCTGTAAAGAGGATTTATGGGATTTGAACTATCACACAGGACTGTTGCGATTAGTGACCACTATCCATTGGTAGGGCTTCCCAAGCAGTGCTAGTGGTAAAGAACCCAACTGTCAGTGCAGGAGACATAAGAGACACAGGTTTGATCCCCTGTTGGGAATATCCCCTGGAGGAGGGCATGGCAACCCACTCCAGTAATTTTGCCTGGAGAATCCCTTGGATAGACTGGTGGGCTACAGTCAATAGTGTCTCAAAAAGTTGGACATGAATGAAGTGACTTAGCACGCATGCATATCTGTTGCTAGGCTGGGGCAGTAGACAGATTTTAAAAAGCAAACAGCAAGAAGTTCTTACTGACAGGGAAAGTGTATCTATTCTTTGTTCGCTTTTCTCCCAAGGTACATAACTATGCCCACTTTTTTATTCTGAGTTTATCTGTTCTATGAAAGATAACTTGAATGATCTCAGGAAGGTTTAAAAGTGAAAACAGTGCAATGTGAAATACCCAATTATGTCTCTAGAAAAGTGCAATGTGAAATATCCAATTATGTCTCTGTAGGTGTTTTGTGGTGGTATTTGCAGTAGGATTTCATGAAATGATTTCAAGTTTTCAGATCATGAAAGAAGCTTAGAATCACTCTTTGTGAACAGTGGATACAAATCAGTATTAACTAGAGAGATACTGAGATATTGTGTTGATTTCTAAAATATATTTGTGCCAGCAAAACACTGGGCAAAGTAATCTCTGCTCTCAAGGGAAAGGCTTAGTGTAGACATCTATAAAACCCCCAGATGTAAGAAATTCCAACCATCCAACCAATGGAATAGCATCACAAGCAGAGCAACATTCATTTCCTCAGGGCAGATCAGCAATTGAGGGAAAAGCAAAAAAAAAAAAACCACCAAAAAACAAAAAACTGCAGGTATAGGCATGAGTAAATGTCTCCCTTAAAAATATGCTACCATTTAAATGAAAGCATATTTTAAGAAAGAGAGATGTACAAAGAACAGAACTACTGATGAATATAAACATAACTCACAAGCAAATAAAGAGACTAAAGCATCAGATTTGTGGGTGGTGAGTTATATTCAGCTAGTTCACCTGGTAGAAAAGACAGATCTATGGTAAAAACAAAAAACAAAAAACAAAAACAGATGGTAAAAGGAGTAATTTCTATCTTTTGGGAAAAGTGAACTGATGACATGCTGATTGCCAATAATTTTGAAGACATATCAGTGCACTATAAGCGTTTGAGCACTGTAAGGTACCTGTTTGTATAAAAAAGCTGTGAATCTTGCTGGGTATGGATATTAAACTACTTGGTATGGGTTTTTAAACTAATAGCTAAGGCTGTCATTTTGAATAATATGTTTGTTGATTAAAACCAGATTGTAAATTGGTTTGCTCTCCTCTCCTTCAACACAAACTCTAGCTCCAAATACATGGGGCTGGGGGTAAATTAAGTGAAAATTGAAATAATTATTAGTAACTAAAGAAAAATGCCAGCAAAAATGCCAGCAATATGCCAGAAAGTTTGGAAGACTCAGCAGTGGCCACAGGACTGGAAAAGGTCAGTTTTCATTCTAATCCCAAAGAAAGACAATGCCAGAGAATGCTCAAACTACCGCACAACTACACTCATCTCACATGCTAGCAAAGTAATGCTCAAAATCCTCCAAGCCAGGCTTCAACAGCACATGAACTGTGAACTTTCAGATGTTCAAGCTGGATTTAGAAAAGGCAGAGGAACCAGAGATCGAATTGCCAATATCCACTGGATCATCAAAAAAGCAAGAGTTCCAGAAAAACATCTACTTCTGCTTTGTTGACTACACAAAGCCTTTGACTGTGTGGATCACAACAAACTGTGGGAAAATTCTTAAAGAGATGGGAATACCAGACCCCCTGACCTGCCTCCTGAGAAGTCTGTATGCAGGTCAGGAAGCAACAGTTAGAACTGGACATGGAACAACAGACTGGTTCCAAATAGGGAAAGGAGTACGTCAAGGCCGTATATTGTCACCCTGCTTATTTAACTTATATGCAGAGTACATCATGAGAAATGCTGGGCTGGATAAAGCACAAGTTGGAATTAAGATTGCCAGAAAAATTATCAATAACCTCAGATATGCAGATGACACCACCCTTATGGCAGAAAGTGAAGGGGAACTGAAGAGCCTCTTGATGAAAGTGAAAGAGGACAGTGAAAAATTTGGCTTAAAATTTAACATTCAGAAAACTAAGAGCACGGCATCCAGTCCCATCACTTCATGGGAAATAGATGGGGAAACTGGAAACAGTGACAGACTTTATTTTTGGGGGCTCCAAAATCACTGCAGATGGTTTGCAGCCATGAAATTAAAAGGCGCTTGCTCCTTGGAAGAAAAGCTATGACCAACCTAGATAGCATATTAAAAAGCAGAGACATTACTTTGCTAACAAAGGTCCATCTAGTCAAAGCTACGGTTTTTCCGGTAGTCATGTATGGATGTGAGAGGTGGATTATAAAGAAAGCTGAGTGCCGAAGAATTGATGCTTTTGAACTGTGGTATTGGAGAAGACTCTTGAGAGTCCCTTGGACTGCAAGGAGATCCAACCAGTCTATCTTAAGGGAAATCAGTGCTGAATATTCATTGGAAGGACTGATGCAGAAGCTGAAGCTCCAATCCTTTGGCACCTGATGTGAAGAAGTGATTCATTGGAAAATACCCTGATGCTGGGAAAGATTGAGGGTGGGAGGAGAAGGGGACGACAATGGATGAGATGGTTGGATGGTATCACCGACTCAATGGACTTGAGTTTGAATAAATTCTGGGAGTTGTTGATAGACAGGGAAGCCTAGCATGCTGCAGTCCATGGGGTCACAAAGAGTTGGACACAGCTGAGTGACTGAACTGACTGAATTGAAAGAAAAATCAATACTAACTTACACCTTTTAAAAAAGTAGATTATGCTTATCCCTAAGATACAGATTGAACTACTATTTAAATGGCCTTTAATTTTATTTCACTCTTTCTTTCCTAGATTCCTCAAAGAATCACATGCAGAAATACAAACTAAAAAGAATACCATTTACTTATATTACTGAGGTCCTTTAAAAATTTAGATAGATTTAGGTATTTACTTCAACCAGAACTAAATGCCCAGAGACATATATGCTTCTCAGGAAATGAGATGAATTCATGTTTTCCTCAAACACTTGTCAAAATCCTAAACTTGAACACATCTGATAGCACAGCTGGTGGTTAACATTTTCTTTTGCATGTCATTTTGCCTTCTGTAGATGTTTTCTTAGCCAGACATGCCTGTATTTTGAAAAGATCAACAACTTAACCAAAATAAAAACTGCTCGATTTCATTCTGAGAATCAGTCAAGGCATGGTAAGGCAGATAATTTAGAGCCAGCTTTAATCTTATCAATGTTTATCTGAACTGAAAGGAACATTGGCACAAGATCTTTCCCAGTGATTAAAGAACAGTGCCATTGCAATCTAAAATTCACTGAAGGAATTTACTGGAAGGAAGAACATACTGGATTTTTAATATATCATTTTGCAGCTTTGTTGATTTCAGTTGCACTGTATGCTATGTGTAAGGTCACATGAGGAAAAATAAGAAGCAAAGTTTATAAATGTGACCATTTTGTCCCCAAGCCAAGAAAAAAATGGCAGTCTTGGGATTAAAGTTGTGCATTGTATTAAATTCCTCTGTTTTTAGTTATAGCATTATCTAGGTTTTTTTTTTTTTTTCTCCCTCTGGTTTTCACAGGAATTGGGTTTCTTTTTTTTTTACATTTGATGTACCATTTAAAATGTTACCCATAACTAGCATTAGCATTTCATGGTACTTTCCATTATTTTGTTTTGAAAAAAATGTTAAGGTCAAAATTAAATTCAATTTTCTTTTAGAAATCAGAATTTATCAAGACAAGGACATTTTTAAAGGAAAATACCTGAAAAGGATAATTGATAGGTGAACTCACCAGTAAGATTAGTTCAATTCAAAGCTAATTTACAAATATGTGCACCTCTGTGAAACAGCAGGGACTATCAACATTAAAAAGACAATAAGAGGAGAAGTGATTAACATAACAAACAACTCCGCCCCCTCTCCCAAAACAAACAAGAGCAAGGTGAATACTAGATCACTCCACACAAGGTGAGTACTAGATTACTACACAGGAGATGCTAATTAATTTCAAAAGTGTTTTAAGACATATTTACAGAAGGCATCATACTGAATTTTCTGAGCTAACTTTCAGGAGTGAATAGAAAATTCCAGGTGGTCAATGGCTTGAATAAATGCAAGTCAGAAAGTATGGCTATGTTCCTGAAACAATGAATTCCATGTGACTGTGACACTGAGACGGAGAAGGCAATGGCACCCCACTGCAGTACTCTTGCTTGGAAAATCCCATGGATGGAGGAACCTGGTAGGCTGCAGTCCATGGGCTCATGAAGAGTCAGACATGACTGAGCGACTTCACTTTCACTTTTCACTTTCATGCATTGGAGAAGGAAATGGCAACCCACTCCAGTGTTCTTGCCTGGAGAATCCCAGGGAGGGGGGAGCCTGGTGGGCTGCCATCTATGCGGTCGCACAGAGTTGGACACGACTGAAGCGACTTAGCAGCAATGACATTGAGAACTGGTGCGACCATGGAAGAGAAGATGGGTGAAGGAGAGGAATGTAGAATGGTAATTTATATCCACAATGTGTCAAACGTTGTAATTTTTTTTCTAGGCCATGAAGAGACTTTAGGGATTTTTAAGTGGACAAGAGACATAATCAGATGCTTTAGATGCTTTAGAAAAGTTAATTACAGAAAAATGCAGGAAATATCAGAAGAGACAAAATAAAGATGATATGCTGAACTTGGAAATTAAAAAAATTTTATTGAAGCGTAGTTTATTTACAATATTGCCTTAGTTTCAGGTGTACAGCATATAGATTTTGTTTTGTTTTTTTTTGCAGATTATATTCCATTGTAGATTAGTACAAGATATTGGATATAATTCCCTGGGTTATGCAGTAAATCATTATTGCTTATCTATTTTATGTATAAGTTTATATCTGTTAATCCCATACTTCTAATTTGTTCCTTCCCTTCTCCCAACCCTTTCCTCTTTGGATATCATAAGTTTTGTGTGTGTGTGTTTTTGAATCTGTTTTGGTTTTGTATACAGGTTCATTTGTATTTTAGATTCCATAAATAAATGATGTTAAACAGTATTTGTCAGACTTAACTCATTCAGCATATTTTCTAGGTCCATCCATGTTGCTGAAAAAGGCAATATTTCAGTCTTTTTTATGGCTGAGAAATGTTCCAAGACATATATACACACAAAATTTTAAGACCGTTGTCTGCTGATGGGCACTTGGGTTGCTTCCATGTCTTCATTATTGTAAATAGCACTGTTACGAACATTGGGGTCCATGTATCTTTTGAAACTTGAATTTCTGTATGTTATGGATATGTATTAAGGAGTGAAATTGCTAGAACATATGGTAGCTCTATTTTTAGTTTTTTTTTTTTTTTTAAGGAACTATCATACTATTTTCCACAGTGGCTGCACTAATTTACATTCCCACTAATAGTGCAGGAGGATTCCCTTTCCTCCACACCCTCTTCAGCATTTATTATCTGCAGACTTTTTGATGATAGTTATTCTGCCTGGTTGTGAGGTAATACCTCATTGCTGCTGTGAATCATTTAGAACAGGTACCTTAAAAAAATTTACTTGGCTGCAAGGAGTCTTACTTGCGAAACTAAGAATCTTTGAACTTCTTTTCTGGCATTGGGATCCAGTTCATTGACCAGGGATTGAACTGGGGCCCCCTTCATTGAGTGTGAAGACTTAACCTCTGGACCACCAGGGAAGTCCCCAGGTACTTTTTATTTAGAGTATATGCACTAGTTTGTCTTGAATATGTTTAGTTGTAATATCCATCAAGTGGTTTTTGAATGACAGTGTAACGATTTGCATTCCTGCAACCAGTGAATGAGACTTTTGGTGGCTTCATATTCTTGACAACACACAGCTCTGTCCACCTTTTTAATTTTTGCCATTCTAATGGGCAGTCATGTCTCATTGTGGTTTTAGTTTGCATTTTCTTTATGTCACATCAATTTTCTTATGGTTTACATGTTATTTTCCATCATTTAACTTTCAATCTACATGTATTCTTAAGTGAATCTCTTATAAACAGTATAAAAATTAGGCCTTTCTCTTTTCCAATATAATTTGAAAATCACTCTAGTTGGGAAATTTAGTCCATTTATATTTAATATAATTATGGATTTGGCTGGAATTAAGTCTGCTATCTTGTTATCTAATTATCCTGTCTGTTCTTTATCTTTTCTATCTTCTTTTAGATTAAACAAGTTTTTATTATTCCCCTCTATCTACTTTATTGGCTTTTTAGCTATAAATTTTTGTAGTATATTTCTGGTGGTTAACAGTTTGCAACTTCATGAATAATATAAGAATCCTTTAATATTATAATTTTATATACTCTTCAATCTTTTCTTATTAATATTGCCATATATTTTACTTCTACATATATTATAAATCCTTCAACCTACTGATATTACCAATTGCTTTAAACTGTAACCTTTTTTTTTTTTTTACATGCATTTCTTATCCTTTGGGGAGAACCAAGGGTAGATGGGCAGGGAGAACTAACTCTGCATATAGGGATTCTATGAATTCCAATTCTATGAGTGATCTCTCTTGACAGAAGCAAATTTTCTCCACCCATGAAAGGCCTGTTTCTCTGCCAACACAGGCTCAGATTTGGCAACATTCCCAGCTGCCCTAGACTGCTGACCCTCTTGGAAGGGCTTGTTTTTCACTAGAATGTATTTCCTTTAGATTTCATTGCATCCAAAGCTCTTCAGTGTGTTGAAAAAATATGTTTTTGGTCTATCCTTTTAGTTTTTACAGTTGGAGCAATGTAATAGGATGTGGAAAGATAAAAGTTTTAAGTAACCTATATTTTATGACTTTCATACAAGATACTCAAGTAATATTTAATTCTGTCAAAATATTACTATTAGTTATGAAAGATATAGGGTAACTTCATAAAAACTCCAAGTTTAGTGATATATTCACGATACACAAAGTATAGTCATTTATCAGAATGTTTGTTATTACCATAAGGTATAAATGTTCTATGTCCACAAATTTCTCAAAATTTTTCATAGAATGAAATACAGTAACATTTGCAAAATGCTTTTCAAATTATACATGTTTTGTGCATGCAAATTATTATAGTGCTCTACAATAAAATCCTCATTTTGGAAATGAGGATAGGTATGACATAGGAGGTCTTTATGGGACTGAAGATTTTATAAATAGACACACATGCACACACACACACATCTGACCTTCAACAATGTGGAGTTTAGAGGTGCTGATCCTCTGTAAAGCGTAAATTGCATGTATAACTTTACAATCCGCACTCCATATCCCAGGTTCCACATTCAGATTCAACCAGCCAGAGTCACATAGTACGGTGATATGCATTTATTGAAAAAATCCACATATAACTGTGCAGTTCAAACCCACACTGTTCAATATATAGCAAGAGACAGAGACAGAGACACTGCAGCAGAAGAGTGAATAGTTACTGTGTTCCAGGCATTAATTTATTGATTTATTCTTGGTACATAAACTAATTCACCCTTACCATAATCTGATCTCAGAAATAGTCACCATTATTTTCCCCATTTACAAATGATAAAAATGAACACAGATTACTTACGCAACTTAAATAAGATCATTTAATTAGAAAATGAGAAAAAGGATTTAATCTAACTGCAGAGCTGTCTCTATTTAAATTATTCTGTTATACTTTCTAAAGTCCTTTCTGGCTCTCAGTACTGTGACTTTATGATGAAAAACAAAATCAGTTAACCTAAAATTTAAAAAACCCCAATGCTTTACTGAGTATAAAAGATGAGAGATGAATGGAGAGAAAGAAACAATAGGAGTGGTTCCCTTTAATTTCTAACACTAAAAGCACATAGACACAACACACACACATCCCAAGTCATTGTCAAAACGAAATTTTCTTTTCATTTGAATCCTTCCAATTATAACTGGAATATCCCTGAAATCCATACCTAGGAACAACACTTAAAAAAGAAAGAATGGTGCCTATACAATCATGTACTTTAAACATACACAAATATATAGTTCTTTTTATTAAAATGGAGACATAAAAAGAAAAATACAGCAGGCTCCTCAGGAGGGTCATGAGCTGTTATTTAGGATTCAAGTTATGAACAGGGCTATAAGATGCCCGAAATGAGTAAAGAAACAAGAGAAATGAAGCTGTAAACCTTTTAAAAAACAGATTAGGATATCAGGGCCAGTTTGTCTAGGGTACCATATTAAGTACAGAATCTGTAATTGCCATCAAGACAATTACATTGAGAACACTCTAGTTATTCTTCATGAAGGAATATGGCATGAGCTGTTAGGTCAAATTTCAGGAAGATTGTTTAACAATAGAGAACGTCACTAAAAAATTTGTGAATTTATATGCGGTTGTCCTGCGTGATCCATTAAAAAGACATAACATGAGTGAGCAGATAGTTCAGTTTTTTATTGAGTAATCAGAGACAACAGATACAATAAACAGAGATGCACAGATGTGGAAAATGGACAAATGCATGCTCAATTACTATCTTTGAACTGAAAGTCTAAAAACATCTTAATTAATAAGACTTCAAGGCAATGGCAATCCACTCCAGTACTCTTGCCTAGAAAATCCCATGGATGGAGGAGCCTGGTAGGTTGTAGGCCATGGGGTCGCTAAGAGTTGGATACGACTGAGCAACTTCACTTTCACTTCATGCATTGGAGAAGGAAATGGCAACCCACTCCAGTGTTCTTGACTGGAGAATCCCAGGGATGGGGGAGCCTGGTGGGCTGCCATCTATGGGGTTGCACAGAGTTGGACATGACTGAAGCAACTTAGCAGCAGCAACAGCAGCATGATTAACTTATATTATTAAACATGATCAATTTTTTCCTCAAGTTCCTCTGTGGCTCAGTGTTTGCCCACCACCCTCCTCCCAAATTTATAAAGTCCCCATTACAGTGTAAAAATTCTACTGATATGAGAAGTTACTACATTCACTCAGGCCTAACCACGATTGCAAAGATGAAAGAAAGAACCAGCTGTAGCTCTGCATAATAAATGAAGAGGAATATCAGGTTAGCTGTGAGAGGCTCTGAAGAGAGAACATGGCAGACTTAGAAACAAAGATGAAAATGGGAGAATGGTCTAGACAAGAAATTCCAAGAATACATTGATAGAATGAGGTTGGAGGAATTCCTTCTGATGGCAATAAATGAGGAAATTCAGAATAGTGGTATCAAAATATGTATGTATCCCTGAGAGCGTATAAGAATATTTCATTACCCTGGTTTGATGTAATTCTCTCATCTCCTCATATAACAGCCTTGAATGAATGGTGCTTCGGGTATGATGGGAGAGGAACTGAACTCCCTGCTAGAGAGCACTGAGGTGGAAAAAACTCAAGTTGCTCAGGGGCAGAGAGAGGAAGAACATCCTTTCTTTTACTCCCTAATGCCTTACAAATACATTGCTATTCCAAAAGGAAATGTATGAGGCATGAAAAATCTTTCATAAGAATTGAGTTTTGTAGGGAGCATTACTGCTATCCATAGGAATTCAAACTCAGTATACTTGTCCCCTGCTTTGTAGTGGACAGTCTGGTGTACAGGACATACATTTTGCTTTAATAAAGGGAAAGGACACAGATAAGAATATTAAGTTCAGGTTTTAATTGTTGGTGCTTGCTGTTTGTACAAACCAACTTTTTATAAGTATATAATTTGTTAGGCCACAATCTACAATATTTTGTAGAACAAAATATAAACCTGCTTAGAATTTTTAAGATGACTTTTCACGCAGATCAATTCTACCTTCTCAATAACCTTTAGAGTTATGTGAATTTCCTAGAACAGGTATCATTAGCCCACTGTACATATGTGAAACAGTATCTGGGAAGCTAAGATATCTGAGCATCAGTTCAGTTTCAGTTCAGTTGCTCAGTTGTGTCCTACTCTTTGTGACCCCATGACACCAGGCCACCTGTTCATCACCAACTCCTGGGTTTTACTCAAATCATGTCCATTGAGTCAGTGATGGCATCCAACCGTCTCATCCATCGTCATCCGCTTCTCCTGCCCTCAATCTTTCCCAGCATCAGGGTCTTTTCCAATGAATCAGTTCTTCGCATCAGGTGGCCAAAGGATTGGAGCTTTAGCTTCAGCATCAGTCCTCCCAATGAATATTCAGGGCTAATTTCCTTTAGGATGGACTGATTGGATCTCCTTGCTGTCCAAGGTACTCTCAAGAGTCTTCTCCAACACCACAGTTCAAAAGCATCAATTCTTCAGCACTCAGCTTTCTTCACAGTCCAACTCTCACATCCGTACATGACTACTGGAGAAATCAAAGCTTTGACAAGACTGACCTTTGTTGGTAAAGCAATGTCTCTGCTTTTTAATATGCTGTCTAGGTTGGTCATAACTTTTCTTCCAAGGAGCAAGCGTCTTTTAATTTCATGGCTGCAATCACCATCTGCAGTGGTTTTGGAGCCCAAGAAAATGAAGTCTGTCACTATTTACACTGTTTCCCCATCTAGTTGCCATGAAATAATGGGACCAGATGCCATAATCTTCGTTTTCTGAATGTTGAGTTTTAAGCCAACTGTTTCACTCTCTTCTTTCACTTTCATCAAGAGGCTCTTTAGTTCTTCTTCACTTTCTGCCATAAGGGTGGTGTCATCTGAATATCTGAGGTTATTGATATTTCTCCTGGCAATCTTCATTCCAGTTGTGCTTCATCCAGCCCAGCGTTTCGCATGATGTACTTTGCATAATAAGTTAAATAAGCAGGGTGACAATATACAGCCTTGATGTACTCCTTTTCCTATTTGGAACCAGTCTGTTGTTCCATGTCCAATTCTAACTGTTGCTTCCTAAACTGCGCACAGATTTCTCAGGAGACAGGTAAGGTGGTCTGGTATTTCCATCTCTTTAAGAATTTTCCACAGTTTGTTGTGATCTACATAGTCAAAGGCTTTGGCATAGTCAATAAAGCAGAAGTAGATGTTTTTCTGGAACTCTCTTGCTTTTTCGATGATCCAGCAGATGTTGGAAATTTGATCTCTGGTTCCCATGCCTTTTTAAAATCCAGCTTGAACATCTGGAAGTTCACAGTTCACATACTGTTGAAGCCTGGCTGGGGAATTTTGAGCATTACTTTGCTAGCGTGTGAGATAAGTGCAATTATGCAGTAGTCTGAACATTCTTTGGCATTGCCTTTCTTTGGGATTGGAATGAAAACTGACCTTTTCCAGTCCTATCGCCGCTGCTGAACATATCCCATGGCTAATATGAAATAGGTATGGGAAAGCTAGGACACTTCACTCCTGGTTTTCTGACTATAAACGTACTTTTGTTTATGCATTGCCCAATTTCTTTGCACTCTTTAACATTCACCTAGTGCTATCACACAGAGAACTGCTGCTAGCAAGTTCAGTTAATTAAAAATGCGTTGTAATTCCACTGAGGAGTTCTAACAGTAATTGAAGATTTTATATTTCCACTCAAGTCTTTGTTTATTCTATAAAAATCATTATATTTTAAAAATAATCACATTGAAAACATATCAGATTTTCATGAACCTCTCAGTCTACTTTTGTTCCTTATCATCTGCCACTTATCTACCATGAGTTGGCTATCTTAAAAATAAACATGTTACCTTATGTGAGTATTCCTTTGCACACACTATGCTTTCCATCACAAAAGGTCTTCTCCTGATTCAGGAGATTTTTGCTTATCATCCCAAACTGACCTGTTAACTCCTAGAAGCCCTTTCTAATCTTAGTGACTCCTGGAAAGGTCACTTTATCTGTGCTGTTATTTTATCTGAAGCAAAATTCTGTTCGTCTTCACCTTATTTGCCTATATTGCCTATACATCTTTTTTTGTGTGTGAGCATGGACCACACTGTATCCTTAAAACCTGGAGTACTGCATTAGAGAAGACTCCTACTGGAGTCTCAATAAATGTTTATTAAATTGAATTGAAATACTCCAGACTTCAGCATATAACTTGAAATTCTCATATTCTTGTAATATTTAAATACGTAAAATTATTGCTGGGAGAAACATCAATAACCTCAGATATGCAGATGACACCACCCTTATGGCAGAAAGTGGAGAAGAAGTAAAGAGCCTCTTGATGAAAGTGAAAGAGGAGAGTGAAAAAGTTGACTTAAAACTCAACATTCAGAAAACTAAGATCATGGCATCTGGTCCCATCATTTCATGGCAAATAGATGGGGAAACAGTAGAAACAGTGACAGACTTTATTTTCTTAGGCTCCAAAACCACTGCAGATGGTGACTGTAGGCATGAAATTAAAATACACTTGCTCCTTGGAAGAAAAGGTATTACCAACGTCGATAGCATATTAAAAAGCAGAGATATTACTTTGCCAACAAGGTCTGTCTAGTCAAGGCTATGGTTTTTCCAGTAATCATGTATGGATGTGAGAGTTGGACTGTGAAGAAAGCTGAGCGCCAAAGAATTGATGTTTTTGAACTGTGGTGTTGGAGAAGACTCTTGGGAGTGCCTTGGACAGCAAGGAGATCCAACCAGTCCATCCTAAAGGAGATCAGTCTTGGGTGTTCATTGGAGGGACTGATGTTGAAGCTGAAACTCCAATACTTTGGCTACCTGATGCAGAGAGCTGACTCATTTGAAAAGACCCTGATGCTGGGAAAGATTGAGGGCAGGAAGAGAAGGGGATGACAGAGGATGAGATGGTTGGATGGCATCACCGACACAATGGACATGGGTTTGGGTGGACTCTGGGAGTTGGTGATGGACAGGGAGGCCTGGCGTACTGCAGTTGATGGGGTCACAAAGGGTCGGACATGACTGAGTGACTGAACTGAACTGAATGGAACCTACTTTTATTTATTTATTTATTTTATTTGAGTCAGCAACATTTAATATCATGATGCATATAGCAAAATGCTGTGATTTAAAATTGAATTACATATTTAACTGACATTTTAAATGTACTTATTTTATCAAAATTCAGGGATTCCATGATAGCCCCAATAGGTAGGACATTTTAGATTAGTGGTATGGAGAACACTTTCACCTGTTCAACTTGCCACAGATCTAGTCGGTGTTTCTCAGTCCTCCTCAAAGCAAAAGGTTGAGTGGTCTCAGTGCTGAAGATGATAAATGTATGTAGAGAATGGTACTCAGGCTCTGTCTTTCCAGTGACCTACCTCTCAGCAATTCTCACTACCAAACATAAGTAAGCACTTCTGCTTCCTTCCTGCTATCTAAATAGTGCAATGAAGGAATCCCTTACTTTCTCTTCTGTGTAACTTTTTTTTTTAAGTTCAATTTTTCTAATTCGAACCACTGAGAGGAAATGTAAAGTTTTCGTGAAATAGAAGCGAAAGTCTCATAGCTGTGAGAAAAACAGAACTAAAACTATATACGTTCAAATTTATTATACCAGGAAGATTTTATTGCAATAAAAATGATGCTTGTCAAGTCAAGGAAATTTTCATCTTGGGTCTAGGTCAAGAGGTTACATGATGGTTCTGAGATTATCACTGTGGTTCTGTCCAGGTCTCATCAACATGAAGAGCACCTTTGGGGTGGGAGCCTCAGCCTCAGCCCATTTGCAGAAACAGCTGTTCACCTATATAAGTAAGGATTAATAAATATGGACACACATGTATACATTGTACTTGATCACTTCCAAAGGCTTTTTCTAGTCACAGTTACAGTGGTGTTCTTCAAAGTTTACTGGGCAGGGAACACACAAGGCTACCTTTATAAGACACAAGATTACCTTTCCAATCTTTTAAATTTTTACTGGATTCTAAGCTCCTACATCTTGGCCTTTGGGCACTTTCCTTGACAAAGCCCTCCTACCTTCCAGTTCAACAAAGACAAAAGACTTTGGATATGATTTTTTTCTTCTTTTTATACTTTGTGGCCACATCCCATGGTATGTGGGATCTTAGTCCCCCAACCAGAGATTGAACCTGAGCCCCTGCAGTAGAAGCACAGTGTCTTAACTGCTGGACCAGTAGGGAAGTCCTCGGAGAAGAATTTTCAGCTGGAGAAGAGGTTTCAATTGCATTGGCCCAGAGAACAATTTATGGAAGTCCACACAAATTGCTCAGAGATAACCCCTGCCTTTTACCTGGTAGTCATCAGTTTGAGTCAGACAGAGGTGAACAGTGTTCAAAAGGTTATCATTTTGGAAGCTGGTATGAAATTGCTAGTATCTTGCATCTACTTGTCTAGGTCCTCCTATTCAGGCTATTTGAGGGACCAGATCCAAATCTTAACTGCAATGGTTACTCTAAATGGAAGCCTCTGTGTAAAGAACAAGTGCTAAATAAACTGTAAATTACACTTCTTGCATTAATGGAAGATATCCTCTCAGGTAAGGTTGGAAGTAAACTGGGGAGCTGTGAGTGACAGAAGTGGGCAAGGCCTGCTATCCAACACAAAAGGCCTCTAAAAATTTAAATTCTACCCTGGGTCCCTCACAGGTGATTATACCATCTGATCTTGAATTCCTCTCCTGGATGGCATAGTCATGTCCTCCTTCTGACTCAGGTAGAAAGTCCTACCTCCCTATCTATTGCTTTGTCTACCTTTGACAGTTATCAATCTTTAAGGATAATAAAAAGCTTTCCAACAGAAAAATTTAGGAATCTGGGCATGGTTGGCATGTGCACACACATTCACATATGTGTAGAAAGAGGACAGAGAACCAATTCATATTAGGGCCAGATAATATTTTGTTGTTTTTGTTGACTGCTTTATTTTGATTAGAGAAGCTTTTGGGTGTGAATCAGTGAAATATTTGCTAAAATTTTCTACTTGACATTTCATGCATAGATACTATTAGAATAAGTCTTGTCTACTTCATTTATGAATTTAACATGTTATACATAAACTGACTCACAAATATTAATTCAAATTAGACCTAACTATGTAAAATTCAGAAATAAAAGAGACTGAAGATTAGCTTGTTTAAAAAAATTCAAGGTTTCTAAAATTTAATAAATAGGTTTAAATTTTACAGGGCTGCCATCTTGTTCAATTGTTACCAAAAACTACAAAAGTTTCCATCTCCAAATTCACCCTTCATTCACAACCTATAGTATCATAAAAACCTAGACTCTTAATTTTGGGTGGCTATAAAGTCTTTTTGGTGAAAGCAATGGATCTTCTGCCCAGAAAAAAATTATACCTAACATAGAAACCAAAGAAATTTCCACAGAATTGAGGGAATTCCCCCATTTTCTAAAACCCATCCATGAACAATCCATCCATCCCCCTGCAGGGTACTTGAACCACAGGTTAAAAACTCCTGAAAAAGATATCAGCTTAGGCAACTTCTAATAAGAGTAAATTCTCCACATCTTTATCAATACCAAAAAAAAAAAAAAAAAAAAAAGTGAGAAAGCAATGTGCCTCTCAAAATGGGCAGAAATAAAGATTACTGGTTTAATCAACACAATTATTTGTTCTTGAAAATGGTAAATACATGTTTATACCAAGTTTTCCACTTCTCTTCCATCTCAAAATTAGAGGGCTTTAGAGTATGGTCAATTTCAAGACCAAACAAGGCTATGATTTTACTAAAAGATAACTTGGCAAATAGACTGAGTTCTTGTAATCCTCTAAGCTTCAAGAGGCCAACTTGGACAAAAAAATGGAAAAAAAAAAAAAGAATCAATTTTCAGTCAGCAAGAGCTACTGAAAAATGAATTTTAATTAGAGACTTGAATCAATTTGAACTTAAAAAAATGTTATTCTTCTTTCTAAAATTACCTCATTTCATTTTAGACATACATTATGTCTATATGTTTGGAGAAGGCAATGGCAACCCACTCCAGTACTCTTGCCTGGAAAATCCCATGGACCGAGGAGCCTGGTGGGCTGTAGTCCATGGGGTCGCTAAGAGTCGGACATGACTGAGCGACTTCACTCTCTTCACTTTCCTGCATTGGAGAAGGAAATGGCAACCCACTCCAGTGTTCTTGCCTGGAGAATCCCAGGGACTGGGGAGCCTCGTGGGCTGACGTCTATGGGGTCACACAGAGTCGGACAACTGAAGTGACTTAGCAGCAGCAGCATGTCTATATGTTAGATGTATTAATATATATAGTTGACAAAAATATCTGCCTCCCACTTAAAACAAAACTTTACCATTAGGAACAGCTGAAAATTTCCAACAAACATAACTCAAAAGTTATAGAAGTTGTTTAGACTAGTTGCCTGGAAGGATTCAGCAGAAAGGTTTTTCATGTGCACCGTGTTCAAAACTTTAACTCAAAATTCCTTTTAGACGACTTTCTCAGCCAGTCGTCAAAACGTACCTCAACACGAAGTATGTCGCCTCTCCATAAACCTGGGGCAAGGCCTCAAATTGGAACCGGAAGCCCTATCAGCTAGTGGTCCAAGCCCTCGGCCAGAGTAGGTGAACTTCCAGGACCCAGATGGTGCCTGCTATGCCTCACACGCCCGAAATACTGGGTTCCGGAGTCCTAGCCCAGGTCCGGAGCAGGAAGCTGGGTTATCTCATGTCAAGTCTGTTTCATTCCCCGCGTCTTTCAACGTAAGAAGCTTGAGTGAGGAAGTCTGAACTTGGAGTCGGCTCAGTGTGGGCTGCGGTCCGGACCTGCGGTGAGGACGCCCACGTTGCGCTTGACCAAGGGGAGTTGCTGCCTCTTGGCGTTTTTGCATTCACACTCCAGCCAGATCCTGGTGAGGACCTGGTAAACGGCGGGAGAAGGAGGAGCACACGGACTATGGGCTCCCGGGCCTCTGCTGCTTCCTCGAGGAGGTGCAGTGCCCTGAAGACCCAGTGGAGCCACGTGTAGCCTGGAGGTCGGCTCTGGGCACTGTGGGTCCGAGGCCCACTTCCAGGGCTGGTGCCTGTGGACAGTATGGTTTGGGGGGTCGTGCTCTATCTAGATGTCCCACAGAGCTTATCAGTAAGCTGCCCCTTGGTCACCCTAACTACTCCTAGCCACCCCTGGTTTGCCAACAAAAGTCCGTCTAGTCAAAGCTGTGTTTTTTCCAGTAGTCATGTATGGGTATGAGAGTTGGACTATAAAGAAAGCTGAGCGCTGAAGAATTGATGCTTTTGAACTGTGATGTTGGAGAAGACTCTTGAGGGTCCCTTGGACCACAAGGAGATCCAACCAGTCCATCCTAAAGGAAATCAGTCCTGAATATTCATTGGAAGGACTGATGGTGAAGCTGAAACTCCAGTACTTTGACCACCTGATGGGAAGAACTGACTCATTTGAAAAGACCCTGATGCTGGGAAAGATAGAAGGCGAGAGAAGGGGACGACAGAGGATGAAATGGTTGGATGACATCACTGACTCAATGGACATGAGTTTGAGTAAACTCCGGGAGTTGGAGATGGACAGGGTGGCCTGGCGTGCTGCAGTCCATGGGGTTGCAAAGAGTCTGACACGACTGAGCGAGTGAACTGAACTGAACTGACTGAAACAAAAGGATTAAGCTTTGGAATAATGTAAGTAGTTGTTGATGAGAAAAAGTTAAGCATTAGGTAACTAGAATTGTTAAAAATGAATTTCTGGCAATGTAGGGTGTGACTTTTCTGATAACAGAGTCTGTAAGTCTAATGACATCCAAATAGCATTAAGCAATGGGGAAGGAGCCCGTTTCTGAGTATGTATGCACTGTGCTCAGTCACTCAATCACGTCCAACTCTGAGAGTCCATGGAACATGCCAGGCTTCTCTGTCCATGGGATTTCCCAGGCAAGAATACTGGAGTGGGCTGCTGTTTCCTACTCCATCTCTGTTATCAATCAGTTGGTTAATGTCTGGCCTGAATGACTAGTCCTAGTTATAAATCTATAGGTAAAATTCTGTTCATTTTGGCCAAGGAGCTGTATGTGGTGTATAACAGTTTGATGTTAGCAGTTATTATAACTTTATTAATATAAGCAATAAATATTATTTGAAATGCCCCCCAAATGTAATATATTATATACTCAAAATAACTTATTTGTGTGTTAAAGTGGCATATCTTAAAAGGACTAAAGATCACTCTTATTTGTGCACACATACTGAGTGTACAATTACTATTAACCTTTTCATTTTCTTGATCTGATATTGGTGAAAACTGATATTAGTCAGCTGACTAAAAGATATTGTTTTGCCAACATTTATCAATTTAAAGAAACCTTTGGATCAATAAATATGTCTTTCATACAAATATTCATATACTTAAAGTAAGTTCTCTGAATTACATAGGATATATGGATATCATATTCCTTTTACTGTTTGTCTGTCCAGGGTAATTTTTATTACCTTTAAATCTGCAAGATTGAAAATCATAGTCTCATACTCTTTTCAGCCAAGGATATCTCTATTATCTTGAATTTCATTTGAACTTTGATAATATTATTAGTGAAAACTTTAGGTAATTCTAATGACCAGAATTGAAATGGGAAGCTAAGACATTTATTTTGAAGAAAGGAGAACAGAGAACTTTGTAAACATGCTTCTCAGGAAGCAATTATTAATAGCATTCTTCCCCCTTCCAGTTCTCCAATTTTTAAGTGAAGCTGTTGAGAATATTTGTCTAAGAAAATTATAGGAATAATTAAACTTATCTAAACATAAAATAATCAGTTTCATAATACACCCAAATTTTTATCAGAAATGCTAACTACTATTCAGCTAATTTAATAGATTTCTATACTTTATTTATATTTTTTGTCTACAAATAGTTTCCGTAAGCCTAATTTACTAGGGAAGCATTCTGAGGAATAGTATGTCTTTCGATGAATGCTTACTCTGAGCATGTACACAGTTGGTGATTTGTTTTTGTATTTTGTACTCAATACCGGTTGCAAAAAGAAAAAAAAAAAACTTGATTATCTTTCTACAAGTCATACATGGTTCAATGAATGCCCAAAGCAAATGACCATAGAACTGTAAAATAGTAGGAGTTTTAGGATTATGATATTTAGGTTTCATTTATTTTATCCATCGATTTTCATTAGGAAACCAGTAATGAGAATGACAGAATTCAGGAGTTTAAAAAAAAATCAAATTAACACCCTGCTGATTGAAATAAAGAACTATGAAGTAAGCTAATACCTGCAACCTAGATAAAGAAGTTTGCATCAATTATAATGGCATTATATATAAAAGCAAAGGTCAGTTCTGCTCAATACATTTGGCCTATTAATTCACACTAGTGAATTGTGTGGTTGCCTAAGTAGTCATGCTCTGGACTTGTAAAGGCCTCCAAACCCAGTTAAGGTGACAGGGAAAAAAGAGAAAAAGAGCAACCTAGCAATTTTCAGCAGGGAGTACAGCCTTCAGAAAGCTGGGGCTGCTTTTACCCCAATCACAGGTTAAACCAATTTGATTTCTAACAATGAAAGCACCTTATGCTTATTCTTGAGTTACAGCACATCCCCGTGTAAACACCCATACAATAGAAAACCAAGACAGGTGATATGCAGCAGAACAAAGCAGCAAGGCCAAGCAAAGGAAATTCTGCACGAAGATGAAATTTTATCAGCTTATTTAATTAAAAGGTGGTAGGTAGGGTCAGTAGAAAACTATAAGCAGACACTTTCAATAAACTAGGTAAGAAAATAATCATATCCAAGGGGTTGTATTTAGTAATATTTATCTCAGATATCATTGAAAAATTCTGGTTTGGCTCACTGTTTTTGGACTGTAAGAGACAGAGACTTTATCCATTGTTTAAAATATGTCCTATAATGTAGGTTGATTAGGTAAAATATGAAAATATTATCCTGTAACATTCTTTCTTTCCCCTCCCAAAGCACTGTAATGTAATTTTTTAAAAAAAACATTTAATTGTTTATCTTTAGTTCTTGGAATGAGGTCTGGGAAAGTGTTTGTCCCATCAAAGTAATATGTAGGTACTCCACACATATTACATGTAATTCCCATTGTTTTCTGTTTTAAAGCAAAGAGAAAAATTATTTTTCATGTTATAATCATTAATTTCTTTGCAGAATTGATAGGGAAATGTACAAGGACTCAAAGCTTGGTTGCATCAAATAGTAGACCAAATCCAGCTCAAAAAATTGAACAGCTCTGTACTCCACTTACTCAATTGAAAAATGGGGGTAATAAACCCACCTATGATTGTTTCACAAGGTTGATTCAGGGTTCCTGTGAGGAACATGTTCCTAGAAATGCTTTGAGAATTATAAAATCTCATCCTAATAAAGAGCAGTGGTTTAGTCACTCAGTCGTGTCCAACTCTTTGTGACCCCATGGACTGTACTCTCCTCTGTCCATGGGATTTCCCAGGTAAGAATATTGAAGTGGGTTGCCATTTCCTCCTCCAGGGGATCTTATCGACCCAAGGATGGAACCCGGGGTCTCCTGCATTACAGGCAGTCTCCTGCATTGCAGGCATATTCTTTACCTACTGAACTACCTGGGGAGCCAAAATTATACAATTTGATTTGAAATAATACCGGTGTATTGGGGGTAACTTATGTTGCATAAGAGCCTCCTGAAATAGGCAATACATACATCATCTGAATTATCAAAGAGAAAAGGATTTTGGAACTTCACTAGCGGTCTAGGGGTCAAGACTCCACGCATCCAGTGCATGGGATGCAGATCAATCTTTGGTCAGGTCACTAAGATTCCACATACTGGTCAGTGCAGCCAAAAACAAGACAGAGAAACACAAAAAACAGAGACGAAATAGTTTCATCTTGCTTAAGTCACAAAAGTTGGTCTCCATTTGCCATGGTTCTGGTTCATCAACCCAAGAGTTAATCATGGTGTTTGAAGACATTTTTTCTGAAAGGTAGAAATCTCTAGTCAGAAGGCTACTGTCAGAACACAAGATACAGCTAAGAGTTTCACTTCCATGCATATGTGTCTATATGAAGAGTGAAGTGAAATAGGACTATTACATCATTTTTCACAATAGAGTTTTGGTATCTAGAGTTTGAAAGGGAACTGGAAGATAGTTTTTCTTGTTCAAGTTTCCTGTTCCATGTATAAATTCCCCCTTTAGAGTGGAAGAGTGTATAGCTTGTGTAATTGCATTTCATGGCAATATAGGCAATATGAATTTGACATAGGAAGATAATCAAATAATTGATCAACATTATTATGGAAATCAAACAATACTGATGGTTTATTGCTGTCCATGTATTTTGGGTCATTTTGTGTGAAATCCATGTCTCTTGCTTCCCTCTCCCCTTCCTCAGGTGTAAGGCTGGCGTCATAGTCTGAAGACTTTTTCATCTTCTCCTAGTCCCACCTCCTCCACTAAGTCTCTTACACTCCAAATTCATCTTGGGATATGCACCTCAGTGAAACTGAACTTTAATGCAAGTTTTATAAAGAGATCTGATGAAAAGGAACTAAAATTTTCATTCATGATTTGTGATTGGAGAGCTCTGAAGCAGGCTAGGAAGGAGGGAATTTTTTAAGAAATTTTATTGAAGTATAATTGATTTCTTCTGTATACAGTAAAGTCATTCAGTTATATATATGTGTGTATATATCTATATCTATACATGCAGTCCTTTTCATATTCTTTTCCATTATGATTTATCACATGATATTGAATACAGTTCCATGTGCAGGACCATGTTGTCTATCCATCCTATATATAAAGTTTGCATCTGCTAATCCCAAACTCCCAATCCATCCATGTCTGTGAATCTGTTTCTGTTTTATAGATAAGTTTGTGTCAACTTTTAGATTTCACATATAAGTGATATCATGTAGTATTTGTTTTTCTTACTTCACATAGTATGATAATCTTCAGACCCATCCATGTAGCTGCAAATAATGACATTATTTCATTCTTTTTTATCTCTGAGTAGTAGTATTCCATTGTATATATGTACCACCTCTTCTTTATCTGTTCATCTGTTGATGGACATTTAGGTTATTTACATGTCCTGGCTATTGTGAATAGTATGTCTATGAACATAGGGATGTGTGTATCTTTTTGAATTAGAGTTTTGTCTGGATATTTGCCGAGGAGTGGGATTGTTGGATCATATGGCAACTGTCTTAATTTTTTGAGGAACCTCTAAACTGTTTTCCATAGTAGATGCACAAATTTACATTCCCACCAACAGTATAGGAGGGTTCCAGAAGGAATGGAAATTGCTTTGGAGGAAAAATGTTATCCTAGTATATATCATCATCTCATTTTATCTCTGTTATGAATTATTTTGTTAAAAGCATATAACTGACTTTTCCTTGTAAATTTTGTATGCATTTTGTATACATGTAAAATTCATGTAACTCAAATTTGCATGTGAAGTAAATTTATGTTCTGGGAATGCAATAGCAATTTGAGCAGTGTTGACAGCTAGTGTGGACTGAAATTTGAGGTTGCATATAGAAGTCTGATCTCAAGGGTGTTACATAGAGATGGGAAGAACAGAAATGGCAAAATGTTAAAAATTGATAGCTGGACAATATGTTGGAAAGGAGATACAGTAGTTGGAAGAGTCAGTGATACATGGTTTTTGACAAGGGTCCCTGGTTAAAGGATCCACAAAAAACAGCCAAGAGAAACTTCACACTGTATACGGTAGTGGAGAGTCGAGGTAGTGGAGAAAGATGATGAATTCTGTTTGAAACATTATGACTAAGAATGAGTACAGTACTTCTCATTCAAGATGAGTATGCAAAAAAATTATAAAATGTGTGAGGAAAATTAACTGTGAGAGGTAATAAAATACTTAATATATACAAGCATTCTGGAGTTGAATTCACCATAAAGATTAAAAATACTATGAAAGTGAGTGTTAGTTGCTCAGTCATGTCTGACGCTGTGCAACCCCATGAACTGTAGCCTGCCACACTCTTCTGTCCATGGGATTCTCCAGGCAACACAGGGATCAAACCTGGGTCTCCTGCATTGTAGGCAGATTCTTTACCATCTGAGCCACCAGGGAAGCCCAATATATACTACGGCAGTATATATTTTGACTTTAAAGTGAGTGTATTAAGAATTCTCAATGAGATTTTTTTAAAAAGAATGCAACCCATGAAAAAGAGCAGTGGAATTTGAAATAATAGTACATAAAAAAGAACAAAGTACAGTCAGATATAAATAACAGCTTTAGAAATAAAAAGTATATAAGAAAAGAAGCATAAAAATAAGAAGAAATACAATTGAAGAGAGTTAGGAAACTCAATGATAATAGTAGGGAATTTATCCAGATAAAGAGACTGAAAGATCAAAATGACCAGTTAAGACAGCTTCTGTGAAAGTGAAAGTCTCTCAGTCGTGTCTGACTCTTTGCCACTCCATGGACTATACAGTCCATGGAATTCTCCAGGCCAGAATACTGGAGTGGGTGGTCTTTCCCTTCTCCAGGGGATCTTCCCAACCCAGGGATCGAACCCAGGCCTCCCAAATTGCAGGCAGATTCTTTACCAGCTGAGCCACAAGGGAAGCCCAAGAATACTGAAGTGGGTATCCCATCTATCCCTTCTCCAGCAGATCTTGCCAACCCAGGAATTGAACCAGGATATGTTACATTGCAGGCAGATTCTTTACAATCTGAGCTATCAGGGAAGCCCTTAAGACCCCTTCTAACAAGTTAATAGAAGCTTCAAAAGGAGGACAGAGAGAATGAAGGAGAAGTGTATTTAAACAGAAACTTCACCAAAAAGAAGTAAAAGCCAAAGTCCCAGGAGTCTCCTCAGGAGAATGGAATGAAAGACCCATCTGCCTCCTCCAAACCCAAGAAAAAAAAAATATATTTTTCCAGTCAGGGGCTGGTTTGTAATGGTCTTGAAGTGGCAGCTGGCAGTGGAAGTCTTCCCAAGAGGAGGAAGTCTCCCTAAATAGGAACCAGTTAGTAACCCTGAGAGTCAGGAAACAACATGTTTCCCCACCTCCCCCCGAAAAAGGGAAAATTCTTCTCCTAAGAGGACCTGAAGAAGCTTATTCCAGCAAAAGCACCAGCTCCAAGAAAAAGAAAAAGCTGTAAACATTATCCCAGGAAGAGTAGAATGGACCTTTCCCTGCTGGGGTATACCCTGCAGATATTTCCCAACCCATCTCCAGTAGCCCAATACAAATAAAAACAATTTCACAAAGAAAAAAAGAAAAGTTTCATCCATTCAACATGTTTACTAAGGGTCTACCTGGATGAGTTTCTCTTCTGATCATAGAGAATATTTAAGCAAGAAAAATTGGCCAATCCTACACCGACTTCATACTTTACATTATGCATCAACATTTCCAAAACTGAAGAAATACTTGAGGACTCAGAGTGTGAAGCAGAACTGAGCATAAGCAATAAAAATGAATCCGAACTCAGATACATTGATGACTTTCATTTTTATTGTTTATAAAAAAGTCCCTTGAAGTTAGTTTAATTTGCAGTATGTTCACCTTTTTCCCTTCATTGTTTTTTCCTGTATGTCTTCTTTTCATAACTCTTGATTATTCTAGCTGCAAATTGTACATTTACTTGATGAAAACGTTATTCTTTCTTTTAATATATTCATAATCATAGCTATATGTTTAGTATTCTGATTAAAACCTTTGCATATGCTGAGAGTGTCTTGTTTACAGCATATTATAAAATAGTTTAACAACCTCAGAGTCATTGTTTTTATTTGTAGGGTGTAACTTTGATTTCTCATATTGTGTTCAAGGTGCCTTATTTTTCTATTTTCTCAATTTATTACACTTCTTATTTCCATTTTTTGACTAATTTTAATGAAGATGTTATTTATTTACCACTTCAAGTTAAATTTTATAAAATTTAATAAAATTTTAAAACATAGTTTTAAAAATCAATGCCAACAAAAGCATGAAATATAAAGATTATACTATACAGGATTACAAATTAAGTAAACTGTTACCTCTTCACAACTTTTTATGAAACTTTTTTTGAAACCTTAAAACATAATAAAATGCCTTATGGAAGAAATACTATTTTTTAAATGTATTAGTCATTTCCCATAAGTTTATTTCATGATATATCTAATAGAATGATGAGATAAGAGGTTATATCCTATTCAAGACTGGCCTCCCATTGTCCATTCGAAAATGAGTTTTTAGTAAAATATGAATAAATGTGGGAGGAATACTGTTTTTAATTTAAGAAATATTAAAGTAAAATAAAAATTTGTGATTCATAAAGACACTTCGTTTTACACTTTCTTACTTACTAATGGTACTTAAATGTTTTAAGATTAATGTTTTGAAAAGATGATATAATTTTAATTCAAAGTTTCAAAAATAAAGCCTAAATCCAACTTGAAAACCTAGAATTCTTACTGGGTATCAATGTATTTGTATGGATGTAGTGTTTATCATCAACAAAGAAACACAACAGAGTCATCACATTGGGTAAGACAATTACTAATAAAGCAACACAAACTTATATTACCTGTACACACACACTAGAATACCAATGGAAATGGAGAAATTAACTCTTGTTTTATCAAGCTTCTGGTTATTATTATTATTAGGAACCCTTATAAGCAAAGCAAATGGGAATATTCTCTCCCTGAAAATTTTGGTTGGTAGTCAAGTTTATAATGTAAGGGTGATTCAAGCGGCAGATTCAGTGTCAGATGTGAGGGGCTCCTGCGGATCATTCTTATTTTTACTCAACCACAAACCACCCACACCTGCTAAACAGAAGCCAAAGAGGCAGGTGGAGGGAAAAATGTTCTAGACCAAGGTGTAGGTGTCAGGTCTGTTAAGGGATTTACCATGCCACCCACATGCACAGAGATTTCAATAAAAGGGATTTAATCCTTTAGGTAATTGGCTCTAACATCCAATTCACTAGATATTTTCTTCTTTGTAGGAGACATAGCAAACATAAAAAATATCATCCTGTATGGTTTTTTGGAAGTTAAAAGGATTTGTGACTTTTAATAAAAGACCAGGGAAGTAAGCTAAAACTAGGGTATTTGTTCATTTCTACAATTTGCAACTTTTATAAAGAAAGCCAGGAGAGGGACTGAACTAAGTTTTGTGCTATGTTCAATAGAAGCAGTGAGCCACATCCATATCAAGAGAAAAGCAAAGAAGGATTTAGCAAGAAAGAAAATATATGGTATTTAATTTCTCTAAATACATAATTGAATTCTGAATGCTAGGTGATTGCTTTCATAGTCAAGAGGAAGTCATGAATGACCAGCTCAAATTATATACTTTCATGTCACTTGGCCCTGAATCTTTCCTTCAATGGGCTCTGCCTAACTGGTGACCACAGCCTAACTGGTGATGATGTCATGACCAGCATTCATTTCTGCATGCTGTGAACTGGCAGAGCCTCATCTCCAACTAAATATTTCCATCTTCAATAGTTCCAACTTGGTCAAATAATGATTGTATATAACTTTAATTTCTCTAAGGATCTCCTCGCTGAAATCCAGTCCTTTGTAGCATTACAAAAGAAAATGACTGGCTTAAATTCCACAATTCTCAGCTCAAAATGTGGATTGAAAAAGTAGAACCACTCTATGACTATGTCAATTTTTTTTTTTTTCCTGTTGTAGACAAGGGTGGGAAAGGACTTAGGAGTCCTGGACCAGCATAAACAGTGCACAATATTGTAAAGACAAGTGCTCCACAGTGAGGCCATGAATATATGGAACAAAAGCTATACCAGAGATGAAGACTGATTTAAAATGGAGTTTTCCCAGTTTGGGGAGGAGTGATGTATAAACTTTCAGAATTAAGTTATAAGTGTAAATGAACTAATATTGAATTGAAGAATTTCTCTCTCACTTTTGGAAATGGTGTGTTTAAATCAGATATGATTAGAAATAGAAAAATAAAGAAATGTGCTATTCCTTACCCCCAGTGTCCTTTTGATAAAGGTGAAAGAGGAGAGTGAAAAAACTGACTTAAAACTCAACTTTCCAAAAAAGTAAGATCATGGCATCCAGTCTCATTACTTCATGGTAAATAGATGGGGAAACAATGGAAACAGTTGAGAGACTTTATTTTCTTGGGCTCCAAAATCATTGCAGATGGTGACTGCAGCCATGAAATTAAAAGACGCTAACTCCTTGGAATAAAAGCTATGACAAACCTAGGCAGTATATTAAAAAGCAGAGACACCACTTGGCTGACCAAAGGTCTGGTCTGTATAGTCAAAGCTATGTTTTTTCCAGTAGTCATGCATGGATGTGACAGTTGGACCATAAAGAAGGTTGAACACCAAAGAATTGATTCTTTTGAGTTGTGGTGCTGGAGAAGACTCTTGAGAGTCCCTTGGACAGCAAGAGATCAAACCAGTCAATCCTAAAGGAAATCAATCCTGAATATTCATTGGAAGGACTGATGCTGAAGCTGAAGCTCCAATACTTGGGCCACCTGATGTGAAGAGCCAACTCATTAGAAAAGACCCTGATTCTGGGAAAGATTGAGGGCAGGAGAAGAAGTGGGTGATAGAGAATGAGATGGTTGGATGGCATTGTTGACTCAATGGACATGAGTTTGAGCAAACTCCAAAAGATGGTGATGGACAAGGAATCCTGGCATACTACAGTCCATGGGGTTACAAAGAGTCAGACATGACTTAGAGACTAAAAAACAACAAAAATGTCACAGAGAAATTCATAAAAAGTATTTTTATAATAAAGGAATTTATCTTTTCTGCTACTTGTTAATTTTTGGAGACGTATACCAAATAACTCATTCTCCTTCTGAAATTTTCTTTTATTCCCATCCCCCTTCCTTCCCCCCCTAATATTCAGACAGAGAATCAAGGGTAGCCTGCCTGATTATTTGGAAAATGTTTCTTTCAGGCTGATTTCACATTTAATAAACATGTTTACTTGCCACAACTCCATCTTGCTTTGGGTTTTATAAAACACATAAGTAAGAAATTTCTGAGTTCTACATAATCAACCAGGAAAAGACCTTCCTCTAACTCAAACTGAAGATCATCTCTAAAGGAAAATTTGAGAGTTGAAGCGTATCAGTTTTATTCCACATTCTTGACATCATCATGCACAAATGAATTCAGATTAAATGAGTAATAGGTCATTTCTTCAGTGTTATTTAGGATACTAAATAGCTGTAAATAATCTAAATGCCCCATAACAAGGTAACTTGTTAACTGTAGCAACTATATAAGAATATGATTTACACATTAAACTTACATTTTAGAAAAATGACTTATTGACACAGATAGAAAATAGCATAGAAATCCAATTAAATCATACTAAATGCATTTTATTTTTTTATTTTTATTTTTTAATATAAATTTATTTATTTTAATTGGAGACTAATTACTTTACAATATTGTATTGGTTTTGCCATACATCAATATGAATCCGCCACGGGTGTACATGTGTTCCCCATCCTGAATCCCTCTTCCATCTCCCTCCCCCTACCATCCCTCTGGGTCATGCCAGTGCCCCAGCCCCGAGCATCCTGTATTATGCATCAAACCTGGACTGGTGATTCGTTTCACATATTATATTGGTTTCAATGCCATTCTCCCAAATCTTCCCACCCTCGCCCTCTCCCACAGAGTCCATAAGACTGTTCTATACATCTGTGTTTCTTTTGCTGTTTCGCATACAGGGTTATCGTTACCATCTTTCTAAATTCCATATATATGCGTTAGTATACTGTATTGGTGTTTTTCTTTCTGGCTTACTTCACTCTATAATATAGGCTCCAGTTTCATCCACCTCATTAGAACTGATTCAAATGTATTCTTTTTAATGACTGAGTAATACTCCATTGTGTATATGTACCACAGCTTTCTTATCCATTTGTCTGCTGATGGACATCTAGGTTGCTTCCATGTCCAGGCTATTATAAACAGTGCTGCGATAAACACTGGGGTACACGTGTCTCTTTCAATTCTGGTTTCCTCAGTGTGTATGCCCAGCAGTGGGATTGCTGGGTCATATGGCAGTTCTATTTCCAGTTTTTAAAGAAATCTCACTTTTCTCCATAGTGGCTGAACTAGTTTGCATTCCCACCAACAGTGTAAGAGGGTTCCCTTTTCTCCACACCCTCTCCAGCATTTATTGCTTGTAGACTTTTGGATGGCAGCCATTCTGACTGGCGTGAAATGGTACCTCATTGTGGTTTTGATTTGCATTTCTCTGATAATGAGTGATGTTGAGCATCTTTTCATGTGTTTGTTAGCCATCTGTATGTCT
Source organism: Bos indicus x Bos taurus (assembly GCF_003369695.1). Lineage (NCBI taxonomy): Eukaryota > Metazoa > Chordata > Mammalia > Artiodactyla > Bovidae > Bos > Bos indicus x Bos taurus. The sequence continues at coordinate 55,780,692 of NC_040088.1, forward strand.
TCTTTGGAGAAATGTCTGTTTATTCTTTGGCCCATTTTATGAGTGGGTCGTTTATTTTTCTGGAATTGAGCTGCAGGGGTTGCTTGTATTTTTTTGAGATTAATTCTTTGTCAGTTGCTTCATCTGCAATTATTTTCTTCCATTCTGAAGGCTGTCTTTTCACCTTGCTTATAGTTTCCTTTGTTGTGCAGAAGCTTTTAATTTTAGTTAGGTCCCATTTGTTTATTTTTGCTTTTATTTCCAATATTCTGGGAGGTGGGTCATAGAGGATCCTGATGTGATTTATGTAGGGGGGTGTTTTGCCTATATTTTCCTCTAGGAGTTTTATAGTTTCTGGTCTTATGTTTATATCTTTAATCCATTTTGAGTTTATTTTTGTGTATGGTGTTAGAAAGTGTTCTAGTTTCATTCTTTTACAAGTGGTTGACCAGTTTTCCCAGCACCACTTGTTAAAGAGATCGTCTTTTCTCCATTGTATATTCTTGCCTCCTTTGTCAAAGGTAAGTTGTCCATAGGTGTGTGGATTTCTCTCTGGGCTTTCTATTTTGTTTCATTGATCTATATTTCTGTCTTTGTGCCAGTACCATGCAGTCTTGATGACTGTGGCTTTGTACTAGAGCCTGAAGTCAGGCAGGTTGATTCCTCCAGTTCCATTCTTCTTTCTCAAGATTGCTTTGGCTACTCAAGGTTTTTTGTATTTCCATACAAATTGTGAAATTATTTGTTTTAGCTCTGTGAAAAATACCATTGGTAGCTTGATAGGGATTGCATTGAATCAATAGATTGCTTTGGGTAGTATACTCATTTTCACGATATTGATTCTTCCAATCCACGAACATGGATTATTTCTCCATCTATTAGTGTCCTCTTTGATTTCTTTCACCAGTGTTTTATAGTTTTCTATATATAGGTCTTTAGTTGCTTTAGGTAGGTATATTCCTAAATATTTTATTCTTTTTGTTGCAATGGTGAATGGAATCATTTCCTTAATTTCTCTTTCTATTTTCTCATTATTAGTGTATAGGAGTGCAAGGGATTTCTGTGTGTTGATTTTATATCCTGCAACTTTACTATATTCATTGATTCAGTTCAGTTCAGTTCAGTTGCTCAGTTGTGTCCGACTCTTTGAGACCCCATGAATCTCAGCACACCAGGCCTCTCAGTCCATCACCAACTCCCAGAGACCACTCAGACTCACGTCCATCGAGTCAGTGATGCCATCCAGCCATCTCATCCTCTGTCGTCCCCTTCTCCTCCTGCCCCCAATCCCTCCCAGCATCAGAGTCTTTTCCAATGAGTCAACTCTTCAATGAGGTGGTCAAAGTACTGGAGGTTCAGCTTTAGCATCATTCCTTCCAAGGATATCCCAGGGCTGATCTCCTTCAGAATGGACTGGTTGGATCTCCTTGCAGTCCAAGGGACTCTCAAGAGTCTTCTCCAACACCACAGTTCAAAAGCTTCAATTCTTTGGCACTCAGCTTTCTTCACAGCCCAACTCTCACATCCATACATGACCACTGGAAAAACCATAGCCTTGACTAGACGAACCTATGTTGGCAAAGTAATTTCTCTGCTTTTGAATATGCTATCTAGGTTGGTCATAACTTTCCTTCCAAGGAGTAAGCGTCTTTCAATTTCATGGCTGCAGTCACCATCTGCAGTAATTTTGGAGCCCAGAAACATAAAGTCTGACACTGTTTCCACTGTTTCTCCATCTATTTCCCATGAAGTGATGGGACCAGATGCCAAGATCTTCATTTTCTGAATGTTGAGCTTTAAGCTAACTTTTTCACTCTCCTCTTTCACTTTCATCAAGAGGCTTTTTAGTTCCTCTTCACTTTCTGCCACAAGGGTGGTGTCATCTGCATATCTGAGGTTATTGATGTTTCTCCCAGGAATCTTAATTCCAGCTTGTGCATCTTCCAGCCCAGCGTTTCTCATGATGTACTCTGCATAGAAGTTAAATAAGCAGGGTGACAATATACAGCCTTGACATACTCCTTTTCCTATTTGGAACCAGTATGTTGTTCCATGTCCAGTTCTAACTGTTGCTTCCTGACCTGCATACAGGTTTCTCAAGAGGCAGATCAGGTGGTCTGGTATTCCCATCTCTTTCAAATCTTCCACAGTTTATTGTGATCCACATAGTCAAAGGCTTTGGCATAGTCAATAAAGCAGAAATAGATGTTTTTCTGGAACTCTCTTGCTTTTTCCATGATCCAGTGAATGTTGGCAATTTAGTCTCTGGTTCCTCTGCCTTTTCTAAAACCAGATTGAACATCTGGAAGTTCGCGGTTCACGTATTGCTGAAGCCTGGCTTGGAGAATTGTAAGCATTACTTTACTAGTGTATGAGATGAATGCAATTGTGCAGTAGTTTAAGCATTCTTTGGCATTGCCTTTCTTTGGGATTGGAATGAAAACTGACCTTTTCCAGTCCTGTGGCCACTGCTGAGTTTTCCAAATTTGCTGGCATATTGAGGGCAGCACTTTCACAGCATCGTCTTTCAGGATTTAAAATAGCTCAACTGGAATTCCATCACCTCCACTAGCTTTGTTTGTAGTGATGCTTTCTAAGGCCCACTTGACTTCACATTCCAGGATGTCTGGCTCTAGGTCAGTGATCACACCATCGTGATTATCTGGGTCGTGAAGATCCTTTTTGTACAGTTCTTCTGTGTCTTCTTGCCACCTCTTCTTAATATCTTCTGCTTCTGTTAGGTCCATACCATTTCTGTCCTTTATTGTTTCTATCTTTGCGTGAAATGATCCCTTGGTATCTCTAATTTTCTTGAAGAGATCTCTAGTCTTTCCCATTCTGTTGTTTTCCTCTATTTCTTTGCATTGATTGCTGAGGAAGGCTTTCTTATCTCTTTTTGCTATTCTTTGGAACTCTGCGTTCAGATGCTTATATCTTTCCTTTTCTCCTTTGCTTTTCGCTTCTCTTCTTTTCACAGCTATTTGTAAGGCCTCCCCAGACAGCCATTTTGCTTTTTTGCATTTCTTTTCCATGGGGATGGTCTTGATCCCTGTCTCCTGTATAATGTCACAAACCTCAGTCCATAGCTCATCAGGCACTCTATCTATCAGATATAGGCCCTTAAATATATTTCTCACTTCCACTGTATAATCATAAGGGATTTGATTTAGGTCATACCTGAATGGTCTAGTGGTTTTCCCTACTTTCTTCAATTTCAGTCTGAATTTGGCATTAAGGAGTTCATGATCTGAGCCACAGTCAGTTCCTGGTCTTGTTTTTGTTGACTGTATAGAGCTTCAACATCTTTGGCTGCAAAGAATATAATCAATCTGATTTTGGTGTTGACTGAATCTGATATTCATTGATTAGCTCTAGTAATTTTCTGGTGGAGTCTTTAGGGTCTTCTATGTAGAGGATCATGTCATCTGTAAACAGTGAGAGTTTTTCTTCTTTTCCAATATGGATTCCTTTTATTTCTTTTTCTGCTCTGATTGCTGTGGCCAAAACTTCCAAAACTATGTTGAATAGTAGTGGTGAAAGTGGGCACCCTTGTGTTGTTCCTGACTTTAGGGGAAATGCTTTCAATTTTTCACCATTAAGGATGATGTTTGCTGTGGGTTTGTCATATATAGCTTTTATTATGTTGAGGTATGTTCCTTCTATTCCTGCTTTCTGGAGAGTTTTTATCATAAATGGGTGTTGAATTTTGTCAAAGGCTTTCTCTGCATCTACTGAGATAATCATATGGCTTTTATTTTTCAATTTGTTAATGTGGTGTATTACATTGATTGATTTGTGGATATTGAAGAATCCTTGTATTCCTGGGATAAAGCCCACTTGGTCATGATGTATGATCTTTTTAATGTGTTGTTGGATTCTGATTGCTAGAATTTTGTTAAGGATTTTTGCATCTATGTTCATTAGTGATATTGGCCTGTAGTTTTCTTTTTTTGTGGCATCTTTGTCAGGTTTTGGTATTAGGGTGATGGTGGCCTCATAGAATGAGTTTGGAAGTTTACCTTCCTCTGAAATTTTCTGGAAGAGTTTGAGTAGGATAGGTGTTAGCTCTTCTCTAAATTTTTGGTAGAATTCAGCTGTGAAGCCATCTTGACCTGGGCTTTTGTTTGCTGGAAGATTTCTGATTACAGTTTCAATTTCTGTGCTTATGATGGATCTGTTAAGATTTTCTATTTCTTCCTGGTCGAGTTTTGGAAAGTTGTACTTTTCTAAGAATTTGTCCATTTCTTCCATGTTGTCCATTTTATTGGCATATAATTGCTGATAGTAGTCTCTTATGATCCTTTGTATTTCTGTGTTGTCTGTTGTGATCTCTCCATTTTCATTTCTAATTTTATTGATTTGATTTTTCTTCCTTTGTTTCTTGATGAGTCTGGATAATGTTTTGTCAATTTTATTTATCTTCTCAAAGAACCAGCTTTTGGCTTTGTTGATTTTTGCTATGTTCTGTTTTGTTTCTTTTGCATTTATTTCTGTCCTAATTTTTAAGATTTCTTTCCTTCTACTAACCCTGGGGTTCTTCATTTCTTCCTTTTCTAGTTGCTTTAGGTGTAGAGTTAGGTTATTTATTTGACTTTTTTCTTATTTCTTGAGGTATGCCTGTATTGCTATGAACCTTCCCTTTAGCACTGCTTTTAGAGTGTCCTACAGGTTTTGGGTTGTTATGTTTACATTTTCATTCATTTCTATGCATATTTTGATTTCTTCTATGATTTGTTGGTTATTCAGCAGTGTGTTGTTCAGCCTCCATATGTTGGAATTTTTAATATGTTTTCTCCTGTGATTGAGATCTAATCTTACTGCATTGTGGTCAGAAAAGATGCTTGGAATGATTTCATTTTTTTTGGATTTACCAAGGCTAGATTTATGGCCCAGGATGTGATCTATCCTGGAGAAGGTTCCATGTGTGCTTAAGAAAAAGGTGAAATTCATTGTTTTGGGGTGAAATGTCCTATAGATATCAGTTAGGTCTAATTGGTCTATTGTATCATTTAAAGTTTGTGTTTCCTTGTTAATTTTCTATTTAGTTGATCTATCCATAGGTGTGAGTGGGGTATTAAAGTCTCCTACTGTTATTGTGTTTTTTTAAAATTTCCCCTTTCATGCTTGTTAGCATTTGTCCTACATATTGCGGTGCTCCTATGTTGAGTGCATACATATCTATAATTGTTATATCTTCTTGGATTGATCCTTTAATCATTATGTAGTGTCCTTTTTTGTCTCTTTTCACAGCCTTTGTTTTAAAGTCTATTTTATCTTATGTGAGTATTACTACTCCTGCTTTCTTTTGGTCTCTATTTGCGTGGAATATCTTTTTCCAGCCCTTCACTTTCAGTCTGTATGTGTCCCTGGTTTTGAGGTGGGTCTCTTGTAGACAATATATATAGGGGTCTTGTTTTTGTGTCCATTCAGCCAGTCTTTGTCTTTTGGTTGGGGCATTCAACCCATTTAAGTTTAAGGTAATTATTGATAAATATGATCCCATTGCCATTTAATTTATTGTTTTGGGTTCGAGTTTATACACCCTTTTTGTGTTTCCTGTCTAGAGAAAATCCTTTAGCGTTTGTTGGAGAGCTGGTTTGGTGGAGCTGAATTCTCTCAGCTTTTGCTTGTCTGTAAAGCTTTTGATTTCTCCTTCATATTTGAATGAGATCCTTGCTGGGTAATCTGGGCTATGGGTTATTTTCTTTCATCACTTTAAGTATTTTCTGCCATTCCTCATGGCCTGAAGAGTTTCTATTGAAAGATCAGCTGTTATCCTTATGGGAATCTCCTTGTGTGTTATTTGTTGTTTTCCCCTTGCTGCTTTTAATATTTGTTCTTTGTTAATTTGATTAGTATGTGTCTTGAGGTGTTTTGCCTTGGGTTTATCCTGTTTGGGACCCTCTGGGTTTCTTGGACTTGGGTGATTATTTCCTTCCCCATTTTAGGGAAGTTTTCAACTATTATCTCCTCAAGTATTTTCTCATGGTCTTTCTTTTTGTCTTCTTCTTCTGGGACTCCTATGACTCGACTGTTGGGGCGTTTAACATTGTCCCAGAGGTCTCTGAGATTGTCCTCATTTCTTTTAATTCATTTTCCTTTTTTCCTCTCTGATTCATTTATTTCTGCCATTCTATCTCCTATTTCACTAATCCTATCTTCTGTCTCCATTATTCTATTTGTTCCCTCCAGAGTGTTTTTGATCTCATTTATTGTATTATTCATTATATATTGATTCTTTTTTAATTTCTTCTATGTCCTTGTTAAACCTTTCTTGCATCTTCTCAATCCTTGTCTCCAGGGTATTTATCTGTGATTGCATTTTGTTTTCAAGATTTTGGATCATTTTCACTATCATTATTCAGAATTCTTTATCAGGTAGATTCTCTATCTCTTCCTCTTTTGTTTGGTTTGGTGGGCATTTATCCTGTTCCTTTACCTGCTGAGTATTCTTCTGTCTCTTCATCCTGTTTATATTACTGTGTTTGGGGTTGCCTTTCTGTATTCTGGTAGTTTGTGGAATTCTCTTTATTGTGGAGTTTCCTCACTGTGGGTGGGGTTGTACAGGTGGCTTATCAAGATTTCCTGGTTAGGGAAGCTTGGTGTTTTGGTGGGTGGGGCTGGACTTCTCTCTGCAGTGTAATGAAGTGTCCAGTAATGAGTTATGAGATGTCAATGGGTTTGGAGTGACTTTGGGCAGACTGTATATTGAAGCTCAGGGCTATGTTCCTGTGTTGCTGGAGAATTTGTGTGGTATGCCTTGCTCTGGAACTTGTTGGCTCTTGGGTGGTGCTTGGTTTCAGTGTAGGTATGGAGGTGTTTGATAAGTACTTGCCGATTAATGTTCCCTGGAGTCAGGATTTCTCTGGTGTTCTCAGGATTTGGACTTAAGCCTCCTGCTTCTGGTTTACAGTCTTATTTTTACAGTAGTCTTAAGACTTCTCCATGTATACAGCACCATTGATAAAATATCCTGGTTAAAGATGAAAAGTTTCTCCACAGTGAGTGACACCCAGAGAGGTTCACAGAGTTACATAAAGAAGAGAAGAGGGAGGAGGGAGATAGAGGTGACCAGGATGAGATGAGGTGGAATCAAAAGAGAAGAGAGCAAGCTAGCCAGTAATCACTTCCTTATGTGCGCTCCACATCTGGACCGCTCAGAGATGTTCATGGAGTTATACAAAGAAGAGAAGAGGGAGGAAGGAGACAGAGATGGCCAGGAGGATAAAGGGGGAATCAAAAGGAGAGAGAGATCCAGCCAGTAATCAGTTCCCTAAGTGTTCTCCACCGTCTGGAACACACAAAGAGATTCACAGAGTTGGGTAGAGAAGAGAAGGGGGAGGGAGGAGATAGAGGCGACCTGGTGGAGAAAAAGGAGAGCCCAAAGGGGGAGAGAGCAGTCAAGCCAGTAATTTCACTCCGAAGTAAAAATTGGTACTGAATATTGGGTTCTTAAAAGTACAAAATTGATAAAAAATACCAAAAAGCAAAGATTAAAAATCTAGAGTAGAGGTTGGGTTTTCAAAAATATAATATTAAAGAAAAATAGAGGAAAAAAAGCCAAAGTCACAATAAGTGTAACATTTATATATATGCAGTTTGCTTTAAAAAATAGGGTCTCTCTTTTTTTTAAATAGTAGGTTATTAAAATGAAAATGAAAGGAGTAATAGAGGACTTAAAAATTAAAAAAGAATTAAAGAATGATAGTAAAAATATATCTAGGACTTTCTCTGGTGTTGTTGTGGGCAGTGTGGGGTCAGTTCATTTTCGGATAGTTCCTTGATCTGGCTTATATTTCTCAAGATCTATAGGCCCCTTCCTATGTAGTGGGTAATATCTACAGGGTTTTAATCTATTGCACCTGTCATTTCCAAGGAGGGTCCCTCTGTTTTAGCTTCTTTTGTTTTCTGGTCTCTTCAGTGTCTAATTTCCACCCTGACACAAGGGGGCTGTGGTGGACACTTTTTTAGGCTCATTTGTTCAGTTGTGCTGTGGGAGGGAGGGGCGCTGCAAACAAATAACACTGTCGTGTGCTCGCAGTGTCTCGACCACAATGGGTTTGCCCTGCTCATGGCGTGTATCCTTTCCCTGTCTGCACAGCTTAGGCTCTAGGTTGCTCTGCCAGGGACTGTCTGAGGTCGGCCCTGGGCTGCATGCACCTCTCAGGTCTAAGCTGCTCAGGTTCAGGCATTCCGGTAGTCCTCAGAGGCGCAGACTCAGTTGGGCCTGCATTTTGTGCCCTTCCCAGATCAGAGCAGCTCAGGTGACCAGGTGTTTGGTGAGTGCGGTCACTGCGACTTATCACCTCCCCCGTCCCTGCCGCTCGGTTTTCTGGGTGTACAACTGGCGCACCTTCTCAGCTGGATGTTGACTGTCCAGAATCCCAAGAAATCTTGGTTAGCAACGAAGCCTGCTTGCAGTTTGGTAGATAATGCCTCTCTGGGGCAGTGATTGTCCCCTTCCGGCTCTGGCTCCCCTCGCCTGCCCCAGCCTGCAGCCGTCTAGCTCTGCTCAGTCCTTTGTTCTGTGAGCAGACCTGATGGTGTCTTAGGTTATGGCTTTTCACATGGTAGTTATCCCACAGTCTGGTTTGCTATCCCAAGTTAGTTCCCTCAGATTGCCCTTGGGGCATTCAGGCCCGGTCCTTACTCTAAGAAATGCAGCCCGCGCCTCCCTGCCTAGCCACCGCTTGCTAGTGGCGAACGCAGGCGTCTGTGCTGCTTCTTTGCTTGGGGAGTTACCGTTGGGCATGTAATCTGTGGTTTTTAATTATTTATTTATTTTTCCTCCCGGTTATGTTGCCCTTTGTGGTTCCAAGGCTTGCCACAGACTCGGCAGTGAGTGTTTCCTGGTGTTTGGAAACTTCTCTCTTTTTTAAGACTCCCTTCCCAGGAGGGAGCTCCATTCCTACCTCTTTTGTCTCTGTTTTTATGTTTTATATTTTTTCCTACCTCCTTTCGAAGATAATGGGCTGCTTTTCTGGGTGTCTGATGTCCTCTGCCAGCATTCAGAAGTTGTTTTGTGGATTTTTCTCAGCGTTCAAATGTTCTTTTGATGAATTTGTGGGGGAGAAAGTGGTCTCCCCATCCTATTCCTCTGCCATCTTAGGACCACCCCCCTAAATGCATTTTAAATGAAAATATACCAAAATACTATTGGTACTAATTTTGGATGATGGAATTATCTCTAAACTTTTTAACTTTCTCTGCTTTTCTTAACTTTTTTGATACTTTAAAAAATACTTTTATAACAAGATTTTTGTGTTAAAAATATCAAGTGAAATCTAACAATTGGAAGAAGTCATATTGCTGAAAGAGGAGTAAGTGAATAAATTTGGGGTTCTTTTTAGTTTAGGATCAATAAACAAAAAAAAAAAAAAAACAGCAGCAACAAATATCTGTCTCTATTCTGATAAAGGAAAATGAAATATCAAAGAATTTCCAAACTTGGAAGTTATAAACTTCAAGTCAGTTCTTACTTAGTGAAATCATACTTCTTGAAGAAAATGGTGGTCTTAATTCCCACTGAAATGCTTATTACAGGAAAACAACCTTATGACTATGAAAGACAAAAGTGGGCAGAGGAAGTATTGAATCATTGTGTTGTAGTCACAGAGTGGAGAAAAATGCCATTTCTTGACTTAATGTTGCCTTCATTTAAAATAAGACTATATTTTTTTTAGCTGTAAGGTACAAATTTGCAAAAATAAACTATTGGTTTGCTACCTATCCTCTGTGATAAAACACAGAGATTGATGTGAAGATTCAGTGATTTTTCAGAAGTGTAAATTGTGAAGATAATAAATCTTTCCATCAAATTAGTGGTAAATGAGCCCAAAGCCCAGGTAGTGATTAATTATTGTAATGACTTCCTGCTTTTTGCACACCCCCTCTCCTCACTTGGAGTTGACCATTGAGTCCCTTAAAAGATTGGAGCTCACAATGAAGCTTCTATGCATTTCTGGACCTTTGTCATGCTGGCACATAGGTCATTCTCCTTTAGGAAGGATGAGGAGGCTGGAAAGCAATTGTCTCAAGGGAGAGGGGAAATATTCAAACCTGAGCTGTCCAAGCATTAGTGCAAAGTACACTTGGCTGTGAACTCAGGGTCTAACAGAGGCAGAAGCAGGTCTACAAGCCCTTCTGTCACGTCTGTCCCAGCAGGTGTCACTCACAGGCCTTTCCATCATCTAGTGAACGTTGAGCTGACCCTCCACCTAGTGAATCTTCATTTCTTCTGCATCTTTAGGCTTTGAGGAATGATACACTGATTTACAGAGGCGTTTGTTAACTCTTCATTCTCCAGCCCCTTGAGCTTCAGACTTGAGTTAAGTGTTGGGAGGGAAGGTTAGTTATGTGCTGAGGACCTTGACTCTCCTGTTTTTCTAAAAATCTCCACAACCACCAACAGCTCTGCTGGTTCCTCAGCAGCAGCGTCTTCCTGGTCCAAGGCCAGAGCCTCAATCAGAATTATTAGTGGACCCCAAGAAAAAGCAGTCGCTGGTTCCCTCAACAGGCTTGTCATCCAGTTTTTTTTTTTTTTCTGTTCATAATGGTCAGACTGCTGAATCTTGATAAATTTCCTCCCTCTTATAAACAGTTCTTTATAACAATTCTCAGCTTCCTGCCCTATACAAGAAATTGTGACTCTCTGAAGATTAAAAAACAAACACACACACAAACTGAATGTCAGGTCATTTTTCTTCAGCTCTTTTTTCCCCTGCTCTCAAATCCAGGAGTGGCCTCTGAAATAGGCTTCCATAGCATCCTCAGGACCTGGAGCTCCACTGATAGTGTTGTAGGAAGGGGGAGGCCCTCCTTCAGGGCCCCAGGAACGGGCTCTTGTCTAACACTCGGAAAAGAATTGTCCAAGGAGACACGTGCTGACAAAGCAAGAGATTTTATTGAGAAAGGGCACCCGGGTGGAGAGCAGTAAGGTAAGGGAACCCAGGAGAACTGCTCTGCCATGTGGCTTGCAGTCTTGGGTTTTATGGTGATGGGATTAGTTTCCAGGTGGTCTTTGGCCACTCATTCTAATTCAAAGTCTTTCCTGGTGGTGCATGCATCGCTCAGCCAAAATGGATGCTAGCGAGAGGGATTCTGGGAAGTGGACAGACACGCGGTGTCTCCTTTTGACCTTTCCCGAACCCTGCCGGTTGGTGGTGGCTTATTAGTTCCATATTCCTTACCAGGATCTCCTGTCATAAAACAACTCATGCGAATGGTTACTAAAGGGCCTGGCCAGGGTGGGCAGTTTCAGTGTGCTTCCCCTAGCAATAGAGCCAACTGTGTATTTGGGGGGCCACTGAAAAAGGAAAACGAAGAACCCTTTGTTCAAAAATGATTCACAGCAGCAGAGCGTAAACCTCCCAAAGGTGAGGATCATTTGGAAGCCTGCACAAAGTTCACCCCTCACCCCTGGCCTGGTCACTGGATTCTGGAAATACTAAGCCAACTAAATAAATTGACTTCAGCTCTCCTTCACATTTTGAATATTATAACTCATTGTTACAATTGAAGAGGTGTAGGATATATCTCATGTATTTGCAAAGAAACTATCATTTATTCTTCCCTATCATTTATTCTTCTGCCAGTTTATACCTAATATTTTGATTTTACCTTTTGCAAGCATGGAGCTATTGATTAAAATGAGCAAGGATAAGTTTTTAATACTATGTCTGGGATGATTTATATCTTTTACCACCATCCCCACTTATTGACCAAGGAAGTATTAAAAGTGTTAGTCCCTAAAGGAATGGGAATAAAATCTTTAAAATATCAGAATGTGCAGCTATGAAATTATGCACATATGAGGGAACTCTGGAGGCATCTGTATTTCATCAACTCTTTGCCTTACTCTGGAAGGATCTCCTTGGTAATTTCTCTAATTTATGGTTACAGTTGTCCACATTTTGTAGGCTGCTAATGTCAGCATTCTGACTACAGATGCCTCATGCTTTCAACAACTGACAGAGGCTTTCACTGCTCAAGCACTAAATTGCACTAATCTGTGAGATAATAAAATGTGCTAAATGGCACACAGCTTGATCTATTTGCATAATTCTTTGAAATGCTTCATGTCTTTTAAAAATCTTAATGGAAAACATCTTGCATTTCCTTATTAGGGTTTTCTCCTTATTTGTATTAAGCACAGGAACTGCAACTTATAAAGTTGCAGTTATAAAGATGTTGGGACCCATTTGCAGGAAATAAGCCACTGAAGAAAACCCTGTAACAAAGACCTTCTTGAGCTTCTAAAATTAAGAACAGTTAGCGAGGACCCAAGGCTCATCCTCCTTATGTGATTCCAACACTACAGTTTAGTAGTCTCTGAATTTATGACACTGAAATACTTGAATGAAGCTTAAAAAAAATATCTCTAATGCTGAAAAGGCTGTGTTTATCACTACAATGTAAAAATTAGTGGTTAACTATTTGAAGTTAAATAATTTAATAACCTTTAAATAGCCATGCCTCCCATGAAAACCTTAAACAAATAGGGTTGTTGTTGTTCAGTCTCTGAGTCATGTTGAACTCTTTTTGTGGCCCCATGAACTGTAGCCCATCAGATTCCTCTGTCCATGGGATTTTCCAGGCAAGAATATTGATGTGGATTGCTAGTTCCTTCTCCAGGGGATCTTTCCAATCCAAGGATCAAACCTGCATCTCCTGCATTGTCAGCTGTGTTCTTACCACTCAGCCACCTGGGAAGCCCAAGCAAGTAGTGTTAGAAGAAAACAATCACCAATTCATGTGTGGGTCCTGGTATAAAGGCTGTTTATTTGTAGTGCTGGGGATTGTTAAGAACAGAGCAGAGAATTAGAAAATTGCCTTGGATCAGGTTTCTCTCTAAAAACAATTTTCTCTGTATCACAGAAAATCATGACGTCAGCTTGGCATGAACATCTCCAGTTGACCAAAACCTGGTCATCTCAGCATATGAGATTTTAAAATGCCTGCACAAAATAAGATGTCTGATATGCACTGGTATAGAGAACTGAATAGAGATCAGGAATTTTCTTATGCCATTTCTTAGCTTCAGTCAGTATTTGAAAACGTTTTAGGTGGAAGGTTGGAGTGATGTGTATATCTACAGACATTTACATTGATACAGAAATATAGTTCATAAACTAAAGCAAACTTATTTTTTTATAAAAGCTATGGTATTCTCCCTATATTGATTTTACTCCATGATAAGAGGTGCACTATATAGAATTAATCAGCTACAAATAATTTTTTTCCTTTAGGTAATAATTTGAGCAGCGCCCCCTCCCTTTCTGACCTTCAAGGACTCTTTCTGCCCACGTGCAGTCAGGAAGGTCTCCTTGACTTCAAGAAGGTGAAATATGTAGTCTTTTATCTCTTATCTGGGCAGAGCTCAACTTCCCTCTTGCTTCTCATCTTGGAGTATCTGTGCGCAGGGGACAGCCTCCGGGTATTCAGACTGAGTCCTATCTATCTCCTTTCTCAACGGGAAATATCTTTACCCGTGAAATGCTCTGGGTATTACTTGTTGATTTAGTTGAAGTCAGGTGCTTAAGTGATCACCCAGTATACTGAGTACTTAAATGGAAGGCTTAGAAAATGCTAAAGTCAAAAAAAAAAAAAAAAAGAAAATGCTAAAGTAAAGATAAATCATCTGCAGGGCTCATCACATAAACTATAGATGGAAAAGTGTTATTAGTGAAGAGTGGTTTTAAAAATATTTAATTGCTGATGATACAATTTTAAGTTTTTGATCTTTTCTTTATGAAGGATGTTATACATTTACTTCACGATAGAGTTTTTGTGTGTGTGTTGCAGTTTGTTAATAGCTTATTTAATTGTTAAAAGATTTTCATAAAAATAATACAGGAAAACATTTGAACTTTGTAGAACACCCAGTATTACTAATTTGTCAGTCAACTACCATTTAAAAAGTGAATCAATTCCTTTAAATAGTTACACATTACTAAAAAATATCATAAATCTTTATGGATTTAAAAAATTAAAATTTCCCTAATTTTTACACATTTATTGGAAAAAAAACATAATCACTTAGTTTAATTAAAATCATAATTCCAATATATGCTCTCTTAACAGCTTTAGCATCTTAAAAGAAGTAATTGTAAAACTGATTGTAATATTTACAGTGACAGTCTAAAATATTACTTACAAATATTATTTATAAATGCCACTAATCTAAATTTGCATCTCCATCACCATTGTTTTTATTCCTGTTCAACTTTATCTTCCTGTGGTCTTAATAGTTTTATTGGAATAAAATGAAAAGCAAGCATTGTCCTGGACATGGCAGTTCTCAAAATTTGGGTTATTAATCAGTTATTTCTTTTCAAGGCACAGGTCCTGACAGGCATGTCAGAGTTATTTATATCCATATCACTGAGCATCATGTTAAACTTCTAATTTATTGTTACATCTAAATTGTTCCAAATCAACAATATTTAACATCCATGCATTCATATTTAACATCCTAGCTTTGGTTTCATTCAACCCACTATTCACCTCTAGGTAATATACTTTTATCATTATCTGTTTTCTTGTAATTATATGGACATGCTCTATTGCCACTAGTAAAACTATATTTAAGAAAAAGCTTAATTATTGTTATTAGATCTAGCTAGATAATTTTTCTCCTAGGAGATGAAGTTATCTCTGCATTTTAAGACATTTGGCTAATTGGTTTTCTTAGAACATTGTTAAATGAGCTTCCTATTTATTTATTACGTGTGAAGACTAGTGCTAATTAGCACTGGAACTCTCTTTGTAACTAATTAATGTGTGTGTCAATCATTGTTGATCAGTCATCTTTCAGTTAGGGTGAGTGTTAGCAACCTATCCTAGGCTTGATACCTGTTTTTATAAATAAAGTTTTATTGGAATGCAGCCACACCCATTCATTTAGGTATTGTTTATGGCTGCTTTTGCATATGTAAACAAAGAGAACAGAGAGTCTCACTCATCATCTGTTTATACAGAAGGTTAAGCTGAAACCCATGCAGTCCCCCTTGATGGTGGGGAATTCAGGATAGAGAAAAGCAAGAGGAAGTGTTCTGTGTTTTGGATATGCAGGCCCTAGATAGTTAAGATGCATATGGAAGGAAGAATTTTAATAATTTTGGGTTCTTGCCTTTTCTCATATGTAGCAAATCATCAAAATCGTTAACTGGAGATATCTGTGTTTTGTGATTAGCAGTAATCTTTTACCAAGATACATGCTTGGCCATATGTATTTCTGTAGCCAGACAATTAATATAAATGCTGGCTCTTCCTTCTACTTCTTTAGAACAGGTCCTCAGAACTAAGAGGCTGTCTCCCAGGCTATAGTCCTCAGTAAGGTCCTCAAATAAAATTGAAACTCACTGGTCTTACATTTTTTTTTCCCCCGCTTCCATTGACATGCTAGCAATAAAGCTGAGTAATTTCAACAGAGACCATATGGCCTTTAAAAGCTAAAATTTCACCCTCTACTAAAAAGTTTTGCTAAACCTTCCTTTTAGGGGTCAGTACTTGTTTTTCTGGAGCTATTTAGTTTACTCAAAAGTCCCTGAATGCTTTTTTACCTTGTTTACAAAGGTAGAAATATATTGTTTCATTAGCATAGGTCTTGGTTAATTATTCAGGCACTATTTCCATTCTCTTCTGTGGTGCAAAGCTGAATTATATTTCTCATTTTTCTTATGGTGAGTTGTGGACAGCTGGTTGTGTTCTAATTAATGGAATGTGAGTGAAACTAGATTTGAACTGTGACATAAGAGAAAAAAAAAACTTCATTAAACTCAGTTCTAAGAATTGTTTAATAGTGAATAATGCATTCACTCAATATGCATTCACACTAATAATTCATTCACTAACTAAAAGCATTTATAAACATGTTTAATTTACAGAAGAAATAAATACTCATTTAATGAATACTACAATTTGTGTTTCTATTGTATCTACTCTTCTAAATTACAACTGTTTGTGAACAATTTCTATAAACATTTTCTCTTCTTTTGAGGATATGAGTTCATGCTTTTTAAAAAATTCAGCTTTTCTGATTAAATTAGTAAAATATCATATCTAGTTATCAAATAAAACATAATAGAGTTATGGTGATTTTTGGTACTTCCCTGGTGGTCTAGTGGTTAAGACTTAATGCTTTCACTTCAGGGGACATGGGTTTGATCTTTGGTCAGGGAACTGAGATACTTCATGCCCAGCATGCCTCCCCCACTGCCCCCCACACCCCCACCAAATTAACTAGCTTCAAGGAGTCAGGGATCGTTTTATTGGAGTACAGCATTAGAATTGATATCCAGGTATTGGTATTGCACAAAGAAGTAGCACTGGTTAAAATTTCTCCTTCTACTGCAGACAGAGATGGAAAAATACTGTCTTTGTGAATTTGCATTTTTTTGGAGTTTATCATGTACTCTCACAGCTTCTAGAGGATAGAGACGCATTGAGGTTCTTCTGTAGTGACACTCTGATTTATAGTTATCAGTGCTCATGCAAGTTGAGACAGATCACATCAGATCAGATCAGTTGCGCAGTCGTGTCTGACTCTTTGCGACCCCATGAATTGCAGCACGCCAGGCCTCCCTGTCCATCACCAACTCCCGGAGTTCACTCAGACTCACGTCCATCGAGTCAGTGATGCCATCCAGCCATCTCATCCTCTGTCGTCCCCTTCTCCTCCTGCCCCCAATCCCTCCCAGCATCAGAGTCTTTTCCAATGAGTCAACTCTTCGCATGAGGTGGCCAAAGTACTGGAGTTTCAGCTTTAGCATCATTCTTTCCAAATAAATCCCAGGGCTGATCTCCTTCAGAATGGACTGGTTGGATCTCCTTGCAGTCCAAGGGACTCTCAAGAGTCTTCTCCAACATCACCACAGTTCAAAAGCATCAATTCTTCGGCGCTCAGCTTTCTTCACAGTCCAACTCTCACATCCATACATGACCACAGGAAAAACCATAGCCTTGACTAGACAGACCTTTGTTGGCAAAGTAATGTCTCTGCTTTTGAATATGCTATCTAGGTTGGTCATAACTTTCCTTCCAAGGAGTAAGCGTCTTTTAATTTCATAGCTGCAATCACCATCTGCAGTGATTTTGGAGCCCAGAAAAATAAAGTCTGACACTGTTTCCACTGTTTCCCCATCTATTTCCCATGAAGTGATGGGACTGGATGCCATAATCTTCGTTTTCTGAATGTTGAGCTTTAAGCCAACTTTTTCACTCTCCACTTTCACTTTCATCAAGAGGCTTTTGAGTTCCTCTTCACTTTCTGCCATACGGGTGGTGTCATCTGCATATCTGAGTGTCACGCGAGTGTATGTTCCTCGGTTCTTTGTCTCGTCACAACAAAGATTTGGAGCAACGGACATTAAAGCCCTCGGCGCGTCACAGCTCTCAGGTCTTGGACAAACCGTGCTACAGCTCTTAGGCAAATCAGTGTTACAGCTCTATTTTATTTATAAGATAGGAGGAGAATCCAAGACCTGAAGAGAAGAGAGTGGAGAAGTGCGTGGGGAGGGAGAAAGAGAGAGAGAGAAAGAGAGAGAGAGAGAGCGCGTATGCACGTGGGAGAGAGAGACCTCGATACCCCTATTCCCAAAGAATTGGGCCTCCCATCTCTTGAGGGGGGAATGTTAGGTAGGTAGAATAGGGAAAAGGAGTCCAAAATGGCGGTGTCTAAAAGACTAGGAAGGTCCGAGGACCAGAGTGAAGACTTCAGGCAGAACAAACAGAACAAACAGCACTCCTGGCTAAGCCCAATTTGTATAGGGCAGGCCCAGGTGGAGGAAAAAACATATAAAAGGAGGAGCCAAAGCGCTTTCTCTCGGACTCTCTCTCCCACGTGCATGCGGGCACTCTCTCTCTCGCTCTCGCTCTTGCTCTCTCGCTCTCGCTCTCTCTCTCTCTCTCGGACTCTTTCTCCTGCGTTCATGTGAGCGCGCGCTCTCTCTCTCTCTCTCTCTCTCTCTCTTTCTCCCTCCCCATGCACTCCACTCTCTTCTCTTCGAGTCTTGGATTCTCCTGCTATCTTATAAATAAAATGGAGCTGTAACACTGATTTGCCTAAGAGCTGTAACACGGTTTGTCCAAGACCTGAGAGCTGTAATGTGCCGAGGGCTTTAATGTCCGTTGCTCCAAATCTTTGTTGTGACGAGACAAAGAACCGAGGAACATACACTCGCGTGACATGAGGTTATTGATATTTCTCCCGGCAATCTTGATTCCAGCTTGTGTTTCTTCCAGTCCAGCGTTTCTCATGATGTACTCTGCATAGAAGTTAAATAAGCAGAGTGACAATATACAGCCTTGACGTACTCCTTTTCCTATTCGGAACCAGTCTGTTGTTTCATGTCCAGTTCTAACTGTTGCTTCCTGACCTGCATACAAATTTCTCAAGAGGCAGATCAGGTGGTCTGGTATTACCATCTCTTTCAGAATTTCCCACAGTTTATTGTGATCCACACAATCAAAGGCTTTGGCATAGTCAATAAAGCAGAAATAGATGTTTTTCTGGAACTCTCTTGCTTTTTCCATGATCCAGCAGATGTTGGCAATTTGATCTCTGGTTCCTCTGCCTTTTCTAAAACCAGCTTGAACATCAGGAAGTTCACGGTTCATGTATTGCTGAAGCCTGGCTTGGAGAATTTTGAGCATTACTTTACTAGCGTGTGAGATGAGTGCAATTGTGTGGTAGTTTGAGCATTCTTTGGCATTGCCTTTCTTTAGGATTGGAATGAAAACTGACCTTTTCCAGTCCTGTGGCCACTGCTGAGTTTTCCAAATTTGCTGGCATATTGAGTGCAGCCCTTTCACAGCATCGTCTTTCAGGATCTGGAATAGCTCAACTGGAATTCCATCACCTCCACTAGCTTTGTTTGTAGTGATGCTTTCTAGGGCCCACTTGACTTCACATTCCAGGATGTCTGGCTCTAGGTGAGTGATCACAGCATCATGATTATCTGGGTCGTGAAGATCTTTTTTGTACAGTTCTTCTGTGTATTTTTGCCACCTCTTCTTAATATCTTGTGCTTCTGTTTGGTCCATACCATTTCTGTCCTTTATTGAGCCCATCTTGAGACAAGTGATTTGTTAAATTTATGTTTTTACTTCCCTACTTTCTGGCTGGTAATGACCGCACAACTTTGTTTGCAAAGTAATGTAGCAACAATATTTAGTCATTTGATGTTTTGTGAATCATAGGATTTTCCAGTATTGAAAATTGTATAACTAAGTGCAGAGCAAAATAAAGTTTGGATGGTGTTAATGTGAGCCCTGCTTGCATTGAGGCAGTAGTTCATTAGGTATATGACAGTGTGTATTGACTACCAGGAGAGCACGGCTGGGTTCTACCTGCTGATGTGCAGAGAATTGCGGTAGTCTACTTCAGTTCCTCTTCTGGATGGTCTTCCTTTCTAACTAAACAACTTTTGAGGACAATAGATAACAGGCACATAGAATCAATATTTATGAGCTTTGGCTACGGATGATTATAAAAACTAGAGCACAGAAAAAACAAACCTTCTACCACCAGATTTTATAATGAGCATAAGGGGTAATTTCTGGAAATGTGGTAACCTGTGACATTTTGGGCCACACCAAGTGCAAAGCAAAATTCCTCATTTAGTGAACAAACAGAACACTGAGAAGTTGATTTTTACTGAAAATGTGGAAATATGTCCATAATTTTGGGAAGGTTTGAAATGCTAAGGTAAATAAGAAGTATAAATGTCTGCTTTCAGTATTTACAGTTCAAAACTCCAGAAAGGATAGAAATACCAGTGTCCTTTGTATGTGCTGAATGTATGCAACAGATAGCAGAGAAATGAAGAATAATAAGCTGTGTTCTGTGTATAACATTGCACTGTGTAATGTGTAGTATAGCTTAGAATGGTGGGAGGATTCCCAAATGACAGTTTGAGGTCTAGATGAGAATGGATAATTGTCTAGATGAGAATGTTTCCTAAATACATCGATTTTTAACTCTTAGACTATGAGTAATGCCTCTGTTTGATTTTCCTTGATATACATTCTGAACATAATTTCAGATGTGTTTCTACTCTTATTTAGAGTTTCAAAAAAAGTCTTCATTTGAAGTAGGGTTGGAGTAATATAAAATTTACTCCTTTCATTTTCTTCTTTTCTGAAAAGGATTGCTTTGAGAATATACTGCCTGGGAGAATGTTTGAGAAACATTAATCTTTTAAAATGTTGTGGACCTGAATTTGGAAATCTAATTTTATTAAATTTTCAAATATGCTTTTTCTTCTCATTTTGTTTTTCCCTCTTTTAAATTTTTCTTTTCCGCCTATATTTCCCTTTGTGTTTCTTTCCATCTGCATGAATTACCTATCAGTTAATAGAAACTTCAGCAGGTGAGGGAAATAAAAGGTTTAAAGATGATAAAATAGAAAAAAATAGTTACATCCCAGAGTAAATCTTATATTGAGATAAGCAGAAAATTCTTGAACATATTCTCCTATGATAAAGTACTTGATATAGCTTCGGAGACCTTATTGTTAAAAACAACTGACGTAATATTCTTAAAAAAGGAAATTTGCAGAGGTAAGAAATGGGGAAATTGCTTCAATCTTTTCTACTCATCTTTGTACACACACACACACACACACACACACACACATGCAAAGAACACAATTTATTAACAGCACTACAGTGGAAAAACAATGTATATGGAAATGAAAGCTGGCAAAGAATCGCATTTCAGTTTTAGTCATAGATGTGGATGACTTTGAGTCTAGTAAGTGGACTGAAACACCCATTTTCATTCCACAGGTTCAGGGATGTACTTCATACAGTTCAGGGGTCACAGGTAGTGGAGAGCTAGGAGGAGAAGGGTTGATTTGTCATTGCAATTCTCAACCAAAATAAAATTCCAGTAAGAGACTGGAAAATATTTCATTTCAAATATAAGTTGTAAGCATTTTCATCTTACATTAAACTACCTCAGAGCAAAAAACCTTTTTCTTTTTTTACATAGATAGAAAAAAATGCATACTGAAAGTCAAATTCTTGATACCAGTTTAAGGCTTCTAAAATACACTTTAAGAAGTGCTTGAGGATGACGATATTTTATTTAAATATTGTTACCTTTAAATCTTTCCTCATAATAGCTTCATCAACATTCATTTTATATCAACATTCATTTTTTCCCTTATTTTAAAATCAGCTAAAGCCTATTTTTGCTTTACAATATACATTTCAAATTTAATTTCATTTAAAATACCAATTCGAGTTCTCATTTTTTCCTTAGCAAGCAAATATCCCAACCTCATAGCTCTTTGCCAAGCCTTGGCCTCAAAATGTTGTATTTAAAAAGCAAATAAAGAACACAAACTTATTCAAACTCTCGGAATGCCTGAGCCTGCAACTCCGGGAAAGTCTTTATCTAAAACCAATGAACTTTTCAGGGCTGTTGAGAAATGACCAGAGGGGCCAATTAGTTGTTGCACAATTGGAATCTTCCTGACGCTTTGTCAATAATTTATAAAATGGAGAGGGCAGAGGGGTCACTGTCACTGAGGGAGTTGAAATTAAAATGTTTCTCTTACATACGATACTCCAGAAAACAAGAGGGTACTTTTCTTCCAGAGGAAATCCATTTTGATGTAAAACAGACAATAAATCGTGCTTTACTGAGAGCTAACCATCCTGCAGTAGCCATCATGTTTTTTCATGCGTCTTCCTTACCTGTCTTAGATTTCAAATCCCTGGTAGATAGTGCAAATATATTGCTCTATTTTTTTTTTTTTTCCTCTATTGGTATTTCTCCACATGCTTGGGATCCTACTAATTCTCATTGGTTCATTTCCTGTAAGAGAAGCATAATCAATCCTTTAACCTCTTCACTCATTAATATGAAGAAGCTCAGTAGGAAATGGTTCCTATTTACCCCGGGTGTCTAGCTTCAAATTCTAGATTAGTCACAAGGAAAGAGTGTAGATTCCTCATTTCATTTAAAGACTATGGATATCCTGAAACTGATTACTATAATTAGCTGTGCTGTGCTGCTTGTGTTTAGTCACTCAGTTGAGTCCAGCTATTTGTGACCCCATGGACTGTAGCCTGCCAGGCTCCTGTGTCCATGGGGGTTTTCCAGGCAAGAACACTGGAGTGGGTTGCCATGCCCTCCTCCAGGGGATCTTTCCAACCCAGGGATTGAACCCAAGTCCCCTGCATTGCAGGCAGATTCTTTACTGTCTGAGCCATCAGAAAAGCCCAAGAACACTGGAGTGGGTAACCCATCTCTTCTCCAGGTGAACTTCCCAACCCAGGAATGGAACTGGGGTCTCCTGCATTGCAGGCAAATTCTTTACAAGCTGAGCTACCAGTGAAACCCATAATTAGCTGTACAATATTCAATTCAAGTCTCAAACTTTGTGACACTCAGTGGAGATTTATATGACACTTTTCATTATTTATTCTGCTCATTAAAAGACAAGGTCAATTTAAAGTGGTTATATTTAAAGAATTTAAGCTGCATCTAAATACCTGGTAATAAGACACATTAGCTTTTTGAAAATTTTTGTATTGAGGAACTTTTGGTAGATAACATTTTAGAGTCATGAGAAATCCTCAGTTATAAAAACAGACCTTATTGAACAGGTGAAGTGGAGGCATTTAAAACATACAGATAAGGCTAAGAAGAATTTAAGTCCAACTGATCACTCCATTTATTTAATCTTAGTCAAGAATGCTTCACTGTTCACAATATGTACATATATCATCATGTTGTACACTTTAAATATGTTATTTTAGTCCTCAGTTATACCTCAGTAAAGCTGGAAAAAAATGAAAAAGAGAATGCTTCACTGCAGGAAAAGTCTTTAGAAAATTCGAAGAAACATAAAATCCTTCAGGTGAAAATTAAAGAAGGCTGTTGATGCTTTTGAACTGTTGGAGAAGACTCTTCGGATTCCCTTGGACAGTGAGGAGATAAACCAGTTAATCTTAAAAGAAATCAATCCTGAATATTCATTGGAAGGACCAATGCTGAAGCTCCAATACTTTGGCCACCTGATGTGAAGACCTGACTCATTGGAAAAGACCCTGATACTGGGAAAGATTGAAGGCAGGAGGAGAAGGGGATGACAGAGGATGAGATGGCTGGATGGCATCACTGACTCGATGGACATGAGTTTGAGCAAGCTCCAGGAGTTGGTGATGGACAGGGAAGCCTGGTGTGTTGCAGTCCATGGGGTCGCAAAGAGTCAGACACAACTGAGTGACTGAACATCAACAAAAATAAATTTACTATATTAGCATCCAGAATTTTTAAAAAGGATTTTCTCTAGCTTTTGAACAGAATTAGTATTAATAATTTCTTTCTAGCCTTTGTTTTAAGTTTGATTAAAATCTACTTCCCCTACCCCCCACCATGAGGAGGTGGGGGGAGATAAATGAAAGAGATGGTAGCACATATTAAATAACACCTTCTATTCAGGGACAAGTTGAGGATACAGATCAATGTACCAGAATTGTCTCAGCACCCAGAAATTGTTGGCACCAGGAAGTGTGTTCCTGGGCTCCTACGCATTGGGAAAGGAAGACACTCCATTCATCCCATGGTCCTGTATCTCTGTTACTGAACCTAGCTAACCTTAGTTCTACAGGAAGTACATTTGGCTAAGCAGCAAATAATCCACCTGCAATGTGGAAACCGCAGGAGAGATGGGTTCAATCCCTGAGTCAGAAATATCCCCTGGAGGAGGGCATAGCAATCTATTCCAGTATTCTTGCCTGGAGAACCCCATGGGCAGAGGAGCCTGGCAGTTCATAGCCTCGAAAAGAGTCAGACACACTGAAGTGACTTAGCGTGCACATGCAACCTTAGTTCTACCTCTTTTCTTTTTTCACTTTTACCCAAATTCTTTAGGCAGTCACATGCTACCTTCTTGCCTTCTATTACCACTTGACTCTGGAACCTTTATTTGTGACTCATGCCCATCAAGATTGACTCACTTTTCCAATGTTTTTTGTATCAAATTGTGGCTAGGTATGTCCTCCTCAACCATGACCTCTTTGAAATACTTCTGCAGGTACTCCCTTGCTACATAATCTTGTAGGTAGGGTTGAATTTCAGCTCCCCGTGTGGTCCCCACTGACACCATGAGGGGAGTGTGGCTTCAGTACTACTGGGAATGGTGACTGACTTGACTCTCCCATGGGTCTCCCCATACACCAATCCATCAGGAGGGTAAGGATTGTCTTGTTACTGCTGGGTGAGGGTAGAAGTCTAGGCTGCCCATGCAGTCTCCACCCACACCATGGGGTGGGAGGCACAGGAATGCTGGAATACCTAGCATAGCCTATTGAGGGTAGAAGTCTGTTTTCTCCACTGGACTTCTGCTGGTCTTGTTGGGTTTGGGGCCAGATGTTTGTTTGTTTAAGAAATGAGAATAAAGACATTTCAAAGATGTCGTCTGGAGAGAGAACAAATATTGATGTCCCTATACGCTAACCTCTCTCAAGTCCTGGTGTAATATTATGTCAGCCCTTGGAATTTAGACCCAGAATATAGAATGATGAGGGATATACTGTTAGTGGGCAGAGATTACTCAAAATTGTTTGAAATTTACTTTCTAGTATCTGGTAGATTTGGGATATAAAATAAAATCAAACTCAGTGTTATGAACTATTTGTGTTCCCTCAGAATCCTTATGTGATGTCCTAATCCCCAGTGTGATGGTCTTTGGAGATGGGATTTTTGGGGGGAAGTGACTAGGGTTAGATGAACTCATGAGAGCAGGGCCCTGTGCTGAGGGGACTAGTGCTTTCATTCATAGAGACACTGGAGAACTGTCTCTCTTAAGACCACTGTTTCTAAATTGGGAAGAGATCCCTCACCAGAGCTTCCCAGCCTCCAGAGTGTGAAAAATAAATTTCTTTGCTCAATCCGTTATGTCTGTGATACTCTGTTGTGGCAGCCCAAGTTGACTAAAGCTCTCAGAAAAAAACAAAACCATACTTCATGCCCATTTTAATTGAAAGTCAGCCATCGGTGCCCATTATAAACTTTTGACGGTCAGCTTAGCAAAGGGTTTGACAGTTCCCAAAGGTGCTGTTTTTTCCTTCACTTGTGAGTCCCTGTACACAGCCTTATCACTGTAGACTGTGCATGTGTGGTGCGTGTGTATGTGTGGGTTTCCCTTTCGTTTTACCACCAGCGAGAAAGTCTTTGCTGGTTCAACCCGAGCCACGCTTTCTGCCTCCATTTCTTGGTGGGATGCTCTTTGGAATCCTAATTTTGTCGATGAGTCAGGTTTCGGCCACACAGGATATATGAGACATGCTCAAAGTCGCTCACTACACAAAAATGGAATTCTGGGCTATGTCTTCCCATTACTAGACCTACCGTCCAGTAAATCTTCACCTTCGACCTCCACTTACTGCTGTGTTTTTCTTCCATTTCTAGTCCACAGAGATGCTTCCCCAATTTTTGAGTGAAGCTATATATTTGAAATATAGTTTTGGTGCTTCTAGGTAGAGATGAAAACAGCCGCGATGAATAAAATATAAAAATAGAAAACCAAAAGGACATAGGCACACTTAAATATAAGAGAAATGTCTCCACAGCAAAGAAATGAATCCAAAATGCAAAAAATTAGTAAAAGAGCTAAAGTTTCTGCCTTGCTATGTCTGAGATCAGAATCAGGCAATGGCAGGATGATTTAAAAATCTCTTCTCTCAGAGACTGCTGTTCAGTGTGTGCTGTTGCAATGCTTCAGTGAACTTGATGCATGTGTATAGGTGTATATGTGCAAGAATTTCTCTAGGGAAGACAGCTAGCAGAGAAATTTCTGGGTCATAGCACAGGCATATTTTAAATTCTCAGTATGGTGCCAAATTCTTTTCCAAATTGTAGTAATTTACACTCCCCCTGGCACAGTTGAGAATTTCTCTCTTTATATCCTCCCAACATGTGTTGTTGTTGTTAGACACCCCTCCACCCCAAGCATCACTTCTAATGGAAATAATGTGGTATCTTCTTGTTTTTGGGTCCTTGATTACTGAGATTGAGTCATGTTTTATTTTTCCATAAGTATTTTGAGTTTCATTTTCTGTAAACCTGTCTATTTATACCTGTGGTCCATTTTCTGATTAGTTTCTCTCATGTTTTTATTTTGGGGGAGTTTCCCAAACTTTCTTCAGCCTACACACGTGTGACATTCCCTTCTGAGCACAGCACTAAAGCTGCTTCTCTAGGTCACCTCCGTATTTCGAGCCCCATGCATGCTTCTTGGCCTCATCCCACTCAAGAGTCTCCACGTCACTCGCTGATTTGACTTGTCCCTTCTCTCTTGGATTTTGTATCTCATTTTCTTGACATTCCTGAGAGATTGTTATGTGTTTTCACTTTATTTTTAATTTATTGAATTAATTTATTTTTTTGCCACACCATATGGCCTATGGGATCTTAGTTCCCCCATCAGGGATTGAACCTGTGCCCTCAGCAGTGAAAAGCATGGAGTCCTAACACTGGGCCATCAGGAAAGCCCCGTGTTTTCATTTCTGATTGCCAGTGACAAGAACATTGCCCAGCACCTAGCAGCTATTAATGTTTAGTAATGATATGGACGTGTACAGTTCTAGTGAATAGTTTCTTGTAGGGTCAAGATGTATCTTGTTGCTCTGGCCCTGGCTCTCTCATCAACTCGCAGGGGCACCTGTGTAATCCTCTAGGCTTTCATCCAGTTTCAGCTTTCTATTACTCCTCACAAGCATTGTTCCTCCCTTTCCTTTAAATGTATTCATTAGATGTTGCAATTAGTAGCCTTTTAAAAAGAACCTTGATCCTGACACTTGGAAACATTTATTACAACAAGCTCTGGTGCAGACACTAGCAATTAGAGTATGTAGATTATGGGGTAGGTGTGTGATGTGCTAAAATAACATCTAGAGGGTTATCACACTCCCTTTCCCTAGTGGCTAATATAGAAATCAAGGCCAGTTATCCACAGTCAAATACTTATTATATTTCCTACTGAGCTGTTTTACATTCCTGAACTGGAAAATAAAATTGAAAAAAAGAAGACTTATCAAGTATAAAACATTTTAAAGGACTAAACTCTTTTTTATTCTAAAATGTAAAACTACTAGAAAATATGAGAAAATATGTCCCCAAGTGTATTAATTAAATGACTATGATTCACCAGTGTTAGAGGCCTAACATTTACTGTAGTAGTAAGGAAATGGAAAATTCCATATTGATCTTCTTCCATGAGTATGAATTGTTAAAAAGTACTTTTTTCCACCTATAGAAAATAAAAGTGAGAAATCCAGTTTAAAAGAAACTAAATAAATATATTAGGTTGGCCAAAAAGTTCGTTCATGTCGGCCAAAAATTTCACTCATGTTTTTCTGTAAGATATGGACCCAAATGAACCTTTTGGCCAACCCAATTAAAAAAAAATCAATACTCTTTCTTTCAACTATAACTTGACTTATAGTGTCTTAAATTCTATTTTAGCTGAGAAGTCAAATAGATGATATAGAGATACATCTGAACCCTTTCTTTCTAATCTTCCTCTCATATTTCCTCTCACAACTCACTCAAAGAAGTGTTGAATGGACAGTTTTCTTCTCTAGATTGCCAGGAGAAATATCAATAACCTCAGATATGCAGATGACACCACCCTTATGGCAGAAATTGAAGAGGAACTCAAAAGCCTCTTGATGAAAGTGAAAGTGGAGAGTGAAAAAGTTGGCTTAAAGCTCAACATTCAGAAGACGAAGATCATGGCATCTGGTCCCATCACTTCATGGGAAATAGATGGGGAAACAGTGTCAGACTTTATTTTTCTGGGCTCCAAAATCACTGCAGATGGTGACTGCAGCCATGAAATTGAAAGACGCTTACTCCTTGGAAGGAAAGTTATGACCAACCTAGATAGCATGTTCAAAAGCAGAGACATTACTTTGCCAACAAAGGTCTGTCTAGTCAAGGCTATGGTTTTTCCTGTGGTGATGTACGGATGTGAGAGTTGGACTGTGAAGAAAGCTGAGCACTGAAGAATTGATGCTTTTGAACTGTGGTGTTGGAGAAGACTCTTGAGAATCCCTTGGACTGCAAGGAGATCCAACCAGTCCATTCTGAAGGAGATCAGCCCTGGGATTTCTTTGGAAGGAATGATGCTAAAGCTGAAACTCCAGTACTTTGGCCACCTCATGCGAAGAGCTGACTCATTGGAAAAGACTCTGATGCTGGGAGGGACTCGGGGCAGGAGGAGAAGGGGACGACAGAGGATGAGATGGCTGGATGGCATCACTGACTCGATGGACGTGAGTGTGAGTCAACTCCGGGAGTTGGTGATGGACAGGGAGGCCTGGCGTGCTGTGATTCATGCGGTCACAAAGAGTCAGACATGACTGAGTGACTGAACTGAACTGAAATTCTATTTTAGCTGAGAAGTCAAATAGATGATATAGAAATAAATCTGAACCCTTTCTTTCTAATCTTTCTCTCATATTTCCTCTCACAACTCACTCAAAGAAGTGTTGAATGGACAGTTTTCTCTGCTATATGGAAAATTATTACATGTTTTAGGGATTGAGATAGATTCTTTGGATGTGCTCTGCTGTTACATTTTGGCAAAAAAAAAGATATTAAAAAAAATAAAACATTTGAGAGCTCTATGAAAAACATTTACGAGTTCTATGAAAAAAATTGTGAAATTGTGATGAAGAAATGGCAGGAAAAGGAAAAGGGGCAGTCATATATAATGATCGGAAACTCTAACTTTCCTAGTTTATCCAAAAAGGATACAATTTTTTTTTTTTTTTTTTGAGAAGTGGTGTTGACGGTGGGGGAATAAAAAACCACACTCAGTATTTATATTTTAATCATAAATAAGGTGGAGAAAGAGAATGGAGAACCAGAGGAGCCCACCTCTGTAAGACAGGAAACACCTCAACTTTCTTCGTGGCTAGCCTGTCTGTGCAGTTCCCTGGACATTTTCCATGACATAGAGCTACATGGAACTCATTCCTTCCCTCTTACTCCCCACCCACACCTGCTGCAACACAACCAAAGCCATGCAAACCCAAACTCATTGCCACTTGTCAGCATGTGGGGGTACAGGGGGAGAAGAACTTTGGATTTCAGTTGCTGAAGAGACTGGCATCTCGGAAACATTTGTTATTCTGAAGAAACCGAAGGTCTTGGGACTCAATCCAGGCAAGTGGGAAGAGAGAAAGCAGGCATGCCACACTTAACACGAGGCAGGGATTGAGACTGATGCTTCAGCGGATTCTAGAAGTACCCCAGTCATACTGCTCTGTGTTTGTTAGGGTCCTGGATGTTGCTCTTTGAAAAATTCTAGGTTTCACATCTGTATCAGGGAACTCTTACAGCAGAAACGCAGAGTGATAGACAGGAATGTAACTTAGTTTTCCACAAAAGTAGTGGAATTTTACATCAAATGAATTTTTTTCTCTTTTATCATCTAGAGGGTTTTTGCCCTTATAGTAATACTGCTATTACTTACGATATTCCCAGAAATTCTTTTTGCAGTATTTCTCAGCAGAATTAGAAATTGCTCATTCTTTCAGAAATAATTTTATTTTTAAAACAGCTAAATCTACATTTTAAAGTAGCACTTTATGAATATTTTGAGCAATATGATTGCTTTCTATTTAAAAAATTATAATCATGTAATAATTATGTGGCTTATAAAATGACAAAAAGATTACCACTATGATGTGATCAAAGGTCCGTATTAAAATTAGTTGAATTAGTTGACAGTATCAGAAGGTAGATACACAGAGGTGCAACGTTTACTTAAATACCTAGAGTATTCATATATATATGAAATGCAGTCTCTTCATTTTAATAATACAATTCTAAAGAAAAATGATTCATTTATGCAATATTCCCTAGGATCCTGAGGATGGTAAACAAAATGCAGACACAGCATTGTATTTGCATTTCTCTTTATTATAAATCAAATTAAAAAACAGATCCAAAAAGAATCCATTTTACTTGAACTCTTAGCATGTTCCATTTATTCTGCACCTAAGGCTAAAAAACATCATTAAGAACTTTCAAAATATCCCTCCCCCTCCCCATTAAAACTTAGAGACTAAAATTGCCATAGACTGGTCTTTTTATTTACATAATTAGTAATGTGTGATTCTCTTGTCAAGAAGGCATGGTGTCTGAGCTGTTTTTCCAGCATCAGTGATGGATTTATCCAGCCCCTTTAAACTCTCTGTCCCATCTTTTTCTAACCTAGAACTCACATTTATCAGACAGCTGCCTCAAACTGTGAAGAGTATGTGTTGTAACTCTAGGAAATGCACAGGAAGTTGAACTGCATAGCGCTGGGTTGGCCAAAAAGTTTGTTCTGGTTTTCCTGTATGCTTGTATGGAAAAACCCGAGTGACCTTTTTGGCCAGCTCATGCAACAGTTTGACCATACATATTTACGAGAATATCTGTGATGCCTATTTGAAGACAAAATCCATCACTCTTCCTTAAGACCACATGCGAGAACTTGCTCTCCTGGGATGCTACTCTGGTGACCAGATAGGAGAGCCAGAGAGGAGGATTCAATTATCTTTTAACTAAGGGGTACCCAGCTTAATCATGTAAATCATAAATTTACAAATTTATGTACATTACATAATCATGAATTTTCTTTTAAAAAATGATAAGAAAATTCTTTGTGACTGTCCCATCTTATAGGTAGCAGCTAAAGAAGAAAATCAATATGAGAAATGTATTGATGAAATAGGTTACTCTCTAATAAGCATCTTAGCTACTATATTTACCCTATCATGTATCATTGGACATGTCCCCCAATTCAGCTTTTGGATAATTTCTGGTTATAATTTTAGGTTGAAATTTTGAGTGCTTTCCCAAATGGAATGTAATTTAAAATCACTTAAAAATAATTTTGCTGTTTTAATAGATCTTCAAAATTCGGTGGTGGCACAAAACTTCACCATCTAAGAAATAATCTTGTGACTGCTGCACCATGAAATGGCAATTGTATAGCTGGAACCACCCCCTTCAGAGAGAAGAAAAGCATATGTCAAATTGCCTTAACTATAGATCCTTCAGGCAAAATGCATCCTTCTTTTGGCACTGTCAAGAACTTGAATAAATCAGAGATAAGTGGGTTAAAATGTCAGTACCCTTTGGGACTGAGAAAAACCTACTACTTTCCCACAATTCAGTAAAATATTAACCATGGTACTCCAAGTTCTTTGTGGGGAAGAAAATAATACCTTCACAGTCACTGGAAGAGATTGTCAAATTGCCAAAAGACTAGAACAATTGCCATAAGAGATTAAACGGGGTGATATGAATGATCTTGCTAAAAGGTTTTAAGTCTCTGTTTATTTATAGAAATAATCCTTTCCCATCTGTTTCATCAATCACTCTTTCTAAAATACCAACTGTTTGGATGGCAATTTAGATTACTACTGTGTTTGAAAATAGTTTGCTATTTTAAAAATCACCAAAATGTAATTTGGTGAATTTCAGTAGAAAATCATTTTCTAAGATTTGTGAGTAAACTGTTAAAACTAGGAAATTTGCTAAAGTCAGTAAGACAGCCCAGGGCTGGGTCATTGATCACTAGTGACAGCAAACAGTGACCTCACACGAACAGAATGTAAACCTCCAAACTCATTGATAGTAGTCTGGACTCAGGGCTAGAATTCATGTTCTCGCTCTATAAACTGTTTGACTTAGACGATGAATGATGGTTAAGGTAATAGAGCAGCATAGCTCTGATGAAAACGTAGTTGGGCTCAGGTTATTTCAAGTCTGGCTTTCTTTGAAGGTCAGCCTAAGTGTCTTGATATACTATAAGAGAAAATTTATTTGAATTGCCATGTCTTTCTTATTTCAGCAAGAAAAGTTCACTTACTAATGTAGCTTTTCCTTCTGAGTCATTTAGTGAAAATAATTTTTTGCTTCCAATTTTTTCTTTTTAATTTCACAAGATTTATATTTTAACTACCTGTAGTTTACCATTATGTATTTTGACTAACACATTTTTAAAATGTGAGTTTAGCTACTGTTTATGCAAAAGCCTTAAGAGGGTTAATTTCTTTGAATGTTTTTACTTGTTAGATTACTACTGCTTTTGAAAATTGTAGTAGTAGTTTTTTTGTTTTGGATACAGCATCAGTTCAATTCAGTTGCTCAGTCGTGTCTGACTCTTTGTGACCCCATAAATTGCAGCACGCCAGGCCTCCATGTCCATCACCAACTCCCGAAGTTCACCCAAACTCATGTGCATCAAGTCAGTGATGCCATCCAGCCATCTCATCCTCTGTCGTCCCCTTCTCCTCCTGCCCCCAATCCCTCCCAGCATCAGGGTCTTTTCCAGTGAGTCAACTCTTTGCATGAGGTGGCCAAAGTATTGGAGTTTCAGCCTCAGCATCAGTCCTTCCAATGAACATCCAGGACTGATCTCCTTTAGGAAGGACTGGTTGGATCTCCTTGCAGTCCAAGGGACTCGCAAGAGTATTTTCCAGCACCACAGTTCAAAAGCATCAATTCTTTGGCGCTCAGCCTTCTTCACAGTCCAACTCTCACATCCATACATGACTCCTGGAAAAACCATAGTCTTGACTAGATGGACCTTTGTTGGCAAAGTAATGTCTCTGCTTTTGAATATGCTATCTAGGTTGGTCATAACTTTCCTTCCAAGGAGTAAGCGTCTTTTAACTTCATGGCTGCATTCACCATCTGCAGTGATTTTGGAGCCTAAAAAAATAAAGTCTGACACTGTTTCCACTGTTTCCCTATCTATTTCCAAATTGATGTGTCTTCCAAAATTTTCCATGTAAGTTGCCATTTCAAAAGAATACGCTTTATTCTTTCAGGGTAATATATAATTACCTCAAAAGTCTCTCTTTTATTTATTCATTTCTAATTCTTCTCACAACATGAGAGTTCTTGCATCCTATTACATGATACGTCATCATAAAGATGGGCAAAAAAGACAAATGCATAAAAATATGGAAGGAGTAAAAATAATTATACATACATATTCATGAATTATATCTACCATTTGTTGAGCAGTAACACGTAGAATACTTTTCACTAATGTTAGGACATCAATAACACAGCTGCAAGGTTGCATGTTGTAGGTTCATGTCATAGCATCCATGCTAGGCTTTCAACTTCCTTACAGATGAGGAAACTGAGGCCAAGAGGTCAGCTTCTGAAAATGGCAAGTGTAGTATGGGGCATATCCAATCAAACAGAGGTCATGGGACATTCAGAAATGAATAAGTATAAGCTTACAGACCAGGTAACGTAGGAGATCAGAGGAGAAAGCAGACATGATTATAATGGCTGTCAAGGGCATTATTGGTGCAGGAGGTGTAATTTGGACCATACACCAAAGATGGATATGCATGGATGGTGGGAGAAGGGAGAACAGGCTGTGCTACACTTTGTCTTTCACATGCAGACCTTTTGGAGGTTAACATATTCCTGGAAGAATGGAATACTCTCTCTCTGAAGGTCCTGGAATACTTTTTAAAGGAGAACACACTTTTCATCGTTACCTCACAGTGTGACTTGCACCTCTGATAGAAGAGTCATACTTTTTAATGAGAAGAAGGCAAAATAACTTTTTAGAGCCTCCACATTCTCTAAACAAGTTGAGAGAATCAGTTACCTAAGGAGTTTTTTTCAAGCCCCTAAATGTGTGTGAATCCAGATAGCAAAGTCTTCCAGAATAAGGTCACTGAGAACCAGCCGGAAGACTTAATGTCCCTAAGTAGTAACAACACGAGGCTGTTACTGTACTCTCTGGCTCCAGCCTTTCCTCTGAACTCGAGATGTTATTGCCTGTTTAATATCTCCACATGAGTGTCCACAGAGGCAACTCAACCTCATACAATCAAAACCAAACTCTTGATTTCCCCCACAAGACCTACTCGATACCTCAAGTGTTCCTCATCTCCATCAGTGGCAACTCTATTCATTCAGTTGATTCTTCCAAAGTGATGAACTTTCTTGACTCCCCTCTTTCTTTTCCTCAGAATATATTTACATTAGGACTGCTTATCATCATCTCCCCCAGTATTATGTTTATCTAAACCATTACCTCTCACTCACACTAGTGTGGTAAATTCTGCACTGACCTCCCTACTTCCACCTGCCCTCCCCCCACCCACAGTCTGTCCTTCATGCAATTGCTCAGAGGGATCCTCTTAAAATAAGTGGGACTGTATCATTTCTCTGCCCCAAATCTGTCAGTGGCTTTCCATTTCCCAAAACAGAAGGTCTCTTCATGACTTGAATTCTCTGCTGCCTCTCACTCAGTGGGACCCAGACTCCCTGGGACTCACTCAGTGGGACCCTGGCTCCCTTGCTCTTCTGAGAACACACCTACCTCAGCCTAGAATGTGCTTCTTCCAGAGATCTGCAGGGTCTGCGCCCTCCTCCCACAGGTCTCTGTCTAAATGTCACCTTATCCAAGAGTCCTTCCCTCACCACCCCATATTGAACAGCGCTTTCCCGCACATCATTTTCAGCAACACCAGCATGTATGGTGGTCTTAGTTGTGCCTGACAGATGGGCAGCCTGGAGTAGGAGGCAAGCCAGGACCGAGGGCTCTTCCTGCTTTGCTGACCAAGCCCTGTCCTCCAGCTCTGTTATAAGTCAACCCAGAAGAACACCTTAATTTTTTTTTTTTAACCAAAAAGGGGAAACTTTTTAAAATTTCAGAGTCCTACCAGTAGCTACAAATCAGAAGTTAGGTTGATAGGTAATTACATAGATACATACATACATACACACTTAGACACCCATATACAG
Organism: Bos indicus x Bos taurus; assembly: GCF_003369695.1. NCBI lineage: Eukaryota > Metazoa > Chordata > Mammalia > Artiodactyla > Bovidae > Bos > Bos indicus x Bos taurus. The sequence goes on from NC_040088.1 coordinate 55,815,475, forward strand.
ATATGTATGTAAATATACATACATATGAGATATATAAACATACATATAATAATAATATAATATACATAATCACCAGGGCTTCCCTGGTGGCTCAGATGGTAAAGCATCTGCCTACAATGTGGGAGACCTGGGTTCAGTCCCTGGGTCGGGAAGATCCTCTGGAGAAGGAAATGGCAACCCACTCCAGTACTCTTGCCTGGAAAATCCCATGGATGGAGAAGCCTGTTAAGCTACAGTTCATGGGGTTGCAAAGAGTCAGACACGACTGAGTGACTTCACTTTCTTTCTTTCTTTTCTTTCCCTGGTGGCTCAGATGGTAAAGAAACCACCTGCAATGTGGGAGATCTGGGTTTGATCCCTGGGTTGGGAAGGTCCCCTGGAGGAGGGCATGGCAACCCACTTCAGTATTCTGGCCAGGAGAGTCCCCATGGACAGAGGAGCCTGGTGGGCTACAGTCCATAGGGTCACAAGTAGTTGGACATGACTGATTGACTAAGCACATATGTGACATATGTATAAACATATATATATAATGATTATACATATAATTATGTATATAATCTTTCCCAACCTATCCACCCCTGACCAGAATGTAAGCTTAAGCACAGAAACTTGATTTTGTTCTTTTCTGAGTCACTCAGCTCCTGGAACAGTTCCAAGCATACAGTGTGTGAAAAAACAAAAGCAAACTTGTTGAATTAACGGATAAGTCAATAAATTTATGTGTGTATGGCAAAGAATGTCATAAATGGGTTGGAGCATAGAAGTTCAAAAATTATTTAGTATTTCCAGACAATATTGTAAGGTTTAAAACAAAATCAACACAGGGAATGGAGATTCAATTTGGAAGTTAAGGTGTTTATTGCATGTGGTTGAAAAAGATAGGCTTTAGCTTTTGTAAAATTGCACATGCTCATTCAAAATAATTGCTTTAAAAAATGTCTGAATAAGGCATATAATAAAATAATTTATTTGACTTAAACACATTTAACCAATAAATCCTCAAAGAAAGGGTTATCTTTTTTTCATAGAGTTTTAATCAGATCAGATCAGATCAGATCAGTCGCTCAGTCGTGTCCGACTCTTTGCGACACCATGAATCACAGCACGCCAGGCCTCCCTGTCCATCACCAACTCCCGGAGTTCACTCAGACTCACATCCGTCGAGTCAGTGATGCCATCCAGCCATCTCATCCTCTGTCGTCCCCTTCTCCTCCTGCCCCCAATCCCTTCCAGCATCAGAGTCTTTTCCAATGAGTCAACTCTTCGCATGAGGTGGCCAAAGTACTGGAGTTTTAATAAAGAGATGTAATTCCTTTGTCTCAAAATTTTGTGGTCTGCAGTGAAGCAAATTAATTCATTTTCTTGAAAATTTGTATCATGTAGTCAGTCTAAAGAATAATCTTATTAATAGCTGAACCAAATTCTAGAGAATTCCAGTGATTTGTCCAATTGACATGGGAGTAGGGAGTGGATTCCACTGGAAGTGGAATTTGTATCTCTCCACCGAGTTCACTGGGTTTTGACCACAACGTGGCATCTTCTCCTTGGTGGAACAAATGCTACCGGCTTGCTGTTTGTACAAAATGTTCACTGTTACCTCTGAAAACTCAGCCACATCCTTCATCGTGTCTCTCCCACACGCATCATCTGTAGAAGTAAACAAGCACACTATGCAGCCCCTGGGAAAGCCTTGTCCGTGGCTACTCTTCCCATCCCACCTACTTACCAACCTGAAGCTAACAGTCAGGAAAGTGCCAAGGGAAGCTATTTATCCTCTCTATGGTTTATTTCTTGGCTTTTCACATTCATAAAAAAGAAATCTAAACAATCTCTATTGCTTGCTTTACTTTCATCCTTTGTAGTGAAAACTACTATTCTTGCCTGGGTCTGCGCAGATGCTCAGAATGAGTGACCTCTATTGATGGTGTCAACTTTCAAACTGAGACAGAGCAGTATATATACATCTAACAGGGAGTTTTCAAGAGCTGTCTAGCCGTCCCTCACCAATGACACACACACACAAATGTACACATACACACATGTGGACACACACACAGAGCACTAAGCACTCAGTGAACACTTGGTGAACAGGAAGGTTAATTAATCCTCGTTTGGGTTTATTATGGAAGAGCATGGTTGGCTGCAATATTCTTCCTAATCTGGTTTTATTTTAAATTTTAAAATGTTATTTATTGTTGGCTGTGCTGGGTTTTCATTGCTGTTTGGTCTTTTCTCTGGTTGCAGTGAGCAGGGGCTTCTGTCTCGTTGCAGTGTGTGGGCTTCTCACTGCAGTGGCCTCTCTTACCACAGGCTCTAGGGTGTGGAGGCTTCAGTAGTTGTGACTCCTGGGCTCTGGGGCACAGGTTCAATAGTTGTGGCGCAAGGGGTTAGCTGCTCCTTGGCATGTAGAGTCTTCCCAGTCCAGGGATCAAACCGTGTCTCCCATCTTGGCAGGCGATTCTTTACCACTGAGCCAGCAGGGAAGCCCCTAATCTTGTTTTAATTACTCAGAAATCACATACAGGCCAATCATGAATGCTCTGCATCATGTAGCAGGAAGAAGTGCTTTTTGGAGCTATCATTAAAAAGCTGTTTATACCACACATGCAATTACGTGCTTCCTATTACTAGCTCTTATAGGTAGGTGCCCAGGTTGAGGCAGCCCCTAAATGAGTTCCACATGTGAGTGGTTGTGCTGTAGTTTTATCTGCAGCTGCTAAGGACGGTGAAGTTTATCATTCTATTAACCTCACAATTAACCCTCATTACACGGCCTGTTCAGCACAGGGACACCTCCGGAACACGTTCAGTTTGTGAATGGCCAATCCCATGGCACAAGCAACCATCCTTATCACTGCTGAGAAGGACGTGCCAACCACATATACTTTTGGTTTAGAGCAAGGGTGGTTGCCTGATTCAATGGAGCAGAGTGTTTTCAGCAACGCAAGATGAATGGTAGAGGTGCACCCAGGCAGTGGGTGTCATTTCCAGCTTTCCTGTTCTCCACTGCAGAGTACTGGCTCTCACAGCTGCAGCCATCTAACCACTATGCCTATTGCGTGCCAGGTTAGACCCAGGCCAACCCACCCTCAAGATCATAGTCCTCGGCAGGAAACACAGGAGATGTCCTAGGTCAGGGGTCCCCAGCCTCTGGGATCTAATGCCTGATGATCTGATCTGGAGCTGATGTAATAATAATAGAAATAAAGTGCACAATACATGTAATGTGCTTGAATTGTCCTGAAACTGTTTCCCCCACTTCCTGGCCTGGATCCTCAGAAAACTTGTTTTCTCTTCCATGAAACTGGTCCCTGGTGCCAAAAAGCTTGGTTACCACTGTCCTAGGTGAAAAAAGTAACTGGTTTTATACTGACATTTTACGTATTTTTGCTGAAGGTCTTCAAACACTGTCTTCATTGTTCTATGCTGGCTCTTAAGATTGTAAACTGGGTCCTTTTAAGATAAATATTTTCCTCATTTTTAGTACTTAGTGGTGGTGTTGGCATTCTAATTCCCGAGCACATTGCCTTTCTTATTCTATTTGATTTTTTGCTGTTGTTGCAGGTTCTTGGAGAAATAGACCTATGTTGACCTGACCCAATCCATGCTATTAGGACAAAGACATTTTCTTAATTTGACGAACAAATCTATAAGTAAGATTAAGTGCGTCTACCAGTTTGGTGTTTAAACACTGTTTTTTTCTTTTGTTCTTAGGAAAAAAATGTTCTCTTCATCCCCATTTGCATTGTTGGATATGCCTCTCCTGAATGTGGAGGGAGGGAGAGACACATTCCTCACGGCACCTCACCCACAGCCATCACCCGTGAAGGCCGATGGAGGCTGACAGGGTGGGATGCTGCGTCTCTTGATTTGCTGAGAAGCCGGCCAGGGGAGCCTGAGAGCAGATACTCCCCAGCAGGAGGAATCAGACTTGGTGGCCGGTGAGTCAGATTTTGGTTTACCACTATTGCTTTCACTTCCACCAGCTTTGCTGGAGTGGATTCATGAGTCAGTGCAAAGCATTCCTTCTTTATTTATCTCAGACTTCCTGGCCTCAGTCAATGAAATACAGCCGTTTTCACACTGCTGGCTTTGCTGGCCAGTGGAGCCCAGCAGCCGTGATCACTTCAGAAGGGTTAGCTGGGTTATGTGATCAAAGCTGACATCTCCCAAGTCATTTCCAATTATCAGGACTTGTCTTAGATTGCTGAGTCTGCATACATGCAGTGGAGGTGTAATGGAAAGCATTGCTTTGAGAGCCAGAAAATCTGGCCCTGCCATGCCCCAAACTATGGCCTTTTATCCAGTCAACTTAACCCTTCTGGGCTTCAGTTTTCTCATCTGTCCATTGAAGAAACTGGATTGGATCCTTTCCTTAGAAACAATAGATGGGCAGATAGATTATAATGAAGTGATAGATTACATTCTACATGGCAGGTCATAATGATAAACAAAGTAGAAGCAGACTATATTTTTATAGGATCTCAAGGCTAAGCAAACTAATACATACAGGCTTAGAGATAATTACCTACTGTGTTACCTTCAGCGTCCTCTAAGAAAGGATAGCAGAGTGAGAGGAAAGTGAAAGTGAAAGTCTCTCAGTCATGTCTGACTCTTTGTGACTCAATGGACTATAAGTCCAAGGAATTCTCCAGGCCAAAATACTGGAGTGGGTAGCCTTTCCCTTCTCCAAGAGATCTTTCCAACCTAGGGATCAAACCCAGGTCTCCTGCACTGTAGGCAGATTCTTTACAGCTGAGCCACAAGAGAAGCCCACTGAGAGAAAAGCTGCCTCTTAAACAGAAATATGAAGAGGACAAAAGTTAGGCACAAACATACAGAAGGTAGAGGATGGGGACAGAGGAGTATGTATGTTGGTGAGTTTCAGGAACAGAAAGAGATCTTTGTTTTCAGAGATAGTAAGTGACGGAGGAGAGCCAGCAGCAAGTAGGTGAGGATGAATTCCTGCAAAGTTTATGAGAAGCCAAGTTACACTTTTTTAAATGTAAGCACAGTGCAATGCAATGGAAGAACTGGAAGCAGGGAAGTGTGATGATCCAAATATATTTTAAAATAGAATGTCAGAGGAGAAATTCAGAGAAGGACTCCATTAGAAGTCAGAGGAGGAGGTAAGGAAACAAGGTTGACCAGTGGAGAGAAGAGTTAGTGTAACTACTTAGCCAGAAGAGCAGTGAAAACTTATAGAGACATGGACAAAACTTACCCTGTAGAGTGATGTTCATTCTTTCAATAGTGAGAACAAATGGAAGCCAGTGAAGTTACAGTGTTAGGAAAATTGTGAAAATCCCAGGACCAGTTGCCCTGACAATGAGGCCCCACACTTTGATAGTGATGATGTAAAAAAAGGAAGAGAAGAAAAAGAGCAAAAGCCGCTGAAGAAAATAGTAATTAAGGATAGAGCTACATACATCTGGACAGCTTTTCCCAGGGAAAGATGGGTGCCTCAAATAAAAGACAGTATCATAAGGGGAAGAATTAATCGTTTGAATAAAAAGGTTAAATTGAGTCTTCTGGCTCCAAAGCTTCTGCAGACCAGCTTTTCTCACACTGGTTTGTTCTTAACCAATTTCAATAAAGTCAGTGATTGCACCCCTGCCCCATCCACCTTACTCCCATCCCTAGCAAATTACAAAACAGACTTTACAGCTCACTCTACTGCAATGTGCAGAGGTATCCCCTGGAGACCTGGCAATGTAGATTCTGGTTCTGTGTGTCTGGAGTGAGCCTGAGAGTCTGAGGTTCTACACTTCTAACAAGAACCTGGGTGACACTGATGTTGGCCCAAAGACCACTCTGAGTAGTAGAGCTAGGGAGAGTGAGGGGAGGATTTAAGGAGAAAGTTAAATGGCTGTGAGAGTAGTTCAGGTTGAAGATGACAGGATCATCCTTGACTAAGGCAGTGACCATGAAGATGAAGGCATAGGCAGTGACTGGATAACTGGAAAATATTCTGTAGGTCAAATTAGCAAGATTGGTGACAGGTTAGATGGAAGAGAACAAAATGGGGAAAAGTCCCTTATTTCTAGTTTGAGCAAGTGATTGTGTATGTAGTCCAATTGGACTATACAGTCCATGGGGTCGCAGAGTCAGACACAACTGAGCGACTTTCACTTTCACTTATCTGTATTATTTAACTTTCACTAAAGGTCACTGCTGGCTCTGAAATCCTAGGTCACAATGAGACTTCAGGACTTTCTTTAGATTCAAGATTTTCACAGGTAGTGTTACCCAGCTCTGGAAAGATGTTATGGTCCAGTGATAACTAGCATGATTTTGGAGTCAAGCAGATTTTGGTTTCATCTAGCAGCCCCAAGTCAATAACCCTTCTGAGACTCACTTTCCTCACCCATATAATTTAAGTAACATACTATCTGCCCATAAGCTTGCTACAGGAACAAAGGGAGAAAATATACAAGAGCTCAGCCTACTGGCCAGCACTTAATAAATGTTATCACCATTATTGTATATTAATTGATTAATTAGCTTTCTTTAAGAACACAAAAACATTTGGTTTGTATTATGTATTTTTTAAAAAATATTTATTTGGCTGTGCCAAGTCTTTGTTGAGGCACGTGGGATCTAGTTCCCTGACCAGGGATCAGACTCTGGCCCCCTGCATTGGGACCATAGCATCTTGGCCACTGGACCACCTGGGAAGTTCCTATTTTCTTTTCTTCTTCTTTTTTTCTTTTTAGAAAATTTAAAGCTGAATCAAGATATTTAAAACATGAAGAACTGACTATAAAATATATTTTTTAAAGTAGATGAGTGTTCTCTTAAAAATAACGTAAGGTCTTCATTAAATGAAAGACTTGAGATTACTTACCTTTTTCCCTGTTATTTTACTAGCACCTGTAAAAATAAATATAATCAACACGGGTATTTTTCTAAGACATGGATTTTATCCCCTGTGTGTTGTGGGGCATTTCTTCTCTCTCTCCCTAATCTTTCCTTCCCTTACTCTCCCCTTCCCCGACCCCTTCCCACTGCAAGGCTGTAATTAACTTTTGTGCAGTAAATGTATTTGTGTTCCCAGACCTGTCACAATAGTTGACTCTCTCAAAGTACCCAATAAATGCTTCTAAACGAATTAATACGTGGCTATTAAATGAGCCAGGCTGTAGCCCCTCATCCTGCTCGTTCTTCCTGGACGATAGGTCTCTAGGTTCAGTTTGATAGGCGATAAGGACTTAACAGCTCCAGATCTGCTAGAAGATGTCTGGAAGATGCCTGTGGTCCAGCCAAATGACTGGATTTAATGAATCCTAGCATCCTAGAGATACCACAGATAAACAGCTACCTGTCACCCAGATAAAAAGTTCCTTTGATATCTGTCACCTAGTAGCACATACTCAAGCCAACTTGCTAAATAGAGCTTTGCTTCTATGGGATGTTATATATGCTATTTCCATTGATGTGTTGGATACAGATTTTTATCACTATGGATGAAATCTACTTGATTACACCTAAGATTACAGCAATCTCATCTTTAGAGGTGCTCTGTAGATGGACTCTGTGGTCCTGTAAATCACTCCCTGACTTCAAAAAAACCTCAGATGGCAGCACTTACTCTCAGTATGATGTGCAAATGGAACTCAAAACCAGTCACTGAAATAAACTGCTGGCAATTAAGGCGAACACTTTATGACAGATTACTATATTTTTTCCCATTTAAGGCTCTCTTGTTTATCCATTGCAATAAGAGGGTTTACATGTCCCTGGAAGCAAGACAATGCTTGAAAATCTCTGCCATTCAAATGGCCACCTCAGGTTGCTTCCTGTGGAAAATTTCAGGGGTAGAAAGGGTGACATGAAGTGGGTGTGCCTGTCCACCGTGGGGGAAACTCATATTTGCTGACTTAAAATTCTTATCAATTTGCTTTTATGATGTTGCATTGTACAATCAAATTATAGTCTGACAAGTAGTTTTTTTGGGTTGAGGCAGGATTTATCAACCCCACTGCCACTATTATAAATCTGCTGGTGAAGTAATTGAGTGCGAACAATATATGTGCCTTTCAGGGAGTTTTTCTAACACATGAAGCATTTTATATTTTTAGAGTATTTATTTAACCAAAGGAAACACATGGAAAATGAGAGGAAATAGACATCAATTTGTGTTTTTGCTTACTTCCCCCACAAAACCTTTTGGATGACACAGTTAAAAAATATAATTTGAAAAATCTTGTAGGGAATTCCAGTTAAATATAGTAAAAAGTAGCTAGGACCACCCTGTTTTTATTCATAAGTAGAATGTAATAAAATTAACTTTGGTGATTTATTCTAAACAAAATCTGTTTGAATTTTACTCTTCTGTGCATTTAGAAAGAGGAAAGAGCTGGAAGTTGCTGTTTAAGTTTTTAGTGAAGGCTGGTTATCACAGAAACATGCATTTTTAACAAAGACAGCAGCTCATTTGGTTTTGAAGGCCTGGAATTTCATAATAGTAACACATACATGTAATAATGTGTTTTGTATTTTAATGCCTTTATCTTTCTCCAAGGAAAGGGTCTATGTCTTATCACTCTTCACATTCTCAGTCCTTAGCAGAAGATACAGAAGACTTCCAATGTAGGTTTAATAAGTGAATTAATATATTTGTTTGCATATTGGCATTTTTATTATGCAAAATTTGATCTATTTTGAGTAAAACATTACTCAGTAGAACTTCTCTTTGTAGAAAAAGAGGTTATTGGGCTTCCCTGTGGCTCAGACAGTAAAGAATCTGCCTACAAGGTGGGAGACCTGAGTTTGATCTCTGAGTTGGAAAGATCCCCTGAAAAAGGGAATGGCTATCCACTCCAGTGTTCTTGCCTTTTCATGGACAGAGGAGCCTGATGGGCTACGATCCATGAAGTTGCAAAGAGTCAGACATGACTGAGTGACTAACACTTTCACTTTCAATAATGTGTTATAAATTCTGGAGCTCTCAAATCTACATCATCAGGTTAGACTTATACCTTGAATTTCAGACTTACATATTCAACCATGTTATGTATTTTCACCTGCAGTTCCTGTAATTCCTCACCCCGAGCGAAGCAGTCACAGAAGCTGGAAACTTGAGTTTCCTTCTTCTTCTCTTTCTATCCTTCTTCCAACACAGCTAAGTAGTCAGTAAGTCCTACTGATTGTATCTACTAAAAGGTCTTTAATCTGTCTCTTCATCCTTGCAACTTTCTAAGTGGTCTCCCTGTAAACCATCTTGTCCCACTGCAGCACAGCCACCATACATTTTAAATAGAATGTGGTGACCCAAGGACAAAAGAGCAGATAAAACCAAGGAGGGTCTTGGAATGCAGGAATGGAAAAACCAGACCCGTATCGTCCTTCCTTCTCCCATGTTGTAACTATTAACAGATTTCAGGTCCTCCTGAGCAGTATAACCTGTCTACCTCCTACGCCATCGGGAGAAGGTATTTGCCTTACTCTTCCCCTACCCAGTGTACATGCCTCATCCAATCAGCAAATGACCCACAAGACCCCTCTCCCACTCCTTGTACCCTGGGTATGTAAGTGGACTAAGAAACCCTGTTCAAGGTTGGTTCTCCCTTAAGCTGGCCCGCTGTTCTAACAGTATCTCCCTCTGTAATAAACTCTCATTCTGTCTCATAGAAATTCTTTTCTAACCTGTGCATGGACCATGACATAGAATACTATTTTAGAAGCGTCAGTGGCTTATCTTCAGCTTCTTTTGTAGATACTCCTGACATAAGATTTCAGAAGTACCAAAATGTTTGTAGTTTCCCGAACATTTCATTCTTTCTTGCCTCCCTTTGTGTCTTAGAGGATGTAGGGCTGCATGCTGACTTCCTGCATTGTGGCACTAATGTCTTGGGGTTACTGTTACAGGGTTACAGTAATTACCACAACCTTAGTGGTTTTAAAATAATCTAAATTTATTCTTTTAGCAGCTCTGGATGCCAGTCACATTTTTCATCATTGATGGCAATAATTATAGATTTGCAAGGATTAGAAAGTGAGTGTACATTTGAAGGACCATTTTACAAACCTACCACAATTGTTGCTTCACCTGTTTTACTCTGTCTCATTCTCTTTGTGTTACCAAAATGCAAGTGTGAGTATCTGACACAGAGTGAGGCCAAAGAAGTTGAATTGGCAGAGTCTGGATCAGAGAAAGGTTTATTGCAGGGCCACGAGGGGAGAATGGGTGGCTCATGCCTTTAAATCCTGAACTCTCTAGAGGGTTTCAGGAAAAACATTTTTAAAGGCAAGGTGAGGGAAGGATGTGGTTGGTTGTTGCAAACTTCTTGGTGTGGAGTCCTCTGTTCTTCCAGCTGTCCATGTAGGTTCAGGTCATGATGTTCCTGTAAACCTCCAAGATACATGTTATTCTCTGTTCTGCAACTTTTTATCCCTGTATGAATGGACAAGCCTTATACCCATAAAGATCAGAGCTTTGAGGATGGACTATCCTGCATATTTCATGCTATAGGCAACATTCTTAACTCCAAGCAAAGGCAGTAGAATACAAAGGTTAAAGTAAAAGAAATAGATCTAATACTGAGTCAGATTTGTTCTTCCCAATTACGTTTGTGTTCTCAATCTTAAGCATATACTAGTTTGTAGAAGGAATAAATATCAATATGCCTCTTAGAAGAATCCTCTGGATATGGTGAAGGAAGAGAGGAGCAAACTTCTTGGGTAACATGACATGAAAGTCAAGGCTTGAATTCTGGTTTCAGTCAAGAAAGGTTGGGGCATGATGGTGTGGGAGCCATGACAAAATTGGGTGGAGCTACAACAGACCAAAGAGAAGATTAAAAAAAGGTGCTCAGTTGAAAACAATGACCAGTCTTTACTTTCAAAATTCTCCAAGGCAGGCTTCAACAGTATGTGAACTGTGAGCTTCCAGATGTTCAAATTGGATTTAGAAAAGGCGGAGGAACCAGATATCAGATTGCCAATATCTGCTGGATCATCAAAAAAGCAAGAGAGTTCCAGAAAAACATGTATTTCTGCTTTATTGACTACGCCAAAGCCTATGATTGTGTGGCTCACAACAAACTGGAAAATTCTGAAAGGGATGGGAATACCAGACCACCTTACCTGCCTCCTGAGAAGTCTGTATGCAGGTCAAGAAGCAACAGGTAGAACCGGACATGGAGCAGTGGACTGGGTCCAAATTGGGAAAGGAGTACATCAAGGCTGTATACTGTCACCCTGCTTATTTAACTTATATGCAGATACATCATACGGAATGCTGGTCTGGATGAAGCACACACTGGAATCAAGATCGCTGGGAGAAATATCAGTAACCTCAGATATGCAGATGGCACCATCCTTATGGCAGAAAGCGAAGAAGAACTAAAGAGGCTCTTGAGGAAAGTGAAAGAGGAGAGTGAAAAGGCTCACTTAAAAATCCACATTCAGAAAACTAAGATCATGGCATGTGGTTCCATCACTTCATGGCAAATAGATAGGGAAACAGTGAGAGACTTTATTTTTTGGGCTCCAAAATCCCTGCAGATGGTGACTGCAGCCATGAAATTAAAAGACACTTCCTCCTTGGAGAAAAACTATGACCAACCTAGACAGCATATTGAAAAGCAGAGACATTACTTTGTCAACAAAGATCCATCTAGTCAGTAGTCATGTATGGATGTGAGAGTTGGATAATAAAGAAAGCTGAGCACCAAAGAATTAATGCTTTTGAACTGTGGTGGTGGTGAAGACTCTTAAGAATCCCTTGGACTGCAAGGAGATTCAAGCATTCAATCCTCAAGGAAATCAGTCCTGAGTATTCATTGGAAAGGCTGATGTTGAAGCTGAAGCTGCAATACTTTGGCCACCTAATGAGAAGAACTGACTCATTGGAAAAGACCCTGATGCTGCGAAAGATTTAAGGCAGGAGGAGAAGGGGATGACAGAGGATTAGATAGATGGTTAGATGGTATCACCGACTCAATGGAAATGAATTTGAGTAAGCTCTGGGAGTTGGTGAAGAACAGGGAAGCCTGGCATGCTGCAGTCCATGGTGTCCCAAAGAGTCTGACACGGCTGGGTGACTGAAATGACTGAGCACTCTGGGTGCAGTGTGAGATGGGACTTGAATATGAGATGGAGTGGCAGGCAAAACATGATAAGGGTGAGACCAAGTTAATGGGATATTAAGGAGATGGGATTGATAGAACATGGTCACAGGGTGGTTTTTCTTGAGCAAGGGAGTCTGAGAAGAGGAAGCTTTTGAGAACAATAAAAATAACTAAGAGTGTGTGTTTATTCAGATCTTGTTCCAAGTTTTATATTTGGAGTTATCCATTTTAACTATATGACAACTGCATGAAGTAGATACTGTCATCTATATTAGGCTGAATAATGGCCCCAAATATACATAATGCACACTTAATTGCTCAGTCATGTCTGACTCTTTTGACCCTATAGACTTTAGCCTGCCAGGCTCCTCTGTCCTTGGGATTCTCCAGGCAAGAATAGTGGAGTGGGTTACCATTTCCTTCTCCAGGGGATCTTCCTAACCTAGGGATTGAACCCAGGTCTCCTGTATTGCAGTCAGACTCTTTACTGACTGAGCTACGCGGGAAGCCCTGAACTCAGCTTTATAGTCATCATGAAGAGTCTGCTGGCCTCAGAACTCTGCCCCCACAGAGGACCACACCTTAATCCCTTAAACCTATTAATGTGACCTTATTTTGAAAAAGATTCTTTGGAGAAATGGTTAATTTAGGATTCTGAGAAGAGGAGATCATCCTGCATTAGCCTGCTGTGTCCTGAATGCCACAGCACATGTCCTTGTAATCCTAAAGCAGAGGACATTGACACAGACAGAAGAAGGAGGCAGTGTGACCATGGAGATTGGAGTGATGTGGTCACTAGTAATGGAATGCCAGCAAAAGCCGAAAGGAGCAGTGAACAGATCCTCCCCTAGAGGTTCTGGAAGACGTGAAGCCACGTTGACATCTTGATTTTGTTCCAGTGATACTGACTTCAGACTTCTGGCCTCTTGATCTGTGATTTCTGTCATCTAAAGGTATGAAGTTTGTCATTTAAATTTAAAGGTATGAAGTTTGTCATAATTTGTTGCGTCAGCCACAGCAAACTAATTCATTGTGTGTTTTCATAATAAAGAGGAAAAAACACTGATGTTAAGTGACCATTGAAGGTTACCTTTAGTAAGCAGCAATGCCAGGACTTCAGCACAAGCTATCTTCTTCTAGAAGCCAGAGAATTAAGCTGTTAGTTTGATGGTGTTAAGTCTGAGATATTTATGAAGTATGAAGTTGAAAAGATAGTTGGATTATACGACTTTGGGGTTGGGAGAACTGCTGACAGGATTTGATGTCTTTGGTGCTTGGGTAACTATTAGAGTTATGGGGATTGATAAGATCCTCTGAAGGGTAGTTAGGTTTTGATGAAAAAGGTCCAAGGATAGAAACTGGATGTAAACACCTAGCTGGTAAGAATATGGAAAGAGAACAACAATAGAAGCTGAAAACAAAGAATAAGATTGAACTTATATAAGAAGAAATAAGAAGAAAAGATAGAAGTAAGAAGGGAAACCCCAAGGGAGAGAATTAAGAGAGAGAGAAAGGAGAAAAGAAGGCAAATAGGAAGGCGGAAGAGGAAGAAGAAGAGGAGAGGAGGGAAAGAAGGAAGGCAGTTGTAGTTTTCACTTTGTAAAAAACCCTTTCACTGTATATTGTAATTTGTGCAATTTCCTATATATGAAATTTTCTGTATATTTTAGTAAATATTTACTCTAGAGGGGTTGGATGGGGAGAGGAGAGAAGATCCAGGAGGAGGGGATATTTTATAATTTTGACTGATTTGAGTTGTTGTATGGCAGAAACCAACGCAACACTGTAAAGCAATTTTCCTCCAGTTAAAAACAAACAAAAAAACCCCACAAAAATGCTACAAGAAACCTAAGGAAGATAAGAACTGAGAAGTGTTTACTGGATTATCAATTGAAAGGCACTAGTGACCCTCACCAGACTGTTTAAAATCCTAATGTTCTGGGGTAAAGACAAGTAAAGAGGAAACGACAAAGACACGTGTAGATAATTCTTTCAAGAGCATTTCTATTGACGAGTCCAATGAAGTCTGTAAAAAGGGAGAACTTAAATCGTATGGGTGAAAGAGAGCCAATGGATCAAAGTCCTGGAGAAGAAATGGATTAAGTCAGTAGCACAGGTTGAGGGAGTTGGGCCTCTCTTGAGCTGCAGGCAGGGCGAGTCTGAGACGAATGTGCAGGTGTGGGCTAGGACACGAGGGGATTGATTCTGTCAGGCTGCTTTCTGTCTCCATTTACCAGCTAACTGCTGATCAAATGTCTCCCTTTCCATTCAACCCCGATAGCACTACAGTTGTCATGTGAAGAATTATCTCCATGATTTTCAGGGTCTTCCTTGGGACCAGCATGCAGCGTTCCATGTGAGTTCAGTCTTCTTACAATGTGTCATTAAATGAGTTAGTGAATAATAATTTCACTGAAAAGTCTTATGATTCACTAGGAATCAATGATCTCTCTCTCTCTCTTTTTTTTTTCAGTCACAGCAAATTCTACTATGTCATTCATTAAACTTTCCTATCTAGTTTTTATTTTATGGTGTACTTAGTGTCAAATTAAATAAAGTGCTCTGTGCCATAAATGTACAACACAAAAGAAGGTCAAGGGGAGCTGAGGTGAGGAGTAGATTTCATGAATCAGGATGATCCCAGTGACTTCCTAAAAGAGGCATTTTGAATGGAAGGAACCTAAATATTTAGAAGAAAGAATGACTCTTCCCTGTGTGTGCTCACTCATGTCCTACTCTTCATGACTCCATGGATTGTAGCCCAGCAGACTCCTCTCCATGGGATTTTTCCCAGCAAGAATACTGGAGTGGGTTGCCATTTCCTACTCAAGGGGATCTTCCCAACCTAGGGATCAAACTCGCATCTCTTGCGTTTGCCTACACTAGCAGGCAGATTCTTTTACTGACTACCTGGGAAGCTAACTCTTCCCTATGGACCAATAAATATATGAAAGAGTAGATATATGTATGAAAAACAAATGAAACTGTTGGTCGTTCAGTCGTGTCCGACTCTTTGTGACCCTGTGGACTGTAGCTGTATAGCTAATTCATTTTGCTGTGTGGTAGAAACTAACACAACATTGTAAAGTAACTATACTCCAATAAAAATTAATTTTAAAAAGTTAATGAAAAAAATAACCATTCGTTTAGACAACAGGGGAAAAAAAGCCCTCAAGTTCCAAAAGTAGAAAAGTATACATAAAATTACTTGAGGACAATGAAATGACATTTTTTATTAAAAATACAACTTAAAAAATTGCTGAAACATTATGTAGATATCAGATATCCCAGGCATACTTAGTATTTTCTGTAGACAGAATGACAGAATTCAAAACAAACAAATAAATAAAAACAACAGAACTCTCCTTCACAAAGCTATGGAGTCATTGAACACATTAAAGAGTATGCTTTGAATTCCTGGGGGGAAAGTGCTTTGGAAACATCCAAGATTATATTTCATTTATATGTTTATTTTTCTCAGTAAATGAGTGCCTTCCCCTTTATGTAAGAGCTTGTTATTTTTTTACAGGCTGAGTTTTTTTTTTATCACCCACCTTGTATGCCATTCAGGATTCCATTGTTCTCAAAATGTTCACAAATATCCTGTTAATGTGTGTTCTATTATTTCAAAAAGTATTAATGTCTGATTTGTAAGACAGTAATTTGCAAGTTCACTGTTCATTCCTATTTTAAAGCTTAATACAAGACTTTATTATTTTTCTGATTTCTTTTTCCTCTGCTATGTCCATGTGTGTTTCAAAAAAGTGTTGGTGGTGAATCAGTTTGTTGCTTTGTGTGTACTGAGGATGTTAATATTTTACATGCTCCGTGTTGTCAGTAGACATTCTTGTGCTGATTTATTCTCTTTAATTTTCATCTTTAAAAATATTTTAACTATGATTTTATGGAATTAGTCCTCATATTACTTGGCTTTGAAACAGCCAGTTTGCTCATCATATTGTACTCTAACACTATTTGTTTGAAGATAGTTTTTTTTTTTAGTTATACTTCCTTTCCCATTTTTAGGCATATCCTTGATTCTTGATTAGGGCAAAGGTAGGAGTCTAGGAAGGCTTACATTGGTGCGAACACATGTACAGAAGTTAATTGTTTTACTGCTATGGCATATATTTAGGAGAAGAAAAGGATTATTTCATACCTTTAATCAATGTGTAGAAACAGCCACCATACCTTTACTTTTTTGTCTTTTCTTTTACTTTCCCCTCCCTCCCTTCCTGTCTTTCTTTCATTTTATTTTTGCAGTGTGAATTTATTTTTAGCAGACAGTTACTGAAACTGATCATTAGAATCCAGCGACCATAACTCTGCCAAGAAACAACAACAACCAAAAAAAGTGTGGGGTTGCTGCATAGCATCATCAAGATCTCAGGAAAATGGATGCAATTTTCAAAAGAGAAAAGCAAATTTATAAATGAATATGGACATGGTAACCGTCTTAGTAACAGGTGATCAGTAATTAAACCACTGAGTTGGTGCTTTCAGGGCTTGCAGTGATTCTTGAGGAGGGAATAAATGCATTTTCAGAAGTGGAGCTGGGAGCTAGAAATGTAAAATACTCTGGCAGACCAGACTAGAAGGAGCCAGGTCCTGGAAATTCAACAGGGCGATGCATCAAGTTCTCTAGAACAATGAGAGTGTGTTGATATACTTCTGCAAATTACTGGAAGAAATAATCACAATTCACACTACATTTTTAGCCTTTTTAAGCAACATAATCCTGCATGTGTGTGTATGTATGTGTGTGCATGTGGATGGGTGTGTATTTTAAAATCCAGCGTTTAAGGTCGAGTTGTTTAAAACACAGAGGGAGGTGGAGATAACCTTTAAAAACCCCTCCATGTCCTTTCTGTTCCCAGCACAGAGTCCTATTTGCCCTGTCTGTCATGATGAGGGAGTAGAGTGAGGATAAAGAAAGGTCAGAGGCTTGGGAACTGCAGAAGAAGAAAAATGACTTATCAAATACAAACAAGTCACCAAAATATATGCCATCTTTTCTGTGTTAGTGGCTAGCTAGTGGTTGCTCAGGAACAAATCTAAAACAGAGAGAGTATTTATTTTGAATTTTTCTTCAGTGAGAAGCTGAATATTAACTGTAGTTGAAAGATGCTTACTGTTTGTCAAAAGTAACAAATGAGTTAAGAAAAGGGATGCATCGAAGAATATCATGGCTTTATGCTGGAAACAGCATTTAAAAAATATGTTATCTTCTCTGCATATTTGCTGAATTTTCATTTTTATCCAATGTCTTATAAGTTCTATCAAATGAAATTCAACTTATCAAGTTAAGTTTTCAAAGTCCAGGTTCTTCTAGAAAATAACATTATGTTTAAAATAAGCTAATGAAGAGACTTCCCTGATGGTCCAGTGGCTAAGATTCTGCGCTCCCAATACAGGGCACCTGGGTTCAATCCCTGGTTGGGGAACTAAACCCCACGATCCACAACTAAGGATCTCGCAGGCTGCAACAAAGACTGAAGATCCCGAGTGCCACAGCTAAGACCCGACACAGCCAAATTAAATACAAAAATAAGGTAATGAAATGTTTCTGCAATTAATTGTTGAAAAGGGAGAGGAGATAAAAATTACCTGAGCCACAGGTGGACGGAAGGAAAACCCAGAGCTCTTCAAACAAGAATCCTGGAAGTTAAAGCTGTGAGTAATTGAGAACAAGGATAATGGAAGATGCCAGCCACTGAGACCAGAGGCTCTTGTGGAACTGCACTTCTCCTTAGAAGGTGATAGTGATCATGACTCCAGCTTCTCTCTGACTAGTCGTGTAATAAAGAATCGAAAGATCAGGCCTTCCTTTATCTCACCCTGTAGTGTTGAGAATGTCTAGCTATTTTTAATTTGAGACATACTGATAGAAGTTAAATTTTTAAAAATGAAAATCAAGATACCATTATACTTTCTAATTCAGTATTTGTCTGACAATTGTTTAAAGAACAAATAAAAATACTCTGAAAGATTTTATTAACCAATAAATTAGTTTTGCTCAAAGGTGATATCTGTGGTTGGGGATGTGGAAGGAAATCCAATTTTAAGTTTTACATTTCATCTATCTCCTACCTATATCTGCATCTATAAGTATACATTATGTATTTTACTCATTATTAACTTTATGATATTATTAATAGATATTGTTTCTTTTGCAAGGATTAAAAAAACCTTTAGATTTGAAATATTTTCTTGTGAATAACTGAATACCATTGTTCATTTTATTCCTAAAGGCGATTTTACAATCCTTTCATAGTTTGAATTTTTTTTTATAATGGCATATATTACAAAAAAGATAGATTTGTGTTACCATTTTTATTCTTAAGTATCACTCTGGAAGAAAGTCACCCTCTCTTCAACCAGTGTCTTAACATCTGTTGAAGGAGCTGGTTGCTGCCTTGTCTTGAGTACATGGATATGAAGGGAAGCCCTTGGACTAGCAGACGTAGAAGCCAGCTAGATACGACATGGGCTTCCCAGGTGGTGTTACTGGTGAAAAACCTGCCTGCCAATACAGATTAGACGTAACAGACGCAGGTTCAATCCCTGGGTCGGGAGGATCCCCTGGAGGACGACATGGCGACCCACTCCAGTGCTTTTGCCTGGAGACTCTTATGGACAGAGGAGCCTGGTGGACTGCAGTCCATGGGGTTGCACAGAGTCAAACATGACTGAAGCAACTTAGCATGTTTTTACCTAGATATGAGATACTTTTAACTTTTCCTGAGATGGGAGAGAGACCAGAAGCAAAGTAGCAGAGATTGATGTCTTAAAGAGAGAGGATGAGAGTGTCATTCTTGAGCATCTATACCTGAGGACAGAGAGGTGGGCCTGGCATGCTAGAATGGTGCCCCTGTGGACACAGGCTTTGTTGCTCTTGTTCTTTCCCTGGCACCACTTAAACTCAGAATTCAGATACGATTCTAGGCAGGGGATGAGACAAAACTAAAAGGACTGACACTGAACTTTACAACATTCTGGGAGGTTAAGCCCTAGAGGAAATTATATTTAATTCATAGTTCTATAGACATGTGACTTCTTTCAGTGCACATTGCCCTGACCAAATTTTATAGATGCTGAACTTAAACAATGAATATATAGTACTATATAGACTACTTATTTTTTTCTATATTTTGAGACATATAATTAGTATTTAAATAGATATAACTTTTGCCCCCTGGGATAAATAGTTCTTAAATAGGACATGAAAATCTTAATTGTAACAGGGCAATTTTTGGGGGGCCACACTATGCAACTTGTGGGATCTTAGTTCCTCAACAGGGGAACCGATGCCCCCTGCAGTGAAAGCATGAAGTCCTACCCACTGGACCACCAGGGGATTCCCTGTAACAGGACAAACTTGATAAATTGTCCTGTTACATAAATTGGAATGCATTAATTGGAGAAATTTTGTCAAAGTCAGATCCTGAAACGCAAGCAAGAAAACGTCAGGTTTTATGTCTACACATTGAATAGCTAAAAGATTCAATAAAAGATAGACCATCAAAATGGAAACATGAGGCAAAAATTTGAAAAGACACTTCACAAATGAGTATTAAATAGTCAGCATACATATGAAAAGATGCCCAGTTTTATTAGCTACCAGAAAAATGTCAATCAGAATGGCAAATATTAAAAAAGAAACGTATCCTATGTTGGTTCAGAGATAGAACAACTGAAATTCACATACACTGTATTTAGGACGAACTTGGAAAATAAATGGAAATATTTACTAAGTATATCCTGTGACACAGCAATTTCATTGCCCAGGAGAAATGTGGACATATATTCACCATAAATATATTAAAATAATCACTAAAGAACTGTTAGTGTTAACCCCAAATAAAAAACTACTCAAATGTCCCTGCACAGGATGATGGATAAACTATGCTATAATCACACAGAATGCTATACAACCATGAACAATGAACTAGAACCATTCACAGCAACATGGAAGCATTTCCCAAAGAAAATGTGGAGTGAAAGAAGCCAGGTATGAAGGAATACTATGCAAAATTCCACTTTTAAGAAAGGGAACAATAAACAAAACTAACCTATGGTGTTAGAAATTAGGACATAGCTTTGGAGTGAGGCAGAGACTGAAGCTGGGGAGGAGGGGAAGAGGGCTTAATGCTGTTTCATAACCTGTATTGCTTTCACAGTTGTGTCACTTTGTAAAAATTCTTTGAACTGTGTACTTATAATCCATGTACTTTCTTATATTTAAGTTTTGCTTTACTTAAAAATATTATCTTTTAAAAAAAAGTTGTTTATGCTTTCACATATCAGCCAAGTTCTGATCTGCAGATCCACAAAAGAGGATTAATTAAAAAAACTTGATATTTCTAAATTTTTCATGGAAATATACTCCTTTATTTCCCTTCTGCATACTCTGATATTCTTTTCCCCCATCAATAAATTTTGATATAATCTACTTCAGGGATATGCCTTTAGTTATTTCTAGATAATGGAAACGATTAACTACTACTTTCCAATAAACTGTCTAGCTGATCACCTCAAAACTATTCTCAAAGAATGAGACAGACAGAGTGTGTCAGAGAGACAGAGAGAGAGAGAGACCCCAGTCCTGATCATGTAGTCCCTTCTATAAATTCAAATCAAACATTGATTTGATCTGCTCTTAGCTTTATTAAATTAATGCAGCTGAGTAGACCCAAAGATGAATGTGGGAGGAGATAAAGTATTAAAACGTCCCCCATTTCAAACACAGTAAATAATTTTAAATTTGCCACCTGTGCAGAACACTTTTCTGCATTTCAGTTTTTCGAATTGTGGAAGATGAGCAGATTCTAGATAGGAAAGCCATCAGCAGGCAGCAAAACCACTGATTCTTGGAGAGAAAGGGAAAACATTATTTTATAAATGATTCCATTAAGTAGATTTTGAAAGCTTCCTACTTCTCTGAAAGAGTTATTTCTTCTTTTTCTTTTCTTCTTCTTCTTCCTCTTTTTTTTTTTTTTTTTAACATAACAACCATGGGGACTGTTTAGAAATCAGGAGCTACTTCACTCTAAAAAAATTACTCTTAAATAAACAGTTTGCAAGCCCTCTCAGTATGTGGCCAGAGCAAAGAAAAATAGATAAACATTTCTTAAAAGCTCTATCAAAGTATAAAAACTCCTTAAATCTTTCTCAGGCATCTGAGTCCTCAAGGACTATTTCCCTTTTTCTTTTTCTTAGCCATGTTGAATCCAACTTGGGTGATCTTTGTCACATCCGAAAGTTTCTAGAGAGTTTTGTCAAGAGCCTAGGGACACTGAGCTTATAGATTACCATGACTTTTATAGTAATAAAGCATCAATAAAATACTATATCAACTTTCATCTGTTTTCAAAACAATCATTCACCTTTTTATTACAAATTTGATTACAAAAATCTCAATGTAAAGCAGAGTAAACTGGGGACGGGTGGGAAATAATTTCTGTATAAAAGTACATGGTGCTACAAATTATTTAGTACATTTCGCATGTACGTGCATTTGTAGCACACTGATGTAACCATAGAGGGAAGAATACTTAAACTGTGAAATGTTAGATACATTTGGGCTTCACATTTTTATTTCACAATATGCTTCATCAGATCTTTGTTCTATATAGGGACATGAAAATACTTCACAGAAGTGTTTGCCTATAGGCCGAGAGCAAAGTGACTCAGATTGAAACTCAGTCTTGGGACTTCCTTGATGGTCTAGCAGCTAAGATTCTGCACTCCCAATGCAGCTGGCCTGCACTGAACCAGGTTCAATCCCTGGTCAGGGGAAGAGATCCCACATGCATACAACAAAGATCAAAGATCTTGTGTGCCATAACTAAGACCTGGCACAGCCTAAATAAGTAAATAAATAAATATTTTAAAACAAAACAAAAAGGCTCAGTCCTGCTAATCTCTGGGCCATCAGTGTTGGCTGTCTCCACCTGAAACAAAAATAAGAGGGAAATAAAACATTATGATACAGTTTATTCGACACCGTGGATTTTAGTACATCTTTCCTTCTTTGACAGTCAGCTGGTTTCCTTTTAAGATCTAAAGAAATGATTTACATTCTTTATTTATAGGTTTCTTCATCTCTCAGTTAGTACTCTATTCTAGCAGAGAGAAAGGATTTATGCATGACAGAGTTGTTATACATTTAGGTTCTGAATACCCTGAAAGGAGAGTACTACCCAAATAAAAACCATTGTTATTCTTGGCAATTTTAGCAGAACCTTCCGTGGTGTCTTGAGATTAGTTTTCTTCAGGAGCTCAGATGTTAATGTCATCAGTCAGAGATGCTTAAGGGTAACAGAAGAGTTCCTCTAGAAACACTGCAGGAGGAAATTGGTGGTATCGTCAGGACTCTCTTCATTTTCTAAATCCAGGTGAAGAATGACGGGGTCCAAAAACTTTATAAGACATTTACTCCTATTACTTGCACCAACATTTCAGCCCGTGAATTATTCTTGGCCTCAGTGCTATGACAGGAAGCCTGCATTTAAGACGAAAGGAAAACAAAGAATTCAACCAGAATTTTCTTAATGAATGCTGGGTGCCTAGCACTGTGATTACACATTGTGATATGCACCAAAGCAGCACAAAACACAGTCCTATTTATGCTGAGCTTAAAAATGTCAGTAGGAAGACAAGATGGACACATGTAAAATGATTTGCCACGGCAAAGAAAAGCTGACTAAATGTTAAAAATATCAGTGATAAATGTCAATAGGATTTCAGGAAGGAGAAAGGTCAATATAAGTTCAATTTAGTTCAGTTCAGTCATTCTGTTGTGTCTGACTCTTTGTGACCCCATGGACTGCAGCATGCCAGGCTTCCCTGTCCATCGCCAACTCCTGGAGTTTATTCAAACTCATGTCCATTGATATGGTGATGCCATCTAACCATCTCATCCTCTGTCATTCCCTTTTCCTCCTGCCTTCAATCTTTCCCAGCATCAAGGTCTTTTGAAATGAGTCAGTTCTTCGAATCAGGTGGCCAAAGTATTGGAGTTTCAGCTTCAGCATCAGTCCTTCCAATGAATATTCAGGACTCATTTCCTTTAGGATGAATTGGTTGTATCTCTTTGCAGTCCAAGGAACTCTCAAGAGTCTTCTCCAACACCGCAGTTCAAAAGCATCAGTTCTTCGGCACTCACCTTTCTTTATAGTCCAATTCTCACATCTGTACATGACCACTGGAAAAACTATAGCTTTGACTAGACGGATCTTTGTTGGCAAAGTAGTGTCTCTGCTTTTTAATATGCTGTCTAGGTTGGTCATAACTTCTCTTCCAAGAAGCAAGTGTCTTTTAATTTCATGGCTACAGTCACCATCTGCAGTGATTTTGGAGCCTAAGAAAATAAAGTCTGTCACTGTTTCCACTGTTTCCCCATCTATTTGCCAAACAGTGATGGGACCAGATGCCATGATCTTAGTTTTCTGAATGTTGAGTTTTAAGCCAACTTTGTCATTCTTCTTTTTCACTTTCATCAAGAGCCTCTTTAGCTCTTCTTCGCTTTCTGCCGTAAGGGTGGTGTCATGTGCATATCTGAGGTTATTGATATAATATATGTGAGAGATTTTTAGGGGTAAGTTTTATAAAAACCACCGTGAAACTAGAGCTGTGTCTATAAGACCTAAGAGAATTTAGAAGTAGAAAGGACTGTGATTCTTGGGAAAGTGGCTACTAGCTTCTTGTCTCTGACCATTACACGTAATACTTGCTATGCATAAAATATGCATTTTTTTTGTCTCCCACATTACTCCTACTCCTGATCCCTATCTAATTCTAAACTAGATTCTAGGTAAAATATCATTTATTTGTAAAAACTGTATCTAGTTTTCCCAGTATAGAAGTAGCATCACTGTGTTATAGTCTCTGAAGTTTATTAGACAATACAATTTTGCAATTTTTTAAAAATGTTGATCTCTTTTACTTGCATGTATGCTCCATGAGGGGCAGGGACTGTCTTGTTCATTGCAATATACCCAGTGTCTGGTACTTATGGTTCAGGAACACATAAAAAATTAACTCATTATATGTGCCATTCCCCTTATTTAAAGGAGGCAATGAAAGCTAAATGAGGTAGGTTGCGCAGACAGGTGTAATGTACACTACCCAATGTTCCTTCTGCTCTCGCATGCTGCCTTACCCGTATTGCTTGAGAGAAGGGATGCAACAAAGGAGAAAGTCTTCCAGAGGAGTGAATGGAAATTGTGAGAGATCCACGCTTTTTTTGAGCACTCAACCTTTACAACAAGGAATCGGGGTGTGATGGATTAGGTGTATTTTCTAGCATGCATGCTAATCACCCCCACTGTCAACTCCAGCCAGATTACCTGCCATCTTCCTTTAATACTTAAATCTGTTCCATTTTGCATGGGAGTACAATATTGTTGCTGCTACTGGTTTTAAGCAGAAATCACTTTTATAAAGACCTTCAGTGCAATCATTCAAAAGTTCTCTAATTATTCTATATTTTAAAAATTGGGGTGTAGTTGCTTCACAATGTTGTATTAGTTTCTGCTGTACTCCAATATTCTTATAGCTCATTTAATGCTGTTCTTTTATTCCACTTGAGAACAGAATAATGTACCTTGAGATAAAGTGTTCTGGAAAAAAAAAACCCTCTAGTTTGTTGTTCCCAGCTTTACTGAAATATGATTGATATATAACATCATGTAAGTTTAAAGTGTACAAGGTGATGTTGTAATACACATATATATTACAAAATGTTTACCAAATTGGGTTAGATAAGCATTCTTAATCTCACATTACAGATGGTAAAAACATGAAGGCTCTACTCTTTTAGTAACTTTTAAGCACACAACAAAGTATTGTTAAATATCATCATGGTGGGGTGCAGTAGCTCCCCCAGAACTTAGGGGAAGATGGTGCTCTGTGACTAGCATCTTCCCATTTCTGCCCCCCTCAGCCCCTGACAATCAGTGTTCTGCTCTCTGTGTCTATGAGTTCAATGTACTGTACTTAGATTCCATGTATAAATGACCTCAAACAGTATTTGTTTTTTTTCTGTTTGACATATTTCATTGAGTATTATACCCTTCAGGTCCATCCATGATGTCACAAATGATAGGATTTCCTTCTTTTTTTGTGGCTGAGTTGTACTTCACTGTAGATATCTATATATGTATATATAGAGATAGATATACAGATACAGTTCACATTTTCCTGTCCTTTCTTTCTGGGACCCCAGTGGTACCTAGAATGTCTCTCTCAGTGGTGTCCTATATGTTCTCTAAGTTTACTTCATTTCTTTTGATTATTTTTTCTTTTTGTTCTTTGTGGGTCAGTCCATGGATGTCCATTTCTTTGGGGTCAGTCACTGAAAGTTTAACTGTCTTCCTTTGGTGATGTCATATTTTCTTGTTTCTTTGTGATCTCTGTAGCCTTGCATCGGTGTCTGTGCATCTGAAGAAGCTCTCATCTCTTCTAGACTTTCTGTACTGACTTCTGAAGAGAAATACCTTCTCGTGCAGGTGGGGGCACACTGGAGCATGCTGTGACCTGGGGTCTAGTGCTGTAGGGTGCCATGTGCAGTGGTGTGTCGGGGCTCCAGGTCTAGGGAGGCTTAACTGTTGTTGGGTCAGGACACTGATGTTCACAACATCAAAAATTCTGTCATCCTTTTGGTGAGTCTGTGAGAGTCTCAACAGGTTACAAAGAGTGTGTGAGCCCTCAGCTGCCTCCAAGCCCAGTGTCTATGGACTAGAGCTGGTGGTGATGCTGGTGGTCAGGGTTGTGGTATGCACATGCTCAGACGTGCGGACCAGCTGGACTTGCCTGGCAAATACTAACAGGTGTTAGGTGTAGTGTTTGGGGCCAGTGCCAGTGAGGGCCAGTGTCTCTAGCAGCTGCGGGGCCCTGGCTGTCAGCATGCAGGCTGGTGCTTCAGGACCTTCCCATGGTAGCCATGGAGTCCAGTGACAAGAGTGAGGTTAAAGGGGCGCAGATACTGCCATGGGGGTCGCAGAGTCCTCAGTTGTCTGCCAGTGTGGATCCCCAGCTCTGAGACAGAGGTGGGATGGAGCAGGGAGGGACTCAGGTGGCTGGCATCCATGAACATGAATGCTAAGGGGCAGAACCCAGTGAAAGCAGCATAAGGTCCATGGCATCTTTGCTGGCCATTGGATTCTTCAGTGGCCAAGTCGCCTTGGTCCCCTGCAGAGCAGGCCACTGGGATCCAGGTTGCCGTGCTGTGTAGCGGACATTGATAGTCCCTGCTTTTTGCCTTTTCTGTACATTCCAGCTTTGCTGGTCTATGAAGGGAGTGAAATTGAAATGGGTCCTTCTTGAAGTGTTCTCAAAGCCTGGGAAAGTTGGTCACTCACCCTGGGCTCCCTTTCTTGCAAGGGCAACTCTTTCAATCTGGGCAGTTCCTTCCTGGGTCTTAGCAGTGCCATCCTGAGAATGAGCTGATAAAGGCAAAAACAAAGCTGTTTTCCCTTTTGCTGTGGTTATTTTCGGGTTTTTTGTTCCCCTGTGCTGCTGAAGCTTCTTGAATTGGTCCCTGGACTCTTGCAGAGCTGTTTTTATTTGTGGATAGCTGCCAAATTGTTGATATTCCTCAAGAGTTGGAGGCTGGGGACCTCCTCATCTGCCTTTTGGGTGATACCACCTACTTTTTCTTTTAAAACAGAATTCACATATGTGAAAATCTAGATCATTTGAAATTTGGAAATAACTAGGAATTAATACAGAGAAAATGCATGTTAAAATGTTGCAGATTGAAAGGGAACAAAAACATTAGCTTTTCTTTTAGGTGTGTCTGAAAAATTTCAGCGTTTCAGAAATACTACAAGTTTGTAGAAATACTAAAGCAACTCAAAAAGAAGTAACACAAGTGAAAATATCAGTTAAACACAGTGCAAAGAAGCAAGGAAAAATTTCAAGGTTTTGAAACAGTATATAAAAACCCAAAGTTTTCATCTAAATACAGAAGCTATGTGTAAATGTGCCAACAAGTTGAGGGATTCTTCATATTTTACACATGCTTTTTTTCCCTCTGTTCCTTGCATTTGCAGAAACCTTACATGGAAGTTTCATCCCTTAGGGAGAATGCCATGTCACCATGGATGAATAGGCGGGAAGAGAGGTGGGATTTTGAGACCCCAACAAAGAGACTCCTATAACAGGAGGAAGGAAGAAATAAAAGTCTGATACTAAACCACTTCCTTTTTCAAACTGAAAAAAATGTTCACACTTTCCTATTTTCTATTTTGACCTAGAAGTACTAAAAATAACTAAAGAAAACCTGCTCTGCTCATGAAGTTAATCAGACTGAAGGCAATCCAGCTCTTTTCCGGATTCTTAGAGAAATTCTTCCCAGGTGATATGATTTTCTCTTGGATGAACACAATAGGCACACCCAAAGGTCATGTACAACACCTAAGTGGTGTTTGTGGGTCTGGAGCAGAATGGATGGGAGTGGAATTAAGGGCTGCCTGAAAATAAAGACTCCAAAGTGCTCTTGACAAGACAGGCTCTTGGTGAATTTTCCTACATGCGGGTGTAAAGCATTATGTTACTCAGACCAAAAGATGATAAAATCAACATCAGGCATTAAGTTTCATGTCCTCCTTTACAGAAAATAGAGAGATAGGATGGGATTAATAATATGCCATGAGAAGATTGTAATCATATATGGTGCCTAAAAGATGCATTTGAAGCAAGGTTGCTATCATATTCAACCTGAAATGCATGATGGCAACTAGTTAGTACATGCCTCACTTGGGTGTTCATTCTGAAAGAATTTAAGAAAAACTTACTATACCCAAAGCATTACAGTAAGTCCCTTACTTATGAGCCTTCAAGTTGTGAACTTCCAACGATGCAAGTGTGCATCTGGTTCCAGTAAGAAACCAGAACCTGTGCCATCAGTGTCTGGCGTGAGTGAAATTGCAGCTTGCCCTCCATCTCCTATTGCTGACAATCCTTCATCTCTACCATCTCCCCATCTCCTTTCCCTCCTCCAGTCAGTAACTCTTCTTGCTTGTTCCCTCAATGCCAGCCCCTCTATGCCAGCTGTTGTACTGTACTGTAAGATGAAAAATGTTCTCTTAATTTGTGTGTGTGTGTGTGTGTTTGTATTATTTGTGTGAAAAGTATTATAAACCTATTACAACCTATGTAGGCAGTTGCATTAGTTGGGTGCCTCGGCTAACTTTGTTGGGCTTATGGACAAATTGGACTTAAAATGTGCTCTCAGAATGAAACTTGTTCATACATAGGGGATTTACTGTATACACATCCTCATATGAGAAACAAATCTGACACCAAACAATGGTGTTTGATTGCAGGGTTGTGATATACTAGGTATTCTGGGGGGCTTCCCAGGTGGTGCCAGTGGTAAAGAATCTGTCTGCCAGTGTAGGAGATGCAGGAGACACAATAGATGCAGGTTTGACCCCTGGGTCAGGAAGATCCCCATGGAGGAGCAAATTCCAAACCACTCCAGTATTCTTGTCTGGAGAATCCCATGAACAGAGGAGCCTGGCAGGCTACGATCCATAGGGTCGCAAAGAGTCAGACACAACCAAAGTGACTTAGCACTCAGATATTCTCTGTACATTTTTCATTCTCCAGAACTAGGACGTGCATTTTGAAAATGGCCTTTCCATTTAGTTTATTTACAGTCTCTCCTACCCAATTCCCATCCCAATCAGCACACTTTTTAAGAAGCTAGGAACAGCTAAAAATGAAGTGTACAGATTTTTAGAAAGCAGAGAGAAGTATAAGACTGGGAATTAAAACAGGCACCAAAAATTCAAAACTTTGTTTTTAGATATATTACCATGATCCTTTCAGTTGCAAAAGACAGAAACTCAAATAGATCTACTGATGGAGAAGAGGGAGACAAGAGGGAGAAGGTACTAGTCTGCTGAGTTCAAAGGAAGGGTCGAACCACTAAGAGCAGGGAAAAAGTAACTGACAGAACCTCAGGAGAAACTTGAACTATGGCCTCAACGGTGACAGTGCCGTCTTCATCTCTGTTGGATTGTTTTCTGATGGCACTTTCCTCACCCCCACCCCCACTGTGACTACATTTATGCTGTGATTATCCTCAGGTTAATATTCTACAGCTTGAACCACCAAACTAATTACCCAAGTTCACAATCCAGAATAAGATTGATCAGTTTCCTTCTAGCCCAATGACATGGTATGATCCAGGAAAAGCACAGCAGCTTTCATTGGGACATCTTGGTGAAGCGGAGGGAGACATACTTCTTCAAGGAAAACAGTCCCAGTCTGTGGGACCACTTGTTGCAAAGCAGTGCTCATCGTGTTAGTCCCTCATAAAAAGATCCAGATCACGAGTCCTTATGCTTTAAGAGCAGAAAAGGGTTTATTCCCCCAAAGCAGTTTGTATTGGACAATGGAAATAACAGGGTCCATTACACTTTCTGTCTTTGCTATCGCTGCCATAAGTTTATTATGGCATGCATAATTAAAACATGCATTTCAATAATCAACTTACTTCAGGTTCATGGAATATTTTCCACTGTTTTCTATAAGGTTTCTTACTTTTTTTCAGTTTTTTTTTTTTTTTTACTGTTCTTTTCCTTGACTTTTAAAAAATAAGTCTTGAGTTTTTTGGAAGCAGATGAAAACCAGTAAATAAACACCTAATCCAAAACATTGGTCTTAAGGGCTCTACACTTGCTAATACCATCTCCTCAAATGAATGCTATGGGCCATTTAGTATAATCTTAAAAATACATGGAAAATTCTCTGTTAAAAAAAGAAATAAGCCCAGTTCATAGATATGGAGAACCAATTTGTGGTTGCCAAAGGCAGACATGTGGAGGTGGGTGCAATGGGTAAAGGGAATCAAAAGGTACAAACTTCCAGTTACAAAGTAAGTCAATCCCGGGGATATACTGTACAGCATGGTGACTACAGTTAATGCTGCAGTGTGTGTTCAAAACTTGCTAAGAGAGTAGATCTTAAAAGTTGTCAAATAAGAAAAAAGTTTCGTAACTACGTATGATTAAGGATGTTAACCAGACTTATTGTGGTGATCGTTTCACAGTATATACAAATATCAAGTCATTCCCTTAAGGAGAGGACCTGTGCTTTGGTTGTCGAGGAAACAGCAGTGACAGAGGAAGACGGCCAAACGAGGTAAACGCAGTAAAAGCGGGAAGTGGCCAGCGACCTGGTACGTGTTGGTCCTTCACATCATGTGCTTACTTTTATTGGCTGACTTCTCCCTGTAAATGACCAGCAAGATTTACTGCTTCTTGCTTAACTATTATCGTGATAAAAACAGACCTTCCTTCCAAATCTCAGCTGGTGGAACTGTATAGTGGTAAATGGATTGGAGTCAATAGATTTTTAAACAAGAAGCAAATATTTTTAGAGGTAGAATTTCCCCCTTTTAACAATGCCAATAATTTGTGGTTTTCTTCATTGAGATGCACAAAGAGAAGTGTGTAACAGGAAATACTCGAAACCCCCTGCTTTGCGTGACTTGGGTGCATGTGTGCTAAGTCATTTCAGTCATGTCTGACTCTTTGCAACTCTATGGATTGTATTCCACCAGGCTCCTCTATCTGTGGGATTCTTCAGGCAAGAATACTGGAAGTGGGTTATTGTGTTCTCCAGTGGATCTTCCTGACCTGGGGATTGAACCTGTGTCTCCTGCATTGCAGGCAGATTCTTTACTGCTGAGCCACTGGGGAAGCCCTTGTGTGACTTGGTTTTCTCACAATTTCCTACAGCTTAGGATTTTGCCTGCACAAAAATGCCTTTGGATCCAAAGAATGAAAGAAAGTGTCTCTGTAATGTGCATAAAATATTATTTGGGTTTGTAGCACAACTGTCCATAGAAATTTTCACTAATTCTTAATGATAAAATTTTCAGTGACACATTGCTAGGATATGTTAGCTGTTTGAAGCAAACTCTAGTAGTGTCAGACCATATGGCAGCACAAAATGGGGATTCCGAGTCGGATGCGACAGAGCGACTTCACTTTCAATTTTCACTTTCATGCACTGGAGAAGGAAATGGCAAACCACTCCAGTGTTCTTCCCTGGAGAATCCCAGGGACGGCAGAGTCTGGTGGGCTGCCATCTATGGGGTCGCACAGAGTTGGACACGACTGAAGTGACTTTGCAGCAGCAGCAGCAGCAACCCAAACTTAGTGTAGTTGAGGATTTCGTGGCCTCTTAAGGAATAGCCTCAAAAGTTCCACAAAGTTACTTCTGGCCCATTGTATTAGTTAAATTATTTACACAAGCCTGGATCCAAGAAGTGAGCAAAAAAATATCACCTCTTCATGAGAGGTACTTCAGACTGTGGGCTGTGTTCTCATCCTCTACAAATTTGATTTCCTTCCACTTGGAAAATATGTTCACTTCGTCCCCTTATGACATCTGATTTGGGTTCTCTGATGGACATGCATTCATCTGATGGTTCAACTCGGGGGGGAGTTGAATTTTATCCTTAAATGACTGTCCATTGATTTTTTTTTTAATTTAGGGAATTAATATCAACTTTGAATTTAAACAATAAACAGCTAGTTTGAGTGGCTATGGGAAGATATTGAAAATTTCATGAGTGTTTAGGTGGTGCAATCAGCAGCTCTTAGTGATTATTCAGATGTATAGAGTGAGGAGGAGGGAGAGGGAGGAAACCGACCTGGCTCCCAGGGTTCCAGCTGCATGAATTGGACAGTGTTTTTTAAGTTGTGGGACATGTTGCATTTGAGAAGCCTTTGTAGGCACCCATGCGAAAGACAGCTCTGTGGTTTGGAGCTAACTTTTCTGGGAGGAGAATTGTTTTATGATATCACTGAGGGAGATTGAATAGAGTGAGTAGAGAAGGGGGTCCAGAATAGCACCCTAAGAATGAACAACATGAAGCACCCAAAGTAAAAAGCACAGAAGACCAACAGCAGTAAATCAGCAAGTTGGGAGAAACATTTTAAAAGGGTAGTATAAAAAACCAAAGAGGGTCAGACACTTTATATGAAGAAGGAGTGAGAAGAGAACACTATCAACTATACCAGAGAGACCAAAAACCATAAGTAATGATGTGTTTAAATGTGGTCTCTTAGAATATCTAAAATACAAAGCACTCTTTTCTCTACCAAATTACATGATAATAAAGGCAATGGCACCCCACTCCAGTACTCTTGCCTGGAAAATCCCATGGACGGAGGAGCCTGGTAGGCTGCAGTCCATGGGGTCGCTAAGAGTCGGACACGACTGAGCGTCTTCACTTTCTCTTTTCACTTTCATGCATTGGAGAAGGAAATGGCAACCCACTCCAGTGTTCTTGCCTGGAGAATCCCAGGGATGGGGAAGCCTGGTGGGCTGCCGTCTGTGGGGTCACACAGAGTCGGACACGACTGAAGTGACTTAGCATAGCATAGTATAGCATAGCATACTCTGAAACATCTTAGTAAAAAGTAGATTGGTTATTGCAGCCAAAACATCCCTGCGTGACTTCATCCTATGAGCTGTGAAATTGCAAAAGATATATTTTGTGTTTCAAGCATATCTAGATGCTAACAAAGGCTTAGAGTAAATTCAAAGTAAGACAATTCTGAGACTTCAATTAAATGAAGGAAATGGGCAACCTAAATTGTACAGTTTCTGCTATCCATACTGAGGTCTTATATCCCCACACATGCACACTCTTGGGCACATCCTACACAGTCAAGATCACTGAGGGTATGTGACCAGGGACACAGGTAGGGGCAGAACAGAGGTGGCCAAATTAGTTAACCAAGAAATCACTGCACTGACAAGGAAGTGATAAGTAGCTTTCCATATTCCCTTTCCTGTGTTAACTGGGTCATTTAGCTGAAAGTTACTGGGCTGTGAGAATCCTTATCCAGAGCTGACCCAAAAGATCTTGGCTTAGAAAGAATGCCTGAAAGGTAAGAGAAATGTCACACTTCTTATTGTAAATAGGATAATTTCTGATATTAGGTAGGAATATTTTCGGAAGGGTTTTTTATGGAAAAAAATGTGCAGGTCAAAGCATCCTTCTTTGGGGAATTGACTGTCACCTTCCCAGGAGTCCTGATGGACTATAGGGCCAGGTACAGAATTTATGCTGGACTATTCAGAGAATCTCCAAGCTCTGTCAACTGCTGGCTCAGAGAGGATTATCTGATCTAAGCAGAAATAAGCCAGTATTTTTTCCTAGGATTGTCTAATAGGATTGGGAAGGGAAAAGATAAAAAGCAACAGAGAGTGAGATAGAGTAAGAGAGGTGGAGGGGCAAAGAGAGAGAAAGAGAGTCTGTGTGCTGAACTTGGTAACTGGGAATGTGAGTCTAGTGCTGCCAAGAGCTACCTACATGCATATGAAAATAAGCCATAGAGAAAAAGCAGAGTAGAGACGCTGGGAGAAAGAGATAGACCTGACATTATTATTTTAGTTCCTGAGTTTCACTGGGCCTGAAGATTCTCCCCTAGCCCTCTCAGTTTGGTAAACCAGTGAATTCTCAAGCTAGTTTGATTTAACTTTCTGATACTTGCATGTAGGAATTTTTAATGTGACCGTGCAAATCAAATCAGACACAGATAACAAGCACTGGAAAAATACAACATAGTCCTACAGAAAATGTAGGAATTTCAGCTCAATATCAGAAAATGTTGGGTAAATTATATCTGCCCTAATACACGAGCAGAAACCTACAATTATGCCCTAGGCTTTTAGCTACATGTAATGCAAGGAAATATACATTCATATGAAATTGATCATTTACATTTTGAGCAGTTTGACTGTGGAACTTTCTCCTCTTCATGGGTCCAGGAGTTATTCTTTGTAATGCTCAAATGTCATAAGGGTATAAATAATATAAAATGACAAACCTCGTTCTTTCAAACAAGGATTACAGTATAAATTTATGTGCCCATGAGCTGTATACACATTTACAACAAACACAGGAAGATAGAAAAACATACTCAGTCTTAAAATAAATCTTCTCTATATTTGTCAGAAAAGCTTAATCCAAAATCAAATATGATCATTATAAATCTTTATTAAAACTTCTGAGAGCTTTCTAAGCCATGACCCAGATGAAGGCTCAGCAATCTCCTTGGTGACCCAACAAGCAGGCGAGGTGTGAGGAATTTCTTCGTGCCTTGAATAACTCTAAGGTAAAGGACGGCCCTGCAGGCAGAACGGACCTCATAAATGGAAGTGCTTATTTCCATTTCTATATTATTTCACCACCTGCCCATAGAAACACACACACAATTTTCTTCTTTTGTTTCTCTCCTAAGATGTCCAGAAAAGACTACAAAGCTCATTTCCACAACATAAAAAACATTTTGTTCCCTGACTCCTGTACCACAAGTCTCAATTCTTGTACCTCAATTAAAGCTGTCATTCAAGGCCTCAAACTCTTGAAAATCTAAATTATTCCATCTTCCTAGAACATAACTCTGACTCTAGGGTTTATGTCTACTCCAGGGTTTATGTCAATTTGTTGTTCAGTCACTTGGTCACGTCCAACTCTTTGCAACCCCATGGACTGCAGCATGCCACGTTTCCCTGTCGTTCACCAGCTCCAAGAGCTTTCTCAGACTCATGTCCATGGAATTGGTGATGCCATCCAACCATCTCGTCCTCTGTCATCCCCTTCTCCTCCTGCCTTCCATCTTTTCCAGCATCAGGGTCTTTTCAAATGAGTCAGTTGTTTACATCAGGTGGCCAAGGTACTGGAGCTTCATCCTCTAATACTTAACTGTAGTTAATAAACATAAGGTATTACTGCTTCTTCAGAGGGGAAAATACCAGTAGACAACAATTACAAAAGTAATTACTATGTCTGTCTTTGTATTAATATGGCTCAAAGGAAAAAAAAAAAAATCTATTGGGCCTTTGTCATTATAAGAGAGATGCTTTTCTTTAAGATTTCATACTTATCAGTGAGCATTTTAAATTTCTTCTAACTGATCAAATTCTCATTACACTTGAACTACCAGGAAGTTGGAAGCCAGATTCACAGCACCTGGTATACAGCCCTGTGTACCTCTCTATACACTAACTGTTATGGTTTGCATGGTATCCATCTGAAATTCATGTGCTGAGGTGCTAACCTGAAGGACTTCAGCATGTCACTGTAGTTGAAGACAGGGCCTTTGAACAGGTATTTAAGGCAAATGAGGTCATACGGGTAGTTCTTGGGCTTTCCATGTGGTGCTAGTGGTAAAGAACCCACTCGCAATGTAGGAGACATAAGAAACTTGGGTTCAATCCCTGGGTCAGGAAGATCCCTAGGAGTAGGGCATGGTAGCCCACACCCAGTATTCTTTCCTGGAGAATCCCATGGACAGAGGAGCCTGGTGGGCTACTGTCCACAGAGTCACAAAGAGCTGGACAAGACTGAGGTGACTTAGTACATGTGCATGGGTGTTTCTTAATCCAGTACAACTGGCATGCCAACAAGAAGAGGAGATTGGGGCACAGACACACACAGAGGGAAGACCCTATGAGGACACAGAGAGAAGGTGATGTTGACCAGTCAAAGAGAGATGCCTCAGAAGAAACCAGCCCTGCTGACAGCTTGGTCCTGGACTTCCAGCGTCCAGAACTGTGAGAAAATAAATGTCTGTTGTTGAAGCCTTGGGTCTGTAGTGCTTCCTCATGGCAGCCCTAGCAAATGACTAAACCAAACTTGCACAGCAGTTTTTCTGTTTTCCCACTCAATTTTTCTGTTTCCAAAACTACTACTTTTAGTTTTCATCATTATAGGAATCCTCGTAACGCTATTCCTTGACTTTCTAAAGTGAACTGATACTGAAAATGTTGACAGTGTCATTCCCAGTATCTCAGTGAAAGGGCGTTCGAGATCATTCACCAGTAGCCTTGAGCTCTGGTGTCATCTTAGAGTCATGGTTTACTTTTGTACTCGATGTGTCTTCAGCTAACATGTTGTCTGGCATCCTAGAGATACCAACACCACCTCACACTTGAGTTTATGTTGAAACAGAAAACTAATCTTGATGCTTTGTTTGCCCAGCCTACAAGTAAGGTCAAACTTGTACAGCTATGAAACAAAGAAGTGGGTTGTTGGTGTTGCTAAGGAAGATGAATCCCAAGGAATGATCCTTCCTGAATTTTGGGGGCAAAATTCTTTAAATAAATAAATAATCAGTCATCAAGGATAACCTGTAAACATTGAACTAAAAATAGTTTTCGTACTTAGAGCTAGGAAATCTATATCACCCATGGAGATTTGTTCTGCTCTTCACTTCAGGATGGTCATCATCATCCCAAGTCATCAGTTGCCCATTTTTAGTGTTTTCTGGAGCAACTGTATAGATGTCAAGATGAAATCAGAGACACAAATGCTTTTTTCATTTGCTTTTCCCCTCAAATTGCTGATTCATGTATCCCCTGGATACCTAACTATATATATATATATATATATATATATATATATATATATATATTTCTCTTCTATCTTTGTAATATGTTAAAATGAATTAGAAGAGGTAATCAAAGAGTGAGAAGAAGGAAGGAAAAATGGAATCAGTTCAGTTCAGTTCACTCGCTCAGTCATGTCTGACTCTACGACCCCATGGTCTGAAGTACACCAGGCTTCCCTGTCCATCACCAACTCTCAGAGTTTACTCAAGCTCATGTCCATTGAGTTGGTGATGCCATCCTACCATCTCATCCTCTGTTGTTCCCTTCTCCTCCTGCCTTCAGTCATTCCCAGCATCAGGGAATGGTCTTTTCCAATGAATCAGTTCTTCGCATCAGGTGGCCAAAGTATTGAAGTTTCAGCTTCAGCATCAGTCCTTCTAATGAATATTCAGGACTGATTTCCTTTAGGATTGAATGCTTGGATCTCTTTGATGTCCAAGGGACTCTCAAGTGTCTTCTCCAACACCACAGTTCAAAGCATCAATTCTTTGGCACTCAGCATTCTTTATGGTCCAACTCTCACATCCATACGCAACTACTGGAAAAACCATGGCTTTGACTAGACAGACCTTTGTTGGCAAAGTAATGTCTCTGCTTTTTAATACTCTGTCTAGGGTGGTCATAACTTTTCTCCCAAGGAGCACACGTCTTTTAATTTCATGGCTGCGGTCACCATCTGCAGTGATTTTGGAGCCCCACCCCTGCAAATAAAATCTCTCAGTTTCCACTGTTTCCCCATCTATTTGCCATGAAGTGATGGGACCCGATGACATGATCTTAGTTCATTGAATGTTGAATTTTAAGCCAACTTTTTCACTCTCCTCTTTCACTTTCATCGAGAGCCTCTTTAGTTCTTCTTCGCTTTCTGCCATAACGGTGGTGTCATCTGCCTATCTGAGGTTATTGGTATTTCTCCCGGCAATCTTGATTCCAGCATGTGCTTCATCCAGCCTGGCATTTCACATGATGTACTCTGCATATAAGTTAAATAAGCAGGGTGATACTCCTTTCCCTATTTGGAAGCAGTCTGTTGTTCCATGTCCAGTTCTAACTGTTGCTTCCTGACCTGCATACAGATTTCTCAAGAGGCAGGTCAGGTGGTCTGGTATTCCCAACCCTTTAAGAATTTTCCACAGTTTGTTGTGATCCACATAGTCCAAGGCTTTGGCACAGTCAATATAGCAGAATTAGATGTTTTTCTGGAACTCCCTCACTTTTTCGATGATCCAACAACAGATGTTGGCAATTTGATCTCTGGTTTCGATGATCCAACAACAGATGTTGGCAATTTGATTTGATCTCTGGTTCCTCTGGCTTTTCTAAATCCAGCTTGAACATCTGGAAGTTCGTGATTCACATACTGTTGAAGCCTGGCCTGGAGAATTTTAAGCATTACTTTGCTAGCATGTGAGATGTGTGCAGTTGTGCGGTAGTTTGAGCATTCTTTGGCATTGCCTTCTTTGGGATTGGAATGAAAACTGACCTTTTCCAGTCCTGTGGCCACTGCTGAGTTTTCCAAATTTGCTGGCATATTGAGTGCAGCACTTTCACAGCATCATCTTTCAGGATTTGAAATAGGTTAACCGGAATTCCATCACCTCCACTAGCTTTGTTCCTAGTGATGCTTCCTAAGGCTCACTTGACTTCACATTCCAGGATGTCTGGCTCTAGGTGAGTGATCACACCATCATGGCTATCTGGGTCATGAAGATTTTTTTTGTATAGTTCTTCTGTGTGTTCTTACCACCTCTTCTTAATATCTTCTGCTTCTGTTAGGTCAATACCATTTCTATCCTTGATTGTGCCCATCTTTGCATGAAATGTTCCCTTGGTATCTCTAATTTTCTTGAAGAGATCATTATCCTTCCCTATTCTATTGTTTTCCTCTATTTCTTTGCTCTGATCACTGAGGAAGGCTTTCTTATCTCTCCTTGCTATTCTTTGGAGCTCTGCATTCAAATGGGTATATCTCTCCTTTTCTCCTTCGCCTTTCTCTTCTCTTCTTTTCACAGCTATTTGTAAGGCCTCCTCAGACAACCATTTTGCCTTTTTGCATTTCTTTTTCTTGGGGATGGTCTTGATCACTGCCTCCTATACAATGTCATGAACCTCCATCCATAGTTCTTCAGGCACTCTGTCTATCAGATCTAATCCCTTAAATCTATTTGTCACTTCCACTGTAAAATCATAAGGGATTTGATTTAGGTCATACCTAAAATATTTAATATTCCTCAAAGCCATTAATTTCACACCTACCAGTAAAAGAAATGAAATAATATGAATCATCGCCCAGCAGTTTTTGAATCATGATTTCAGCCATCCTGCTTTCCACATAAATGAAACACTGTCGTTAGATCAATCTCCCCACTGCTCTGATAACAGAACTGTCATAGAGAGATGTTTCTGCAAATTAGCCTGTCCTTTGTGGGTGGTGAAAGTTATTTCTGTCTATTCGTTCTTTAAAACACACACATACACACACACACACACACACTCCTAGTATGTGTAAATCTTTGTAAGAGTTATAAGAACAAGTAAATGAGTAAAATCCCCACCCTTGCCCTCAAGCATGTCACCCTATGAAGGAGGAGTGATATGGGAAAGAGACCAAGACTATTCAGTATTTACTATAAACCAAACACTTTGTTGAGTGCTGGAGTCAGAGGAGTCACAGAGTGATGGAGTCACAGAGACTGAATCCGGCAAGAAAGGAAAGTCTTGAATTACATTTGCATATAAGTGTGAGAAATATATGAATAAGAAGTACACAGTATTATTAGATTCTATATCAGGGGTCATCAAACTGTAGCCTTGTGGACCACATCCAGCTAACTGCCTATTTTTGTACAACCCATAGCTAAGAATGGATTTACAAATTTTAAATGCTTATTATATAGGTACCCAAATAATATCCTTGATTTGGCCTGTTGGTCCATAAAACCTAAAATATTTTCCATTTGGATCTTTACAGGAAAAATTTATAAAGTCCTGTTCTATACCACGGAAATTTGACCAAGTTGGGATGATAAATATAAATCAACTAAAATTTACAAATGTCTGTGAAATAAGACAGTTTAATATATATTTTCTATGTTATCTCATAGGAAAAATTTATATATACTCAAAATTAAGGGCTGTCCGGGTAGCACAGTGATAAAAAAAATCTGCCTGCCAGTGCAGGAGATGCAGGTTTGATCCCTGGGTCAGGAAGATCCCCTGGAGAAGGGAATGGCAACCCATTCTAGTATTCTTGCCTGGAAAATTCCATGGACAGAGGAATCTGGCAGGCTACAGTCCATGGGGTTGCAAGAAGTTGGACATGAATGAGCAACTAAATGCACATATGTGCACTCAAGATTAATCTGAAAATAGATGACATAAAGTTATATTATCAAAATATGCAGTAAAGCGGAGGATCATGTAGTATATTGAGTCAGGTGACATGAGGTTTTGAATATTAGACTTTTCTGTATGTATCTATTGCAGGGACAGTTTTTATGAAAAAAAAAATTTCACAGTTAGAAAGTGTCTGTGGTGGGCTCAAAGGTAGGTTGTAAAGTAATCTGGGACAAAGTTCACTCTGAAAATAGGATTAAAATCATAAAAGGAAAAAAAATATTTTTCTAGTTTCTTTTCAGAGAATCAAAAAACTCACATGATTCTTAAAGGTTGGAGTGAGAGATGAGATTTTTGGATGGTTCCCATCAAAATATAATATGTGATGACAGCAAGTGTGGTTGAGCACAAGAATGGGGGCCTCTAGCTTGGCAACAAGTAAGATTTTCTGCTTTCTACACATTTCTCTTGACTCAAAATTGTAAAATTTAAAATTTTCTCAGTGTGAACAGAATCAGGTTATTAGGACTATAAGTAATTAAGTAAGGAGAAACAAAGAGAACTATTGTGATCTCATTGAGCACATTCAGAGCAAACCTAAGCTTTTCAAGCCAACTCTGAACAAGTCGAGACTGTTATCTTTGAAACCCTGACCTGTCCACTGGTATTAACTTCAGTTTCTTGAATCTCTAGATTTGAGGGGATCCTTCTTAGTATTTTCACTGCTGTGAAGAAAAAATCTGACTAGGTAGGGAATAACTTGTGAATTGGTATCGTTGAGGTCATGGAGGTAGTTGATGCCAGAGGCGTTGCTATAAATATGTACTATTTATCTGCAGTACGTAAAAAAAGCAACTTTTTTCAGGATGATGAAATCCGACCATGAATGACAGTAACAACAGTGCAAATGAAGAATCCTTTGTTTTAAATATACTTTATTTCCCAGAGGAAATTAAGTAAAGAGCAAATTTTAGAGTAGCTGATATCATGAATAACAGTTGTTAAATATAGTTCTAGTTGTTTTGCTTGCAATTACTCATTTTTATTGTAGACTTTGCCAACTTTTCAGTGTGCACAAGATTTATATTGTAGCCTCTTCATTCTCAGGCTAATCTCTGTAAGCAAAGAGAAGGCAAAGGCAACTTTAGCTTCAGAATCTTAGCAGTATAGTGAAAAGAGTGATAAAAAGTCAAAAGAATGCTCAAAAGCATTGTAAAAAATTAACGTATAATTAAACATGTAATGATGGACTGAACTTAAAAGCTGTTGTACTAATAATAACTTCCAAATAGTTGCAAATTGTGATGCTTCTAGAGATTAAAAAACAAGTAGTACTTTTAATTGTGCATCCTTGTAGGAAAAAGTTCAGTGGAACTCTTTTTTTTTTTTTTCTAAAGGATACCATTGAGAATATTCTGTACTACATTATAATGAATTATAATAAATACTTCACTACAGTAAATCCTAAATCCTTCAGTAAATATTACATTTTAACGAAATAAGTAGATAGAAGAATGACTGAAATATAGCCTAGCTGCAGCCAGTACATAGGAATTTATGGCCTAGCTTTTCATTTTAATTTTTATTCTATCTTTATCTTAACTTTTTTTCTATTCTGATCATTTTGAAATGGTAATTTATTCTCTTGACTATTTTTTTTAAACTACTTTTCAGGCTGTTATAATCCTTGTTTGGAAAAGAGGGGTATAAATGATCAAATAAGCAGATAGATTATAAATCACTCTTTAACCCTTCTTTAGCTCAGCATTTAGAATACTGTGAGACAAAGAGGAAAGAAGAGTCTTGTAATACTTGGCATGAATTTTTTTCCTTACATGAGTGGTATGATCATTGCTAGATTAGTAATGATTATATATATTCTAATAGTCAAAGTGTCCAATTTCAACTTAGAAACCCAGAAGCCAAGCACCTATGAATACATATCCATTTCTTTAATTGTCTGTCATTTTTGTCCCATTTCAGATATTATGCTACCCAATAAGAGTAAGAAGGTAACCCAATGAAATAGCATTCAGGTATTTGTAGAGTTTAAAATTATTGCAGATAGATGGTAGATGTCAACTGAAATTGATACAAATGAACAGATCTGGACTTCAAGATTGACTGCCTCACTGGGACAGACACTGTGAAGTTAAGGCAGTTTGATATAATACAGGTAATAAGGAAAATAGATTTTTAAAAGCCTGTTAAATATTCCCAGTTCACTTGCTACAACAGAGGATCTAGAAATAAGAGCAGCATTTACTCTTTCTTTGTTTTGTTTTTTTTTCAGCATTTACTATTTCTGAATCTTTCCACTCCACTGAATTTTTAGCTTATACTTCTCAATATCATCTTCACAGAAATGGTAAACTATGGCACTACTTACTGTAAGTAAATAAACACACACACATATATACAATAAAAAATACGTCCCATCATATGCCTAATCTCAATATGTTGATACAATGAGAAAACATAGATAAAATTAACAGAGATATGATTGTAGGAAAACCTTCCAGGTTGTGTAGTGGTTGATCAAAAGTAAGAATTTAAATTGAAATTGCTTTAGTTTTTGTTTGTTCATTTGACTGAATGTTTTGTTTGCCAAGTGTGGTGGTAAATTTCATGTATCGACTTAACTGGATTACAGAGTACCCAGATATTCGGCTAAGCATTATTTCTGGGTCTGTCTGTGAGGATGTTTCCAGATGAAGTTAGCACTTTAATTGGTAGACTGAGTAAAGCAGAGTGCCCTCCCAAATGTGAGTAGACACCATCCAGTTCAGAGGACTAGAATAGAACAAAAAAGCAGAGGAAGAGAGAACTGCTCTCTATGCTGGCCTGCATGAACATGGACATCAGTTTTATTCTGCCCTTCGACTGGGAATGACACCCTTAGCTCCCTTGGGTCTCAGGCCTTCAGATACAGTCTGGCCTCCTGGGTCTCCAGCTTACAGATAGTGAATCAAAACAGAGCTTCTCAGTTTCTGTAATCATGTGAGCCAACCCATTGTAAAAAAAGAAAAATCTATTTATCTGTCTATCTACCTACCTATCTGGTTCTGTTTCTATGGAGTTGGGAAGTTGGAAAAATATAGGTTTTTGCTGACTGTGTGTATGGAAATTCTCTGAAAAAAATATTGGCCATTCTCAGATAGAAACAGAACAGCATTTGAATCCTGGGTAGCAGTTTCTCTATTACTTAAAGAACAAGGGATGCTATTTATAAATTTTGTTCTTATACCTTTTGATGTTTCCTAGTTTATTCTTTTAAAAGATGCTACTAAGGGACCAAGCTGGAACACCCGAAGACAGGAAAATTCCTTGGTGAAATTTTTAAAATTCTGCAGAAATATTAATCTGCCATTGCTTTGTTTGGGACTCTAGGAAACTTTATTGTTTTCTGTTTTTGCCCTCAGTTCTGTAGGACATTTAATTTTTAAACTGTGGTTCATTCAGGAGCTAGTAGGTAACAAGGTTGTTTCAGTGTATTAGACAATAGGACTTATAGATAGAATTTTTATCTCTCCATTAATACTGGATCACAGAGTTGCCACACACTGAAGTTTCCAACTCTAAACAACAAATGATCAAAACACATGGATCACTCACTCAAGGGGGTCTTAGGAAAAAGGAAAGGTGGCAGAAGTGGGGAGAGGTTGAAACACTATGACATCAAAAGATCAGATTTTTCTGAAAATTCATTTTACATCCAGCTTTTCAATTCTTTATAAATATTGGTGTTTCTTGGCTGATGATCACTTGATAAGATCACACAGATGAAATAACACTTCACATTTTCTAGGCATAATTAAATTCAACAAAAGTAATATTCAAAAGAGAGAAGATTAATACACAATGGATAATTATGTACACTGAGTCCTGTCTCCCAGCACAGAGAACCTAATTAGACCTTAAGGGACAATGCATCTCTGCTAATCATATGTGCCAGTCACAGCCCATGAGCCCTCAACTTCCAGCACACTGTCAATCGATTGCTGAATATTATTCTGCTGCTTGTTTCTCTCAGTACAAATTTCCCATACTTAACTTTGTTTTGAACAGTTTCACATATTAATGAGATAATTTCAGCATTTAATTTTTTGGTTAAGTGCGAATGGTTTTAATTATCTTTCTAGAGTTACATATACAAATATGCAGAGAAACCACACTGAAATTTTAAAATTTGAATTGTTTGGTATTAAAATGAAATTAAAGCTATTTCAGCAGGATTCAGCGGTGGATTTTATTAGTGCATTATGAACATAAGCTCAATTTACTGGTGGTAACTTACCATTTGTTGAAATTAAAGAATTTATTCTGCCCATAACTCAAAAGTCATTGATTCTATTTTTTGAGGTCATTTCAATTAAGAAAATGAGAAGTGCTTAGCAATGCCAAACTACAAGTATTACTTCTGAAGTTGAAATTAGCCCTGTTTCAATCACCAGTCCAGGTTCGATGCATGAGACAGGGTGCTCAGGGCTGGTGCACTGGGATGACCCTAAGGGATGGGATGGGGAGGGAGGTGGTAGCGGGGTACAGGATGGGGAGCACATGTACATCCATGGCTGATTCATGTCAATGTATAGAAAAAAAACACTACAGTATTGTAAAGTAATTAGCCTCCAATTAAAATAAATTAATTAATTAAAAAAAAGAAATTAGCCCTGTTTCATTCTTAACTTTCTTCATCCTATATTCATTAGAAATTTTATAATGCAATTGGCTTTAACTGTTTTAAATATGTATTTTTTTCAGACAGTTTCTTTAGTTTGAGGGGATTTGAATGAGTCTCTAAGACTAGATTGTAAAATAAAATAAGTTTAAACAAAATTCCATTACAGCAATCAAAACCCAGAGGAGACTTGTCTAGAATAAAGAATTTAAAGGAATTCATTATCAGAATGAAAACTGCTGTCAATACAGAAGAATGCAACTTTGGTTGTAGGAAGTCTCCTCAAATACCTATTAGTTACATGCACATGACTATACAAATACTAGTATTAAAAAGTCATTTAAGCTCATTAATTTAGCACAGTGATTTTCAACCACTGGTATTCATCAAAATCATCTGTAAAGCTTTTCCTTCCTTTCTTATTTTTAAATACA
Source organism: Bos indicus x Bos taurus (assembly GCF_003369695.1). NCBI lineage: Eukaryota > Metazoa > Chordata > Mammalia > Artiodactyla > Bovidae > Bos > Bos indicus x Bos taurus. Next base: position 55,860,432 of record NC_040088.1, read on the forward strand.
CACATGCCTGGACCAACACATGGAGATTTTGACTCAAGTTTTGGAAAAGAGCATATAAATCTGGAGGACTACAATCTCCACTAACAATTCAGATTTATTTGGAATTGAGGTGGAAGAAAACTATTTATAGTTTTAAAAATGATTAAATCAATCAACTGCATACCTAAATCCTCCTCTCTAATTCTTTAAGAAGAAAAATAGTCAATAGAAGCCGACCTGTGTACTGCTCATAAATTGGGATTATGACAGGAAATTTAAAATAACTATGCCAGATACATCAAGGAGTAAAGAAAAAGAAGTTGGCATGTTTAAGAGATGAGCAATTTTATCCAGGAGGGGAGATAAAAGAGACAAACCTCAGAGAAAATGTAACTTATCAAAGTGAAAATGTTAGTCATTCAGTTGTGTCTGACTCTTTGTGACCCCATGGACCCCCAGAGGAACCTGCTAGGCTTCTCTGTCCATGGAATTCTCTAGGCAAGAACACGGGAGTGGGTAGCCATTCTTCTCCAGAGGATCTTGCTGAACAAAGAACTGAACCCAAGTCTCTCGCGTTGCAGATAGATTCTTTACCATCTGAGCCACCAGGGAAGCCCAGATTATCAAACAGACACAAATGAAATATCTAAATAGAATATGAACTATGTCTATATTGAAAGATATATGTTAAGTATTTTTACTAAACTGCTGACATTTCTGGAAACCCATTTCTGTGAGAAAGTTCCTGAGCCTCTATTCTCTTATTTTACTGAACAAAAATTCATTGATCTACAAGTATGAAATAATAAATAAAGCCAAATGTCAGCATTTAGGCCAAAGTCAAATATTAAGAGCTTCTCTGTCTATTAAAATGAAGCAGGATTTGATAGGAAGGCATACTTCTGGGTTGTTATTCATCTCTCTGAACATTCTTAGTCTTCATCAAGTTCATGCTGGGAAATCACCATAAGTCATAAATGGGATAAATACAGATGATCACCATGGAATGGGAAATAATGCTTCTGGAGGAGTCAAGAAATATCTGAAGCATATGAAAACCAGGTTATGAAATAACTGTTTTCTGGGAATTCCCTAGGGGTCCAGTGGTTAGGACTCTGTGATCTCACTGCCAGAGGCCTGGTTTCGATTTCTGGTTGAAAAAATTACTGTTTCCTTAATCTAGACCTCAAAGACAGGAAAACTATTTGAGAAACTTTTCCATTTCTTGGAATTTGAAGGTGAACACTTGATTTAATAATCTCTATGCACCTCAAATCTCCATGAAAAATAAGCTTAGGTTATTAGATTATAGTAAAACAAAGGTCCTTTTTGGTTCTAAATTCTATGGCCATGAGAATTTAAATAGAGGGCTGCTTCTGCTGCTAAGTCGCTTCAGTCATGTCCAACTCTGTGTGACCCCATAGATGGCAGCTGACCAGGCTCCTCTGTCCCTGGGATTCTCCAGGCAAGAGTACTGGAGTGGGTTACCATTTCCTTCTCCATAAATAGAGAGCAATGATCCTGAAACCAGACACTGAAGTAATGTAAAGTGAGAATCACATCATTTTAGACCTCTTGAAATATCCACCAGAGGGATGGTATGGGGAGGGAGGAGGGAGGGGGGTTCAGGATGGGGAACACGCGTATACCTGTGGCGGATTCATGTTGATGTATGGCAAAACCAATACAATATTGTAAAGTAATTAAACTCCAATTAAAATAAATAGATTTATAAAAAAGAAAAGTCAGTGGAGATGTTGAACTTACCATGATGCCAAAATGATTTACCAAATGGAAGTATTTTTCTTTGTTAAACAATCTACTGACTTCATTTGCTTCTCTGTGGAGGAAATGCAATAAGAAGGAAAAAGTTCTAGGCAGAAAGACCTTATGTTGACACTCAAAATGAATTCTGAATTTGTCTCTCAGGGTGTATCTTGGGAAATCTACCTAAACTAGGTAAGCCTGAGCTTACCCACCTATAATATAGGAATTGCTTCCCTCCTAGCTCAGTCGGTAAAGAATCTGCCTGCAATGCAGAAGACATGGGTTCGATTCCTGGATCGGGAAGATCCCCTGGAGAAGGAAATGGCAACCCACTCCAGTAATCTTGCCTGGAGAATCCCATGGACAGAGGAACCTTGTGGGCCATAGTCCATGGGGTCGCAGGAGTCGGACACAACTGAGTGACTTTCACCACTAACAGTCATTTTAAGATATTGTTGAGAAAATTAGTGATAATATTCTTATTGAAATACTTACAATAGATGTTTGTGAATAAACATTAAGATATCCTGAAAATTAAATTCATTCAAGGCATGCTATTATATTACATTATATTAGCAGAACAGGTGGGTTCCTAATATCTTATTAAATGTAGATGCAGATAATCCACTTTGCTATGGAAGAAAGTTTAGAAGATTAGATCATAGGATACAGTTCAACTGGTTAAATTCAGGGTAGAAGACAGTAAATAGACTCAACTAAGGAGTGACTCACAGATTGTAGAGACTCTAAAATTTTTGTTTTTCACATTTAATGTGAGTTAGTTGCCAAGAGATTCAACTATGTTTTCCTTTTCCTACTATGCTATATTTGTCTGAGATCTGTATTTGAAATTATATTTATAGTAAGTCAGTTTAAAGTTTTAAATCCCAGTTGTTTTAAATCTACAATTCAAGTACTAACTTGAAACCTTGGCTCCCACAACCATTTTCTTACTCTCTAGAAGTCCCTTTCAGTCAACAGAAAAGAATTTTTTGTGTTCTTGTCATTTTCCCCTTCTCCCTCCTTGTCACAAATTCATTTGTGAATGTCTCATTTTCTGTTTTGCCATCTTGTTGCCTAACATGTGCTTGTTTCTCTCTTGCTCCCATGGCAAGAATTCATTTGAAGAAATGGTATGTAAATGAATAGCTTTCATTCATTTAATTTAAGATATGTGAGTGGGAGTGTTCTCTAATAGCTCAACCATCTAGGTTAAAAATTGACCTATTAGACTAAATGACAATTTTTGGCACAGTGTTTCCATTGATAAATAACATAATCAGAACTTATGGTCTGGGCCTAGAAAACACTTCTTAGCAAACAAGACCTACAGCACTAAGAACCATTCTACCACAACTATTCTCCTGTGGTCACATTGATTACATTCTACTGACCTCACAAAGTGGATATTCAAGCTGTGTGGGAACTGAATAGTAGATACAAAGAACAATTACCATAGAGGGGAAGAAACGGTAGTTCTAAGCATTAGTGTCCAGTCAGCATTGTGATTTAGTTTGCTAAGGTTAAAGTTATATGGGAAAAAATTTATAACTATACAGAACTTAACCCATTGCCATGTTGGTGGAATAAATCCTTGTTTCAGAGTGCCTCCTTATTAAAAAAATATTTAAAAAATGTAGTAGTTGTAATTCCATCATTCACCTTTGAAAAAGAGAAATCACCACTAGTCCATCCCCCATACACAGTAAAATACAGTGGTTTTGTTTGTTTTGTGACAAAAATAATGGAACTCGAATCGAATGTGTGGAATAGCTTCAAAATCGTTTTGCTTGATATCCTTACCTACCAGTACCTCGTCCCCATGTGATGGTAGTTCCGGCTGAACAAGAATCATTCTCAATACCACATTGTTGTTTAGTCGCTAAGTTGTGTCGACTCTTTTGCAATGCCAGGGAACTCTAGCCTGGTAGGCTACTCTGTCCATGGGATTTCCCAGGCAAGAATACCATTTCCTTGGGTTGTCATTTCTTTCTCCAGGGGATCTTCCCAACCCAAGGATCAAACATGCATCTCCTACAATGGCAGGTGGATTCTTTAACACTGAGCCATCTGGGAAGGTCCTCTCAATACTATACTTTCCAAAATACACAGCTATTCATTAGAGAAGATTAATTTAGGAGGAGAATATATGAGATAAAGTAGATAATAGGCTTCCCACACAGATGGTATTGAGCTAAAGTAAGAAATGAAAAGAAATACCATCAAAGGATCCTGACATGCAGTTAGATGTAACGAAACTTTGTCTGATCAAAAACTGCCCCCAAAGATTTTCTAATTACCAAATTATGGGGAGAAATTAATCAGGATGACTTCATTCTCAGGAATAATCCTATGTACTTCTTTTCATTTTATGGTATCTGTCATATAATTCCACTAAATGACCTCAGTTCAATTCAATGTCTCATCTTCTTTTTTACTTCAAGAGTAAAAAGAGAGAGAAAGGGGGGAAAAGGATGAGAAACAAATCTCTTAGAATTTGGAATGTAAATTTTATCTACCCATGAGTTATAAAACTCTTTGCAATCTTCACTAAGCTCAAAGGGTATGTAGTAAACAATCAATTAATTAAAAATCAATAGTATTGGCCCCAGCTTTCCTTGGATCCTGCTCCTTTCACTGCTAGCTCCTCAGGGTGAGAGTAGAGCTTCACAAAGCATGCCTTTTCCTTCCAAACACTCACTATGGAGTTTTGAGGAAGATTACTGTCAGGCAAGGAGTCTCCCCATTCTGCTGTATTGTAATTGACCAAAAATCTATTTCATGCCAGCCATCTAAACAACCGACTTTTCTCAGAGTTCTCATGATTCCTGGGAGAACTGTGGAAAAAAGAGAACCTAGATCAAGCCCTGAGCCTTTGGAGTGGGAGCACTGACTTCAAGACCCTAGACTACCAGAAAACTGACCCTGATCAGATCAGATCAGATCAGTCGCTCAGTCGTGTCCGACTCTTTGCGACCCCATGAATCGCAGCACGCCAGGCCTCCCTGTCCATCACCGACTCCCGGAGTTCACTCAGACTCACGTCCATCGAGTCAGTGATGCCATCCAGCCCTCTCATCCTCTGTCGTCTCCTTCTCCTCTTGCCCCCAATCCCTCCCAGCATCAGAGCCTTTTTCCAATGAGTCAACTCTTCACATGAGGTGGCCAAAGTACTGGAGTTTCAGCTTTAGCATCATTCCTTCCAAAGAAATTCCAGGGCTGATCTCCTTCAGAATGGACTGGTTGGATCTCCTTGCAGTCCAAGGGATTCTCAAGAGTCTTCTCCAACACCACAGTTCAAAAGCATCAATTCTTCAGCGCTCAGACTTCTTCACAGTCCAACTCTCACATCCATACATGACCATAGGAAAAACCATAGCCTTGACTAGACGAACCTTTGTTGGCAAAGTAATGGCTCTGCTTTTGAATATGCTATCTAGGTCGGTCATAACTTTCCTTCCAAGGAGTAAGTGTCTTTTAATTTCATGGCTGCAGTCACCATCTGCAGTGATTTTGGAGCCCAGAAAAATAAAGTCTGACACTGTTTCCACTGTTTCCCATCTATTTCCCATGAAGTGATGGGACCAGATGCCATGATCTTAGTTTTCTGAATGTTGAGCTTTAAGCCAACTTTTTCACTCTCCACTTTCACCTTCATCAAGAGGCTTTTGAGTTCCTCTTCACTTTCTGCCATAAGGGTGGTGTCATCTGCATATCTGAGGTTATTGAGATTTCTCCCGGCGATCTTGATTCCAGCTTGTGTTTCTTCCAGTCTGGCATTTCTCATGATGTACTCTGCATATAAGTTAAATAAACAGGGTGACAATAAACAGCCTTGACGTATTCCTTTTCCTATTTGGAACCAGTCTGTTATTCCATGTCCAGTTCTAACTGTTGCTTCCTGACCTGCATACAAATTTCTCAAGAGGCAGATCAGGTGGTCTGGTATTCCCATCTCTTTCAGAATTTTCCCCAGTTTCTTGTGATCCACACAGTCAAAAGCTTTGGCATAGTCAATAAAGCAGAAATAGATGTTTTTCTGGAACTCTTTTGCTTTTCTGATGATCCAGTGGATGTTGGCAATTTGATCTCTGGTTCCTCTGCCTTTTCTAAAACCAGCTTGATCATCAGGAAGTTCATGGTTCACGTATTGCTGAAGCCTGGCTTGGAGAATTTTAAGCATTACCTTACTAGCGTGTGAGATGAGTGCAATTGTTTGGTAGTTTGAGCATTCTTTGGCATTGCCTTTCTTTAGGATTGGAATGAAAACTGACCTTTTCCAGTCCTGTGGCCACTGCTGAGTTTTCCAGATTTGTTGGCATATTGAGTGCAACACTTTCACAGCATCATCTTTCAGGATTTGAAATAGCTCAACTGGAATTCTATCACCTCCACTAGCTTTGTTCATAGTGATGCTTTCTAAGGCCCACTTGACTTTACATTCCAGGATGTCTGGCTCTAGGTCAGTGATCACACCATCGTGATTATCTGGGTCATGAAGATCTTTTTTGTACAGTTCTTGTGTGTATTCTTGCTACCTCTTCTTAATATCTTCTACTTCTGTTAGGTCCATACCATTTCTGTCCTTTATCGAGCCCATCTTTGCATGAAATGTTACTTTGGTATCTCTGATTTTCTTGAAGAGATCTTAGTCTTTCCCATTCTGTTATTTTCCTCTATTTCTTTGCATTGATTGCTGAAGAAGGCTTTCTTATCTCTTCTTGCTATTCTTTGGAACTCTGCATTCAGATGTTTATATCTTTCCGTTTCTCCTTTGCTTTTCACTTCTCTTCTTTTCACAGCTATTTGTAAGGCCTCCCAAGACAGCCATTTTGCTTTTTTGCATTTCTTTTCCATGGGGATGGTCTTGATCCCTGTCTCCTCTACAATGTCCCAAACCTCAATCCATAGCTCATCAGGCACTCTATCTATCAGATCTAGGCCCTTAAATCGATTTCTCACTTCCACTGTATAATCATAAGGGATTTGATTTAGTTCATACCTGAATGGTCAAGTGGTTTCCCCTACTTTCTTCAATTTAAGTCTGAATTTGGCAATAAGGAGTTCATGATCTGAGCCACAGTCAGCTCCTGGTCTTGTTTTGGTTGACTGTCTAGAGCTTCTCCATCTTTGGCTGCAAAGAATATAATCAATCTGATTTCAGTGTTGACCATCTGGTGGTGTCCATGTGTAGAGTCTTCTCTTGTGTTGTTGGAAGAGGGTGTTTGTTATGACCAGTGCATTTTCTTGGCAAAACTCTATTAGTCTTTGCCCTGCTTCATTCCGTATTCCAAGGCCAAATTTGCCTGTTACTCCAGGTGTTTCTTGACTTTTGCATTCCAGTCCCCTATAATGAAAAGGACATCTTTTTTGGGTGTTAGTTCTAAAAGGTCTTGTAGGTCTTCATAGAACTGTTCAACTTCAGCTTCTTCAGCGTTACTGGTTGGGGCATAGACTTGGATTACTGTGAATCAAATAGTGAGAATTCACACAAAGGAATCCACTGGAATACAAGACCTGGCATAACCCAACCACCAATAGCATCCTGTGCAGAACACCTCATCTAAACAACAAACAAAACAAAAATACAAACCCAGTCATCAGCAGACAGGATTACCGCCTCACTCAGTCTTGCCCATCAGAGGAAAAACAAACAACTAAACAAAAGCTCAGCACAAATCTCACCCTATAAGAAGCTTACAGAAACCACTGGACCAATCTTAGAGGGCAGAAACCAAAATGAAGAAAGAATTCAGCCTTGAAGCCTGGGAAAAGGAGACCTCAAACACAATAAGTTAAAAAAGAAATAATGAAGAGGCAGAGAAATACTACACAAATGAAGGAACAAACTAGAAACACAGAAGTCCAAATAAATGAAGAAGAAATAGGCAAACTACCTGAAAAAAAAAAAAAATCAGAATAATGATAGTAAAGATGATCAAAACCTTGAAAGCAAAATGGAGAAAATGCAAGAATCAATTAACAAAGACCTAGAAGAATTAAAGAATAAACATGCTGAGACAAACACTATTACTGAAATTTAAAATATTCTAGAAGGAATCGATAGCAGAATGTCTGAAGCAGAAGAATGAATCAGTGAGCTGGAAGATAAAATAGTGAAAATAACTTCTGAAGAGCAGAATAAAGTAAAAAGAATGAAAGGAACTGAGGATAGTCTCAGAGACCTCTGGGTCAATATCAAACATACCACCATTCGAATAATAGGGGTCCCAGAAGAAGAAAATAAAAAAGAAAGGGTATGAGAAAATTTTTGAAGGGATTATAGTTGAAAATAATTTCCCCAACATGGAAAAGGAAATAGTCAATCAAGTCCAAAAGGCACAAAAAGTCCTGTAGAGTATAAACCCAAGTAGAAACATGCCAAGACATACTAATCAAATTAACAAAGACTAAACACAAAGAATATTAAAAGCAGCAAGGGAGAAGCAACAAGTAACATACAAGGGAAACCCCATATGCTTAATAGTTGATCTTTCAGCAGAAATGCTGCAGGCCAGAAGGGAATGGCAGGATATATTTAAAGTACTGAAAGGGAAAAATGTACAACCAAGATTACTGTACCCTGAAAGGATCTCATTCAAAATTAATGGAGAAACCAAAAGCTTTTCAGACAAGCAAAAGTTAAGAGAATTCAGTACCACTAAACCAGCTTTACAACAAATGTTAAATGAACTTATATGGTCAAGAAATACAAGAGAAGACAAAGATTTACAAAATCAACCCAAACAATTAAGAAAATGGCAATAGGAACATATATATCAATAATTACTTTAAATGTAAATGGATTAAATGCTCCAACCAAAAGACACAGACTGGCTGAATGGATACAAAAACAAGACCCATATATATATGCTGTCTATAAGAAACCCATTTTAGACTTCAAGACACATATAGACTGAATGTGAGAGGATGGAAAAATATATTCCATGCAAATGGGAAGCAAAAGAAAGCTGAAGTAGCAATCCTATATCGGACAAAATGACCTTAAAATAAAGAAGATTACAAGAGATAAGGAAGGACACTACATAATGATCAAGGGATCAATCCAAGAAGAAGCCATAACAATTGTAAATACTTATGCACCCAACATAGGAGCACCTCAATACATAAGACAAACACTAGCAGACATAAAAGGAGAAACTGACATTAACACAATAATAGTAGGAGACTTTAACACCCCACTCACACCAATGGACAGATTATCAAAACAGAAAATTAATAAGGAAACACAAGTTTTAAATGATACATTAGATGAGATGGATCTCATGGATATCTTCAGGACATTCCATCCAAATGCAGAAGAATACACCTTCTTCTCAAGTGCACATGAAGCATTTTCCAGGATAGACTGCATCTGGGATCACAAATCAAACCTCAGTAAATTTTAGAAAATTGAAATCGTATTAAGCATCTTCTCTGACCACAATGCTATGAGACTAGTTATCAATTACAAGAAAAAAACTAAGAAGCACAAACACATGGAGATTAAACAACATGTTACTAAATAACCAACAGGCTACTGAAGAAATCAAAAAGTTTCTAGAAACAAATGACAATGAAAATACAATAACTCAAAGCCCATGGGATGCAGCAAAAACAGTCCTAAGAGGGAAGTTTATAGCAATACAATCCTACCTCAAGAAACAGGAAAAATATCGAATAGACAGCCTAACTTTACACCTGAAACAACAGGAAAAAGAAGAACAAAAAAAAAAAACCAAAATTAGTAGAAGGAAAGAATTCATAAAGATCCGAGCAGAAATAAATTAAAAAGAAATGAAAGAAACAATAGTAAAGATTAATAAAACTAAAAGCTGTTTCTTTGAGAGGACAAAAAATTGACAAACCTTTAGCCAGACTCATCAAGAAAAAAAGATAGAAGAATCAAATCAACAAAATCAGAAATGAAAAAGGAGAGGTTAAAACAGACAATGCAGAAATACAAAGGATTATAAGAGACTATTATGAACAACTCCATGGCGATAAAATGGATAACCTGGAAGAAATGGACAGATTCTTAGAAAAGTTCAATCTTTCAAGACTGAACCAGGAATAAATAGAAATTATGAACAACCCAATTACAAGCACTGAAATTGAAGCTGTGATCAAAAATCTCCCCGAAACCAAAAACCCAGGACCAGATGGCTTCACAGTAGAATTCTATAAAACATTTAAAGAGTTAATGCCTACCCTTCTAAAAGTCTTTCAAAAAATTGCAGAGGACAGAACACTTCCAATCTCATTCTACGAGGCCACCATCACCCTGATACCAAAACCAGACAAAGAGAAACTACACACAAAAAGAAAACAACAGGCCAATATCACTGATGACCATAGATGCAAAATCCTTAACAAAATTTAACAGAATTCAACAACACATCAAAGAGCTCATACACCATGATCAAGTTGGTCATGGTCATTTATTCCAGGAATGCAAGGATTCTTCAATATGTGCAAATCAATCAATGTGATATACCATATTAACAAATTGAAAGATTAAAAACCATATGATAATCTCAATAGATGCAGAAAAAGACTTTGACAAAACTCAGCACCCACTTATGACTAAAACTCTTCAAAAAATGAGCATAGAAGGAACTTTCCTCAATACAATAATGGCCATATATGATAAGCCTACAGCAAACATTTTTCTCAGTGGTAAAAAACTGAAAACATTCCCCCTAAGATCAGGAATGAGACAAGGGTGTCCACTTTCACCACTATTACTCAACATAGTTCTGGAAGTCCTAGCTACAGCAATCAGAGAAGAAAAAGAAATAAAAGGAATCCACATCAGAGAAGAAGTAAAGCTCTCACTGTTTGCAGATGACATGTTATTGTACATAGAAAACCCTAAAGATAGTATCAGAAAATTTAGTGAATTTAGCAAAGCTGCAGGATACAAAATCAATACATAGAAATCACTTGCATTTCTATATAATAACAATGAAAAATCAGGAAGAGAAATTAAGGAATCAGTCCCATTCACCATTGCAACAAAAAGAATCAAATATCTAGGAACAAACTTACTTAAGGAGACAAAAGAACTGTACACAGAAAATTATAAGACATTGATGAAAGAAATCAAAGATGACATAAACAGATGGAGAGATATTCCATGTTCCTGGGTAGGAAGAATCAATACTGTGAAAATGACTATACTACCAAATGCAATCTATAGATTCAATATGATCCCTATCAAATTACCAATGGCATTTTTCACAGAACTAGGACAAGAAATTTCACAATTCATATGGAAACACAAAAGATCCTGAATAGCCAAAGCAGTCTTGAGAAAGAATGGAGCTGGAGGAATCAACCTTCCTGACTTCAGATTATACTACAAAGCTATTGTCATCAAGACAGTTTGGTACTGGCACAAAAACATAAATATAGAACAAGATAGAAAACCCAGAAATAAACCCATGCACCTATGGGTACCTTATTTTTGACAAAGGAGGCAAGAATATTCAATGGGGCAAAGAAAGCCTCTTCAATAAATGGTGCTGGGAAAACTGGACAGCTGCATGGAAAAGAATGAAATTAGACACTTCCTAACACCATACACAAAGATAAACTCAAAATGGATTAAAGACCTAAATGTAAGACCAGAAACTATAAAATTCTTAGAGGAAAACATAAGCAGAACACTCGATGACATAAATCAAAGCAAGATCCTCTATGACCCACCTCCTAGAGTAACGGATATAAAAACAAAAGTAAATAAGTGGGACCTGATTAAACTTAGAAGCTTCTGCACAGCAAAGGAAACTATAAGCAAGGTGAAAAGACAACCCTTGGAATGGAAGAAAATAATAGCAAATGAAACAACCAAAATATACAAGCAGCACATACAACTCAATGCCAGAAAAACCAACCCAATCAAAAAGTGGGAAAAAACCTAAGCAGACATTTCTCCAAAGAAGACATACAGATGGCTAACAAGACATGAAAAGATGCTCAACATAGCTCATTATTAGAGAAATGCAAATCAAAACCACAGTGAGATATCACCTCATGCCATTCAGAATGACCCTCATCAAAAAGTCTGCAAACAATAAACGCTGGAGAGGGTGTGGAGAAAAGGAAATGGTCTTGCACTGTTGGTGGGAATGTAAATTGATACAGCCACTATGGAAGACGGTATGGAGATTCCTTAAAAAACTAGGAATAAAACCACCATATGACCCAGCAATCCCACTCCTAGGCATATACCCTGAGGAAGCTAGGGTTGAAAAAGACACACGTATCCCATTGTTCATTGCAGCACTGTTTACAATAGCTGAAACATGGAAGCAACCCAGATCCCCATCGACAGAAGAATGGATAAAGAAGTTGTGGTACATATACACAATGGAACATTACTCAGCCATAAAAACGAACATGTTTGAGTCAGTTCTGATAAGGTGGATGAACCTGGAACCTATTATACAGAGTGAAGTGAGTCAGAAAGAGAAAGATAAATATCATATTCTAATGCACAGATACAAAATCTAGAAAAATGGTTCTGAAGAATTTATTTACAGGGAAGCAATGGAGTAACAGACATAGAGAATAGACTTATGGACATGGGGAGTGGGGAGGAGAGGGTGAGATGTATAGAAAGTGTAACAAGGAAACTTACATCACCATATGTAAAATAGATAGCCAATGGAAATTTGCTGTATGGCTCAGGTAACTCCAACAGGCGCTCTGTATCAACCTAGAGGGGTGGGATGGGGAGGGAGATGGGAGAGAGGTTCAAAAGGGAGTGGATATATGTATACCTATGGCTGATATTGACTATGCAAAGCCTTTGACTGTGTGGATCACAATAAACTGTGGAAAATTCTGAAAGAGATGGGAATACCAGACCACCTGACCTGCCTCTTGAGAAACCTATATGCAGGTCAGGAAGCAACAGTTAAAACTGGACATGAAACAACAGACTGGTTCCAAATAGGAAAAGGAGTACATCAAGACTATATATTGTCACCCTGCTTATTTAACTTCTATGCAGAGTACATCATGAGAAATCCTGGGCTGGAAGAAGCACAAGCTGGAATCAAGATTGCCGGGAGAAATATCAATAACCTCAGATATGCAGATGACACCACCCTTATGGCAGAAAGTGAAGAGGAACTCAAAAGCCTCTTGATGAAAGTGAAAGAGGAGAGTGAAAAGTTGGCTTAAAGCTCAACATTCAGAAAACGAAGATCATGGCCTCTGGTCCCATCACTTCATGGGAAATAGATGGAGAAACAGTGGAAACAGTGTCAGACTTTATTTTTGGGGGGCTCCAAAATAACTGCAGATGGTGACTGCAGCCATGAAATTAAAAGACGCTTACTCCTTGGAAGGAAAGTTATGACCAACCTAGATAGCATATTCAAAAGCAGAGAAATTACTTTGCCAACATAGGTTCGTCTAGTCAAGGCTATGGTTTTTCCAGTGGTCATGTATGGATGTGAGAGTTGGACTGTGAAGAAAGCTGAGTGCTGAAGAATTCATGCTTTTGAACTGTGGTGTTGGAGAAGACTCTTGAGAGTCCCTTGGACTGCAAGGAGATCCAACCAGTCCATTCTGAAGGAGATCAGTCCTGGGTGTTCTTTGGAAGGACTGATGCTAAAGCTGAAACTCCAATACTTTGGCCACCTCGTGTGAAGAGTTGACTCATTGGAAAAGACTCTGATGCTGGGAGGGATTGGGGGCAGGAGGACAAGGGGACGACAGAGGATGAGATGGCTGGATGGCATCGCTGACACGATGGATGTGAGTCTGAGTCAACTCTGGGAGTTGGTGATGGATAGGGAGGCCTGGCATGCTGCAATTTGTTGACTTGATGAAAGAATCAGACACGACTGAGCGACTGAACTGAACTGATGCCTGATTCATGTTGAGGTTTGACGAAAACAACAAAATTCTGTAACGCAATTATCCTTCTATAAAAAAAATAAGTAAAAGAAAATCAGTAGTGTCAAAAAGCTTCATGGTTCTGTCAATAGTGAATTGAGTGTGAATTTAATCTCTTTATCAAAAAATCTTGAACCATGGGCCTGATTTATTTTCTTTTTAGTCATTCCATATACATGGATGGTGACAGTGATGCACGAAGAAGACCAAATTGTTATTATTGTTTTGAGGGGAAATTGCAAGATGTATGCTTTTAGGTGGGTTATTTGTAAATTCTTTGGTAAAGCTGGCAAACTATTTAGAAGCTGTCATAGTTGAAGCGTATTATGAAAAATGTTAATTTGAGCATTTGGCCATCAGTGCTGTGTCTCTTTTGAGCCCAGAGGAACATAAACCTCAATCAATGCCTCTGTAACCAATAATGGATCAGATCAGATCAGATCAGATCAGTCGCTCAGTCGTGTCCAACTCTTTTTGACCCCATGAATCGCAGCACGCCTGGCCTCCCTGTCCATCACCAACTCCCGGAGTTCACTCAGACTCACGTCCATCGAGTCAGTGATGCCATCCAGCCATCTCATCCTCTGTCGTCCCCTTGTCCTCCTGCCCCCAATCCCTCCCAGCATCAGAGTCTTTTCCAATGAATCAACTCTTCGCATGAGGTGGCCAAAGTACTGGAGTTTCAGCTTTAGGATCATTCCTTCCAAAGAAATCCCAGGGCTGATCTCCTTTAGAATGGACTGATTGAATCTCCTTGCAGTCCAAGGGACTCTCAAGAGTCTTCTCCAACACCACAGTTCAAAAGCATCAATTCTTCGGCGCTCAGCCTTCTTCACAGTCCAACTCTCACATCCATACATGACCACAGGAAAAACCATAGCCTTGACTAGACGAACCTTTGTTGGCAAAGTAATGTCTCTGCTTTTGAATATGCTATCTATGTTGGTCATAACTTTCCTTCCAAGGAGTAAGCGTCTTTTAATTTCACGGCTGCAGTCACCATCTGTAGTGATTTTGGATCCCGGTAGTATAATTATTATAGTATAATGTTCATTATACTTTTTTTTCTTTTTGGAGGATTATATAAATGAAAGTAAGCATTTGCTAATACACTCCCAACCATTAAAAAATCCGCACAACAGGACGTCTCCTGCTTCCTATTTTTGACACCGACTTGTATGACACCTTTGACTTATATATTAAGAGAAAATGGAAATTAAAAGTATCCAAGTGAGGTGAAAATGAGTTCAGGAAATGAATATTACATAGCAAGCACCCTATTGTTATTAGGTTAAGAAGTTCCCAAACTCCAACCAAAATATCATAGCACTCAAAATTAGATTTTGCTTATTCAAGGTTAAGTGAATATAAGAATTTTGAGGTAAGGAATCTATCAAAAGAAAGAACAAAGTTTCAAATGGTCACCAGAGGGCATAAAGCACTTTGGAATGACTGTTACAAAATACTTCAAATTTGCAGTGACCAGATAGCAAGACCCACAAATGCCATAGTGTGGGCAGGAGGTTTCAAGCTAAAGATATTAATAGCCTCTTCTGTTACCACAAAATAGTTGTAGTTTGAAGCAGAACTTATAAGACAATTACCTGCTTTACCCATAGTCATCTTTCCCTAAAGGGAAATTTCATTCTTAAAGGGGCAAAGTAGGACTTCCCTGGTGGTCAAGTGGTTAAGAATCAGTCTTGCAATGCAGGGGACATGAGTTCCATCCCTGATTCCGAAAGATGCCACATGCCTTGGGTCAGCTAAGCCTGTGAGCCACAACTACTGAAGCCTATGTACTCTAGAGCCTGGAAGCTGCAGCTGCTGAGCTCATGCTCTGTAACAAGAGAAGCCACTGCCTGCACACCAGAACTAGAGTGTAACCCCTGCTCATTGCAACCAGAGAAAGCCCATATATAGCAACAAAGACCCAGTGTAGCGAAATAAATAAATAAAACAAAAACTTTCATTTAAAAAGGACTGCTGCTGCTGCTAAGTCACTTCAGTCATGTCCGACTCTGTGTGACCCCCATAGATGGCAGCCCACCAGGCTCCCCCGTCCCTGGGATTCTCCAGGCAAGAACACTAGAGTGGGTTGCCATTTCCTTCTCCAATGCATGAAAGTGAAAAGTGAAAGTCAAGTTGCTCTGTCGTGTCCGACTCTTCGCCACCCCATGGACTGCAGCCTACCAGGCTCCTCCATCCATGGGATTTGCCAGGCAAGAGTACTGGAGTAGGGTGCCATCGCCTTCTCCATTAAAAAGGGCAGAGTAGACTAAACTTAATCAGTAGATAATGGCCAAACATTTACTTGACTTGAGTTTTTGGTCAAAATATTTCCAAGCTGTACCTAAGGTGGCTACGTAGAATTCTCATTAAAAACAATTAAAATGTAACTGCATCATTGATACATAAGAATAAATAGAGAATGGATTTTTAGACCAATCAAAATTAGTTGTCTTACCTTCACTGAACTGCATAGAATATCACACTGATATAATTATACCATCACCCCTTTCAAAAATGTAATGGTTTACCTAGATCAGTGATTCTAAAATTTTTGGTCTCAGGAAACTTCTATGCTTCTATGAACTATTGAGGAACTAGAAGGAACTTAGGTTTGTGTGGGTCTGTCTCCATTTGCTATATTAGATATCAAAACTTGACATTTTAAAGATAAGAATATATGAATACACTTTCCCATTAAATACACCCATTAAATTCATTCCCATGAATACACCACTTTCCCTTTAAAATAATGTCACTATATGCCACGTAGACTATAGAAAACTCCATTGTGCACTTGTGAGAGAATGAGAGAAAAAAAAATAAATGTAATGTCTTAGCATTTTTATGAAAAGAGTTTTTACCCCATGAATGCCCAGACCGCTGCAAACAACACTTTGAGAACTGCTGGCCTAGAAGACACAAATTCTTTCTATAATGTAATTCACAGGCTGTTTAGTACTTCATTTTTAGATATCTTTCTACCCACAGTCTCTCTGTGTCTCCTGGCATATTCTGTTTTCTTTAACCACATCCGTTTATTCATTATTAACATGGAATATTTACCACATGCCTCTGTGTCTGGCATTGATCTAGTCCAACAGGGAAGGTATGATCCTTGCCTCCAAGATCTGACAGCATAGGAGAATCTGGCCATATCTGGCCAGCCATGATTGATTCATGCTCTTTCCTCCATCTGCTGTGCTCTCCCTACTTCCCCAAATTGAAAACTCTTACTTATCCTTCAAATCCAAGGTCAAACATTTCTTTCCAAATGAATTTCATCCCAATATTGTAATCAACTTGATGCTTGTTTATTACATTGCAAACCTTATAAAAATGTTCCATTACTCTTTTTGTTTTTATGTAAAGAAAGTTAAAGAAAGTCATGACATAGTCTGTAAGAAATTAAAGTATTGAGGCACCGAAGACAGTTTAGTTGAGAGCAGTTGTACTGTTTATGTTGTGTAGACTGGAGGCCTCTTAGAGACAACCAGGATGGTGACATTAATTGGTTTGGGTGGGTACTCTATTTTCCAAAGTCTCTTCTGTTTAAGGGGTTGGAAGGAAAAACTTGTCTGGCTTGTCTGAATCATCTAGGAGGAAAAGAGCCATAAAGTATGGATGCTTCCACCCACCTCCCCCACTACCCCCCACTCTCCCATCTAGACCCAACAGCCGTGATGCAGTTGGTGCTGTTAGGAAAAATGAGTAGTAGGAAGCACAACACTAGACATCTGCTTGTTGCTGGTCTTCCTTTGAGCTTTAGGGGGAAGAGTCTTGTTTCACCCTTGAGGATCCAGGATGGCAGACTGTTCTCCCTTGATAACTAGGCTCAAAGTAAAACTTTTCATTGGACTGATAGTAGCAGTAAAATAATGTAATAATACAGGTTATATCGCTGGCTCTAGAACTAGTCTATGTGAGTTTAAATCACCCCTCACTAGCTATGAAAAGTGGGGTTGTTGTTTAAACCACTTGTGTTTCACTCTGCTCATTCATAACATTGGAATAATATTAATGCTTTCTTCATTGAAAAGAGTAAATCATTCTATCTATCTGTCTATCTAGTGTCTGATCTCCAGAATGAGCACTAAATAGTAATTAGTGTCACTGGAACGCAAGGTTTATAAAAATAAACACTTTTGTTTTCCTAGCTGTTCTGTTTCCAGCATCTGGAATAGGATTTGGAATATAACATCAATCAATGACATTTGTTAAATGAATGGATGAAAGAATCCACAGTCAGAATGGGTAGGGCCCATTATCAAAGGCAGTACCATTTTACTGACAATTATGCTGCAGTTGCAGATCCACCAATCTGTCCCTGTCTGTGACTGTGAAGTGGAGCTGAACTCCAACATTAGGGCTGTGCAAATTCCTTTGGCTTTTGATGCATTCAGAAGATGCAGGAATTCTCTGTAGAGATAAGGTTTGCATCAACTTTGAGATGTGGACTCAAACCAGTGTTAATTTAATTGGGATAAAGTATAAGATAGCTACATTTTATCTCTGTTTTGTGATATAATTTTCACTGGTTATATCTCCATCACAACACTTATCACATTGTATCATACTTGTGTCTTCTTCACAAAATAGCAAGAAAAATCTTATAGGCTTAGAAATATCAAACCAAATTTTAAGGAAGTGATTTTACATGGAGTGTGCTATTAGGCAGTGGGATGAGTTACTGAGAACAAGAAAGGAGTCTCCTTTTATGTAAGTCTTCCAAAATAAGATATGGTTCAACCTGAATACTAAAAACTGATGTAGGCTTTTTAAAATATTCTTTTTCCCTTGGTTCTCTCCACAATATTGCAGAAAGCTAGGTCATATTAAGTAGGAAATAAAAAGAGAAAGGTTTTCAGTCTCTCCCTGACAGTGCTGTTTTTCATAAACATCAATCTTGTAAAGTATAGTGATCTTTTTTTTTTTTTCCATAGAAGAACACTGGAAGATAAACAAGATCCAAATCCATATTAGATTTGGAAAAGGAAAATTTGTGGGTAGAAAAAAAATCTAAAAAACCATTGCATGCATTATGCTGTCAATATATCAACCAAAAGGAAACTCAGCCTTTTATAAACACTGTAATGGTCTTGACAACCTTCCTATGTAAACAAGTGAAATGTCAGCCTTTTAGGGAGAAGAGTCTTAGAGTTGCTTACTCAGGAAAAAAAATAATGATTTAAAAGTGATTTTGGAATGAACTTTAGATTTTAAAAAAGCAAGAGTTGGATTCAAGGATAGAGTAAATTAAACAGAATCATTTGAGATGGATAGAGCATTGATTCAGAATGGTGAAACTTATGAATCATTTGCCCTTCCTTTAACTCACTCTAGTTTTTCTTAATTTATACATTCTCTAGGGTACATCATGTTTTTTGTAAATTAGAAATTTCAGTGCCTTTGCTAGGGATTTACTATGTGCTTGTTGTTTCTGGGCTCACTATGTTTGTTTTATGTTAATTAAAGATTTTGTATTTCTTTAAATATATTAATGGATAGAAATCAAGATCATGTATTTCAAAAGTCTTGTGTTTTTACTTTACTGCCTCTATGATAATATATTAATATAATAATAATTCAGCAAATGTACTCAGAAGGCTTGTATTATTTATCTTGTAGTATAATGATTACAGTACCTTATATTGAAATTCCAATAGGATATGGTTAATCATATATTCTATAGATGAAAGAATGCTTTTATTTTCATTTGAAAGCTGCAGGAGTTATAAAAGATATTAATTACTACTGCTACTACTTTGAGAGAAACAAGTGTCATGCAAAAAGTTGCTGTGAGAGAGAATCTTTACATTCTGTAAATGAACATTGATAGAATAAAAGAAACATACCAGCCTTAGAAAAGCAAAGCAGAATTGGAGGCGAGTTTACCTAAACCCTAGTAAAGTAGTTATCGTGTTTTCTAGATGATCAGGTCTGAATCATATTCCTATCCACCTACAATTAGAATTCCCAAAGGCAAAAGCCAGAAACTTGTTCCTGCTTGTCTTCCATCAGGGATTTCAATTCCCTGATTGGTCCACTATGTCTGAGCTTGTGGGGCAAAGCTCTACCTTGTGGCTCACCAGAGTACAAGGTAGAGTTTATACTCAGTTTTCTCCCTGTACAGAACTAGGTTGTGTTGGTAATAATTTAGAAAAACATAACAAGGGGCAAAGATGATTTAAGAAGATTTGTTCAGAACCTGATTCTCTTTATTACATTTGTGCCACGAGATGAAGGTGAGCAGAAACCCAGGGGACAGATAAAATTTGTTAATTAATGTTTCCTTCCTGCAGCTCTGGGGATTCTTCTGTGGCCCTCTGTCTGTTTCTTGATCACTGGCAAACACATCTGTGAATGTGCTGTTCAGTCCATTTAATACCAGTACCACACATTAATTTTCAAGAAGAGTGCTGCATCTTTTTTTGTGTGAGAAATATAATCCAATACACTCTTTTGAATAACACATAATTTATAAAGTAGCTAATGTCTTAGACAGATGTTAGTTCAAGGCTGACTTGTTTCTCTTCAAAAAGTTACAGATATGGACATATTAAACAGACATCTAAGTTTTCAGAGGCTAATGAAACACAGATACTTTTTCAGCTTTCTAGGCACATAGCATAGGAAATTTTTACATACTGTCAAATCAATTTGCTTCTTAAGAACAAAAGGGAAAAATAAGAAAGCACTGATACAATTCGGTACAAGAATATGTTGCTCTATTTTTATATTAAAGATTACATTGATGAAATGTGTCCTTAAAGAAAATAAGAGATAAGTATGCTTCAAGGTTTGAGCATCTGGTTTTTGTTTCTGTCATTTTTATTTTGTTCCAACTTAGTTTTCTTTGGTTTATTGGGCCTGAGAACAAATTATCACATGAATTACCACATGAAGGCAGAGTTACCTTGAAACCTTCCTGGCATTCAGTATCTCTGCAGGGCTCCAGCTAGACCACCTGTTCAGCTGGAGCTGGTCTGTTCCCCAGGCCAGGAATTCGGGGGACAGAGTAAGACTGTGACAACAAGTGAAGTGGTTCCCCATCATAAGAGGATATGGAAGATAAATGACAACCATTTTTGGTTAATGAGAATCTTCAGATTTCCATTTTATAGTCTTCTATAATTTGGGATGCAGAGGGAGAAGACGTGATCGTTTCTGGTAAAAGTACACTGTTTTGGATATCGTGTACTGTAGCAATAAAGTACAAATGTCTAAGGAGGGAGGGGGTAAAAGGAACATACTAAGCTATGTCTGGGAACATTGGGAGTACATATTGTTTTTGGCCTTTCCTAGACTTTCATGACACAGCAAGATGCCATAATATAATGTTAATATAAAACCAAATTTCATGTTTAAAATGTGGGTTTATTCCCCTTGAAAGTTTTATATTTCCGGATTTAATTTCTTTATACAGACATGAAGTGAATCCCTACTGTGAGAACATGTTTATAATAGTAGGAGAGAAGTAAAACAGGTAACATTTCCTGAAAAGTTAGATGATTAAGTAGTCTTCCACTATGATAGCTTCTATCAGATATCAGCACCTCAAGAGCCACATCCCATTTTCTTCAGTTTAAGAACCAGACACTGATAACCACAGAGGGGGAAAATGCTACAGTGTTTAGACTCTGTAAATAGATGATAAGCATTAAAGGTGAAGCAGCATCAGACGTATATTTTTGTGTTGCTTTTTGATGTTTTCTGTAGCCTACATTTGCTATATAATTTCTGACTTCTTGCATGACTGAGATCACCTCTCTTTATTAAAAGAAAAGCCGAAATCAAGGTTTTTTCCCCCTGATTTCCATGATAGAAAATGAAGAAAAAAGAAAACAAGCTTGAATAAGTTGGAAAAATATTTTTCTCACTTTTAAATGTTTATATCACTCATACAGTTAGAAATGAAAATTAGAATTAGATCATACCTTGAAGAGGATCTGTATTTTTCATACATTGTGAAATAGTCGTCAAATCACCCATATAAAAATAATTGAAATGATTGATAGAATAACATTCAATGATTGTAAATGAAATTTATGAGAGATGTGCCCCAAATTTAAATGTATATAATAGACTGATTCAACAATTCATGGGCAAATTCTCATTATGATAAATCCAAAAACTAATTGGAAAACTTTAATGGCCTAGGTAAACATGAAAACAGACTCACTGAAGCCAGGAGGGAGAAAAAAAGACACTCTCTTGACAGAATCCCTAGGCACAGTACAGTAAAACCAAGAATAGAACCCTCATTCCCAGCTTCTCCCAGAGTAGGTAAAGAGAGATCAGTCTGTGAAGACCAGGAGAGGTGATTGCTTTGTCTAATGTACAGAAACCAACATAGAGAGTCAAGGCAAGTGAAGTAAGTTCCAAACAAAAGAATACAACAAATCTCCAGAAACTGATATTAATAAATCAATTGATATCAATAAGAGAGAATTAAAACCATTGTCATAGAGATGCCTACAAGATCAAGAAAATAATGCATGAGCAAACTGAAAACTTCAATAGAGGTAGAAAATATTTAAAAAGTACTAAAGAGAATTCAAGAAGCCGAAGAACACAATAACTGAAATGAAAAGTTCACAAGAGGGGTTTAAAATTAGGATAAGCAAAAGAAAGGAGCTATCAATCTAAATATAAGTTATTGGAAATAGTTCAGTGAGGGGAGCAAAAAAGAAATAGACTAAACAAAAGTAGAGAAAGCTGAAGAAATTAATGCTCATCATAAAGAAAAGCAGCATGTGCATTATGAGAGTCCCAGCAAGAGAAAGCTGAGAGAAACAACCAGAAAATTTACTCAGATAATGGCTAAAAACGTCCCAAGTCTTAAGAAGCAAACTTATATCCAGATCAAAGATGTCCAAGGTCTACCAAAAAAGATGAATCCAAACAACTCCATAGACCAAGACACATTATAATCAAATTGCCAAAGGTCACAGACAAAGAGGATTTTGAAAGCAGCGAGAGTAAAGCAACTTTATATGAAACACAATGTGTCACATACAAGGGAACTTAAATGATAAATTCAGTGTATTTTCAGCAGAAACCTTGCGGGCCCAAAGGGAATAGGATGTATATTCAAAGTAGGAAAAGAAAAGATTTACCAACCAAAAATACTATACATAGCAAAACTATCCTTTAAAAATGAAAGAGAGATAAAGACCCTTAGACAAACCAAATCTGAAAGTGTTTATTACCATTAGATTGCCTTGTAAGAGATATTGAAGGAAACGAAGGGATGCTAAAACCACCCAATATGATAGTATAAGAAAGTATGAAACTTGTTAGCAAAGATAAATATATAAACACAAAATACTATAGTACTGTAAGTGTGAGTTAATTGCTTTTCAGTTCAGTTCAGTTCAGTCGCTCAGTTGTGTCTGACTCTTTGCAACCCCATGAATCACAGCACGCCAGGCCTCCCTGTCCATCACCAACTCCCAGAGTTCACTCAAACTCACGTCCATCAAGTCGGTGATGCCATCCAGCCATCTCATCCTCTGTCATCCCCTTCTCCTGCCCCCAATCCCTCCCAGCATCAGAGTCTTTTCCAATGAGTCAACTCTTCACATGAGGTGGCCAAAGTATTGGAGTTTCAGCTTTAGCATCAGTCCTTCCAAAGAACACCCAGGACTGATCTCCTTCAGAATGGACTGGTTGGATCTCCTTGCAGTCCAAGGGACTCTCATGAGTGTCTTCTCCAACACTACAGTTCAAAAGCATCAATTCTTCAGCACTCAGCCTTCTTCACAGTCCAGCTTTCACATCCATATATGACCACTGGAAAAACCATAACCTTGACTAGATGGACCTTTGTTGACAAAGTAATGTCTCTGCTTTTTAGTATGCTGTCTAGGTTGGTCATAACTTTCCTTCCAAGGAGTAAGCATCTTTTAATTTCATGGTGGCAATCACCATCTGCAGTGATTTTGGAGCCCCCCAAAATAAAGTCTGACACTGTTTCCACTGTTTCCCCATCTATTTCCCATGAAGTGATGGGACCAGATGCCATGATTTTAGTTTTCTCAATGTTGAGCTTTAAGCCAACTTTTTCACTCTCCTCTTTCACTTTCATCAAGAGGCTTTTTAGTTCCTCTTCACTTTCTGCCATAAGGGTGGTGTCATCTGCATATCTGAGGTTATTGATATTTCTCCCGGCAATCTTGATTCCAGCTTGTGCTTCTTCCAGCCTAGGATTTCTCATGATGTACTCTGCATAGAAGTTAAATAAGCAGGGTGACAATATGCAGCCTTGACGTTGTCCTTTTCCTATTTGGAACCAGTCTGTTGTTCCATGTCCAGTTCTAACTGTTGCTTCCTGACCTGCATACAGGTTTCTCAAGAGGCAGGTCAGGTGGTCTGGTATTCCTGTCTCTTCCAGAATTTTCCCCATTTTCTTGTGATCCACACAGTCAAAGGCTTTGGCATAGTCAGTAAAGCAGAAATAGATGTTTTTCTGGAACTCTTTTGCTTTTTCAATGATCCAGCAGATGTTGGCAATTTGATCTCTGGTTCCTTTGCCTTTTCTAAAACCAGCTTGAACATCTGGAACTTCACGGTTCACGTATTGCTGAAGCCTGGCTTGGAGAATTTTGAGCACCACTTTATTAGCATGTGAGATGAGTGCAATTGTGCGGTAGTTTGAGCATTCTTTGGCATTGACTTTCTTTGGGATTGGAATGAAAACTAACCTTTTCCAATCCTGTGGCCACTGCTGAGTTTTCCAAATTTGGTGGCATATTGAGTATAGCACTTTCACAGCATCATCTTTCAGGATTTGAAATAGCTCAACTGGAATTCCATCACCTCCACTAGCTTTGTTCGTAGTGATGCTTTCTAAGGCCCACTTGACTTCACATTCCAGGATGTCTGGCTCTAGGTGAGTGATCACAGCATCGTGATTATCTGGGTCGTGAAGATCTTTTTTGAACAGTTCTTCTGTGTATTGTTGCCACCTCTTCTTAATATCTTCTACTTCTGTTAGGTCCATATCATTTCTGTCCTTTATCGAGCCCATCTTTGCATGAAATGTTCCCTTGGTATCTCTAATTTTCTTGAAGAGATCTCTAGTCTTTCCCATTCTGTTGTTTTCCTCTGTTTCTTTGCACTTTTAATTCTAGTATAGAAGTTAAAAGGGAAAAGTATTAAAAGTAACTATAAAACTGTTAATAAATATACAATATATAAATTGTGATAACAATAACATAAAATGTGGAAGAAGGAGAAGTAAAAGTGTTAGGGACTTGAATCTAAAGTTTTATAAATTCCATCCTTCAGGAAAGTCCTGTGATCCAAAACACTAGGATAAGCAACTGGGCCTAATGCCTCTGGGTTTTGGGCATTTGTCAAGTGTGAAGATAAGGCAAGTCCTTTTCTTTTTTACTCCTCTACAAATATGTATGCATTTTCTTCTTGGCTTCACATATTTTCTGGAATTTTCAAACACTGACTTTCAGGAGTATAACATCTAAAACAGATTGTCATCCTCATTTTGTATTCTGAGCCATTTAGTCAAGAGTCATTCACTTTTAGCTGAGGTTACATTTGGCTTTTAGCTGAAGTTAACATTTATTGAAAATTTTGTCTCTGTTGTGGCTTTGAAAATACACCTTCTCTTTGAATTTCTAAACCTTACATAATTCCAGTTTCCAGAAAAGTTTTTCAAATGTCTCAGCATTCTGCTTCTTGATTATATTTACTCTATTATATATAGACATCACAAAGTTGTCTTTAATCAAATTATTTAATTGTGCTTAGACTTTTTTTTGGCTCCATTGCATCTTAGTGATGGCACACGGGGTTTTTGATGCATCATTTAGGATCTTTTGTTGTGCTGCAGACTCTCTAATTGTGTTGCACTGGCTCAGTAGTTGTGGCACATGGGCACCAGAGTGCATACGCTTCAATAGCTGCAGTGCTTGGGCTCTCTAGTTGTGGTACTGGGCTCCAGATTCTGCTTAGACTTTTATACAGAAAGTTCCCAATCTCTCTCATCTGAAGTATGCAATTTAATCAATGATAAATGCATGTTTTACTATTATAATTATGGTGGTAAGAAAATCTGTTAAAAATAGATTAACTGTATATTAAAATAACTTGTGTTCATTGTAAAACAAAATAAGATGTTTGATTTTTTTGAAGTAAGAACAGAAGTCTGTCATCCTCCTCCTCCTTCCTCATCTGTCCTTCATTGACCTCTACCCCTGAACCCTGGTGGCTCAGATGGTAAAGAATCTGCCTGCAATACAGGAGACCTAGTTCCCATCCCTGGGTCGGGAATATCACCTGGAGAAGAAACTGGCAACCCACTTCAGTATTCTTGCCTGGAGAATTCCACAGACAGAGAAGTCTGGTGGGGTGTAGTCTGCAAAGAGTCAAACATGACTGAGCGACTAACACTTCCACCTTCCTGAACCTCAGCTTTCACAGGCTAGTGTTCAGCACTGCTCAGCAGTTTAAATTTATGTTTTAAGACCATTTCCAGGCTTTATAGTATATGTGATAGGTGCATATACTAGATATGATTTGACTTATTCATTTTAATAACTATAAGGATAACTTGTACCAGCTTTTATATGACATATACCATGGAATCTCAGTGGCTTAGCACCATATGTTTGTTTCTCAGTCATGTCACAGTTTGATGTGGTTTTGCTGAGGTTCTTCCATATTTTAGTGAGGTCATCTGGAATACATGGCCTCAAAGGTCACTGTACTCGGGTGTAAGAAATACCACAGAGACATATCTGCTCTTACCTGTCCTGCTTGGAGGGGACACACATCACTTTCACCGATGGTTCACTGGCCAGAAATAGGCTGACACATGGAGTCAGTCACCTGGTTATTTGGTGGGCACTCACTGTCCTCCACCTTCACTTCACATCTTCAAGGTATCTCCCATGTTAGTATACATGGATATTCCAGTGCAATTTTATTATTTATTTATATATTATTTTTGGCTGCACTGGGTCTTCATTGCCCCACATGGGCCTTCTCTAATTGCTGTGAGTGGTGGCTATGCTCTAGTGGTGGTGTGGGGATGAGAATAGGGGCTTCTTATTGCAGTGGCTTCTCTTGTCGCAGAGCACAGGTTCTAGGGTGTACAAGCTTCAGAAGTTGAGGCACATGAGCCTAGCTTCCCCATAGCATGTGGAGTCTTCCCAGACCAAGGATCAAACCTGTGTCCCCTGCACCAGCAGGTGGATTTCCAACCAATGGACCACCAGGGAAGTCCCCAATAAAATTTTTAAGTTAAATAAAATTTTATATAATATAAACTGCACTCAAGCATCTATTTTTTTTTTTCTGCCCAAAAGGCATAAAATTCAATCATTAAAGTTCATTTTTAGTGATAGAAAAAAAAAAACCAGCTAGATAATTGCCCTGATTATTTAAGGTCTTTAAACATTATAATATTTAATATATTATATTAGTGGAGATAATATATATATTATATATAGTGGAGATAATAGGGATTCAGGACAAATATTTGTCTACTGAGATACTGAATTTGCCTTTCTCATCACTGTGCTTGAGGAAATGAGTAATCCTGAAGCTAAAGGGCCTCAGGAATATTTTGGCTTTAGAAAGATAAGCTGAATAATGGCTGACTGATGAGGTACAGTTTTGAAACAACCTGACTTTGCTCTGTATTATTTCTGGCCAATAATGAGAACATTATAAGGACAAAAGAGTCCTTTGTACCTCTGATCTCATAATAAGAGCTGTTACTCCTATACCCCCCCTATTCACAGTGTGACTGTTTTACCTTTCCATTAAATAACAGTCTCATTGAAATTTTTTGAACTGTTAGTTGTTTTTCTCTGAAATGCTACAGTTACAATGTTATTGACTAGAAAATTTCCATCACCAAATTTATACAATTTGATTTAAAACTTAGAAGTAACTGATACCAGATCTTTAAAATAATTAATTAATTAGTTTGGCTATATTGAGTTTTAACTGTGGCACACGGGATCTTCATTGTGACACACAGACTCTCTAGTTGTGACACACGGGTTCCAGAGCATGTGGGCTCCCACTTCCCCTGCATTGCAAGGCAGAGTCTTGACCATTGGACCACCAAATCTTTTTTTTTTTAAATGACACTTAAGAATATAAGAGGGGCTTCCCTGGTGGCTCAGAGGTTAAAGTGTCTGCCTCCAGTGCAGGAGACCCAGGTTCGATCCCTGGGTCAGGAAGATCCCCTGGAGAAGGAAATGGTAACCCACTCCAGTATTCTTGCCTGGAGAATCCCATGGACAGAGAAGCTTGGTAGGCTACAGTCCATGGGGTCTCAAAGAGTTGGACACGACTGAGAGACTTCACTTTCACTTTCACTTTTAAGAATACTTCCTTACAAGTTTTATACTTTTATTAATTAATTTCCTGCCCATTAGCTGAAAAATAGACTTTTACTAGGACTGGCATCTTTAATGAAACATATTTGATGTGGTGTTTTTATCAGGAGAACCATGTTGCATGTGAGCCGAATCTCATAGAATGTGCATGTAAACACAAGCTGTAATTTTGGCAATTATTGTGATGGTATTTTGAGAGATGGGATGATTCAAGAACTGTTTTTCTATTCCATTCTAAAGGCTCCTTTTAAAGTTAGCTGTCTGATTCTGCTTAGTGTGGCTGACATAAACCTTTCCATACTCCAGAATATTATTTTAGATTAGGAATATATCTATTACCACCATTGTCCAATCACAAGGAGAGTGCCATTTTCTTTCCCTTATATGACTACTAAATTTTACTGTCTATTCTAGAATAAAAACCTGGGATATATACTTACTAAATGAGAGTTAAGTCACTTCTGTGTTATGACAGGAGGTTAACAGCTGAGGCAATCTCACTCCGAGGTCTTTACAATACTTGTGATTCTCATACTGTATTGATTTAAAGTAATGGCAAGTGACCAAACATAGATGCTATTGCTTAAAGAGATGGGTATATCAGACCACCTTACCGGCCTCCTGAGGAATCTGTATGCAGGTCAAGAAGCAACAGTTAGAATTGGACATGGAACAACAGACTGACTCCAAATTGGAAAAGGAGTATGTCAAGGCGGTATATTGTCACCCTGCTTATTTATCTTCTATGCGGAGTTCACCATAAGAAATGCAGGGCTGGATGAAGAACAAGCTGGAATCAAAATTGCCAGGAGAAATAACAATAACCTCAGGTATGCAAATGACACCACCTTTGTGGAAGAAAGCAAAGAGGAACTAAAGAGCCTCTTGATGAAAGTGAAATAGGAGAGTGAAAAAGTTGGCTTAAAACTCAACATTCAAAAAACTGAGATCATGGCATCTGGTCCCATCACTTTATGGCGAATGGATGGGGAAACAATGGAAACAATGACAAACTTTATTTTCTTGGGCTCCAAAACCACTGCAGATGATGACTGCAGCCATGAAATTAAAAGACACTTGCTATGACCAATCTAGACAGCATATTAAAAAGCAGAGAGATTACTTTGCTGACAAAGGTCCATCTAGTCAAAGCTTTGGTTTTTCCAGTAGTCATGTATGGATGTGAGAGTTGGACCATAAAGAAGGCTGGGCACCAAAGAGTTGATGCTTTTGAACTGTGGTGTTGGAGAAGACTCTTGAGGGTCCATTGGACTGCAAGGAGATCCAACCAGTCCATCCTAAAGGAGATCAGTCCTGACTGTTCATTGGAAGGACTGTTGTTGAAGCTGAAACTCCAATACTTTGGCCACCTGATGTGAAGAGCTGACTCATTGGAAAAGACCCTGACACTGGGAAAGATTGAAGGCAGGAGGAGAAGGGGATGACAGAGGATGAGATGGTTGGATGGCATCACTGACTCAATGGACATGAGTTTGGGTACTCATGAGTTTGGGTACTCTGGGAGTTGGTGACGGACAGGGAAGCCTGGCATGCTGCAGTCCATGGGATTGCAAAGAGTCAGACAAGACTGATCTACTGAACTGAACTGAACTGAAATGATGTGAAGAACTGATTCATTAGAAAAGACCCTGATGCTGGGAAAGATTGAAGGCAGAAGGAGAAGGGGACAACAGAGGATGTCTGTCGATGGTCGCAGGGCATCACTGATTCAATGGGCATGAGTTTAAGCAATGTCTTGGAGTTGATGATGGACAGAGAAGGAAGCCTGGCATGCTGTAGTCCATGGGGTCGCAAAGAGTTGGACATGAATGAGCAACTGAACTGATTGAATGCGTAGAAATGTATCAGTAATTAACACTAATTTGGATGAGCGTGTCTCTTTCTAGAACGCAGAGGGAATGTGACTTACCGTTTTGAGTTAATGGAAATAAAAGCTTCCAAAACATACAATTGTAGAGAAAAAAATAGAGCTTAACATAATTTCATAATTGGAGAGCCTAGAAAATTAGAAGCATACAGGAAGTGAGTAGGCTTCCCTGGTGGGTCAATAGTAAAGAATCCGCCTGCCAAAGCAAGAGACTCAGGTTGGATTCCTGGATCGGGAAGATCCCCTGGGAAAGGAAATGGCAACACATTCCAGTATTCTTGCCTGCGAAATCCCATGGACAGAGAAGCCTCATAGGCAATAGCTCATAGGGACACAAAAGATGTAGGTGCGACAGTGACTAAACGACAACAATAGCAGGAAATGAGCAAGGTGGATACAGTTGCAGGCTGGAGACACCCAGAGAAAAAATACCTTATTACATATATTTGCACAATATTCTTATAGTATGATGTTTCCACTAACAGTCCAAATACCGCCAATCAACAAACTATATCCAGGTAGAACCAGGCCGAATGATATTGGATAATCTTTGTGGAATGAGGGAGGTGAGCTGAAGCTAACTATCCCATTTGCTGTAGGGAAGAAGAAAGCTAGAGAAGATTTTATTTTTTTTAATTTGATAATTAGTTAAGCAATGCATTTTATGTCTGACTTCTAAAGATTGGCATCAGAACAATTGTAGAGTGCTTGCAACCATATGTTTTCACTAAAGATACAACTATTTTAGCAAATCCTGCTAGTGCATACCAGTCTAAACTTGATCTCCACGTGGAGCAAGTGGGGACTCAGCAGAAGTACTAGGGACCTTATGAAAACATAGTTTGATGGGTTTCTGATTTAAGTACGTCTTAGGATGTGTTTAGTCACTTCAGTCGTTTCTGACTCTTTGCAACTGAGTAGCCTGAAGCTACTCAGTCCATGGGCTTTTCCAGGCAAGAATACTGGAGCAGGTTGCCATTTCCCACTCCAGGAGATCTTCCCAACCCAGAGATCGAACTCAAGTCTCTCGCTTTAGCAGACAGATTCTTTACCACTAGCACCACCTAGGAAACCCCAGCATCTTGGCATGGGGCCCAAGAATTTAAACTTTAACAGGTCTCTGCTGCTGCTTTGGTGAACCACTGATGCAAAGTTTCCAAACTGAGTGAAAATTATTAGCATGCCAACTAATGTAGATGATGATTTAGTATTTGATAACATAAATTGAGAAACACTGGCTTGTTTTTCTTGCTGTGGTTGTTGATCTTTTAACCTGGAGAATTGAGTATCACATTAAACACTTATGTATTAAATAACAGCTATTCTCTATTTAGTTTTGTCATGTGCATTTAAGGAAAAACTGAATAAAATGAGTTTAAACAGAGCTGCTTCAAAATGTATATCTATTATAGGCTGTGAAATTCTAATAGGATGAGTTGACTTTTAGACATTTCTGATGATCACAATGGAATAAAAAAGTCAGAATCAATCCATGGTTCTCTATTGTTCTTTGAGACACATTTTGGATCAGCGACCACATAGAGGGCATTGCTTTTAAAATGAGGAAGCTACCATCGACAAGATGGGTCACAATAACTCCACAGGAGGCAGTATCATCGGCCATGTCAATGATCCATACAATACAATTCTGTGTCTTATTGTGTTGGTGAACTAAAGTGAGTGGATCAGTCATATACCTAAAACCTTTGAAATCATATATGTTCTTTTTTTTTTTTTTTACGTTTAAATCGAGGAGGAAGAGAAATGAATCATCACAACAGAACATTAAAATTGTAAACTAAACTGCTGTGAAAAGTTTACTCTTGATTTAAATTGCTCGTGTATTTGAAAAATAGAATATGGCTTGCTTTATTTATTTGAGAGTCAATAAGTATGAGTGGAGTATGCTGTGAACATTCTTAGGCTTATGAGTTTAATGGCACGGAAAGCAACTGCCACATATTCTCACCTAACATCCCCTGGGGCCATTGTCAGAACACAGGCGCTGGGGAGCAAGGCCACTGGTCTCACCCTCCTGATATTGTGCAGCTATTCAGGGAACGTTTTAAGTTTTATGAGTAGTACAGATATTGATGCTAACCTTCATTTATAATTATATGGCTTTAAATAATTTAAAAAGTATATTCAATACATAATCCCTCGTTAACACGGCTATCTTGTGAGGTAGGCAGAGCCATCCCATGACCAAAGCGAATCTCATTTTCTGAAATAATGGAAGTTCTAACCTAATTGCTATAAAACTGACACACCTTGTTGTATTTTCCTCGCCTCAGCCCTAGAATCACCCATTTCGCTATGGAGCCCTGGTTCTTTTTAATGGAGAATGATATTCAAGAAAGAAAATCATGAGAACTGGAATTTATATACACCCACGATCAGCTGTTTTTACATGTTTTTATGTCTATAGTTATATACTGAAAAAATGGTGCATTCACACTGATACTGGTGACTCCAGTTCAAAGCTGAACTGTCCATTTTAGTTTCTCCCTTTTTCATGTATGTAACTCCCTTCCTCTGCAGCAAGAAACATGTCAGCTCCTATTTGTAATGCATGGCTGTACCTGGTGGGTCAGCACTCACGTGGACTCTGCTTTCCAGTGCTCTCCTTCCCTGCCCTCTGCCCTCCTTTGCTGGGCTGCCCCACCCCAGCCCCAGCCCAGCCAGGCTCTCTCTGGGCTGCCTGGTCACTGTCCTCTTGGCATCCTGACCCCAGCACTCCCACATTTTCCCCAGTCTTCTTCTCACTCCAGAGTTTGGGGCTGGATTTTCAAGGAAGAAAGAAAGAAAAAAAGAAGGAAGACTTTGTTGTTTTCAAACCTATTTTTTGACTCCTTCTTGAAAATACATTATACTTTGCTACAGTGTCCCCCCAAAATATTGCTATGTGGTAAGCATTCCACTGCACAGTTTCATTAAGGAGTTTCGCTCTCATTTGTCAGTGAGCTAAAATCCGCATGGATGGAGAGAAATTAGACTGATATCGGTAAATGAACAAAATAAGGATGCTATTCATTGCATTTCCCACAAGAAAGAGCAGTTGTCTGGGAATTCACCCCGTTAATAATCCACTTAGCCCCAGACTGGCAGGAGCCCAGGTCATTTGTAAACGTATTTCTGTGGCATACACTACAATACCACAGATGTCTGTTTAAACTAAAATTACTAGGAAATCCTAATGACTTGACGACTCTTCCATGTGTCCCTAAATAGCCATCATACTATTTAATGACCTTTTTGATCAAATGAGAGTACTTATAGTACTAAAAGAAAGAATATTTATATAGTAATTTAACTTGACACATCATTATATATTAAAGAATCAGAAATCTGGTCCATAATGGTGTTTGTATTTATATTGGATCTAAATTTGTTTTTAAAAATTCATCTTGTTGTAGCTTGTAGTAGTCTCCTCATCATGTGCATCTCTTCCTTCAAAAATCATTATTAAAATAGTCTTATAATACAATAACTTTAGGGCTAGGCTACACAGTATTGGGAGAAGGTTTTATTTTATTTTTCCTTAGATATTAGCCTCAGAGTTCATTTGGGTTGGATATGTGTGTGAGGGTTTTCGTTCTGAATGTTTGTTTCTTAGAAAAAAGAAAGCAATGGCATCGCTTCCAGAATATTCTGTGTAAAGTCCCAGGAGAGTCAGAGAGCAGTTCAACTGAATGGTTGACACTGGGTCCTTCACTTCTTGTTCCTTGTGTGTCCTTCGTGACATGGCCTCACTCCACACATTCCGTGAGGCCACTCTCACT
The DNA here is from genome assembly GCF_003369695.1 of Bos indicus x Bos taurus. Classification (NCBI taxonomy): domain Eukaryota; kingdom Metazoa; phylum Chordata; class Mammalia; order Artiodactyla; family Bovidae; genus Bos; species Bos indicus x Bos taurus. The sequence goes on from NC_040088.1 coordinate 55,894,142, forward strand.
AATTCTGCAGACTACCATCCATCCTGAACCCCACTGCACTTGGCTCCTTTGCACTTTGCAGGAACCCTGTTAGTTTTAGGAACCTGTTGCTCCTGATTGCACTCTCCCACAGTGGCTGACCTTCAACCCTGCTGCCTTGTTTTCCTACGTGGCATTGAACATTATAGTTCCACATTCTTTCTTCTCATCCTTGTCCCTTCTCACTCACCATGTTTCTAATGAGTGCTTTTATCTACTTCCATGGCAGTTGATACCATATATCTGCTGCACTGAGGCATCCACAAATATGTCCAAAACATAATGAATGATATGGGGCTTCCCTGGTGGCTCAGCTGGTAAAGAATCTGTCCACAATGCAGGAGACCTGGGTTCAATCCCTGGGTTGGAAAGATCCCTTGGAGAAGGGAACGGCTACCCACTCCAGTATTCTAGTCTACAGAATTCCATGTACTATACAGTTCATGGGGTCGCAAAAAGCTGGACACTATTTGTGACCCCACAAATCTCCAGGAAGATCTCCTGGAGAAGGGAATGGCTAACTACTCCAGTATCCTTGCCTGGAGAATTGCATGGACAGAGGAGGCTGGCAGGCTACAATTCATAGGGTCGGACACGACTGAGTGATTTTCACTTCATGGGCTTTCCTGGTGGCTCAGATGGTAAAGAAACTGCATGCAATGTGGGAGATCTGGGTTCGATCCCTGGGTTGGGAAGATCCCCTGGAGGAGGGCATGCAACCCACTCCAGTATGCTTGCCTGGAGAATCCCCATGGATGGAGGAGTCTGGCAGGCTACAGTCCATGGGGTCACAGACAGTTGGACACAACTGAGTGATTAAGCACAGCAATATGATACGAGACCTGAACCATGTCTCATGATCTTTTGTATTTTCAACAGAAATGAGGGCACACATAGTAAACATTTATTAACTACATGAACACTTCAAGTCCTCTTTTCCAAGAATGTAGTCACCCTATAGTGTTACTTACCTTACCAAGTCAGAGGGATGAGTGCAGAAGCACAGTGGTTGTTATGACATCATGACTGGCTTGCTGATCCATCACAGTCCACATCCAGTCTGTGAACAGATCCATTATTGCCCTTCTACCCACAGTGCTGCCATCTTACAGCCCCTTGTCCTCAATAACCCAACTTTTGCAATAGTCTGTTATCTGTTTTTTCTCCCTCCAGTCCTGACTCATTCCTGCCATGATTTGTGTTCTAAAAAGAAAATCGGGTCAGCCTATTGCTTTATTTAAAAATCTTCTAACAACTTCCCTTTGCAAAAGGCCAAAGTCTAAAGTTCTTGTCCTTAGAAAAACAAGTCTGTCTGTAACTTGATGTCTCTGCCTCTCTGGTCTGTTCTTCCACACTCTCTCTCCCTTTCTATGTTGCCCCACCAAGCCAATAGCCCTTCGATGGTTACGATATACAGTCCCGTACTGCTGTGCATGCTTCTCCCTCTGACCCTGGGTTCAATCCCTGGGTTGGGAAGGTCCCCTGGAGGAGGGCATGGAACCCATTCCAGTATTCTTGCCTGGAGAATCCCCATGGACAGAAGAGCTACAGTCCATGGGGTCGCAAAGAGTTGGACATGACTGAGCGACTAAGCACAACACACTTGTCATTTAAGGGATCCAATTCAGAGAAAATTTGTAATATGTCATGCAAGCTAATTTGTGTATTTTGGTTCAGTATTGACCCCAAGACCAGCTACTTTCATGAATGAGATACAAATTTCTGAAAAGCTGATACTTTCCCAACAATACCTGAATCATTCAGTCATGGTGATGATCCCAGGGCAGGACATTTGTGTATAGGTTGTATAGGTCTCAGTGTTTAAGGGGGAAGACCCTGGAGTCAAACCACCCAAATCTTAATCATAGCTCCATTCTCTACCAGGTTAGTATACATAGTCCAGATGATAAATTTCCCATTTGTTACATACATGAGGATAAAATGAGTATCTATCCTCAAAGGTAATTTCAAAGTTAAACCATGTGAAATACTTAGCTGTAATATCAATGGAGATTTGATAAATATCAGCAATTTTAAAAATAAACAGGTTGAATTAAAATGATCAAATGAATCATTTCCATCTATTTTTTTAAAAGTAGAAAACTACCTTTATTTAAGCAGTTGATTGCTATGCAGTAAAAACTAGGAATTTGCTCTTTATTGAATAATATAAAAATATCAATAGTCCAAATCTTTTCTGTTGATAAAAAGATATAGTAGCTTCTCTTTTATTATTTAACTTTGATTCCAAGAAATTAAATTAATGACATAGTTTAAGAACAAACATTTTAATAAAATAATAAGAAAAATAGTACTCTGAACTGAAATGAATTAATATCTATAAAGAACTGAATTCCCCATTCAAAGAAATTGATCTTTACTAGGAAATAGTCCACAAATTTATCAATAAAATTCAGCTTTGAAATTAATAATAATTCCCATGTCTTTAGTAGAGAGGAAAGCTGTTATCTGTGATTTGAATTTGAGAAGACTAATTTCACTAGTAATGAAATTAGTGTTGCCTTGCCAACAAGAATTCCAGGATTTCCAGAATTTCTACTTGTTGATTATACCTACATCCCCTAATTGCACTTAAGGCAAAGTTTTAAAAGTGATGGCGTGCTGAAGAGTAGACTCATATGTACCTAGAAAAGGTAATTTCTGTTGACTACATTGCTTTGCAATTAATGCAGTGTGATATTATCCATGATTTGTCTTCTTCTCTAATATTATGGCCAAAGAATAAAATTCTTTACTAATAGCAACCCTCAATTTTATTTTTAACCACTTCAGTATTCTTGCCTTGAACCCCATGAACAGTATGAAAAAGCAAAAAGATATGACACTGAAAATTGAATACCCAGATCTATAGGTGTGCAATATACTACTGGAAAAGAGTGGAGAAATAGCTCCAGAAAGAATGAAGAGGCTGAGCCAAAGCAAAAACTATGCCCACTTGAGGATGTGACTAGTGATGGAAGTCAAATCCAACACTGTATAGAACAATAGTGCATCAGAACCTGGAATGTGAGGTCCATGAATCAAGGTAAATTGGAGGTGGTCAAACAGGAGATGGCAAGAGTGAACATCGACGTTTTGGGAATCAGTGAACTAAAATGGACCAGAATGGGTGAATTTAATATCTGACCATTATATCTACTCCTGTGGGCAAGAATCCCTGAGAACAAATGGAGTAGCCCTCATAGTCAACAAAAGAGCCCAAAATGCAGTACTTGGGTGTAATCTCAAAAATGACAGAATGATTTCTGTTCATTTCCAAGGCAAACTGCTCAATATCACAGTAATCCCAGTCTATGCCCCAACCACTAATGGCCAAAGAAGCTGAAGTTGAATGGTTCTATGAGGATATACAAGACCTTCTAGTACTAACAGCAAAGAAAGGTGTCCTTTTCACCATAGGGGACTGGAATGCAAAAGTAGGAAGTCAAGAGAAACCTGGAGTAACAGACAAATTTGGCCTTGGAGTACAAAATGAACCAGGTCAAAGGCTAACAAAGTTTTGCCAAGAGAACACACTAGTAATAATAAACACGCTCTTCTAACAATACAAGAAATGACTCTACACATAGACATCACAAGATGGTCAATACGGAAACCAGACTGATTATATTCTTTGCAGCTGAAGATGGAGAAACTCTGTACAATCAGCAAAAACCAGACTTGGAGCTGACTATGGCTCAGATCATGAACTCCTTGTTGCAAAATTCAGACTTAAATGGAAGAAAGTAGGGAAAACCACTAGATCATTCAGGGATGACCTCAACCAAATCCCTTATGATTATACAGTGGAAGTGACAAATAGATTCAAGGTAATAGATCTGATAGATAGAGTGCCTGAAGAACTGTGGATGGAGGTTCATGACACTGTACAGGAGGCAGTGATCAAAACCATCTCCAAGAAGAAAAAATGCAAAAAGGCAAAATGGTTATCTGAGGAGGCCTTACAGATAACTGAGAGGAGAAGTGAAGCAAAAGACAAAGTAGAAAAGGAAAGATATACCCACTTGAATGCAGAGTTCCAAAGAATAGCAAGGAGAGATAAGAAAGCCTTCCTCAGTGATCAATGCAAAGAAAGAGGAAAACAATAGAATGGGAAAGACTAGAGATCTCTTCAAGAAAATTAGAGATACCAAGAGAACATTTCATGCAAAGATGGGCTCGATAAACGACAGAAATGGTATGGACCTAACAGAAACAGAAGATATTAAGAGATGGCAACAATACACAGAAGAACTATACAAAAAAAATCTTCATGACCCAGATAATCATGATGGTGTGATCACTCACCTAGAGCCAGAGAGCCTGGATGTGAAGTCAAGTGGGCCTTAGAAAGCATCACTACAAACAAAGCTAGTGGAGGTGATGGAATTCCAGTTGAGCTCTTTCAAATCCTGAAAGATGATGCTGTGAAAGTGCTGCACTCAATACGCCAGCAAATTTGGAAAACTCAGCAGTGGCCACAGGACTAGAAAAGGTCAGTTTTAGTTCCAATCGCAAATAAAGGTAATGTCAAAGAATGTTCAAACTACCTCCTCACAGTTGCACTCATCTCACATGCTAGCAAAGGAATGCTCAAATTTCTCCATGCTAGGATTCAACAGTATGTGAGCCAAAAACTTCCACATGTTCAAGCTAGATTTAGATTTAGATTTACATGTTCAAGCTTGATCTCTGGGAGATCAAATTGCCAACATCTACTGGATCATCACAAAAGCAAAAGAGTTCCAGGAAAACATCTACTTCTGCTTCATTTAATACATTAAAGCCTTTGACTATGTGTATCACAACAAACTATAGAAAATTCTTAATGAGATGGGATTTCCAGACCACCTTACCTGCCTCCTAGTAATCTCAATGCAGTCAAGAAGCAACAGTTAGAATAGGACATGGAACAATAGAATGGTTCCAAATTGGGAAAAGAGTATGTCAAGACTGCACATTATCACCCTGCTTATTTAATGTATATGCAGAGTACATCATGCGAAATGCTGGGCTGGATGAAGCACAAGCACAAGATTGCCGGGAGAAATATCAATAAACTCAGGTATGCAGATGGCTCCACCCTTATGGCAGAAAGTGAAGAGGAACTAAAGAGCCTCTTGATGAAAGTGAAAGAGGAGAGTAAAAAAGCTGGCTTAGAATTCAACATTCAAAAAACTAAGGTCATGGCATCTGGTCTCATCACTTCATGGCCCATAGATGGGGAAACAGTGGAAATAGTGACAAACTTTATTTTCCTGGGCTCCAAAATCACTGCAGTTGGTGATTGCAGCCATGAAATTAAAAGACGCTTACTCCTTGGAAGGAAAGCTATGACCAACCTAGACAGCGTATTAAAAAGCAGAGACATTACTTTGCTGACAAAGGTCCATCTAGTCAAAGCTATGGCTTTTCCACAGTAGTCATGTATGAATGTAAAAGTTGGACCATAAAGAAGGCTGAGCACTGAAGAGTTGATGCTTTTGAACTGTGGTGTTGGAGAAGACTCTTGAGAGTCCCTTGGACTGCATGGAGATCCAAGCATTCAATCCTAAAGGAAATCAGTCCTGAATATTCATTGGAAGGACTGATGTTGAAGCTGAAGCACCAATCATTTGGCCACCTGATGCGAAGAACCGACTCATTAGAAAAGACTCTATGCTGGGAAAGATTGAAGGTGGGAGAAGGAGGGACAACAGAGATGAAATGGTTGTGACATTACCAACTCAATAGACATAAGTTTGAGCAAGGTCTGGGAGTTGGTGATGGATAGTGAAACCTGGCATGCTCTAGTCCATGGGGTCGCACAGAGTCAGACACGACTGAGTGACTGAACTGATCTGAATTTTATTGACCACTTATTAGCTTGTAAATTCTGATTTGCACTGTAAAACCTTATGCAACTGCCAGAAAAGTTTTTCCCCCTTAATATACAAATAGAAATAACCAGTTGCCTTCCTGATCATTGCCCAAAAGGTACCAGATTCAGAAAGTGAAAAAAAAAGTGAAAGTTATTCAGTTGTGTTTGACTGACTCTTTGTGACCTCAAGGACTATAGCCTGCCAGGTTCCTCTGTCCCCATGATTTCCCAGGCCAAGAATATTGAAGTGGGTTGCCATTCCCTTCTCCAGAGGATCCTCCTAACCCAAGGATCTAATCCAGACCTTCTGCATCACAAGCAGATTGTTTACCATTTGAGCCACCAGGGAAGCTGCCACCTCCAGAAGCACATCTTTATTGCTAATGGACCAACTTATCCTGCAAATACTGAAGAAAAGCTCAGCCCAGGGGGAAGATGCCCAGAGGCCTCACCTCCCCTTCTCTCCCTTTCCTGCCTGGCTCATTCAGCCACTGCCTGAGTTTCCTGAGGTTTTGCACACTGTTCCATCTTGTTCTTTAAGAGCTATTATTTTGTGAAATGTTTCCCGATTTAGCCTAGGAAGAACAACAGTCTAGAGACGCAGATGAGGGCATGTGGGGAAAACACCCTCTGGTTACTTCTCACTGACAGTACTTGGAAAGTTACATGTGCATTATTACTGTCTTACAGACCCTGAGAAGTGCTGTATTAAATAGGGACAGAGGTGGCCTGGAAGCGAGGTCCAAGAGGGAGGAGATACATGTACACATATAGCTGATTCACTTCATTGCAAAGCAATTATATTCTAATAAAAACCCCAGAACAAGCAAAAACATACAAGTTTAACTTTTTTAATTTGTCATTGTAACAAGTATTATTAGGCACTGTTTTGAGAAGCAGTGACTCCAGAACTTTGGGGGATCTGCATTTTGACCTGAACCTAGTCGGTTATCTCTAGAAGTCCCTTATTGAAGAGAAGGCATGATTCCAGGGGATAAGCTTCTATATCCCAAAGCCATAATCCAAGGAGGAGACCAGTGAGCCATCTGTCTGAGAAGTGGGTGCTTTTAAAACAAGACATTTTAGAGTTAATTTTTCCACTTATATTAATCATTCTGAATGAGCACAGAAAGTGTACCAGTGTGTTAAAGTATTGTCATAACTCTAAAATACATCACAGATGCACTGCGCTGTACTCGTGGCTAAGTCATGGCCGACTTTTTGTGACCTTGTGGACTGCAGCACGCCAGGCTTCCCTGTCCTTTACTATCTCAGGAAGTTTGCTCAGATTCATGTCCATTGAGTCAGTGATTCTATCTAACTATTTATCAATTCACTCAAAAAAAGGAAGGAAAATTAAGCCTTTTATGGAATAAATGGTTAAGAACACGAACATGTGTATATATATATATATATATATATATACATGCAAATATATATATATATGCAAAATTAAAAAAAACAGATAAACACAAGTGCCTCTTCTTGTAAAGACAAAAAGGAGGTCAGTTAAATATTTAGGTGGACTTTTCTAGGAAACTTAACTTCATTTTAATTCTCCATCTCAAATGACTTATAAACCAAAGGTAGAAGAATACTATTTTCTTTCTAATTTTAATTTCATTTTTAAATGAAACCAGTGAAAGGATTGGCCAACAATTGGTGTAAATTTTTTCCTATTTAGTGTTTCCATTGGCCATTTATAAGGGCAAAACATATAGAAACAGGCCTAAGGAAGCAAATATCAGCAAATATCAGATAAACACAGGAAGTAATTATGCAGCAGGAAAGGTTGAGGGAAATCGGTTATTTTTGTTTGTTTTGTCTGTCTTCCCTGGTGTTTCTTAAGGCTTGAGGAATCAGCAGTAATGAAGGAAATAATTTGTAATTGCAGGATGGCTGCTGTTTACACAGTGTTGGAATTAAATGTCGCTCACAACATGTTTGTCTTTAAAGACAGAGACAAACATTACTTTGAATTGACTTCCATTACAAAAAAATTTGCCTTCAAAATCTATAGATTCTACCTTTAAAAAAAATATTAACATAAGGAAGAAAAATTCTGTCTGAAAAGAAGGTAAGGATTTTAAGCCCTGGGTTGCACAGCTGGGGTTTTAATACCAGTCTCAGAACAAAAGGTACCTAAGTATTGTAATATTCTTCATATAAGATCTCTATTACTTGAGCAAGATAAAGTCAAGTGGTTAAATGGTTGAAATGATTCATGGTGCTGGTTTAGTCACTAAGTGGTATCTGACTCTTGTAACCCCATTGACTGTAGCCTGCCAGGCTCCTCTGTCCATGGGATTCTCCAGGCAAGAATATTGGAATGGGTTGCCATTTCCTTCTCCAGGGGAAAATGGTTCATTCGGGAAATTATTTTGACAGTAGAAGAAAACTAAATTTGTCATGATACTTAAAAATTACCTAATATTTTTCATTTTGTCTTCATATTTGAGTATTCTTCTGTGTTCATGATCTCAAAATATCCCCCAGTGCTCATATAAGCAGTCCCCAGAAGAGTGTGTGATCCATGTTCACTCATTTTCAAAAAGGAGTTAGAATTTTGGAAAATAAGGTGTTCTTTCCTCAGGAGGATAATTTTAACTGAGGAAGCAACTAGATTGTCATGTACCTAATCTGGTGCGCAAACAAGCAGCCTCCTTAATGTGAGGTTGGATGGTAAACAGCCAGAGAGAACTCGGCACCTGACCAAGGGGCAGGTGCATTGCAACAAAGGGCAAGAAGCCTGCCGTGCAGACAAGTAGCCTTGTGTTTTACATCTGAGCTCTGTACTTACTAGCTCTCATCAAGCAAGCCTGGGTTTTCTCACCTGGAAAACAAGGACAGTAGTACAGTAGAGTTGTAGTAAAAATTGAATGAAATAATGGATAAAGTATCTATTAGTGGTTGGCACATGGCTAATATATCTTAATTCATATTGGCTGCAACATGGGAGAATTTTGTAAATAATATCCATGTTTCCATCTAATAAATAACTATGTTTTCAAAAACCCTGAGAATTACAATGCAATAAATAAATTGTCTCATAATTTATTTCTTGTATCACATTTGTGTATTTTCAAATTGTGCCAGAACTTGTAAGCAGTCAGCCAGTGACTAGACATTCTCTTCTGAAATTTAGTTCTGTATAAGAAATTGGACCAGACTGATCAATTCTTGTATTAAAGAGAGTAAAATTGCCTCTGGTCACATATATCCCATGCTTTCGATTATGGTTTTGTGACTCCAGACATCTCTAATTTGAATAAAATTGTTCCCATGGAGTTAGCATTAATCAACTATGAAACATTGGTTTACTACATGTTTTTCAGATTTCTTTTCACCATTACATATAATTCAAATTACAGTGAGGCTCAGAACAATGAAGTTTGATTAAGGCAGGAAAACTCCAAAAGAAACAATGGTAATAAGATAATATAGGTCAAACTGAGAACACTAGGCAAGCAAAGGGCCAAGACCCATATGAATGAAAGGTACAAAGAGAAGGGAACTAAGGGCCAAAGAGAAGCCATCTTGTTCCATTAGCCTGGAACAATTCTGAATTAAATATAATAGTTAGGACAAGGCAGTTGAGTATTGTGTGTGTGAGAGAGAGAGAGAGGGAGAGAGAGAAGAGAAGGAGGGAGGGCAAGAGAAGACTTGTTCTACTTATTTCTCTTTGTAGGATGTGCTGTCTTGCTATTAATATTAAACTGGGATAGAGAAGGGAATATTGTGTAGGATTATCCTCAAAAAATTCTTGTACAGTATTTGCTGTGTCTCACTGGTCTCTCTTGAGATTATAAATCACCAGGAAAAAAAAATGTTATCTGAAATAGATGGATATGGAGACATGTGCATCTGAAGGTGACTTTATGCTTTCTAGAAATGAGGCTAGAAAGGAGTCAGAATTATACCTCATTATTTGGAGGAGTGCTTTGAAGTTTCAAATAAGGAATGGGTCTTGAACAACTTGTATCTTTCAGTGAGAGTGTGTATATATATATATGTGTGTGTGTGTGTGTATTACAGTATTAGGTCAATACATTTTCTATTTTACAAACTCATGTTCTGTCCCCTGAATTATTCTAGAAGACAAGCCAACTTGCACCTTGAGTTGACATGGTGAAATATTTATGTTGTCACAGAATTTGATTATTAAAGTGCTTTTTGCTCTTCCTGCAGGCAGAGTGTTTGTGTGTGAATAATTCTGAGTTGGGGCAGACCTGTGGCTTGCTCTAGCAAGGTCGCAGCTGAGCTCTGTAGCGGCACAAGGCTGAGGCTGCTTTCTGGGCTATGCTTTGAATAGATTTTGTTCTGTGGAACATTTATTAGGCAGACAAGTGTTTTGGTGATCTGCTCCCACTGCTCACTCTTTTGCCTCTAGCTATCTTTTAAAGATTTTACAAATCTTTTGCCTCTGGGTTCTTCATGCTTGTTTGTGACTTTCAGAAAGTTTTCCTGCAGATAATGTGTTTTCTTTGAAAATCAATAATAGTAGGTTATTAGATAATGGCATCAACTGCAAAAGCTCTTGTTAAGGTTAAAGTTACATCAAATAAGTAACAGAAAGCTCATTACTTGTATCTTTAAATATACCCTTTCTCTCATCCATTTCTACTCAAGCCTTATCTAACTTTGTGTTTCAGCTGTTCTTTTGAATCAAAATTAAATTTCTTCCTCATACTTTAAAGTAATGAAAAAGCAGCAGCTTAATGTTAAAGATACTTTAAAGTCATCTTTCCCTTTCCTCTCCCTGCTTATACATTTGAGGAACCTCAATACTAGATTTTGTTTATTTCTATGACTTCTTCCTTTGACTCTTCATGTCACCTCCTACTTTTTTACTGACCTATACTTTTAAAACATCACTAAGAGCAAGTGATGTTTAATTTATGTTCTTTAAACTGATGAATTCATACTATAAATTTTTCATGCTGTTCATGGGGTTCTCAAGGCAAGAATATTGAAGTGGTATCCATGAACAGCATGAAAAGGCAAAAAGACAGGACACTGAAAGATGAACTCCACAGGTCAATAGGTGCCCAATATGCTACTGGAGATCAGTGGAGAAATAACTCCAGAAAGAATGATGGGATGCAGCCAAAGCAAAAATAACATCCAGTTGTGGATGAGACTGGTGATAGAAGCAAGGTTCAATGCTGTAAAGAGCAATATTGCATAGGAACCTGGAATGTTAGGTCCATGAATCAAGGCAAATTGGAACTGGTCAAACAGGAGATGGCAAGTCAACATCGACATTCTGGGAATCAGTGAACTAAGATGGACTGGAATGGGTGAATTTAACTCAGATGACCATTATATACAGTAGTAGTATTGTCGGCAGGAACCCCTAGAAGAAATGGAGTTAGCCATCATAGTCAACAAAAGACCCAAAATCCAGTACTTGGATGCAATCTCAAAAATAACAGAATTATCTCTGTTTGTTTCCAAGGCAAACCATTCAATATCACGGTAATCCAAGTCTATGCCCCGACCAGTAATGCTGAAGAAGCTGAAGTTGAACAGTTCTATGAAGACCTACAAGACCTTCTAGAACTAACACCCAAAAAAGATGTCCTTTTCATTATAAGGGACTGCAATGCAAAAGTAAGAAGTCAAGAAACACCTGGAATAACAGGCAAATTTGGCATTGGAGTACAGAATGAAGCAGGGCAAAGGCTAATAGAGTTCTGCCAAGAGAACGCACTGGTCATAGCAAACATGCTCTTCCAACAACACAAGAGAAGACTCTACACATGGACATCACCAGATGGTCAATACTTAAATCAGATTGATTATATTCTTTGCAGCCAAAGATGGAGAAGCTCTATACAGTCAGCAAAAACAAGACTGGGAGCTGACTGTGGTTCAGATCATGAACTCCTTATTGTCAAATTCAGACTTAAATTGAATAAAGTGGATAAAACCACTAGACCATTCAGGCATGACCTAAATCAAATCCTTTATGACTATACAGTGGAAGTGAGAAATAGATTTAAGGGGCTAGATCTGACAGACAGAGTGCCTGAAGAACTACGGACGGAGGTTTGTGACATTGTACAGGAGACAGGAATCAAGACCATCCCCAAGAAAAAGAAATGCAAAAAAGCAAAATGGCTGTCTGAGGAGGCCTTACAAATAGCTGTGAAAAGAAGGGAAGTGAAAAGCAAAGGAGATAAAGAAAGATATACTCATTTGAATGCAGAGTTCCAAAGAATAGCAAGGAGAGATAAGAAAGCCTTCCTCAGTGATCAATGCAAAGAAATAGAGGAAAATAATAGAATGGGAAAGACTAGAGACCTCTTCAAGAAAATTAGAGATACCAAGGGAACAATTCATGCAAAGATTGGCTCAATAAAGGACAGAAATAGTAAGGACCTAACTGAAGCAGAAGATATTAAGAAGAGGTGGCAAGAATACACAGAAGAACTATACAAATAAGATCTTCAAGACCAAGATAATCATGATGGTGTGGTCACTCACCTAGAGCCAGACATCCTGGAATGTGAAGTCAAGTGGGCCTTAGAAAGCATCACTACGAACAAAGCTAGTGGAGGTGATGGAATTCCAGTTGAGCTTTTTCAAATCCTGAAAGATGATGCTGTGAAAGTGCTGCACTCAATATGCCAGCAAATTTGGAAAACTCAGCAGTGGCCACAGGACTGGAAAAAGTCAGTTTTCATTCTAAGCCCAAAGAAAGGCAATGCCAAAGAATGCTCAAACTACCGCACAATTGCACTCATCTCACATGCTAGTAAAGTAATGTTCAAAATTCTCCAAGCCAGGCTTCAGCAATACGTGAACCATGAACTTCCAGATGTTCAAGCTGGTTTAGACAAGGCAGAGGAACCAGAGATCAAATTGCCAACATCCACTGGAACATCGAAAAAGCAAGAGAGTTCCAGAAGAACATCTATTTCTGCCTTATGACTATACCAAAGCCTTTGACTATGTGGATCACAAGAAACTGGGGAAAATTCTGAATGAGATGGGAACACCAGACCACCTGAACTGCCTCTTGAGAAACCTGTATGCAAGTCAGGAAGCAACAGTTAGAACTGGACATGGAACAACAGACTGGTTCCAAATAGGAAAAGGAGTACGTCAAGGCTGTATATTGTCACCCTGCTTATTTAACTTATATGCAGAGTATATCATGAGAAATGCTGGGTTGAAGGAAGCACAAGCTGGAATCAAGATTGCTGGGAGAAATATCAATAACCTCAGATATGCAGATGACACCACCCTTATGACAGAAAGTGAAGAGGAACTCAAAAGCCTCTTGATAAAAGTGAAAGACGAGAGTGGAAAAAGTTGGCTTAAAGCTCAACATTCAGAAAACGAAGATCATAGCATCCGGTCCCATCACTTCATGGCAAATAGATGGGGGAACAGTGGAAACAGTGTCCGACTTTATTTTTTTGGGCTCCAAAATCACTGCAGATGGTGACTGCAGCCATGAAATTAGAAGACACTTACTCCTGGGAAGGAAAGTTATGACCAACCTAGACAAGCATATTGAAAAGCAGAGACATTACTTTGCCAACAAAGGTCCATCTAGTCAAGGCTATGGTTTTTCCAGTGGTCATGTTTGGATGTGAGAGTTGGACTGGGAAGAAGGCTGAGCGCCGAAGAATTGATGCTTTTGAACTGTGGTGTTGGAGAAGACTCTTGAGAGTCCCTTGGACTGCAAGGAGATCCAACCAGTCCATTCTGAAGGAGATCAGCCCTGGGATTTCTTTGGAAGGACTGATTTTGAAGCTGAAACTCCAATACTTTGGCCACGTGATGTGATTAGCTGACTCATTTGAAAAGACCCTGATGCTTGGAAAGATTGAGGAGAGGAGGAGAAGGGTACAACAGAGGATGAGATCGTTGGATGGCATCACTGACTCAATGGACATGGGTTTGGGTGGACTCCAGGAGTTGGTGATGGACAGGGAGGCCTAGCATGCTGCAGTCATGGGGTCAAAAAGAGTCAGACACGAATGAGTGACTGAACTGAACTATAAATTTTATTCTCTATTTTTCATTTCTGGTTTTCAGTTGCCAATCTTAAGTCATTTACTTCAATTTATATCTTATCCGTACATTTATTATGCATTTTTAATATCCTTATATTTTTATACTAAAATTGCAGTTATATGAAAAATTTCAATATGATATGGAGAACTAAGGTTATGCAGTTTTATTTTCAAATACAATTGGTAATACAAAAAAACTTTATAAGGGGGTTCTTGGGAAACTGATATCAGTTTCCATTGGAAGTCTTTAATGACATCAATGAATAGAGTAAGAGCATGTGCATTGTGTACAGTTAACATGTACAGTTGATAATTAACTATACATAAGTCACATATCTGTGTCGTAATTGACTTCTGTTTGTAAGTAATAATTCACTCCTTAATGTACTTGTAAACTTTCATATAAATTACTTTTTCATTGCTAGAATTCACATTAATGTGATTTTCTTTTCTTGAATGTGTGTAAGCAATATAATGATCTTCTGTTAATACAGTTCTCATTTTCTGTACTATTTTTGGCATTGCAGCAGAGACTGCTAGGCAAGAACTTCACTTTCTCCTTCTTCTTTGGGACCACATGGTAGACTGCCATTCCTAAATAAATGGGGTCATCCATCTGAGATCTCAGCAATGAAATGTGAGCAAAAGGGATGCTGTCCTAGCTTGACCCACTCAGCCAAGAGGCTCCCTGTCTAAGATGTCTGGGAGGGAGACACCACAGATCACATTTTCAAGCTAGGGTTTTGGAAATGGAGCAACAATGTAGAGGGGTTTTTTGTTCCTCCTTCTGAGTGGAGAGTTGCCTAAATGGGAACATTCATCTACTGCAGCTGGAATTACTTAAAACCAAACAACATCCACGAAATAGGGCTTCTGGAATAAAATTACATTATCTCTTGTTAAATGTGAGTTTTAGATAATAAATGAGTACATATTTTAGTATAAGTATGTCTTATACGGGGCTTTCCTGATAGCTCAAACGGTAAAGAATCTGCCTTCAATGCGGGAGACCCAGGTTAGATCTCTGGGTCAGGAAGATCCCTGGAGAAGGTAATGGCTATCCACTTCAGCATTCTTTCCTGGGAAATCCCATGGACAGAGGAGCCTGGCAGGATACCGTCCATGGGGTCACAAAGAGTTGGACATGATGGAGCGACTAACACACACACATACACCATGTCTCATGTAATATTTGTAACATATTTATACTAAAATAATTTTAGTTTGTCTAAAATCCAAAGTGTTCTGAGTGTCCTCAGCTTTTGTCCTCAGTGTCCTCAGGTTAATTTGTGAAATCTTATGACTGGACTCTAAAAAGATACTTTGCAATAGAAGGACTATTAGAACTCAGAGGGCAGAGATTATGTTTTCCTTCTTTTACCCTCCTTGATTTTCTGATTTTAGGCACTTAGAAAATACTCAACATACTTTTCTGTTTCAATGCAGCAGGAGAAAAATGGGAGAAAAATATCACTATGATGAAATTTCATAGCTGTTGTTTTACTTGTTTCCAGTATTTCCCTGCTTTAAAATTTTCTCCATTTGTTACTAATATCTTCATATATATTGTACTGAGTGATTACACATTGGTCAACTCATTGGTTGATATGAGGAGAAATTAATATATATTTCTATTTTAGAGTCATTATAGATATTAACTTTATTTAATGATTACTCATATGGCTCCATATATGGTGGGGAAAGACTTATTACCAGGCAAAGTGTGAAGCTGTTGAAAGGCTACAGGATCAGGCCTCATGCTTGACTTACAAGGATGGCACCCAGCCCCTGTATTTGATTTATTTTAACATACAGCAATAGTAAAATGGTAAAGTTCAATTTATATTCCTTGTCAAGGCAGAATTGTATAATTCTACTAGCTATATCAATTATATATTTAGTACAAAGAGCATAGCTATAATAGATAAAACCACTTGTTGGAGAATGATGGTCTGGGTGCCTGTCTTTTTGGACACGTCATCAAAATAATTATTTAAAAAGAAATCTCTTGGTAGTAATAAAAATATTATATGAACTCACTGTTTTTAACTAAAATCTCTTGCTTTCTCATGTATTCATGATTCTCAACCCTACATGACTTCTCTGAATGAGGTAAATCTCAGCTTTCTATCAGCTGTGCTTGACAGTTCTAACTGGTTTGATGGTTTTTCATCCCATCACAACAATTCCTGACTTATATAGTCCTGCATTTAATAAATCTGTTTTGCATAATCCTCTTGTTGAAGCCATGTTGACAAAATGCATTGAATTCTGGAATTTCTCGATGACTACATTTGTCACTAGATCCTAAAGTCTCACACTTTGCAAGTTCATGTGTTAGGCCTCAGGGGAGTCCAGAGCGAAATAATTCAGTGCTGGGACCTACTTTATGACCATATCATCAAGTCTTGTCATGAGTTGGTATCAATGGGAGCATTTTCCTCAGCGCTGAACTCTCACCCTGTCCCATGTGTTCCTCAAGCACATTCACTTCACTCAAGACAGGAAACATCCTGCAATCATAGGAAAAGATTTGCTGTCAGTTGACTGAGACGGGACTGTAAATAGCAGCCCATAATTTCAAGTGAGAAAGATGAAATTAGAGCCATTTTCCATTTTCTCTTCTCCCTTGAGGCAAGTTTTAAGTAATATTATGAAGTAAATTTTCAACAGCTCCCAGAATTCCACTTCTGACCCTTGCTCTGTGGTCATAAACAGAGCAACTTCTTAAGGTTTATTTTATAACTCTTTAACCAAGTCTGTGATTTGGAACAGGACAGCCAACTTAACACACGTTGTCTCTGTGTTCATGGAGTCCCATGGCTTGATTCAGAGATAAAGATTGAAGAATTGATGTTGTCTTGTGTTCTTTGCTACTTTAGAGACTGTGGTGGCATAATTGATGCTGCCTTTATTGCTGGTTTCTGCGGTTAGGTTCTTGGTGCCCATTTTATCCTTCTGGAATGATGCTATGGTGCACGATTGCTAGTTCTGTAGGGAATGCTGTAGTCCTTGCCAGCTAACATTTTTTCATAGCTATGGATATTCATTTGATGATGCTGAAATTAAGAAATTAAGAAAAATTATGATCAATAAAATAAATACTATACTATAATTTATGTCACAACGTTGGCTTGGTGCAGTGCTGCTGCTGCTAAGTCGCTTCAGTCGTGTCCGACTCTATGCGACCCCATAGACGGCAGCCCACCAGGCTCCGCTGTCCCTGGGGTTCTCCAGGCAAGAACGCTGGAGTGGGTTGCCATCTCCTTCTCCAATGCATGAAAGTGAAAAGTGAAAGTGAAGTCGCTCAGTCATGCCCAACCCTCAGCGACCCCATGGACTGCAGCCTTCCAGGCTCCTCCGTCCAGGGGACCCTCCAGGCAAGAGTACTGGAGCGGGGTGCCAGTTGTGTGCTATTAAAATTGCAATTAAACTCCATCTTCTTGGACACCTTGATTGTTTTGATACATCAGTAAAAGCAACTCTCCTTCCTGGAACAGAGGAAATGAGTAGCTGTGTTGAGGTTCAGAGAGTTTAAATTTCTGGTATTTCAAATAATTGTCCATTTTCTTATTAAGGAAGGAAATCACTTATGTGCAACATCTCCACCCTAAGGGGAGGTTGGTTAGAAGACCCACTTTTTATGATAATGTGTTTTCACCTCTGTTAAATCATATAGTTGTTTAGTTTAATTATCAAAGAAGTTTAAGAAGCTACTAAACCCAGGCCAACTTATAGACATGGTGAAGACAGAGACTATGAAAAATGTAATCTCCAGGGCCTTCAAAGTACTTGCAAGTTAGAGCAACAAATCATAAATTACAGAAAAGTTGAATAGTGCACAAGTTAATTATGACTCAACAGTAGGAGGAGTATTACAAGGCATTTGATAATTAATTGACAAATGGAAGATGTCAGTTATTGCTTTCACTCCACTTTGGCTTAGATTAACAAGTAGGGGTAAAACACACTGCATTTCTCACTGAATTCACTTACTTGTTTCACATGTATAGAACGCAGCTGCAGTAAACAAAACCACATGTTAAAGAACGATGCTATGGGTGCCTGAATTTTCCATTTTTCTGTAATTGATGGCTGTTTTTAGGATAACAGCTCTAGGATTCCAAGTCTTCTAAGCCTCCCAACCCAGCTCTGCAATCCTGTAACAAGAAACTCCAACTGCTTACATGAAAAAAATTTTCATTAGAATCCAAGCCCAAATTTAGAACACCAATGTCATGATTATTATAATGGTTGATTCTTTGCAAGCTGTTGGATTTCAGATTTGAACAGAAAAATGCTTACTAAAACCTTTGCCATTAAGTTTTACTTTCGAGAATTTAAGTGCAGATATTCTAATAAACAGCCAAGGTACAATGCAACAAAACACTGTGTTTATATTTCCTTTTTAAATGAAGTTACCAAACACCACTTGAGAATTAGTAATTGGCATTCACTTCAAGAAGCTTTGAACAATTTAAGACACAAAGTATTTAGGGTTATGTCTATCTGACACTAAAACGTAGGGTGAAATTTTTAAACAATAATTTGAACACTCTTTCTTCATATGCCAAATAACTGGGGAATTTCCAAATATGATAATAGTTTGTTTTTAATATTACATAAATACTAATGAAAAACCTTCCATGGTAATGTTTCTGGTAAGAAAAATAAACTTTAGTGCCTCTGATAATGAACCCACTTTTCTAATTAAAATCAACAACCTTCTGCAAAAATGCTGCTGCTGCTAAGTCGCTTCAGTCGTGTCCGACTCTGTGCGACCCCAGAGACGGCAGCCCACCAGGCTCCCCCGTCCCTGGGATTCTCCAGGCAAGAACACTGGAGTGGGTTGCCATTTCCTTCTCCAATGCATGAAAGTGAAAAGTGAAAGTGAAGTCACTCAGTCGTGTTCAACTCTTAGCGACCCCATGGACTGCAGCCTACCAGATTCCTCCATCCATGGGATTTTCCAGGCAAGAGTACTGGAGTGGGGTGCCATTGTCTTCTCCTCTGCAAAAATGTAGAGCTGGATTTACACACGTTGTCTTTAGAAAGCTGACAATTAAAAATAGATGAAACAGGTAACATTGTTAGCAGTCACATTAACAAAAATTAGAATTTCTTAGTACAGGTCCTTGGAAAAACCTCTTATTTCTGTATAGATAGAAGGTTGTGCTTTTTGGTTTCATGGAGAGGGGTGAGGGGTGGAATGAAGAGAAGATGTAATTTACAGCCCTCTGCAAAGAAATGTGTTTATGTTCTCTCTGTAATTCTCCCAGGGTTTCTCTCCCTCCTTTACCATTTCTACAAAGGCAGCTGCTTATAGCCAGACAAAATAGTAGTGACCAGGACCTGTCAGGATATACACAGATGTCTAGTCTAGCCTGGTTAACCTGCCAAAGAGTTTATGTACCATCCTTAACCAAAGCAAAGGATTGCCATAGATGCAATTGGTACAGAGCTGAAGGTAGACCCCTCTAGGGCCAGTGTATTTGCTCTTGGGAAGGTATGTGTTTTATTATCTACAATAGAATAGACTGTTCTCATAACACAAGGCTACTGCTTTAGCTTTTTTAATCTCCTTTTTGACTTTATTTTTTTCCTCCTCCTCTTTTTTTTTTCCTTTCTTTCTTTTAATCCCCTGAAATTTACTGTTGTTAGTGGCCAAAGGAAAGAGAAGGGCAAAAAGAATCCTTCCAATTTTATTTTTGCTTCTGAAAAAGACATCTTTCCTTACATTGTGATTTTATAATGTTGTGTCTATGTTTAATTTCTTGGAAATTGGCTAATATAATATTTCTTTTGAAAAAATCGCTCCTGACATGTGAACTCAAGGGACAGGGAAAAGGAAAAAAAAAAGGGGGGGTTGGGGAGGAGGGATAGAATGCAGTTTCTTGCCCTAGGCATCTTTCAGTTTCTGTTCATGAAGTAACTAAGAAAAATAAACACTTGCGTGTTTCCGCTTGGCCTCACAGGTGGTCTCTCAGAATACAAAAGCACCATTGCCAGTATGTTTTCTGTTTCTTACTTGATAAAATGTTACATGTGTGCTTCAGATGGCAGAGGATGAGGGCACCACCTGTGTCTTCACACACTTCCTTTTCTTGATGCTGATTGCATGTGGTATTCCATAGCATACCCAGAGTTCCTGCCTGACTCCCAGCACTGGTCTCCACTGCCCTGTGTGTGCCCATGAGGAAATTTTCCAGTCACCAGAGACCATGCCAACAGGCAGAACCCCTGCAGCTGCCTGTGAGCTGAAGTTGACCCTGACCCTTGCTGCTTGCACCTACCACAGTTGAATCATGAAAAAATAGAAAATCTGAAGAGACTAATAATGTGTATGGAAATTTCATTAGTAATCAGAAATCTTCCAAAGTAAAGCCCAGGATTCATGGGTAAATTCTAGGAAATATTTAAAGAAGAGTTAACATCAATCCTCAAACAATAAAGCGCCTACACAGTAAATAAACAGTTGACAACAAAACAAAGGCAACATACAGAATGAGAGAATGTGTTTGCAAACCATTCAATGAAGAGTTAATATACCAAAAACATAAAAGAAACTCATGTAATTCAATAGCAAGAAAATAATCTAATTAAAAATGGGCAGAGGAACCGAAGGGACTTTTTTCTAAAGAAGACATATAAATGGCCAACAGGTATATGAAATAGTGCTCAAAATCACGAATCATCAGGGAAATGCAAACTGAAACCACAGGGAAATATCACCTCATGCCTGTTGGCATGACTGTTATCAAAAGATAAGAGATAAAAGTTCTGGCAAGGATGTGGAGAAAAGGAAGCCTTGATGGGAATGTAAATTGGTCCAGCCATTTGAAAAATTAGTATGGAGGGTCCTCAAAATATTAAAAGTACCATACGATCCAGCAATTCCACTCCAGGATACATACCCAGAGGAAGTGAAATCATTCTCTTAAAGAGATATCTCTACTCCCATGTTTGCTGCAGCATTATTCACAATAGCCAAGAATGAAAACAGCCTAAGTGTTTATGGATGGATGAATGGATAAAGCGTGCTATGATGGAACATTCAGTTCAGTTCAGTTCAGTTCAGTCGCTCAGTCGTGTCCAACTCTTTGAGACCCCCATGAATCGCATCCATCCATTAAAAAAGGAAATCTTGCAATTGCAACAACATGGATGGATGTTGCTGACATTAAACTAAGTGAAATAAGTCATACAGGAAAAGATGAAATACTGTATTATTTCACTTATATTTGCATTATATAGACATCAAACTCACAGAAACAAACAATAAAATGGTAGTTGCCAGGGGCTGAAGGGTGGGGAAAATGGGGAGGTATTGTTCAAAGAGTACAAAAGTTTAGTTATAAGACTAATAATTTTAAGACTCTAAGGTACAGCATGGTGACTACAGTTAGCAATACCTATATAACATACTTGAAAGTTGCTCTAAGAGTATATCTTTAATGTTCTCACCATAACAATAACAACACAATTGTAATTATGTGAGGTGAGGGATGTGTTAACTAACTTTATTGTGGCAAACACTTTGTGATATATACATGTATCAATTCATTGTATTTTATACCTTAAAATTACACAATGGTATATCAATTATATGTCAAAAAAGCTGAAAACCTATTTGACTTTGAGCACTTAATGCAGGTTTTAATTTCTGAAATAGTTACTAATCCTTTTAGAAATAGAATTTTAATTTTAAAAAACTGTGGGAGGGAAATTAGAAATTTAAAATATACAAAAATATTCAAAAGGATAAAGAAATATGTATAAATCATCCAAAAGGAAAGATGATGAAAAGAAATGTAGAACAGGTGAAATAAATTGCAAGGACAAAATAAAAATGTTTACTTAAACTATAGTTAAAATAACTGAATATTCCAGTGAGCAGACAGACATTTCTTAAACCAAATATGTGCTGTTCAGAAGTATATAAAATGTGCAGAGACAGAGATGTAAAACAGTGGAAAGGGTATGACATCCTTATTTTAATATCAAAAAGTAAATCTCCAAGCAAAAAGCATTATTAGAAATTAAGATAGGTTTTAATGATCAGTGACAAAAATATCTTTATCATATTAGAATGATATAATCATAAACAAATAAATAATCATAAATAAAAAGTTTTAAGTCACAGAGAAGAAATAATTTTAAATTTGTGTGTGTCTAATGCCAGATACTCAAAATACATATAAAGTACAATTTGACAAACTTTAAAGCAAAATATATAAGTCCACAACTTTAATGAGAGATTTTAACAACCTTTCTCAGGAATTAATTGAACAATAAAATACCAGGAGACTGTGGAAAATTTAACCAACATGATGAAAAAACTTATTTTTGTAAACATATCTAGAATGTTGCAGCCGATAACTGAAGCATTGTTTAGTTGCTAAGTTGTTTCTGACTGTTTGTGACCCCATGGACTTCATATTTTTAAGTACAAATAGAACTTTTACAAAAATTAGTTTGTATTGAACCATTGAGCACGTCCCAACAAATTTCTAAAAGTTTACTCCTGGAAGGTATGTTTTATCAGAATGAGTAATCTAAGATATAACAATTCATGTAATCCATAAATTCAATACAGAGAGGGTTTAAAAAGCAAAGTAAAAAACTGGATGATGGAGAAGAGAATTTAGACTTAGAGAAGAAAACAATAAAAATTGGAGCTGGAGAATGGAAAGAGGATGCAGAAGGTGTTTCTTTTGTTAAAATACATACATGCAACATGTACATAAACAGGACATAGTGCTAGGTTTAAAGTTAATTAAGCAAATAGATGAACAAATTAGTAACTGAAAAAATGCACAAATATACAAGAAAGCAAATGTAATGATAGTAATGATAACCACTGAACATGGATTTAACCAGAAAGTTGTCTATGGCAGTCCTGGGAAAGAAAGGGAAGAGCTCTGTGTGTATGTGTGTCTTTTGACACTGGGGTGGGGGGATCTAATTATAGAAAGCTGAACTCTCTCAAATATACATTAATTAAGACAGCCAGGTGATTACTTCTTTACCTTTCTTTCATGACTGTCATACAAAATGCTGATTTACAATTGATCACAGCCTAGCATGCAACTCAATTAATGCCTATTTGGAGCTACTTCACAATGACCACTTATGGCATCTACTTAGACTCTTTCAAAAGAAGAAATGCTAAAAGCATAAAAAAGACATTTATACAATCATCATCAATCATTACAAAGAACTGTTGATTTTCCTATGTAGTTCCTTTGTAACGTTTGATATTGATTCCATCTGTTATTTTAGCACTATGTCCCTAAGCCAAGCACTGATAAATTTGTTTTTTTTTTTAACAATCCTGTATGGGAACTTAGGATCACAGTTGATCCTGAACATTGCTTCCAGGAAAGAGACTCCAAAAGGGACAAGCAAAATAATGATTTGTTTGTTTTTAATGCCTTCAAATGGTAGGAGTATATTCAAACTGTGTGAAATTCAGGCCAAATTCAGATCTGAAGTGGGTTTTTCCTATAATCTCTGAGTGTGTTGATGTTTTGAGAGAGGGGTCAGAAAAATTACAGGAATAGACTCAAGCTTAACTACCAAGCTACTTAATGAGAGTCATTTGAGAATAATTCAATTAAACTGAATTGCCCTTCTTTTTAAAAAACTTTCACATAGAATGTGGAAGATGAAAGGCCAAAGGAATTTATAACATTATTTTATGATATTTTATAAAAATATTCTAAAATATCAACCTCAGCACAGAAATATGCTTCTGAAACTGCATTCCCAGATTAAACAAAAGAATAACTTGTTGGGTCTCTATTTTAATCCCATATAAATGTATAGGATAATTTTATTAAAAATAGAAAAAAACTAAAGTAGAATTCATGGTACATTTTGTTCAGAAAAATTAAATCAATTATGATTAATTCCTATTGTTGTTTTACTGATCTTAAATTGACTAAGGATACTTGTTTATTTTGCTTTGGTCAGGGGGGAACCTACGTGATTCACCAAATAGGATTTTTGACAAATTTGATACAGTTATATGTCAGTAAGAATCTTCCTAAAGACTTGAATTGCTATCTTGAATTGCTAGTGTTATTAATCTAGTGATTAAGTAATAGAATTGACAACATTAGTTTTATTTTGAATATAATGTTTGTATTCAGTAGCTCTTGATTGAATCATATTATTTTCCTCAATTCACTCTTGAAGTGTAACTCTTTTAAATACATATTGATTTCCTTTTCTAAAACAATTTAAAAAATAGCAACTGTGGTTTGATTTTAGAGCTTTGTGCAATTTCTTTATTAATATGAGATCCAATTATTTGGAGTAACTTATAAGAAATAAACATGTAGTCACTGATGTTTCAATATGATAATTTTAATCTTTTATAAATAATGAGTACATAAAGATGCTATTTTCTGTTTTTGAACACACACATATTCTCAGTGGGAATTCTAAATGATACTGATGTTTTGAAAGTTTAATTTAATCCCCAGCCATAGAATTTTGAAATGATGACTGATATGTCGTATTAACTAAGATCAATGGATATGAGTTATAGCTACTGAAATCAGACTTCTGAAGTAATTATCCCTCTTAAAAATTATATGCATTAAAATCTTGGATACAAAATAGCCAGTATGCATGAAAAAGAGTTTGAGGATTTAAAACCATCTGAGAAGTGTTGGAGAAGACTCTTGAGAGTCCCTTGGACTGCAAGGAGATCCAACCAGTCCATTCTGAAGGAGATCAGCCCTGGAATTTCTTTGGAAGGAATGATGCTAAAGCTAAAACTCCAGTACTTTGGCCACCTCATGCAGAGTTGACTCATTGGAAAAGACTCTGATGCTGGGAAGGATTGGGGGCAGGAGGAGAAGGGGACGACAGAGGATGAGATGGCTGGATGGCATCACTGACTCGATGGACGTGAGTCTGAGTGAACTCTGGGAGTTTGTGATGGACAGGGAGGCCTGGCGTGCTGCGATTCATGGGGTTGCAAAGAGTTGGACACGACTGAGCGACTGATCTGATCTGATCTGAGAATATACTGAATTTCTGAAAATAAAATGGAAGCTTGAGTATTCTTAGAAAAATTAGTTAAAAGAAAGGACAAAACAATGAAGAAACAAAGGAGAAATAAAACATAAAATAAAATTAATAAAATAAAATAAAAAGGAAAAACAAAAGCACATGCATGGTTTATTTCATAAATTAATTTAGGCAAGACTGTTTTTTTGGACAGTGATTGATTTGAAGGATTAGTACAGTGTTTGGTACATAGTATGTGTCTAAGAAATATTTGTTGAACAAATGAAAGTAACAATATAGTGATGATTACAGTTTTCTGAAACAGTGAAATGCCTTGGAATTTTAATTAATACTGAGCCAGATTCACCTAAAATAAGTCCTGTAGGAAAATTTGTCACCCTTATAATGTGCATTTATATTATATGAAATGTAAATAAACTTAAGGAAATTAAGTGCAGATTTCAAACATCTATAAAATTAACTTCATAAATAGGGGGTTTGGGGACAGTTTTAGATGAATTGACTTAATATTGCTGATTACATGTACATTAAAAAAAAGTTATCAAGTTCCCATTATATGCTAGACACTAGGATTGTTTATCAAGGGTAAAAGGTGGTTGAGCAATCTCTGCATTTAAAGAGCTCACTTATTCTTAGAGACAATAACACAGAAACAGATGAAACAGAGAACAAGATATCTTCTTTAGAAAGATGTGCCATACAGAGAGTGTAATGCATTCTGTTTGAAGGAAATCAGGGGAACTTCCCAGAGCAAATGATCTCTGGGGTACACATTGGAGGAGAAGTAAAAGGTCAACAGGTGGACAGGGCAGATTTGTGGATTCAGGCAAACAGAACAAAATAGGCAGCAGCTTTAGAATTGTGATTGTGAAGTTAAAGGTGGTTTTGTTATGTTGTGGGATTGGAGTTTGATGACAGTAATCCATTGTATATCTGGTAAGAGAGGTAGAAATAAAAACAGAAAGGGCTTTATACCATTTAAAGATATTTGGATTTTCCTTCTGTGTATAAAAAGAGAGTAAATGAAGGTGTTTTAAGGAAAGGAGTCACATGATTAGATCCATAGATTGAAATAGTATTTAAGTGACTGAATTGGAGATTGGAGAGATTGGAAGCAGGAACTTCAGTGAGAACCCATTAACATCACCAGGCAATAACTACTGGAAAGCCAGAATTAGCAGAATGTCAGGAGACCACAAGAGAAATTGTATTTTCTTTAAAATAAAGAAGATTTGGAAACCGATTTGTAGAGACAGTGGGTAGAAAGAATAAAGGATGCTTTCATGTTTCAGGAAGGATGTGCATCAGTTAGCTGTTGCTGAGTGACAAGACACACCAAAACTAAATTATTTAAGACAACAATAATTTATTATTGCTCATGACTATCTTAGTCAATGGGACATTTCTGCTCAACTGGACCAAGATCAGCTATTGCTGACTGGGCTTGTTCATGTGACTGCAATCAGTTGCTACATCAGCTGGGGACTGGCTAATCTACTTTGGGTTGATCATGTAGTCTTTTAACCATCATTGGGCTAGTCAAGACTTTTTCACATGGAGTCTGGGCAGGATTCTAAGATAATTAACCAGAAGCATGCAAAAAATATATTCTCGAGGCTCAGAACTAGCACACAATCACATTCTATTAGTCAAAGTGAGTCATAGAGCCAAAAATGCAAACAAATGAGCAAAAGCAAGTAAAAAGTTGGGGATAGACTATGCTTTTTGGATGGGAGGAGCTGCAAAGTTATATCACCCAGGATTACTGATTCAGGGATAAGAAAAGCTGCAGCCATTTTTGTAAGGAATCTACTACAGAATGATTCATTATTAGAAAGTAAAAAAGGTACATTCAATTGCAAAATAAAGATAAGATCTTTAAATACATAGAGTTTTATATATAGAGTCCCAGGATCTACCTAAACATCTAGAAAAATTCAATGAGAAATTAAATTCAGGAATGGTAAAACTACTTGCACAATATTATTAATATATAAAGTATAATATTATACTTTGAAACATGTTATACCAAAACTCTGGCTCAATCTGAAATCCAATATTCTTTCTGCAAATCTACTTATTTATTTAGAAGAGACTTTGAGAGGACCAAATAATCAATTACTTCTTCACTTTATTTACTATTTCTTGATTTTCTGTCTCCTGTGCTTCCTTTCTCTTTCTTCCTTTCCTTATTTCCAGTATTAATAGATATCTAATATGTTCTAAATGGTATAGGCACAAACAGATGAATTGAACTTTACCTTGTCTCAGATTGGTTACTGCAAATCAGATTACAATATAATTAGAAAGAACTATGATTACCTTCCTCACCCAGGAAGATATTTATTTGTTTTGAACTTGGTGGTAATTTAAGCAACCAGATTTGTTTGCCTCTTGACAAATAAATGAATACCATCAGGTAGACCAAATATAACTAATTGCAAACTGTCTTTTGTAATTTAATTAAACATTCTGCTCCTACAGCAGGAATTTGAATCTTTTGTGTGGTTGCTAATTAGAGAGCGTGAATCCTATTTTAGTTGGCTAATCAGAAGAAAATAAATGAGGGAGTGCTGTTGTTTACCACTATCACAATAGTTTTAACATAGGTATGCTTAATTTCTCAAATGAAATGAGTTTTATTTTTTTTATTTTTTTTTAATTTAATTTTTTTTTTAAACTTTACAATAATGTATTAGTTTTGCCAAATATCGTAATGAAATGAGTTTTAAAATTGTAACATTTTATTGGGTCTATGTATGATCTTTTTTCTTAAACAAAGATCATCTTGTCCAATAAAAACAAAATGAAAACAAGTTAATTAAATTTAAAAATTCTTTTCAAATATGTGTAATGCTTAGTTAAGAAATAAAATCCACAAACTCACTCCTGGCTATGAAATTAATTCATTTAGTGGCAGGTAAATGCTGGGATCTGTCTTGAGTGAATGATTGATGAGGATGAACTTTCAGATTTCTTTCTGTTGACTATTGTTGTCTAACAGGAAACCCATAAAGAGAAGGTAAACTTGGCTCTCTTACCTGTACTGTTAAAAAGTTATATCCTCAAGCTCAGCTGAAGTTATTGAAGTTTATGCACTGATGTTATGCAAGTTCTGTCTAGATTACTATATCCTTGGTGATCTTGTTACTTACAAATACCTATTCCAATCATGTTTTGAATATTTCAATTACATTTTAATAATCAAATGTTTATATTTGATGCTTATATTTAAATGTAAAATTTTTGATGTTTGAATATTTAAATTGCAGCAGGAATACAAATGTTTCCAAGTAATAATTTCACTTTCATCCTCTAGTTCTGGTTAAATTAAAAACATATACTTAAAAGAAAACAAGTCAAATGAGAAAGGAGCTTAGCATTATTTAAACATGAAATATAAATTCTGCACAGTATTTATATTTTACATTCCTTACCTCCATATTTTGTTGAGAGACTACGATGGTGAGTAAGTGAAAGTTGCTCAGTCCTGTTGGGCTCTTCATGGAATTCTTCAGGCAAGAACACTGGAATGGGTAGCTGGTCTCTTCTCCAGGATATCTTCCCAACCCAGGGATCAAACCCAGGTTTCCCCCATTGCAGGCGGATTCTTTACCAGCTGAGCCACAAGTGAAGCCCAAGGATACTGGAGTAGGTAGCCTATTCCTTCTCCAGTGGATCTTCCCGACCCAGGAATTGAACTGGGGTCTCCTACATTGCAGGTGAATTCTTTACCAGCTGAGCCACCAAGGAAGCCAAGAGATTACTATACTTACCCTACAAGGCAGAGAAACACATAGTCCTCCTAATATGTCTGCCATGTCCTTTTAAATTAAATATCCAACTATGTTAATATATATGTAGAGTACATCATGAGAAACGCTGGGCTGGAAGAAGCACAAGCTGGAATCAAGATTGCCGGGAGAAATATCAATAACCTCAGATATGCAGATGACACCACCCTTATGGCAGAAAGTGAAGAGGAACTAAAAAGCCTCCTGATGAAAGTGAAAGAGGAGAGTGAAAAAGTTGGCTTAAAGCTCAACATTCAGAAAACGAAGATCATGACATCTGGTCCCATCACTTCATGGGAAATAGATGGGGAAACAGTGGAAACAGTGTCAGACTTTATTTTTGGGGCTCCAAAATCACTGCAGATGGTGACTGCAGCCATGAAATTAAAAGATGCTTACTCCTTGGAAGGAAAGTTATGACCAACCTAGATAGCATATTGAAAAGCAGAGACGTTACTTTGCCAACAAAGGTCCATCTAGTCAAGGCTATTGTTTTTCCAGTAGTCGTGTATGGATGTGAGAGTGGGACTGTGAAGAAAGCTGAGCACTGAAGAATTGATGCTTTTGAACTGTGGTGTTGGAGAAGACTCTTGAGAGTCCCTTGGACTGCAAGGAGATCCAACCAGTCCATTCTAAAGGAGATCAGTCCTGGGATTTCTTTGGAAGGACTGATTTTGAAGCTGAATACTTTGGCCACCTCATGTGAAGAGTTGACTCATTGGAAAAGATTCTGATGCTGGGAGGGATTGGGGGCAGGAGGAGAAGGGAACGACAGAGGATGAGATGGCTGGATGGCATCACCGACTTGATGGATGTGAGTTTGAGTGAACTCTGGGAGTTGGTGATGAACAGGGAGGCCTGGGGTGCTGCGATTCATGGTGCTGCAAAAGGTCGGACACAACTGAACGACTGAACTGAACTGCTGTTAGTATAGATCTAAAACCTGTTGTGCACAGAATATTTCTAGGACTTCTTTCAAACTGTTTTGTTGTTGTTGTTGTTGTTTTTAATAAATTAACCTAAAAGATGATGCTGTGAAAGTGCTATACTCAATATGCCACCAAATTTGGAAAACTCAGCAGTGGCCATAGGACTGGAAAAAGTCAGTTTTTCATTCCAGTCCCAAAGAAAGGCAATGCCAAAGAATGTTGAAACTACCGCACAATTGCACTTATCTCACATGCTAGCAAGGTAATGCTCAAAATTCTCCTAGCCAGGCTTCAACAGTATGTGAACTGTGAACTCCCAGATGTTCAAGCTGGGTTTAGAAAAGGCAGAGGAACCAGAGATCAAATTGCCAACATCTGTTGGATCACTGAAAAAGCAAGAGAATTCCAGAAAAACATCTACTTCTGCTTTATTGACTATGCCAAAGCCTTTGACTGTGTGGATCACAGCAAACTGTGGGAAATGCTTAAAGAGATGGGAATTCCAGACCACCACACCTGCCCCCCGAGAAATCTGTATGCAGGTCAGGAAGCAACAGTCAGAACTGGATATGGAACAAGAGACTGGTTCCAAATAGGGAAAGGAGTACGTCAAGGCTGTATATTGTCACCCTGCTTATTTGACTTATATGCAGAGTACAACATGAGGAACGCTGGGCTGGATGAAGCATAAGTTGGAATCAAGATTGATGGGAGAAATATCAATAACCTTAGATATGCAGATCACACCACCCTTATGGCAGAAAGTGAAGAAGAACTAAAGAGCCTCTTAATGAAAGTGTTTTGAAAGAGGAGAGTGAAAAAGTTGGCTTAAAACTCAACTTTCAGAAAACTAACATCATGGCATCTGGTCCCATCACTTCATGGCAAATAGATAGGGAAGCAATGGAAACAGCAAGAGACTTTATTTATTTATTTATTTATATTTGGTGGGGTGCTCCAAAATCACTGCAGATGGTGACTGCAGCCATGAAATTAAAAGACACTTGCTCCTTGGGAGAAAAGCTATGACCAACCTAGATAGCATACTAAAAAGCAGAGACATACATTACCAACAAAGGTCCATCTAGTCAAAGCTATGGTTTTTCCAGTGGTCATGTATGGATATGAGAGTTGGACTATAAAGAAAGCTGAGAGCTGAAAAATTGATGCTTTTCAACTGTGGTGTTGGAGAAGACTCTTGAGAGCCCCTTGGCCTGCAAGGAGATCCAACCAGTCCATCCTAAAGGAGATCAGTCCTGAATATTCATCGAAGGACTGATGTTGAAGCTGAAACTCCAATACTTTGGTCACCTGATGCGAAGAATTGACTCATTGGAAAAGACCCTGATGCTGAGAAAGATTGAAGGCGGGAGGAGAAGGGGACGACAGAGGATGAAATAATTGGATGGCATCACCATCCATGGACATGAGTTTGAGTAAACTCCCAGAATCGGTGATGGACAGGAAAGCCTGCTGTAGTCCATGGGCTCACAGAGAGTCGGACTCGACTGAGCCACTGAACTGACTGAATTGAACCCTATAGTTTGTCATCTTTTACACTCTTGATGGACATTTAGCCAGAGTAGCTGAGCTTGGCCCTGTCAAAGCAGAATGAACATACCCTAAAGGAGTTCCACCGGATGCTGGAGCCACATCCTGCCTTGAGCATTTCAATTGCCCCTCAATTCACTGGAGTAATTTTAATTAGTCCTTAGTGAGTTTTTGTTTCCTGTTACTCATGTGAGGTAAGACATATGCATTACAGTTGGATTAAAGATTGGTGGGTAGATGATTTGCAGGTATATAACCAAAAAGTTTCAAATCCGAATTAGCAGGGAGGAGGGAAGAGAAAAACATGTGGAGAAGGAGATGAAAAGGAGACTGAGAAAGAGCAGGAGCAGCAGGAGAACAGGAGGAGAAGAAATGCTGTATTTCGTGAGCTGCTCATTGTGCTTTTAGCCCCCAGCTACATGACTCATGTGATGGGGGAG
Organism: Bos indicus x Bos taurus; assembly: GCF_003369695.1. NCBI lineage: Eukaryota > Metazoa > Chordata > Mammalia > Artiodactyla > Bovidae > Bos > Bos indicus x Bos taurus. The sequence goes on from NC_040088.1 coordinate 55,925,807, forward strand.
GGAATCTTCCTGGGAGGTCCAAGAGAGCTACAAGAATCTACAAAAACACTCCTAGTAGGCTTTGAGTTGTAACAGGAATAATCCACGTTTTTACTTTATGATTCACCCATTTGACACTAAGCATATTTTGAAATTTCAGCCCAGAAGGGTGTTAACTGCTGTATTATTTAAGATTACTGAATTCTTCTATAACAGATAGGAGAAACAAATTAAGATGACAGATAAAACTAAGAATAGATAGTGAGTAGCTTGTGACAGTCCTTAGACAAGGATAAATTAAGTTCAGCCTAAATGTGCTGAATGTAGCTAAGAAGGGAGAAAAGGACCAAGTAATGGAGCTGAAGCTCCAAAACTTTGGCCACCTGATGTGAAGAGCCAGCTCATCAAAAAGACCCTGATGCTGGGAAAGTTGAGGACAGGAGGAGAAGGTGGCGACAGAGAATGATATGGATAGATATGAGTTTGAGCAAACTCCAGGAAATGGTGAAGGACAGGGAAGCCTGGTGTGCTGCAGTTGATGGGGTTGCAAAGTGTCGGACACAACTTAGCCACTGAACAACAAATTGTGCTGAACATAGCTAAGAATGGAGAAAAGGACCAAATAAGCCCTAAAGAGCCATGGGACCATAAATAGTATTTAATGTTCTGTGACACGGAGTCTGGCCCCATGTATCTCCTACCTGAGATACACAGATAAAATCCAGAGCTGCTCAGTCAGTCATCAGTGACCCGCAGCTACTGGCTGGGAAAGCTTGACCAGTGCCTCTCTGATGGAGGAAGTGGGTGCTGGCTTCAGGGCTCTCATTGAACCCAGGTCTGCCCTACACTGTGGTCCTGGAAACCACACCATTGTCAGGGAAGGCTGATACTGCAGACACAGGAAAATGATGCATGAATGCTGTTTAATACTAGATCCAAGCACTGTGGCCTTTCCATTCTTCTTGCTCTGGTTTTTAAGCCAGTGAGCTCACTTCCTCTCCTTCCCCTTGAATTTGCCATCATTTATCAAAGCATGACCTGAGCGTCGTTTTTGGTTTGAGGACATTTCCATTCCACTGTTTCAGGGATGGTTTGCTTCTTGCACTTGGAGGTCACTGGCACTTCAGGAACATATCCCACCAACACCATGTAAGTGAGACCCACTTGGTGATGCTTCCGGATCAGGTTAAAAATACCAAGTGGTTTCTCATTTTCACATTAGATTATTTTAGGGAAAAAAAAAGAAACTTCAATTGCAGGTCCAGGAGCTGTTGCTTGTGGATGATACTAGTTGCTTGTCTTTTATTTTGTTTGAGTCAACTGTCTCGGTTCTATTTCTAGCTCTTGGAGTGTCAAAATGTTTGTCCTCTTTGGACATTTACCACAGCAAAAGTCCCATCAAAACTTCACGACCTTAAAGCACTCTCTCCTTCTCTTATGTGAAATGCTTTCCCAGATGCTCTAGTATCAATATTTTGAAGGGGGCAGTAGTCTCATGTATAGCATGGAAAGCAATGGAGCTCCCAGTGCTGTAGGCTGTTACATCCCCCAAGAGGAAAACAGAACTTGTGCTTTCCCTCTTAGCCTCTCCTCCTCCCCACATGCTCCCAGGATATGGGTTTACAGATGGACGTGAAATTTTTCCTCACTGTGTAAGCTTTCTCCACCAAGTCTGACATGTACAAACAGGAATTGCTGGAACACTAAGTCACATATGAATAATGAGAGAAAAGTCAAGTTTCTAGCTAAATCAGACAATTCCATTACTCAACTAAGCAGTTTTTCAGGCAATGAAATTTGTGTTTAGAATGCTAAAGTAATGGATCTACATTGCTCTAGACTTCTGAAAATAACACACGCAAAATAAATATTTTAGATCCCCAAGTGATGTGATTTATTAGGTGATTAGGCAGAAATAAAATCAACCGTCAAGTGAACACATTTTGTTTTTAAATAGAGTCTTCATGAGGAAACGGAGGATTAGAGCAAATAAATTAAAACACTGAGCCTTGGATATTTGGTATCCTATTGTCTCCTCAATTAAACCTTGGGAATATGATGAAAACTTTCAAATTGAGAAATATAGAGTGAAATATCTTTGACCTCTATGTCGTTCATGTCTACCTGTGAAGTTTTTTCCTTAAGCTCTTCCTAAGAAAGGGTAGACTCACAGCAGTAAGGGATGAAGGGACTCTCCAACATAGCCAAGTAGAGAAGCCAAATCTCCATCTGCGCTCAGGGGTAGCAGCTATGGCTAGGTGGCCCATAGGTTAAAAATATTCAGTAAATCAATGTCTTTGATATGTTACTCACCATGGAGATATTTCCAGGTGCAGTAAACCTTTTATAAGTCTAAATATTAGATGACAGCATTGTCACGGGTTCTATAGTTCCCATGTTATGTTAGACTTTTTATATGTATATAGTAATTTGGTGGAATAAAAAAAATCATTAGGTGTATGATTATATCCTAGCTATATATCAATAGCTTTAAAAACTGTTCTGTTACATATTTTGACACCATGTAGACATAATATTAGCATCATTAATTAGTAAGTGTTTAAAATGTGAAATAAGTAACCTGATGGGACCAACCTCCACCAACAAACATGCAAACATCTTGTAAAAGAATTTTCTCTTCCTGTTACTCGAGAGAAAAAGAAAAGGATAGTAAACAAACAAGATCTACTGAGTATCTAGTATGTACAAGGCCCTCTGTGAACCTCTTTCATGCACATCTTTTCATGTAATCCTTATGTATCTCATTTTATTTCCTTTCTTCTCTTTGCTTTAGAGCTTCCTTCCAGTGTACAGGATACCATGAACTGACCATTTCACCACTATTTACTCACTATCCTCAAATGCTGGAAAAACTCAACTGACACTTGACTGGGGCCTTGATGAAGTGACAAGTGACCTGGTGATGATGATGTCATACCTTGATGAAGTGACAGTGACTTGGTAATTATGACGTCACACCTGGGCACGCCACAGACAGCACTGTTTTGCTTTTTATAGGAGAACTACACAAAGCCAATACCTATAACAGACAGTTAATGTTCATTGGGTTGATGAAATGAAAATTATATCATTTACAATTGAAAGCCCCAGTTACAGGACTAAATTAAATGTAAATTTAGAAGAAAAAAGAAAACAAATTATAATCACATTCAAATAAAATAGTCTACCAGTTATAAGGGCTTCCCTGGGGGCTCAGATGGTAAAGAATCTACCAGTTATAATATAAGTTAAAATCTAAGATTTATTGGATGTGTATTTTCCTTCCATTGATTGGTAATGAAATAACACTTCATTTTAAAGCATGGAAATTGGTTTTATTATCCAATTAAACAATCAACTGTTATTTATTAAATGCTAACTACAGGTATTATATGTTTGAAATAGCTCAATTTTCTGATGTACCTATAGATAGATAGACAGTGAAATCGCTCAGTCATGTCCGACTCTTTGTGACCCCATGGAGCCAACCAGGCTCCTCCATCCATGGGATTTTCCAGGCAAGAATACTGGAGGGATCGAACCCGGGTCTCCCGCATTGTAGGCAGACGCTTTACCATCTGAGCCACCAGGGATGAACCTATAAGTTTCCTAATTGTTATGTGAATAAGTAGTAGTATTTTCAAAGACATTTTAAAGCTCTAATTTTCTGATATCTCTAATACCTAACAAGTCTTGAAAAAATACTATAAAACACCAATTAAAGATGAACTTTCCCTTTAATACATGTTTGCACAACTACAGTAGAAACAGAAAAATTGAAAAATACATGGAGACAAGATACTGATTCAGTTCCATCCAGAACTGAATCCAGATACTCTAGAGAAATCTAAGTAATCTAAGCACTATTCAATATATTTTTAGATCAACTGATGGGTGACTCATAATTATTGTCAATGAACCTAGGTAAACTTTCATTCTGAAATATATTATTAAAAGTAAATCCCTTTGAAAATGAATTGAAGTGTGAATCTGGGATTCACAGATTTACACATGGTCACTCTGATGACTTTATTCATTTTAGAGAAGGCCATTGCACAAACATTTCATTCAGTGGCCCCTCATTGTTCACAGAAGGAAAAAAAATCAATATCCTTTTTCTGGCATCCAAAGACCACCACATTTTGGATTCAATGTGACTTTAAACTTTTTTTTTTCACTATTTCAGTTTAAGTGCCCTGTGCTAGAAATAGAAAGTGTTAGTTGCTCAGTCATTTCCAACTCTCTGGGACCCCATGTACATGGCCTGCCAGGCTCCACGGTCCATGGAATTCTCTAGTCAAGAATATTGGAGTGGGTAGCCATTCCCTTCTCCAGGGACTCTTCCCAACCCAGGGATAGAACTTGGGTCTCCCTCATTGCAGGCAGGTCCTTTACTGTCTGAGCCACCAGGGAAGCCCACCTTGTGCTAGATCAAGCCTCAAATAGTGAGTGGTCTTTTGAGTTTTCTTTTAAAATGTTTTATTTTTTTAGAGTTGTTTTAGGTTCATAGTATAACTGAGTAGAAGGTACAGAGATTTCCCACATAACTTCTTTGCCACATACACACAGCTTCTTCCACCATCAAAACACTGCACCAGATGGTGCATTTGTAACAACTGATGACCTAACTTTGACATGTCATTTTTACCCAAACTCCATAGTTTACACTAGGGTTAACTCTTGGTGTTGTTCATTCAGTGAGTTTGGGAAATGTATAAAGACATGGGTCTGCTACATGATACTATCATACAGAATGGTTTAGTTGACCTAAAATTCTGTTTATATTCAACACTCCCTGCCTCTCAACTTCTGGCAACCACTGATTCTTTTACCATTTCCATAGTTTTGCCTTTTTCAGGAGGTTGTATAATTGGAATCGTATAGCTTGATGTATTTTCAGATTGGCTTCTTTCACTTAGTAACATACATTTAAGCTTCTTCATCTCTTTTTTATGGTTTGATAGCTCATGTATTTTTAGGATTGACTAATATTCCACTGCATGATGTACCACAGTCTATTTATCCACCCACTTACTGAAGCAGACCTCAGTAACTTCTAAGTTTTGGCAGTTATGAATAGAGCTACTGCAAACATTTGTACAGGTGTTTGTGTGGACTTAGGTTTTCAACTCCCTTGGGTAGTTACTGAGAAATCATGGTTAGTTGGTCATATGGTAAGAATATGTTTGGTTTTGTAAGAAACTGCCAAAGTGTCTTCCAAAGTGGCTGTACCACTTTCCATTCTAACTGGCAATGAATGAGAGTTCCAGTCGCTCCACATTCTTTTCAGCATTTTGCTGTTGTTAGTTTTCCAAATTTTAACCATTCTATTAAGTATTAGCAATATCTTATTTAGTTTGTGTGCTTAGTTGCTCAGTCATGTCCAACTCTTTGCCACCTTATTGACTGTAGCCTGGCAGGCTCCTCTGTCCATGGGGATTCTCCAGGCAAGAATAGTGGAGTGGGTTGCCACGCCCTTCTCCAGGGGATCTTCCCAACTCAGGGATCAAAACCAGGTCCCCTGCATTGCAGGTGGATTCTTTACTGTCTGAGCCACCAGGGAAGCCCCTTCCTTAGTGTGAAGTGAAAGTGAGTCACTCAGTCATGTCTGACTCTTTGCAATCCCATGAACTGTATCTCCAGGCCAGAATACTGGAGTGGGTAGCCGTTCCCTTCTCCAGGGGATCTTCCTAACTCAGGGATCGAACCCAGGTCTCCCACATTGTTTATGGATTCTTTACCAGCTGAGCCACCAGGGAAACCCAAGAATACTGGAGTGGGTAGCCTATCCCTTCTCTAGGGAATCTTCCTGACCCAGGAATTGAACCAGGGTCTCCTGCATTGCAGGCAGATTCTTTACCAGCTGAGCTACCAGGAAAATCCCCTAATGACATATGGTGTGGGACATCCTTTCATATGTTTATTGGGTATCTGTATGTATTCTTTGGTGATGTCTTATTCAGGTCACCTATTTTTAACATGTTTAAGAAATTTTTGTATATTTTTTTAAATGGATGAGTCCTTTTTAAAATATGCCTTTTACAAATATTTTCTCCCAGTCTATAGTTTGTTTTCACATCCTACTGATGTGCCTTTTGCAGTGCAGAAGTAAATGAAAGCTTTGAATTCCTGAGACAGATGAGAACACTGCCCTTAAATAAAATAATCTGGTATTTCTACCTGGAAGAGATTGTTTCCAAATTACTGTTGCTCTCTGAGCTCCCACTGGTTGTCCAGTATTGTAGGACTGTGAATCTTCACTGGGGCTCCTACACTTCACAGGGCTGATGTTACTCTATAAAGAGACAGAGGATTTATCTTTCTCAGTTTGCACATTATCTCCAACTAGGCTAATAACAAGTCCTACCTTGACCTTAGAGATATAGGCTAGAATATTTGCCCTGAGGTAAGAACCTTACATTTCTCAAAAAAGTTTTTTTTGTTGTTGTTGTTCACTCTTCTAGATCTTCCTGAAGTTCATCAGCTCTGTCATTCCGCTTGAGTTAGGGATGTGTCATAAGCTCCATCCTGAGATACATATGCTCCCTGAATGGTGATGAATATTAGATAATCATTTGTTACACTTCTGTATTAACTATGTTGAGAAATAACAAAAAGGCTTGTTTTAGAAATGTATGGTAATGGGATGACATTATGAAAAGGTCTGAAAATCATCAAGATTTTTCAGACAAAACCAACAAAATGATAGAATTAAGACAGCATTATTGCCCCATATTTAATAACACTGGTGATAATGTGGGATTGATGCCACTTGATTTGATTTAAAATAAATGTGCTGATCATTATTTAAAATATGTGAGCACTGCATTTCCTGAGATTTCTGTTGAATTCACTCAAGGAGAGTCTTGAGGCTGATTTTGAGATACAGTGTAAAAAATTTGAGATAGGAGATATTATTATTAGGAATCATCATTTCAATGAAGTTTAATTTACAGAATGGTTTACTGCTCTGTGAAAAAAATGAAAAACATGAAATGTCTTTGACTACTGAGCTGTATTGATATACCTCCCCTCTCAGCGGACAAGAACTAAATCAGTTAACTGTGTCTTTTTAAAACTCCATAAGATTTAATGTGGCCAGGACATTTATGCTTCCTCCTCTATTAGGTGTGAACTCTACTAAAGGCTTATAAGGGTGTTTAGGGAGAAACAGAATACAATCTTTGCCAACCTGACTGAGTAAAGATTTATAGAGGAGGATTTGTATAACTTAAGTCAATAAAGTCCCCGAAAGGAGTAATTGGAACATCTGGAATCAATAATCTCATAGGACTAGTTTCCTCTCCTCAACTTCTCTTTTCTTTGCTTGCTGGCAGGTTATCCAGCCAATAACTCTAGGAAGTAATATTTGATTTGAGAATTGAAATATGTGTGGAGATGCAGCTGCAAACATCAGTTTAGGGTCAGAATGAGATCAACCATTCAGAGATTTAGGAGATGAGAATTGAAAATAAAATCATCTTATGTGTACTCTTCCAGCTACAAAATATATAGGACCATTGTAAGAAATAAGAGCATTATAAAAAATCATTATTGAAATGAAACACATAGATCTTCTATAGAAACGAATGGGTTTGAAAAGTCAAGATCATGTATTAACCGGATTTATCTCAATGAAGATCCGATTGCTGAAATACAAAGGAGCATTTTACCTTATCTCACAAAATACTTAATAAGTGAGCTCAGGAGTCAAAAAATTGCAAAAAAAAAAATTAAGTCCTTTTCTCCCTTCTTTTTTTGAATGTGGTATCACTATCTATCTAGCTGCTGAAGTCAGAAATGTGAGTCATCCTAGACTTGTTTCCTTACCATGCATTTTTCTAAATATAATAAATGAAACTGGGAGTTTGGAGCTTTTTTGTATTTAGTTTTGTTTTGATTTTGCTTCTCGGGTTAGTAGACTTAAAGTCGAGGAGGCAGGGATTTCTGCTTGTTTTTTTCGCATTGCCTAGCATCATACCTGAGTACCTGGTACTCAAAAATATTTGTTGAAAACTGGATAGATTATAATCTCAGTGACATCAACAAGCAAGAAAACATGCAATAAAATCAATCTATATTGATCACAATATGGGAAAAATGCACAAGATTTGTCTTTTTTGGTGAGTCTGCTGCTGCTATGTTGCTTCAGTCATGTCTGACTCTGTGCGACCCCATAGACGGCAGCCCACCAGGCTCCCCGTTCCTGGGATTCTCCAGGCAAGAACACTGGAGTGGGTTGCCGTTTCCTTCTCCAATGCATGAAAGTGAAAAGTGAAAGTGAAGTCGCTCAGTCGTGTCCGACTCTTCGCAACCCCATGGACCCTGCTACTGCTGCTGCTGCTAAGTCACTTCAGTCGTGTCCGACTCTGTGCGACCCCATAGACGGCAGCCCACCAGGCTCCCCCGTCCCGGGGATTCTCCAGGCAAGAACAATGGAGTGGGTTGCCATTTCTTTCTCCAATGCATGAAAGTAAAAAGTAAAAGTGAAGTCACCCATTCCTGTCCAACTCTTCGCGATCCCATGGACTGCAGCTCATCAGGCTCCTCCGTCCATGGGATTTTCCAGCCAAGAGTACTGGAGTAGGGTGCCATTGCCTTCTCCGTTGTTGAGTCTAGCCTTCCCAAATCAAAGTTTTCTCACCTGCAATGAGGTTAACAATAACACCAACACAAAAAGATGAATGTACAAATCATTGGTGCTCAAATCCTCTCCTCTCTCTTTTCACTTTGTCCTCATAATAGACTCTCATTGAAAAGGAGAAAGCAAGGATGATGGCACAATCAAGGGAAAACAGCTTCCCCGTGGCATGATTGAAGTAAAGATGGCAGCAGAGGCTCAGAGGAGCAACTGGAGTCCAGGTGAGATGGGATTAGGTGTGGGTGAAAAGTACCCCCACAGTGTGGGTGTCAGAGAATACGTTCTAGACAGGAACTGTTCCTGGAAAATAATGGTCTAAGAGAGTAGACCCCTATACCTAACCCTAAACAGATGCATTATTCAATGTAGGGTGACTAAGTGGCCTGGAGGGAGTCCACAGACCTCGGTTTATCCTTGTGCTTATTTGGATCAGAAGTTCTATCAAGAGCGCAGTCAGTTGAAACTGTGAATGATGATGGGTACTAAAGTGGCTGCTAACTTAAATCATTTAACAAGTCAGAGGTAGAGGGTGACATCAATTCTACAGACCGAAGTGACTGCCGCTGAAATCAATAAAATGATTAAAGTCCTTTTACTAATATACAGGACTGTCCACCCAAAATGACCATTACCTGCTGGGAACTAAAATCTCTAGGGATATGACAGAAAGGAAGGAAAAAGAGGAAGCAAAAGAAAAGGAACACATAGACTTGTAAAATTACAAAATATCAGGCTTTCCAAATCTCTTGATCAACCCCAGAATCACATTTTCAAAAGCACATAAAATTAGATATTTTCACTCTGACAGAAAAGCTTATTTTGTTATTAATTACAACTTAAATGTTCATTCAAAGAGCAGAGAAGATTGCTTATTCATTAGCTACTTTAGTTATTTACTTATTAAGAGGTCTTTTAAAAGGGTTTCATTACAACAAAATTTTCCTGAATTCTGGTTCAGGGAAATTGTTGGTTCTTAGAAGGATATACATATTCTAGAGCTTTCATTCAACTCAGAAATCCAAGTTAGTTGTGCCAAAGTAATATAACATAAATTCTGATTAATGAGTGAGTATCAGTGTTGTTTTACAAAAAGTCATTTTAATTATGATCAAAGTGTGCAGTCACTGTGCTTATGCTTAAAATCTATAAAACCTTGTTGTCACCAGTTATTTATTTCATAAAAGATGCTTGTGGAGATTGATTACATTTGAATTGCCTTTTATTTCTGTTTACAACCCAGAAAGTTAAATGAGAATGCTGTCAGCATACTCTTTAATAAATTTAGAATATGCTCAAATTTTAAAGATTCCCCCCAATACTTTGAGATAGCTAGTAGGTATGGGGTATCTGTCAACAACTTGAACAGATCAATATGTCAGTTTCATAAATTTGAAATAAACTTCGCTCGTTCTGTTTTATTATGGTCCAATAGTCTTAGAAAATATGTAGTTTGGGATTTTCATCAAATTTTTGTGTTGTAAAAGTTCAATAATGAATTGTTAGATTAAGTAGGTGAATCTGGAATAATTTTTAGCAATTTAAAATTTTTAGAGTAGTTTTATTTTGGAACAATTAACAGAATTATTGCAGAGATAATGAGAATTGTTCCCTTATATCCTACACCCAATTCCCTCTACTGTTAACATTTTATATTAGAATGGTACATTTAAATTTAATTTAAAGTAAACTTTGATCACCTGGCTGAGGTTTGTTTGTTAGTTTTCTCTACTGTAATGTCAGTCTTACTTCCCCTTTTCCATAATACACTCTTTGGAAGAAACACATTATACAAAACCCACCCTAACAGAGTGGGGAGCTATGCTCTGCTTCCTGCTGGGCAGAGGATTTACATAAATTATCTGGAATTCTTCTGTATAAGAGATATGTCTATTCTCTTCCATTTTCAAATGTGTCTCTTCCTTTGGCAGGTGAGTTCTTTACCAGCTGAGCCACCAGGAAAGCCACAATCCTCTTTTATTTTCTTACTCAGATTGTTTTAGCTTTGGCCATTGGGGGATTTTTCAATTGGATCTTGTATCTGTTTGACATTTATCCCCATGATTGTGGATTTTTTTTTCTTCTTTGGAGCACTTTTCTCTCTATGGTACTACATGATGGTCCAGGCCCATCTTCTGGGTTACCCATCCCAGTCCCAGAATAAGTCATTTCTCCAAAGAGACCTGATTTTTCTTTTGGAGAGTAACATTAGACACCGAGATCTAGGTGCATCATTGCTACCAGAGTGTCATTGATTCTAGGTCTTCTCAGGTGACTTAGCAAGGAATTAGATGTGTATACCAGACTGTACGTATACACACATCTTGGATATGTCCATGTGTAGCCACTCTGTATTTGCATAAGCTAAATGTGAGTTCATACTGATGTTTCCACTCTAATCCATTCTTCATGGTCAACCTAGTCTCTTTCCATTGCTCATCTATAACTTTCTGTTAAAAGAGGAAGAAAACTCACCATTAACCTTCTATCTATTTAATTGTTGATTTTCAGCATACAAGGTTTCAGAATTGTTAACCTATAACCCCGTGGCAATCAACACTAGTAACTAAACTAGAGTGTTTTTTGTCCAATTCGTTTGCTCCTGGTCTAATACAATGCACTCATTTCTAAAGTTACTTAAGGTAAGGTAAGGTAAGCCACTTTAGTCCTGTCCGACTCTGTGTGACCCCATAGATGGCAGCCTACCAGCCTCCCCTGTCCCTGGGATTCTCCAGGCAAGAACACTGGAGTGGGCTGTCATTTCCTTCTCCAATGCATGAAAGTGAAAAGTGAAAGTGAAGTTGCTCAGTCGTGTCCGACTCTTAGCGACCCATGGACCGCAGCCTATCAGCCTCCTCCATCCATGGGATTTTCCAGGCAAGAGTACTGGAGTGGGGTGCATTAGGTCAGCCCATATTCCCGTATTGCCTAAAGTGATATTTGTTAAGACATTTAAATTACTTTGTCACATTCTCCATTCTATCCATTGTATGGATGCACCAGTTTTATTTATCCATTTACCTACTGAAAGGCATCTTGTTTGTTTTCAGTTATTGGTAATTATGACTAAAGCTTCTACAAATATTTGTGTGCAGGTGATTACGTGGATACAAATTTTCAAACCAGTTGCGTAAATCTCTAGGAATGTGATTGCTGAAATGTGTGGCAAGATTATGTTTAAAGTTGTACGAAACACTCAAGAGGGAGGGGATTTTATATATATATATATATATATATATATATACACACATATACTTACAGCTGATTCATGTTGCTATATGGCAGAAACCAACACAACACTGTAAAGCAATTATCTTCCAATTTAAAAAACAATTTACTAAAGCATAAAAAAAATAAAATTGTAAGAAACAGCCATACCATCTTCTATACTGTCTGTACTATTGTACATTCCCATCAGCAACAAAATGAGAGTTCCTATTGCTTTATTCATACCAGAAATGGCACTGCAGGCTTTTCATTTTTGATTCTTTGCCATTATACTAGGCCTGTAGTATTTTTCTCAGTGTTGCTTTCTTGCAATTTCTTGATAACAAATGATGTTGAACAACTTTTAATTTGGAAGTTGAAACCAGAAGTAACCTGGATTCTAGCAAATTGCTGCGTTTCATGCCAGATTGAATTCATGAAAGTTTTCACGAATACACTTTAAATCTGATTTATATTACAGAAGATTTTACTGACACATAATTGAGAAGGTCATTTAATCTCAACACAGGATTCATCTGTCAGCATTGTGTGCTTTGTAAAATCCTACTTAGTGTCTGATTAGAATGCATGATATTGCTGAATATAATGAATCTGGGAGCACACCACCATTCCTCTCTATAGTGAGTCAATAATATGTCCAGTTGGTCACCTCCAAAGATCATGGAACTTCTAGTTATCAGAGTAAGATAATCTCTAAGAATTTATCAATTACCTAGTTAAGAGAATGTGAAATGCACTCCCAGAATGGATGAATGTATTATTTTTTTTCCCATTTTTTGTAACCCTAGTAGCAAATATATGAGATAGTTTAGGAAGTTTATCAATGATGGTCTCAGAGGTTTGAGACACAAAAATAGAAATGTTACTAAAATGACTGAGAATTACAAAATGAAATGGATCTTAATTTTCAGGACCTCGACAATCTCTTTTTCAAATAACACAAATATTTTTATTTTTAAATAACCATGTAATTTTAACAGAATTTAGATTATTAGAAGGCAGTTTTGACAACCTGTTTTGGACTGGCACTACATAAAACCACACTGCACTAAATGAGAGAGTCATTTCCTAGGCAGGTCGATAAGAAGTCTAGGGCTCCCCAAGGAGAGAGGGGTCTGGGATTCTCAAGGAGGAAGAAAGGACAAACTTTTCTTTCCTTTACATTCCTTAGCATCATGTATCCTGCCTGAGCACAGTCTCTGGATTAAACCTTCTGGCTAATCCTGTTACCTTAAAATGTAAATTATGGGAGTAGGTCTGGTCTTTACAAGGATTATACAACAATAATGTATCCTGCCTGAGGACAGTCTCTGGATTAAACTTTATGGCTAATCCTGTTATCTTAAAATGTAAATTATGGGAGTAGGTCTGGTGAGGTCTTTACAACCTCCAGACATTCTTTGGATTCATTGGAGAGTATATAACTCCATTGCTAACACTAGTAAGGAGGTACTCTTTCTGCCCCCTTCTGATGCCTATATCAGAAGCTTTCTCTATCTCCTTTATACTTTAATAAAACTTTATTACACAAAAGTTCTGAGCAATCAAGCCTCCTCTCTGGCCCCAGATTGAATTCTTCTCCTCTGGAAGCCAAGAATCCCAGCTTCTTTGCTTGGTCTTTGCGTGGTTCAGCAACAACTTTTCAGGAGCAGGCTGGCGGAATCCATATCCTTAGGCAAGGAAGCTGAATTTTTCCCAAAGACCAGCTACAAAGTTCAGATCAGTTCAGTCTCTCAGTCATGTCTGACTCTTTGTGACCCCATGGACTGCAGCACGCCAGGCTTCCCTGTCCATCACCAACTCCCAGAACTTGCTCAAACTCATGTCTATTGAGTTAGTGATGCCATCCAACTATCTCATCCTCTGCTGTCCCCTTCTCCTCCTGCCTTCGATCTTTCCCAGCATCAGGGTCTTTTCCAATGAGTCAGTTCTTTGCGTCAGGTGGCCAAAGTATTGGAGTTTCAGCTTCAGCATCAGTCCTTCCAATGAATATCCAGGACCAACTTCCTTTAAGATTGACTGGTTTGATATCCTTGCAGTCCAAGGGACTCTCAAGAGTCTTCTCCAACACCACAATTCAAAAGCTAGAAAAGCTAGACAAAACTAGGAAAGTTAGAAAAGGCCAAGTTATAAATGTATGTGGTCCTTCTAACTGTCCATTTCTTTTATGAAAGTGAGAAACATCTAAACAAAAGCAATAGCAATAACCAACAGTCCTTTCTTCAGGTTCTACATAATTTTTGAGGGGAAAAGTTAATTTCTAGTATGTAATAAAATACATCGGAGAAGGCAATGGCACCCCACTCTAGTACTCTTACCTAGAAAATCCCATGGACGGAGGAGCCTGGTAGGCTGCAGTCCATGGGGTCTCGAAGAGTCGGACACGACTGAGCAACTTCACTTTCACTTTTCACTCTCATGCATTGGAGAAGGAAATGGCAACCCACTCCAGTGTTCTTGCCTGGAGAATCCCAGGGACGGGGGAGCCTGGTGGGCTGCCATCTATGGGGCCGCACAGAGTCAGACACGACTGAAGCGACTTAGCAATAAAATACACAAAATTATAATAGATATATTTTATCTTATAAGTGAATGTTCTTTCTAAAATTTTATCTAACAGTTACATCATGTTAAAAGATGGTCAGTTTCTACTGATACATGGGAGTTAGGAATAAGCAAAAGAAAAATTAAATAAATAAAAACAACCAAAAAGAAGCATTGCAATAATTTGAAATGTTTTCACAGCTGCCAATATCATTTCATTCTGTCACGAAAACCCTTGTTCTTATGTGCTAGGCACTGACCTCAGGAACAATTAGGGAGTATGTTTCTTTGAGCTGGATAATTAAATGCCAAGAAAACTCACAACTTGATATGTAATTCACTCAACATCTTGTTGTTTGAAGGAGCCAATGTTCCTGTGTAGGATGGATTGAATTCCTAACAACATCTGGCATGAGCAGTGGACTTGGCCCTCACCATAATAGCATTACATTCATGGTCGGAATGACAGCTAAATGGATGGATGGAGCCTGTCTCTAACAGGGCAGATCTGTGGCTACAGCATAATGAATCAGAATGTTATAACCTCTGGTCACATACACCCTGGCCTGTTGCTCCTTACAAGCTCTATCAGGGGACAGGGAGTAAATTCCTGTTGTCAGATCTAATGGTGAAAAATTCTGGCTTCTAACTTACTGGGAAAGCAAAGTAGAATTTCCATTCCAATAATCTGGATCAAAACACTTTCTGATCGCTGTGGTCAATTTATTCTGTCACTTAATTAAACCCAAAGCATTGCGAATCGCATAAGTAAGCAAAAGCAAGACTGTCTCTTCAACCTTGAAACCCAGTCCTTAAGACAAATATCTTATTAAGTTAGTTAAGTTCTAGGACATGCATTACAGGAGGTTTTCTCTAGGGCTTTTTCGGGGGTTAAATAGGGATTAAAGCAAATGGCAAACAAAGTCACAATTAAGAGTTACAAGAGAAATTGAAATGCAAGAGCAAATTCATACAAAGTGATAAAAAGCAAAAATTCCCACCAAAGAAGCTCTCCCACACAAAGAAAAAAGATCCAAGTTCTGAGAAAAGGAATAGCAAAATAGCTCACATTGTTTAAAATTTTCCTTAAGCTCGGAAAGTAAAGTATATATTTTCTGAGTTGGAAACCCTTGGATGTTGGGAAAAATTTGTCTAAAGTTTGAAAGTGTGTTTGTTTGCAGTATATTGCTTTCTTTTTCTTCAACATATGCAAGCTTTAGCAAAGTCCAGAATAAAACAAAGGAGAACCACAAAAGCTGTGTGCCCTTTGTTGATGGCTACTCATCACTCTTAGGTGCGTCCAAAATTAGTATTTGTTCATGACGGTGGAATGCCTTTGTCATCCACACACTGTCATGATTTAGGCTGCCCTGTGTTCTGTGCACTTCCACAGGGAGAATTACAGCCGGGTCATGTTTGCAAACATGTTTAGGTGTCTACATGGAATGAATAGTTCCATACTGCCTTGCACTTTTCATTCTTTTGGAGTTTTGAAGACACGACGATATGTCCCAAGAGAGTAGCCGTTTCCTGATGAAATGTGTTTATTAAGGAAACGTGCATAAACTCTATGGGGAGGTAGACAGCTCACTTTCAAGGAGACTAACAGATTAGAAGAGATGGCATAATGATGGTTCTCTGCCACACAGAGCACAATGTGTGCTCTGTATTTTTTGAAAGGACTGAAACTATTATTTGGGTATTTTTCAGGTTAATTTGCAATAGTTCCACTAGGAGGAAATCATTCAGGATGCATTATACAAATTGTTACACAATTGAAAAATGAACATGAGGGTTTTAGCGTCCTACAAGTTGCTCTAAAACACATGTTCTGGAAAAATGGTGTAGGAAAAAGAGAGAGAGAATGAATCTCTACTCATTCTTTCCAAAGAGTTAAAATTAGGTTGATTCAACAAGTGCTTATAAAAAATGACTGTTCAGATCAGATCAGTCACTCAGTTGTGTCTGACTCTTTGCAACCCCATGAATCACAGCACGCCAGGCCTCCCTGTCCATCACCAACACCGGAGTTCACTGAGACTCAAGGCCATCGAGTCAGTGATGCCATCCAGCCATCTCATCCTCTGTCGTCCCCTTCTCCTCCTGCCCCCAATCCCTCCCAGCATCAGAGTCTTTTCCAATGAGTCAACTCTTCACATGAGGTGGCCAAAGTACTGGAGTTTCAGCTTTAGCATCAGTCCTTCCAAAGAAATCCCAGGGCTGATCTCCTTCAGAATGGACTGGTTGGATCTCCTTGCAGTCCAAGGGACTCTCAAGAGTCTTCTCCAACACCACAGTTCAAAGGCATCAATTCTTCGGCACTCAGCCTTCTTCACAGTCCAACTCTCACATTCATACACGACCACAGGAAAAACCATAGCCTTGACTAGACGGACTTTTGTTGGCAAAGTAATGTCTCTGCTTTTGAATATGCTATCTAGGTTGGTCATAACTTTCCTTCCAAGGAGTAAGCGTCTTTTAATTTCATGGCTGCAGTCACCATCTGTAGTGATTTTGGAGACCAGAAAAATAAAGTCTGACACTTTTTCCACTGTTTCCCCATCCATTTCCCATGAAGTGATGGGACCGGATGCCATGATCTTTGTTTTCTGAATGTTGAGCTTTAAGCCAACTTTTTCACTCTCGTCTTTCACTTTCATCAAGAGGCTTTTTAGTTCCTCTTCACTTTCTGCCATAAGGGTGGTGTCATCTGCATATCTGAGGTTATTGATATTTCTCCTGGCAATCTTGATTGATGGTTACATAGTTGTAAAAACTATGAAAGTTCATCTGAATTTTTGCTCTGATCAGTAAACCTAGAGTATTTTAAAGCATCTTAAAATGTTTAATGCGCTGTGCTCAGTTGTGTCCGACATTTTGCAGCCCCATGCTCCTCTGTCCATGAGATTATCCTGGCAAAAATACTGGAGTGGGTTGCCGTTTCCTACCCCAGGGAATCTTTGACCAGGGATCGAACCCACATCTCTTTTTGTGTCCTGCATTGGCAGGTGGATTCTCTACCGCTGCACCACAAAAAAAGAGTCTGACAGTTTGGGGTAAAAGGTAGTTGATAGTTATCTGGGAGCACTATTTAATTTCTCTGTTTTGTGTGTAAGAGAAGGTTTTGGAGCAACTGAATAGATTTTGGAGAATAAGAAAGTGAATGAGCTGTAAGAAGGTAACCACAGTGAGAGCGAAAGTATTAGAAGATATCAGTGCTAGAGAAATTCCAGATTGCAGTGAAGTTCAGGGAGTAGGTTGGTACAGTGGAGTGGGAATGGAGACCATCCACACAGAGGAATTCAGTGGTTACATTAGGGAGTTGAATAGAAATTGGCCAGGGACTGTAATAGGCTAGAAAGACATCCTTGAGGCAGGGATAAAAGAAGACCAAAAAGTAGGAGGATGGCAAAAAAAGATCCTGTCATGCCAGACAAAAATAAAGGAGGTTGTTTTATTTGTTCTTTTTTTTTTTTTTTTTTTGGTATTTGTCCAGCTTACTAGTAAATATCTGAGTAGTAGCAAATGTAAACAAGAAAAGTGATAGCTCTGTGTCTTATTCTTGGTCTTATTGTTTGGAAAGTAACATAATAAGTAACTTATACTGGAAAGGGCTGCAGGGAAGTACATGTTCCTTTGTAATAGCCAGGTTTCTGAAATAGAAAAGATAGAGGATGTAATAAAAAGTTAGGATATAGAGCAAATTGATTTCAATTGGAGGGATATTTAGATGAGAGGCTTGGTTGGACGTTAAGCAAATGAAGAAATAGTTTGGGGAAAAATAATATGGCAGAATTCGAGTAGAAATACAGAAAAGGATATATTCTTGGTTTATATTTTAGTGGTAGCCCAGGACAAAGGCAATGAGAAGTATAGTGCATTTTAATTCTAACTGAAAACCATGGCATGAAAATCCCTCTCCCCCTACAAAGATGAATCTACTGGATGATGTCAAGTCATCAGTTTTTGTAACTATAAAAAAATTATTTTTTTTTTCTACAAAGCTTAGACTTGTTCATTCTGGGTAAGATATAAGAGGGCCTAGGAAGCACATATGGGCATTGAGAGTCACTCATTTACATGTAAACAGTGTTATTAAATTGCTAGCTTTTGCACTTGACTTTAGACATTTTATGGGTTACTTTTTAGTGAGTCAATCTGAGGACCACACTGCCATTTGACATTGTTTCTCTCTAAACATTGATTAACATTTCAAAACATCCGATCATGTAATAAATTTGCAGAAGCTAACTCATTAATAAGCTGAGGATGTATTGTAGTACCAAGATTTGTGGTATTGGTTGTGAAAAAAGGAACCACACTAAACTAGAGAAGTCAATATTGATATGTGTTGTGGAGGAGGATTCCTCAGTGGATTATATCCTTTTCTTTGGTGTCAGAAACTTCCTGTGGAATTATCTTTTCTTGGATGATTTGTGAATAATTTGACACATGATTTTATACAATGGGGAATTCCTTTGATTGGCATAAGGTGCCTATTGTGATAATCTTAGTGTGTGGATAGTTTAGCCTTTCAAATTTCTCATTTCTTGATTTTTTCCAAAATAATTTCTTATTTACCAGTTATCCCATGACTTTCCAAGCACATGAGTCACTTACTATGACTTACATAGATGGGATATTGCAGGATTACACAGGTGTCCAGCCGTCTGTGTAGTTTTCAGTCAATTTGGTCACTCAGTCCTGTCCGACTCTTTGAGACCCCATGAATCACAGCACGCCAGGCCTCCCTGTCCATCACCAACTCCCAGAGTTCACTCAAACTCATGTCCATCGAGTCAGTGATGCCATCCAGCCATCTCATCCTCTGTCGTCGCCTTCTCTTCCTGCCTCCAATGCCTCTGAGCATCAGGGTCTTTTCCAATGAGTCAACTCTTCACATGAGGTGGCCAAAGTATTGGAGTTTCAGCTTCAGCCTCAGTCCTTCCAAAGAACACCCAGGACTGATCTCCTTTAGGATGGACTGGTTGGATCTCCTTGCAGTCCAAGGGACTCTCAAGAGTCTTCTCCAACACCACAGTTCAAAAGCATCAAGTCTTCAGCACTCAGCTTTCTTCACAGTCCAACTCTCACATCCATACATGACCACTGGAAAAACCATAGCCTTGACTGGATGGACCTTTGTTGGCAAAGTAATATCTCTGCGTTTCAATATGCTGTCTAGGTTGATCATAACTTTCCTTCCAAGGAGTAAGTGTCTTTTAATTTCATGGATGCAATCATCATCTGCAGTGATTTCCGACCAAAGAAAATAATAAAGTCTGACACTGTTTCCCTTGTTTCCCCATCTATTTCCCATGAAGTGATGGGACCGGATGCCATGATCTTCGTTTTCTGAATGTTGAGCTTTAAGCCAACTTTTTCACTTTCCTCTTTCACTTCCGTCAAGAGGCTTTTTAGTTCCTCTTCACTTTCTGCCATAAGGGTGGTGTCATCTGCATATCTGAGGTTATTGATATTTCTCCTGGCAATCTTGATTCCAGCTTGTGCTTCTTCCAACCCAGCGTTTCTCATGATGTACTCTGCATAGAAGTTAAATAAGCAGGGTGACAATATACAGCCTTGATGTACTCCTTTCCCTATTTGGAACCAGTCTGTTGTTCTATGTCCAGTTCTAACTGTTGCTTCCTGACCTGCATACAGGTTTCTGAAGAGGCAGGTCAGGTGGTCTGGTATTCCCATCTCTTTCAGAATTTTCCACAGTTTATTGTGATCCACACAGTCAAAGGCTTTGGCATAGTCAATAAAGCAGAAATAGATGTTTTTCTGGAACTCTCTTGCTTTTTCCATGATCCAGTGGTTGTTGGCAATTTGATCTCTGGTTCCTCTGCCTTTTCTTAAACCAGCTTGAACATCTGGAAGTTCACGGTTCACGGACTTCTGAAGCCTGGCTTGGAGAATTTTGAGCATTACTAGCGTGTGAGATGAGTACAATTGTGCGGTAGTTTGAGCATTCTTTGGCATTGCCTTTCTTTGTGATTGGAATGCAAACTGACCTTTTCCAGTCTTGTGGCCACTGCTGAGTTTTCCAAATTTGCAGCATATTGAGTGCAGCATTTTAACAGCATCATCTTTCAGGATTTGAAATAGCGCAACTGGAATTCCATCACCTCCACTAGCTTTGTTCGTAGTGATGCTTTCTAAGGCCCACTTGACTTCATAGTCCAGATGTCTGGCTTTAGGTCAGTGATCACACCATCGTGATTATATGGGTCGTGAAGATTTTTGTACAGTTCTTCTGTTTATTCTTGCCACCTCTTCTTAATATTTTCTGCTTCTGTTAGGTCCATACCATTTCAGTCCTTTATCGAGCCCATCTTTTCATGAATTGTTCCCTTGGTATCTCTGATTTTCTTAAAGAGATCTCTAGTCTTTCCCATTCTATTATTTTCCTCTATTTCTTTGCATTGATCACTGAGGAAGGCTTTCTTATCTCTCCTTGCTATCCTTTGAACTCTGCATTCAGATGTTTATATCTTTCCTTTTCTCCTTTGCTTTTCACTTCTCTTCTTTTCATAGCTATTTGTAAGGCCTCCCCAGAGAGCCATTTTGCTTTTTTGCATTTCTTTTCCATGGGGATGGTCTTGATCCCTATCTCCTGTACAATGTCACAAATCTCCATCCATAGTTCATCAGGAACTCTATCTATCAGATCTAGTCCCTTAAATCTATTTCTCATTTCCATTGTATAATCATAACGGATTTGATTTAGGTCATACCTGAACGGTCTAATGGCTTTCCCTACTTTCTTCAATTTCAGTCTGAATTTGGCAATAAGGAGTTCATGATCTGAGCCATAGTCAGCTCCTGGTCTTGTTTTTGTTAACTGTCTAGAGCTTCTCCATCTTTGGCTGTAAAGAATATAATCAATCTGATATTGGTGTTGACCACCTGGTAATGTCCATGTGTAGAGTCTTCTCTTGTGTTGTTGGAAGAGGGTGTTTACTATGACCAGTGCGTTCTCTTGGCAAAACTGTATTAGCCTTTGCCCTGCTTCATTCTGTATTCCAAGGCCAAATTTGCCTGTTACCCCAGGTGTTTCTTGACTTCCTACTTTTGCATTCCAGTCCCCTATAATGATAAGAACATCTTTTTTGGGTGTTACTTCTAAAAGGTCTTGTAGGTCTTCATAGAACCGTCCAACTTCAGCTTCTGCAGTGTTACTGGTTGGGGCATAGACTTGGATTGCTGTGATATTGAATGGTTTGCCTTGGAAACAAACAGATATCATTCTGTTATTTTTGAGATTGCATCCAAGTACTGCTTTTCAGACTCTTTTGTTGACCATGATGGCTACTCCATTTCTTCTAAGGGATTCCTGCCCCCAGTAGTAGATATAATGGTCATCTGAGTTAAATTCACCCATTCCAGTCCATTTTAGTTCACTGATTCCTAGAATGTCAACATTCACTCTTGACATCTGCTGTTTGACCACTTCTAATTTGCCTTGATTCATGGACCTGACATTCCAGGTTCCTACGCAATATTTCTCTTTACAGCATTGGACCTTGCTTCTATCACCAGATACAGCCACAGCTGGGTATTGTTTTTGCTTTGGCTCCATCCCTTCATTCTTTCTGGAGTTATTTCTCCACTGATCTCCAGTAGCATATTGGGCACCTACCGACCTGGGGATTTTCTCTTTCAGTATCCTATCATTTTGCCTTTCATACTTATGGTAACAGAAATAAAAAATCCCCTGAAGTCAGCTAATATCTCCTTTCCGATTTGTAGCAGAGCTTGAAATTCCATTCCAGAGATATATTGCTTAAGTTCATTGGTGCTTAAGTGTAACTTAAAATTAGCTTATATGGTACTAAATTATTTTGATAAATAGCACAGAACAGTACAGTGGGACAAGCGATCACAATGACAGAATCTCCCAGGGTAGCAGATTTCAAGTATTGCTTCTCAGTGTATTTCTTGGTGATGTTTTGATTTCGATGGCTCCATAAATGTCACATTTAAAGTTTTTATCATTTGTATAGATACTTATTTTTATAAAACTCACTTTTCTGACCCTGTGGCATGAGGCCTGATATCACAAGGTCTATGTATGTTAGTCTGGAAAAAGAAAGCAATATAGATTTTTAAAAAATGATTTGCTTTGCTTCATCTTCCTTCTCCCCTAATGTTTATGTTTATGTAGGGAATTCAGGCAACGAGAGCATGGAGAGGATCCTGTCTTGTCTGTGCTCTGCAAATAAGGGCCCTCACTTGAGATCATCCCTGAATGACACCTTAAGAGGAAAGATAAAAGTGCAGCCTGAGACTGAATTTCTGTGTAAAGCTAAAAGAATAACGTGTCTGGAAGGCAAAGGGGCTGAGAGAATGGAGTAAATGGAAATGGATTAGGTATGATACCAACACAGCAGAATGAAGCTGCTCATTCTTCCAGAAGTGTGCATGTTCTTGTCATAGGACTTCCCTGGTGGCTCAGATGGTTAAGAATCTGCCTACAATGCAGGAGACCTGGCTTTGGTTCCCGGGTCAGGAGATCTTCTGGAGTAGGGAATGGCAATCCATTCTTGTATTCTTGCCTGGAGAATCCCATGGACAGAGGAGCCTGGTGGGCCCCAGTCCATGGATTGCAAAGAGTCATGTCCATAACTGAATGCTAACACTTTTCATGTTCTTGTCAGAAATATGTTGATATGTTAGTAATTGTGAAGATTCATCATCATAGATTGTAGAATTCTATAGATAGGACTGACACACGAGACATTTAATCCATCATATTTCACAGATAAAAGAATAGAGGTATGGAGAGGCTGCTCCAATTTAATTTCATTAAATACATATATGTATGTAAATAATAATATATTTAATATATATTCTTAATATATTTAAAAATAACAGTATACACTGAAAGGGGAAAAAATATCAAAAAGGCCAGATTCTTTCCTGGGGCTTATTATGTCATGAGTAGAAGAAGACAAGCACAAAGAACAAATGAATGGATGCTACAGTGGAAGAGCAACAATTGTGAGGAATCTCAGAGTGGAAAAGTATAACTTTGAACTCCAGGGGCCCAGGGAATCACAAGGTGTCTTCTGAGCTGAGTTTAAACGACAGAGACTGCAAAGAGTATTTCAGGCAGGATGATTTGGGAGGTACCGCCCTCCCTCACTATTAGCTGATTTCACTGGGTAATCAAATTCCCTCAGTCCAGAGTTTTCTCCACTCTTGCTGTCTATCCAAACACATTTATCTGTTAGTGTGCCTCTTTCCTCTAAGATTGGCCTTAAAAAGTTTATTCTAATGAGAAATTAAAGGTTCGTGTTTAGATTGAAGGGATAAAGGCAATAGGGGTGGATTTTATACTTGCAGCAGAGACTGAATCATAGGTAATGGCAGAACATAAGAAAGAGGGTGAAGTTGATGAAGGAGAAAAATTTTAGGGGAAAAAAATGATGTGTTTGCCCATATGGAGTGTATGTGTTCAGATATATCTCCACTTCAGTGATTACAATAGTATTATTTACTATTTTGGTTCTTCCTGTGTATTTTAGTAACCCCAAACCACTTGTCAGTATTTAGTTTCCATTCAATAAGCTCAACATGAATCACTTCATTTCAAAATATATTGTTCTTCCATCTCAGTAGTTTTCTTCATATGTTGCACCAATACCTTGATCAGAAAACAAAACAGAATTGAAAATATTGTTTACTGCATTCAGATCCCTGTCATGTTTCTGAGAAAAAAGTGTGGTTTTTTTTTTTTTTTTTTGCATTATCCACAAAAGAATAAATATGTGATTACCAGACAATCATGACTTTAACAAAATTCTAAACACATTGGCTGAATTTGGTTAATTTTCGTCTTTCCCTAAGTAGAAAACACTTCTGAATAACACTGCTAGTTCAACTGGGAGTGTGAGAGGCACACTTTTTTGCATGGCTTTTAATCTTTGAAATCCACAAATTATTTTTAAAAATCAACAAAATCTCTCACCCTTAACAGAGGCTTTTTAGGATGCTATTAAAAAAATAGTTTTCTGTTATAAGTGGTCTCCTAGTTTACCTAGGTGTTTAAAGTAAACAAAAACCTTGCCAAAAAACAATTTATCTCAATGCTATTGCAGTCAGAATGAAACCAAGGGGTTTCATTGGCCCCTGGAGCCTGCAGGAACCCACCGGCTTGAGGGACAAGGGTGTGGCCCAAACAGTGAGAGTCCTTTGTCAGTATTTAAATATCCCAGTTTTCTGGCTCCTTGAGGGGAAAGATGATTACAGATTTCTTAGAGATTCTTCTAAGAAATTCTTAGAAGAAGCACGTCAATTCTTCGGCGCTCAGCTTTCTTTATAGTCCAACTCTCACATCCACACATGACCACTGGAAAAACCATAGCTTTGACTAGATGGACCTTTGTTGGTAACGTAATGTCTCTGCTTTTTAACATTCTGTCTAGGTTGGTCATAGCTTTTCTTCCAAGGAGCAAGCGTTTTTTAATTTCATGGCTACAGTCACCAATCTGCAGTGATTTTGGAGCCCAAAAAAGTAAAGTCTGTTACTGTTTCCCTTGTTTCCCCATTTATTTGCCATGAAGTGTTGGGACCAGATGCCATGATCTTAATTTTCTGAATGTGGAGTTTTAGCCAACTTTTTCACTCTCCTCTTTCACTTTCATCAAGAGGATCTTTAGTTCTTCTTTGCTTTCTGCCATAAGTGTGGTGCCATCTGCATATCTGAGGTTATTGATATTTCTCCCAGCAATCTTGATTCCAGCTCGTGCTTCTTCCAGCCCAGTGTTTCTCATGATGTACTCTGCATATAAGTTAAATAAGCAGGGTGACAATATACAGCCTTGACGTACTCCTTTTCCTATTTGCAACCAGTCTGTTGTTCCAAGTCCAGTTCTAGCTGTTGCTTCCTGACCTGCATACAGATTTCTCAACAGGCAGGTCAGGTGGTCTGATATTCCCATCTCTTTCAGAATTTCCCACAGTTTATTGTGATCCACACAGTCAAAGGCTTTGGCATAGTCAATAAAGCAGAAATAGATGTTTTTCTGGAACTCTCTTCTTTTTTGATGATCCAACAGATGTTGGCAATTTGATCTCTGGTTCCTCTGCCTTTTCTAAATCCAGCTTGGAAGTTCACGGTTCACATACTGTTGAAGCCTGTCTTGGAGAATTTTGAGCATTACCTTGCTAGAGTGTGAGATGAATGCAGTTGTGGGGTAGTTTGAGCATTCTTTGGCATTGCCTTTCTTTGGGACTGGAATGAAAGTTGACCTTTTCCAGTCCTGTGGCCACTGTTGAGTTTTTCAAATTTGCTGGCATATTGAAGGCAGCACTTTCACAGCATCATGTTTTAGGATTTGAAATAGCTCAACTGGAATTCCATTACTTCCACTAGCTTTGTTCATAGTGCTGCTTCCTAAGGCCCGCTTGACTTTGCATTCCAGGATGTCTAGTGTAGGTGAGTGATCTCCTCATGGCCAGATGAGGCCATGAGCCATCATGGCTATCTGGGTCATGAATATCTTTTTTTGTATAGTTCTTCTGTGTATTGTTGCCACCCCTCTTAATATCTTCTGCTTTTGTTAGGTCCATACCATTTCTGTCCTTTATTGTTTCCATCTTTGCATGAAATGTTCCCTTGGTATCTCTAATTTTCTTGAAAAGATCTCTAGTCTTTCCCATGTTATTATTTTCCTCTATTTCCTTGCATTGATCACTGAGGAAAGTTTCTTATCTCTCCTTGCTATTCTTTGGAACTCTGCATTCAGATGCTTATATCTTTCCTTTTCTCCTTTGCCTTTTCCTTCTCTTTTCTCAGCTATTTGTAAGTCTTCCTGAAACAACCATTTTGCCTTTTTGCATTTCTTTTTCTTAGGGATGGTTTTGTTCACTGCCTCCTGTACAAAGTCACAAACTTCCGTCCATAGTTCTTCAGGCACTCTATCAGATCTAATCTGTTTAATCTATTAGTCATTTCCACTGTAAAATCATAAGGGATTTGATTTAGGTCATACCTGAATGGTCTAGTGGTTTTCCCTGCTTTCTTCAATTTAAGTCTGAATTTGGCATTAAGGAGTTCATGATCTGAGCCACAGTCAGCTCCCAGTCTTGTTTTTGCTGACTGTATAGAACTTTTCCAGCTTTGGCTGCAAAGAATATAATCAATCTGATTTCGGTATTGACCATCTGGTGATGTCCATGTGTAGAGTCTTCTCTTGTGTTGTTGGAAGAGGGTACTTGCTATGGCTAGTGTGTTCTCTTGGCAAAACTCTATTAGCCTTTGTCCTGCTTTATTTTGTACTCCAGGGCCAAATTTCCCTGTTACTCCAGGTATCTTTTGACTTCCTACTTTTGCATTCCAGTCCCCTATAATGAAAAGGACATCTTTTTTGGGTGTTAGTTCTAGAAGGTCTTGTAGGTCTTCATAGAACTGTACAGAGACCCAATTTAATAGAGCACTCAGTTGATAGTGATGATATTCTGTAATTTTATCTTTATGCTTTGGGACCTGGCCCCTATTCAGAAACTTTAGTATAATTTTTCTTCTAACAATATATTGAAATGTGCAGGAACTTAGCCCCTGGAGTCAGAACAGCATTGGTCCAAACCTTGGTTCTACACTGTACCTTAGGTAACTTGGTTAAACTCATGGACTCTTAGTTTCCTTGATGATATAAGCAGAATAATGACTATTTCTACTGTATAAGATTGTAGCACGGGTTTAATAAAAACATACACGTGAAGCAAGTAGTATGGTTCTGAGCACATTGACAATGAGAATTAATATTGACTACTAATTTTATCTAAAAATTTGAAGCATCCTTCATCATGAATGTGTAGAGTACTTCAGACCACACTGATTTCAATTCTAAGAGTTTTAACTTAAAGTTGAAACATTAGAGCTTACATGTTTGGATATGTGGATACACTCAGCACAATGTATTCTTCAGAAGCATGTGACAGATTATTTGAAGAGGATAGTTGATAGTCAGGGAAGCAGCTGTGCTGTGCTGTGCTTAGTCACTTAGTCGTGTCTGACTCTTTTTGACCCCATGGACTATAGCCTGCTAGGATCCTCTGTTCATGGGATTCTTCAGGCAAGAATACTGGAGTGGTTGCCATGCCCTCCTGCAGGGGATCTTGCTGACCCAGGGATTGAACACAGGTCTCCCGCGTTGCAGGCGGATTCTTTACCATCTGAGTCACCAGGGAAGCTCAAGAATACTGGGTGGATAGCATTCTGCAGGGGATCTTCCTGACCCAGGAATCGAACTGGGTCTCCTGCATTACAGGAAGATTCTTTATCAGCTGAGGTCCCAAGGAAACCCCAGGGAAACAGAGGGCCCTACAGATCCTGGGCAGTTTCTAAAAGCCTTACAATTATTGTTAAGATGCACAACTTAATAAAACAATTTTGTTACTATATTACCTATAGTAAATACTTAGGAAATTAGTTAATCATTGGCATTTTTGAGATTGAAATGCCTGATGCTACAATTGAGATTATAAAATATGTTTAGGGAAATATTAGAGATTGTTTACCTCAGATAAATTTTTTCCACAGAGACATAAGTTAGCTAGAGATTTTTTTCATGGAAAAAGGTTTTTCATTTCTTTTAGTCGTATGAATTTTTGGTCTTTTTCTGTTATTATTTCTGGTCCTTTTCTGTTATTATTTCTGGGTGGGTACAGAGCTCGTGATTTATCTGAGAAGCTATTGGAGTTTCACAGGAGAAATTGTTGGAAAATATTTCAGTGTCTAAAGTTGCTGCAACAGCATTCATAAAAAAGATGGATTTTAGTAGAATTGAAAGATTTTCTTATTTCCATTAGGTACTTTAGTGAAAACTTCACTGGTTCCATGGAAATTAGAGAAGCCAAGATCTCCCATGTTGTTTCTGTGGTCTTTCTACCAACATACCCTGAATATCTCATCAAGTTTTTCTTGATTTTTAGTTCATGCTGTCAAAATACATCCTTTTTCTAACCTTACTTTAATACTTCAGATTCTACTATAACTATGATTGCTTTCAAAACATCCTGATACTAATAAATATGTAATTTTTACTTTTCTCCCAGGCAACAGTAAAAAGTAACCAAGCACTGGAATCGAGAATCAAACATATGGCTAAACTGTTGCTTCTATGGTCAAATATTGAGAAGAGTTCAAGATAATCTAAGAGAGTCCCTAACCATAAAGAAATAAAATATATATACTTAAAGGATCAAAACATCAAAAGAGACCCTTATGGTCCCAGTTTTTTCCTGTCATGGATACGTGCCATGGGCATGCTGATGGCAACCAGAGATGTCAGACCCAAGGAGGGGAACATGGCACTGATGGCATTTTTTGCAGGTGGCCAACCTCTCTCCACATGTTTTGTCCAACTGCTCTAGACTGCTCTGCCTACGTCGTCAGACTGGTCTGCCTACGTCATCTGTTCTACAGGTGTTGACCTTGGGGTCAAAAGAATTGGGTTCAAATCTGAGTCTGGAAGTTCTTATTTGTGTAACCATAGGAATGAGAAGTACCTCTTGGAGCATCAGCACATGTTAAAAATGGGGCTGATAGTCTGCTCACAAATTTATGGCAGAAAGGAAATGAAAGGATGTGTAAGGGACTAGCACAACACTGGCTGAAAATAAATACTGGTTGTCTTCTCTGACACACCCACCATGGAACACAGTGTCCTCATGTAACATTTTATTATGTTCTCTCCCTGAAGAGAACCTGTTTGCAATTTTCATGCTTCACTGATGCAACTAAGAGATGTTAGGGAGTAAATGTCTCCATTTCTGATGTTGGATCCTACAGCTTTCTTACATCTTACCATCCTTATTTTGAAAAAGGCAAGCTTAACCGACACTAAGTTTGGCATTGTTACACAAATATTTTAGTCCAAATTGTGTGATTGTGCAGAAAGTAGCTGGATTTAGAATATGGTATCTAAATCAAAAATTGTATCTTGAATTATCTAAGCCTCAGTCCCCTTCTCTTTAAAATGAGGATAATGTTTTCTTTTTCTTCCCCAGAGAGTATTTCTTGTATCAAATTAAATCTTTCTGTAGGAGAACATTTTAATATATCTCAATGTACAAACATAAAATTATGAAATTTACATTTCAAAGCAAATCACATTTGAGTTAGCCTATGAAGCTGTCACACTTCAACAGTGTGAAAATAGGGCAGGAATGATGATTTTTAACAATAAAAAAATGAGAGTTTTGAGTACAAACAACTCAAGCAGTGAGAATGTGAAGGAAAGATGGATTGTGTGACCAATGGACATTCCCCCTTGGTAGTCATCTGAAGTCAAGAAGCAACTGTAGTTCAGGGACACACACATAAATTGAAAGCAGTAAATATTAAAACTCAAAGTAATGCACTGGCAATGACCCCATTCCCATGATCTAGAACTGATTAGTCAAAAATTGCACTGATCATCTCTGACACGTTATGGGTGCCACAGGTTCTCAGCAGCAAAGAAGGCAGTTGTGGTTATGACACCTGGAGAAGATGGAGGCTTTCTGTTGATTCTCAGCCACTGTCTTTCTTTTTTACAGCAATCATCTGGATACCAGCAGTGCTCACTGGTCTCAAATTCTTTTCTTTTCATCCATAGCATTAAGGATAGAGGAAACACATACACACACGCACACTCACACACACACACACCTTACTTTGAGTAGTTCTTTTAATAAAGTCTGGTAAGAACTGCCTACAAGAGGAAAAATAAGTGGAAAACACACTCCATAACGGTTTCTAGTCCAGGCAAGAGTGCCAGACCACCAGGCCGTGATGTGTTTGGACAATGCCAGAACCAGCAGGTCAGAAAACAGAGCTTTGCTGAGGTATAAAGAATGAGAGGGGAAAAATTATTCCCCTCTGGAGAGTCAGAATTCAGCCTAAGAGCAAAGAAGTAATGCCAATTTATTTTCAGAAATGTCCTTTAATGATTCTACTCTTTCTGTTATCAAGGAGAATCAGGAGGCAGGATGGGAAGAAAGGGTTAGAGGTTGGCAATGACAGAGAGAAGGGAGAGGTGGGATATCAGCTTTAACAGAAATGGCTTTTGATGGAAGAAATTTCATCATTTTGGTGCATGCTTAATTTTTAAAACCAACCTCAATCAACCATTGAAGATGTGCCATCCTGTGTTTCGTCTGTCATTGCAAGTAGAATTGTATTTATTCATTCATTATCACAATAAACATTAACACTTTGACATCACATACCAACCTGAATGTTAGAAAAGCTATTTTGTATATTCTATTTGATGTATTTTAGCAGTGGGAAAATGCCTTCACAAGCAACATATTTTCCTGTATTGAGTTCTTTCAAAATTAAATTTATGGACCATTCATACATTCCAAAAGTGCACGGTCATTGTAGTGTCTGAATGTATCATATGACTTCAGGAATTCAGACGTGGCAATTCTTCCTACTCAGGCATTAATTGTATAATTGGCAAGTTTAAATATAAAAATCAGTATATTTATCTGGATTTTAAAATATATATTGTGGGTAATTTTGCTTACTGTTAATTTTAATGCTTGAAGTAGAAAAGGGTAGATATTTTTGTTAAAGAGTTTGGGGAAAAAAAGCCAAAACCACTTTGTAGAGTTACCAAAAGGGATAGCAGTTTGGTATAAGATGTCAGCTTCCTGGCTCCAACTGGTCTAAGTAGAGAAGGAGAAAGAAAAAAAAAAAAAACCCACACAGATATTGCCTGAAAGGAAAATAGTCTTGGTCCTGCTATTAGCTGACTATTGGATTTTATGCAAATCATCTGCATTTCCCTGCCTGGCAATTTAATATCCCCATATCTGTTTTACCTCCCTTGAACAATAGATCTGCAAACAAACTAGAAACATATAAAAAGACCTTGAAAAATAAAGAGTTCTACCAAGAGAAAGTTCTATTATTATTATTTGGTTTCATGACTCATACGAATCATGCTCACAGTGGCTTCCCTGGCAGATTTGTAACATTTTTCCTGGTTCTAAGCCCACTTTCACTTGGATTCTTTACAGTCTGGGTTTTTATGGAGGAGACATTCTGACTCTAGGTGAAGTGAGTTGTGAATTTGGATTTTTAGCAGTTTTCCACAGAAAAGAATTGACCTTTCCCAAGCATCAGCTCTGTTTTTTGGGAAAAAAAAAAGGCATTTCTTCTTCAGTGAGACATAATCACCTTAATAGGCAACAAAGAATGGCAGAATGATATTATATCAAGAGATGGAGCTCACACTTGATTTCCTCAAACAGGTGACAAAAGTTGTTGTAAAAAATCAGATTACTTTGTAAGATAGTCAGCCAAAGAAATGAGAACAAAACTAGGTTATGTTGGGCCAATGAAAGACCTGGTAATATTTAGAGAATAAATAAAAGAAGAAAATGAATGAACCCACCAAAATGAAGCAACATGGAGCAAGTAAAAACTGAGAAGTTTTTTTTCCCTTCGTGCACTTCGCTTTATCCATGTGGGTATGGATGCGAGAGATGGACTACAAAGAAAGCTGAGTGCCAAAGAATTGATGCTTTTGAACTGTGGTGTTTGAGATGACTCTTGAGAGTCCCTTGGCTTCAAGGAGATCCAACCAGTCCATTCTAAAGGAGTGTTCATTGGAAGGACTGATGCTGAAGCTGAAACTCCAATACTTTGGCCACCTGATGCAAAGAACTGACTCATTTGAAAAGACCCTGAAGTTGGGAAAGATTGAAGGCTGGAGGAGAAGGGGATAACAGAGGATGAGATGGTTGGATGGTATCACCGACTCAATGGACATGAGTTTGTGTAAACTCTGGGAGTTGATGACGGACAGGGACATGGTGTGCTGCAGTCCATGGAGTCACAAAGAGTCAGACACGACTGAGCAACTGAACTGAACTGAACATTCCTTCACTCCTGGTCAACTGATTGACCTTGTGTCTCTGGATTCAGTGAGCCAAGTTGAGGTTAAGGAGTATTTTTGATGTCTTGCTTACTGTTCTCTCAGCTTTCAACTGGGATTTTCCCTACCAAGTGCATGCAACCTAACGACAAAATCCTTATGATTCCCTCAATAGGACAGTGTATTCCGCCACACACGTAATGAATAGTAATAGTTTAAAAGGCATTCTTATGATGTCATTTTTATCAATTTCCTCATAGGCTATGATCACTCTAAGAGAAAGTGATATTATTTTTATTTATTTATTTTGTATTATTTTTTTGTATTCCCAACACCAAGCAAGATATGTGGTATGACAATAGAAGTAAATCAAATTTTGTTGATATGTGAATAAACCCTTAGAGGCTATGCTGTGTGCAGTTGTTCAGTCATGTCCGATGTTTTGTGACACTATGGACTGTAGCCTGCCAGGCTCCTCTGTCCATGGGATTCTCCAGGCAAGAATGTTGCAATGAGTTTCCATGCCCTCCTCTAGGGCATTTTCCTGACCCAGGGATTGAACCCCCATCTTGTGCGTCTCCTGCATTGGCAGATGGGTTCTTTAACACTGGGCTAACTGGGAAGCCCAAAGTGAAAGTGAAATCCATTCAGTTGTGTCTGACTCTTTGTGACCCCTTGGACTGTACAGTCCATGGAATTCTCCAGGCCAGAATACTGGAGTGGGTAGCCATTTTCTTCTCCAAGGGATCTTCCCAACCTTGGGATTGAACCCAGGTCTCCTGCATTGCAGGCAGATTCTTTACCAGCTGAGTCCCCAGGGAAGCCTATGGTGAGTATTAACTACACATAAGGCAATATACCAGGTGCCTTACATAGAAGAGATGTACCTACATCTTTGTGTTCAGTACCTTTATCAATGAAATAAGGATGTTTGAATGTGTTGTAGCTACCACATAGGATAGATCTGAAAACCAAAATAATAAATCTTAAAGGAAGTTTATTGAAAATAAAAGATGCTCTAAGACAAAATGTTTCATTGCTAAGCATCTATGTGACCATATAATGAATCACATTCATGTCCTCCCAAACCTGATTTCCTGTGTCAAAGTTAATTCCCATGGATGTGGGTCCTTCCCAAGACAATACTATGTGAAAGAGGTTTTAATGTATTTTCTGTTCTTAGTTTCTCTATCAGTTTGTTCTAAAGGGCAAATCTAGAGCTGAACTACTTGCCCATTTAATCACATGGAAATGTAAGATGGCCTGTGTATACAAATTTGCAAATCATAATGGTTACCAAATGTGATGCCACAGGAAAACTCTCGGGAAGTGTGAAAATAAGATAGGGTAAGGAATGCCAAAGCAAGCAATCAGCTGAAATGAAGAGCACTTGAAGAGAACAGAAGAAAAAAGAAGTACAACAAGTCCTCTACACACAAGCTTTCATAGACAAGAACAGATTATAAACCTATGACAGTACAGTAGTACATGGCCAGTTGTGTTAGTTGGGTATCTAGGCTGACTTCATTGGACTTCGGAACAAATTATACGTAAGCACACTCTCTTAGAATGGAGCTCATTTGTATGTAGAGGATTTACTGTATTATAATGTGACCTTTTTTAGAAAAAGTCTAAAAAGAAAAGTAAATATATGGCAAAAGCACCAGAAAACTGAACAACATTTTGTTTCTTCCAGAAGTAATTTACTTAATAATTTAACAACAGCCTAACAGATGCCAAACACTAGACTTGGCCCAAAGGAAACATTTGCATATATGACAGTCCTTACCCTCCCTCAAGTCTGTTGAGGGACACAGCCATCAGAATAGAATTAAACAATAGCATCCCTCCAACCCCAGCTCAGCCTCAAAGCCCTGTTAGCATTTGTCTCCTCTCCTCCTGAGAACAGGAAGAAGGAAGAAAGGGTTTAGTCCAGAATGAATGAGAAAATCCAAGAGATAAGTTGGCCGAGGAGGGAAATGTTATGAAAACCTAAAGATCGACAATAGAGAAAATGAAATGAGTGACACTCGTGAGTATATATATCTCTGCAGAGGAACAGGAGGGGGCCAGGGGGCACACTTCTGCAGCTTTCGAGCCTCAGACTCCTGGAAGCCATCAGTATTATTCCAGTCTTGTTTTTAATGATAAACACTGACTGGTACCCAAGGTCATGACCTTTAGAGGGCAGTAGTTCACTAGTATCCACTGGAGATGAGATTGGCTTGCAGAGCTCTGATTAGAATAAAATGTGTGGAGATTTTTACATGGGTCATCTAGAAAGTGACTTTTTCTCCAGACACAACTGGGTTAAGTGTTTTTCTGGTGCCTACTTTTTCATTATAATGATGCCTCAGGGAATCTATGAAGGAAAGAAATTTAATCTGGCTATGAGTTAAGGTGCTGCTAGTAAAGCTTAAAATTCTTTAGCACTTTTTTTTTTTTTCCCCAAGAAGGAAACTATAGACTTCACTGTTTTAAAAATGTACTGACTTCTATTAGGGTTTTAAAGTAAGCTGATAAGAAGGTTACAGCTCACAACCCCTGCCTGCTGGACTGAGAGGAGACACTCTCCCTTAGCATCACTCCTGGTCACCTTTTCTACACTAGATCAGGTTCAAGGTGACAGCCTCCTCCGGGTTGCCTCTGAATGGGCGCACGGCTGATGAGAGGTGTTCGACTCACTATGTCCTCTGCATGCCGGGACCTTCACCGGAGGCTCAGCCTCACGTTCAGCTGAAAGGAACTCCACAGAATTGTTCTGGCCAAGAGTCTTTGGCTCTG
The DNA here is from genome assembly GCF_003369695.1 of Bos indicus x Bos taurus. Classification (NCBI taxonomy): domain Eukaryota; kingdom Metazoa; phylum Chordata; class Mammalia; order Artiodactyla; family Bovidae; genus Bos; species Bos indicus x Bos taurus. Next base: position 55,960,862 of record NC_040088.1, read on the forward strand.
AACCAGTAAGAAAATATTCCCCAATTCTTTTTTATTTTCAAGCTAAGGTCAAAAGAATCTTGAATCCTTAAAGAGGTTTTCCAATGCCTTTCACTCGCTCTGTGTGCAGGACAACAACTTGGAGTAAAAAAGAGTTACTTTTCTCCCTTCGATAGATGACATTTCACACCTTAGAGGAGGCACCTAAGCAGAGTTATCATACACGCTGTGACATTGTATGAATAAATTGAAACTTTTTCTTTGGCTAGCCATGCAATGCCTGTTTTGATTAAGTGCCACAGACTTAGGGGGAAATCTGCTCAGAAGATTCTGGAGTCATTTGACTATTGACAATGTTACTTGCTTTAAAAAAGGAAAGGAGTAATGGTACAAGGCGGCGGGGGGCAGTAGTTGGGGGATAGCAAATTTTCCTACTCAAAAATAGATTGATATTAGGGAAATGCAAACAAAAACAATGAAGTTCTACCCTAGAGCTATTAATATGGCTATTGTGTCCTGGTGTGTTGCTCGCGGGAATGTAAAATAGTGTAGCCACTATGGAAACCAGTATGGTAGTTCCTCAAAAATACTAAACATAGGATTCCATGTCATCCTGGAATTCCTCTTCTGGGTACGTACCCAAAAGTGATTCAAACAGATAATTGTACACCCAGTTTCATAGCAGCATTATTCACAGTAGCCAAGATAACCCAGATGTCCATTGACAGATGAATGGATAAATAAAAGGTTTATTCATATATATACATTGATAGCATACAATGAGATAAGTAAAAGAAAGGTAATTCTAACACTTAATACAACATGGATGAGCCTTGAAGATATTATACTAAGTGATATAAGCCAGAGATAAAGGGACAAATATCATATGATTCCACTTATATGAGTTGCCTAAAATATTCACATTCATAGAGACAGGGGGCTGGGTGGAATGGAGAGTTATTGCTTAATGGGTACAGAGTTTCAATTTGGGAACACAAAAAGTTCTGGAAGTGTGTGATGATGGTTGGACTATGATGTGGATATATTCAGTTTCACTGACCTTAGACCTAAATGTCATATAAAATGTCATTTTTTTGTGTGGTTTATTTTGTGGCAAAAACAATTTTGGTAGATCACAAATAGCAGAAGCTGTAGCTATTGACATTTCTTTTCCAATGTCACCCTCAAGAATCTCCAGTAACAATGTCTTCACATGCATTATTTTACTCCACCAGGCTACTTATGAGAAATACAGTTATGGAGGTTCTCTTACGTTTTGCATGGTGAACATATGCAAGTGTTTCTCTAGGGTTTGTTCCCAAGAATTCAACTGCTAACTCAAGTGAGTGTATCTTCAAATTTCCTGAATAATAACAAACAGATTCCCAAGGTGCTTATACTTGTTTAAACATTCGCAAGCACTAATGAGAGCTACTTTGCATCCTGGCCAACTTGTAGTAGCAGGTAAAGAAAGCATCACTACGAACAAAGCTAGTGGAGGTGATGGAATTCCAGTCAAATCCTGAAAGATGATGCTGTGAAAGTGCTGCACTCAATATGTCAGCAAATTTGGAAAACTCAGCAGTGGCCACAGGACTACAAAGGTCAGTTTTCATTCCAATCCCAAAGAAAGGCAATGCCAAAGAATGCTCAAACTACCGCACAATTGCACTCATCTCACATGCTAGTAAAGTAATGCTCAAAATTCTCCAAGCCTCACAATAAACTGTGGAAAATTCTGAAAGAGATGGGAATACCAGACCACCTGACCTGCCTCTTGAGAAATTTGTATGCAGGTCAGGAAGCAACAGTTAGAACTGGACATGGAACAACAGACTGGTTCCAAATAGGGAAAGGAGTACGTCAAGGCTGTATATTGTCACCCTGCTTATTTAACTTATATGCAGAGTACATCATGAGAAACACTGGGCTGGAAGAAGCACAAGCTGGAATCAAGATTGCTGGGAGAAATATCAATAACCTCAGATATGCAGATGACACTACCCTTATGGCAGAAAGTGAAGACGAACTAAAAAGCCTCTTGATGAAGGTGAAAGAGGAGAGTGAAAAAGTTGGCTTAAAGCTCAACATTCAGAAAACTAAGATCATGGCATCCAGTCCCAACACTTCATGGGAAATAGATGGGGAAACAGTGGAAACAGTGTCAGACTTTATTTGGGGGGCTTCAAAATCACTGCAGATGGTGATTGCAGCTATGAAATTAAAAGACACTTACTCCTTGGAAGAAAAGTTATGACCAACCTAGACAGCATATTCAAAAGCAGAGACATTACTTTGCCAACAAAGGTTCGTCTAGTCAAGGCTATGGTTTTTCCAGTGGTCATGTATGGATGTGAGAGTTGGACTGTGAAGAAGGCTGGGTGCCAAAGAATTGATGCTTTTGAACTGTGGTGTTGGAGAAGACTCTTGAGAGTCCCTTGGACTGCAAGGAGATCCAACCAGTCCATTCTGAAGGAGATCAGCCCTGGAATTTCTTTGGAAGGAATGATACTAAAGCTGAAACTCCAGTACTTTGGCCACCTCATGCAAAGAGTTGACTCATGGAAAAGACTCTGATGCTGGGAGGGATTGGGGGCAGGAGGAGAAGGGGACGACAGAGGATGAGATGGCTGGATGGCATCACCGACTCGATGGACGTGAGTCTGAGTGAACTCCGGGAGTTGGTGATGGACAGGGAGGCCTGGCATGCTGCGATTCATGGGGTCGCAAAGAGTCGGACACGACTGAGCAACTGAACTGAACTGAAAGAGTCAGACATGACTGAGTGACTGAACTGAACTGAATTGTATATATAGGACTTTAATTTGCATTTTTCTGATGATCGATAATTTACTACATATATATGCCACATGTTCTATATATGTACATGCATGTGTGTGTGCTAAGTTGCTTCAGACATGTCCAACTCTTAGCGATCTTATGAACTCTGTCCATGGGATTCTCCAGGCAAGAATACTGGATTGCCAAGCCATTCTCCAGGGCTTCTTCCTGACCTTCGAATCAAACCTGTGTCTCTTGCAGCTCCTGGATTGCAGACAGATTCTTTACTGCTGAGCCACTGAGGAAGTCCATTCTTATGGACTTATATATATATATATATTATATATATATATATATATACACTTATATATATTAGTAATGATACACAATTATATCATAATTAGTGATGTTGAGCATCTTTTCATGTACCCGTTGACCATTGGTGTGTCTTCCTTGGAAATAAGCCTATTCAGATCTTCAGCCCATTTTTTAATCACGCTATTTTTTTAGTTTTTTCACTATTGAGTTGTATGTTCTTTGTGAAAGATTCAATTCAGTTGTTGTATTCTTCAACTCTAAGGTCTCTCTGTAAAAACACTTTCTGTTTCTTCTTGTTCTGTGTATTCATTGTTTTTCCAATTTCCCTTAGTTGTCTGTCTGCATTTGCTTATATTTCACTGGAGTTTAGAGGATTGTTCTGAATTGTTTGTCAGTTGTCGTTGTTGTTTAGCCACTAGGTAGTGTCTGACTCTTTACGACCCTGTGGACTGCAGCATGCCAGGCTTCCCTGTCCCTCACTATCTCTTGGAGTTTGCCCAGGTTCAGGTCCATGTCCCTGATCTTTGTCAGCAGACATTCATGTCCATTTCTTTAGGGTCATTCATTGGACCTGTATTAGTTTCCAATGCTAATGTCATGTTTCCTTGATTATTCATGATTCTTGTGGTTTTGCAATGGTCCATGAGCATTTGAGGAAGTGGGAATCTCTTCCAGTCTTCACAGATTGGCTTTGGCCAGCAAATCCCTTCACTAATCCATTCAGAGACTCTGAGTGGGTTATTTGGTGGTATTGTCAGGCAGGCTTGCTACTGAAGTCCATGGGTGGGAAGGTCTAGTTCCTGCATTAGCAGGTGGTCAAGCCTGGTATTGTATACTTGGGTCCACAGGGGCAAGCCTGATGCTTGGGTCTGCAGGGGTTGACTTGGAATTTGGGTCCACAGGAGCCTACTAAATGCTAGGGACCCATGGTGTGGGTAATCATCTGGTTTTATTAGGGGTTCGTCTGGTACTAATGTGGGCTGCAAGCCTGGGTTTGCTGGAGTCCACCTTGAGACTGGGCCTGCTGGTCCGCCTGTTGCTAGCTGAGACATGAGCCTATGTCTGTGGGACTCCAGTGGGAACCCAACATCATAGGGGCCTGTGTGACACTGGAGCTGAGAGCAACTTTGGTCTATGTGAGCCAGCCTGAAAGCTAGGCTCTTGGGGACCAATCTGGTGCTGGAGCAAGTGCGAAGTCTGAGTTCACAGGAGCTAATTTGGAGGCTAACTCTGCAGGGGCCAGCCTGACACTGGGTACAGCTGAAAGCTCAGGTTTGCAGGAATCTGCCTGGAGCCTGGGGCCATAGGAAGTACCCATGGCAATGAGAACTGCCTGTAGCTTTGATGGACTGGGAGCTTGGATTTCTGGAAGCCTGCCAGAGCTGTGGTGATACAATAGCCTCCTTGGGCTGTGGGGGTTGTCCAGCCTGTTCAACTTTTGGCCAGTTTTCTCTTGACTTGTCATGTTTATGTGTAGAAGTTATTTATAAATATTGGAAACTAAACCATTGTTATTTTTATATAAAACAAATATAATCTCTGAGTTGGTGGCTTTCCTTTTCACTCCCTTAATGGTGACTTTTGATTAATAGAATATCCTTATTTTAAAGCTAGGACTCTCTCCATCTTTGACATTGTAGCTAGAGCTTTCTGTGTAGTATCAAGAAATGATAATACTCTTTCATCTTGTACTGTAAATGTTTCATTGTTCTGTTTTTCATCCTTAGGTATTCAATAGTCCTGGAGTTGCTTTTTTGTGGCTAATGTGAAGTTGGGATCAATTCTACTCTTTTTCCCCAAATGGACTCCCAAGTATCAGCCCTATTTATTGAAAAGTCCATTTTTTCCCCACCACAATTAAATTCTGACTTTATATTACATATTATTCTTTATCTCTGGGATGCTCTTCACTTCAAAATAGAATGATCTATGTGCCAGGCACTGTTCTAGGCACATGTTATTCATCAGGAAACAATACAGAATAAGATCTCCTGTCATTATTGATCTTATAGTTTTGTAGAGAGAATCAGATAAGAAGAAATGGGCAAAGTAAATACATTGTTTTTTTTAAAAAGTGATAAGTATTATGAAAAAGAAGGAAATGGCAACCCACTTCAGTGTTCTTACCTGAATCCCCACCAGAGGATTCTGGTGGGCTACAGTCGATGGGGTCACAAAGAGCTGGACAAGACTGAGTGACTGAACACATTATGCAAAAAGAGACAAAATAATCCTGAAATGGAAAAAGGTATCAGTTTAAGTTGGAATGGTCAAAGCAAACACTTTGAAAAGGTAATGTTAAAAAGTTGAAGAAGTTTAGAAAGTTAGCAGTGTGTTAGTCCAAGGAAGAAGAATTGGCCAGTGCAAAGTCTAGGAGGCCAATGTATGCCTAGCAAGATCAAAGGAAAATCTAGGAGACCACTGTGGTGGTCTCAAAGTGAGTTAGAGCCATATTAGTGGGAACTGAGGTCATAGAGTTAATGAGGGACAGATTATGTTGGGTTCTAGGCCATTATAAGGTCTTTAGGAAGCATTGCATCATCTCAAACAATAAGATTTCCATTTGTAGGATCCTACTGGCTGGGGTAAGAAGAGAAGCAAGAAGATTAATTAGGAGGATATTGTACTGGTACACATGACATATGATTATAGTTTGAAACAGATGGTTCCAATGGAGGTAGACAAATGAGGTCAAATGCTGCATATTTTAAAAGTAGAGCCAACAGAATACACAAATAGATTGTTATGTTGCACAAAAGAAAAGGGTGAGTAAGAGTGTCTGGTTGGGTTTTGGGGGAGATAATTAGAAATCCAATACCAGATGTATTGAGTTTGAGTCGTTCATTGGGCTTCCAACTGGAAATACTGAAAAAATGCAGAGATTTGAATCTGTAGTTTCAGAGAGAGATCTAAATTTAAAATATAAATTTATCATTCTCCTCAATTGTTTATTCTCCGAGGCGAATCTGCACTTTCTTAGATACCTGGTTTTATAAGTATAGAAGACTAGATATGTGCAAAGTCAGTCCTTCATGCATTTTTCTTCTGTAAGAATGTCTTAGATATTCTTGGTCCTTTGCATGTCCATAAAAATTGTGGAAAAGTTTATCAAGTTCCGTTAAAAACCAAAAGCAAAAATTAACAAATTTCAATGTAAATTACTTTCAATGTAATTTTTCTGAATCTGCAGCATAGTTTGGAATAATTAAGAATAGTTTTGGAACAACTGTTGGTTATGACTCATAACCATGAGACTTTCTGTGAATACAGTTTATGTATCAGTTTATATAGGTCTTAATTCCTCTTAATGATATTGTATAGTGTTTTTGCATAGAAGTCTTGCACATAATTCTTTAAAATTTTTGCTGCTATCATAAAAGTTATAGTAATTGCTCCTTTAGCATTCTCTGATAAGCAGTGGAGTTTTGTTTGTTAATTTTTGATAGCTCAGTTGGTAAAGAATTCACCTGCAATGCAAGAGACCCCTGTTTGATTCCTGGGTCAGGAAGATCCCCTGGAAAAGGGATAGGTTACCCATTCCAGTATTCTTGGGCTTCCTTTGTGCCTTAGCTGGTAAGGAATCCGCCTGCAATGAGGGAGACCTGGGTTCAATCTCTGGGTTGGGAAGATCCCCTGGAGAAGGGAAAAGCTACCCACTCCAGTATTCTGGCCTGGAGAAGTCCATGGACTGTATAGTCTATAGGATCACAAAGAGTCAGACAAGACTGAGCAACTTTCAGTTCTTTTGCAATAATCTTATTAAAATCAATAATTTCTAATTCTGGATCTAATATTTAGATAATTCTAATATTGAATTCTAATTTACTAATACAAACAATAATTCCTCTGTGAATTCTCTTGCACATTTTTGCTCTTTTTTCTCTTTTTCATTATTCCTTTTAGATTGGAGGAGGTGGGAACTATTGCACTAGGTAAGATCTACATACAATATTGAGCTGAAATGGTGGCATTCGGATCAGATCAGATCAGATCAGTCGCTCAGTCCTGTCTGACTCTTTGCGACCCCATGAATCGCAGCACGCCAGGCCTCCCTGTCCATCACCAACTTCCGGAGTTCACTCAGACTCATGTCCATTGAGTCAGTGATGCCATCCAGCCATCTCATCCTCTGTTGTCCCCTTCTCCTCCTGCCCCCAATCCTTCCCAGCATCAGAGTCTTTTCCAATGAGTCAACTCTTCGCATGAGGTGGCCAAAGTACTGGAGTTTCAGCTTTAGGATCATTCCTTCCAAAGAAATCCCAGAGCTGATCTCCTTCAGAATGGACTGGTTGGATCTCCTTGCAGTCCAAGGGACTCTCAAGAGTCTTCTCCAACACCACAGTTCAAAAGCATCAATTCTTCAGCGCTCAGCTTTCTTCACAGTCCAACTCTCACATCGATACACGACCACAGGAAAAACCATAGCCTTGACTAGACGAACCTTTGTTGGCAAAGTAATGTCTCTGCTTTTCAATATGCTATCTAGATTGGTCATAACTTTCCTTCCAAGGAGTAAGCGTCTTTTAATTTCATGGCTGCAGTCACCATCTGCAGTGATTTGGGAGCCCAGAAAAACAAAGTCTGACACTGTTTCCACTGTTTCCCCATCCATTTCCCATGAAGTGATGGACCGGATGCCATGATCTTAGTTTTCTGAATGTTGAGCTTTAAGCCAACTTTTTCACTCTCCACTTTCACCTTCATCAAGAGGCTTTTTAGTTCCTCTTCACTTTCTGCCATAAGGGTAGTGTCATCTGCAAATCTGAGGTTATTGATATTTCTCCTGGCAATCTTGATTCCAGCTTGTGCTTCTTCCAGCCCAGTGTTTCTCATGATGTACTCTGCATATAAGTTAAATAAACAGGGTTTTCCTATTTGGAACCAGTCTGTTGTTCCATGTCCAGTTCTAATTGTTGCTTCCTATACCTTTATTTTGCTTTGCATTCCCCAAATGAACACTGTCAGTGTTTTAAAAGTAGGTATAATGTTAGTTTTAAGGTTTTTATAGATAAACTTTATAGGAAGTAGTTCCTTTCAATTTGTGTTTGCTATGAGGTTTTGGATTTGGGTTGCACAATGGATGGGTTTTATCAGAAATTTCAGTATATATTGAGATAATTTGTTGATTTTTACTTTCAACATTCAATGATAAATATATCTACTCATATTCTAATGTGAAAACAATTATAAATCCTAGGGTAAACCTGCCTTGATCATGATATTATTCTTTTAAAAAGTGTATTCTTAATTCTACTATCCTTTCACTTAAGCTTTTATGCCCCTATTCTTATATGCACGCATGCTAAGTTGTTTCAGTCATGTCCAACTCTTTGTGACCCTATGGACTGTAGCCCAACAGGCTCCTGTGTCCATGGGATTCTCTAGGCAAGAATGCTGGGGTGGGTTGCCATTTCCTCCTCTAGGGCATCTTTATAACCCAGAGATAGAACCTGTGTCTCTTATGTCTCCTGCATTGGCAGCCACACTCTTTACTATTAGCACCACCTGGAAAGCTCTCTTCTTACGAATTGCATGAAACTATATTGTAATTTCCTTTCCCTTATGCTGTTGTTGTTGTTGCATTTTAGTTTCTAGGTTTATGTTAGCTTCAGAAAATGAGCCACAGGATAATTCCTGTTTATCTTTTCTCGTCTGCATTAGAGTTGATTCATTTATGCTTTCAGTATTTATAAAAACCCTCTGATGAAATTGCCAACATCTGCTGGATCATCAAAAAAGCAAGCGAGTTCCAGAAAAACATCTATTTCTGCTTTATTGACTATGCCAAAGCCTTTGACTATGTGGATCACAATAAACTGTGGAAAATTCTGAAAGAGATGGGAATACCAGACCACCTGACCTGCCTCTTCAGAAACCTATATACAGGTCAGGAAGCAGCAGTTAGAACTGGACATGGAACAACAGACTGGTTCCAAATAGGAAAAGGAGTAAGTCAAGGCTGTATATTGTCAGCCTGTTTATTTAACTTCTATGCAGAGTACATCATGAGAAACGCTGGACTGGAAGAAGCACAAGCTGGAATCAAGATTGCCAGAAGAAATATCAATAACCTCAGATATGCAGATGACACCACCCTTATGGCAGAAAGTGGAGAGGAACTGAAAAGCCTCTTGATGAAAGTGAAAGAAGATAGTGAAAAAGTTGGCTTAAAACTCAACTTTCAGAAAACGAAGATCATGGCATCTGGTCCCATCACTTAATGGGACATAGATGGGGAAACAGTGGAAGCAGTGTTACTTTATTTTTCTTGACTCCAAAATCACTGCAGATGGTGATAGCAGCCATGAAATTAAAAGACGCTTACTCCTTGGAAGGAAAGTTATGACCAACCTGGATAGCATATTGAAAAGCAGAGACATTACTTTGCCAACAAAGTTTCGTCTAGTCAAGGCTATGGTTTTTCCTGTGGTCATGTATGGATGTGAGAGTTGGACTGTGAAGAAAGCTGAGCGCCAAAGAATTGATGCTTTTGAACCATGGTGTTGGAGAAGACTCTTGAGAGTCCCTTGGACTGCAAGGAGATCCAACCAGTCCATCCTAAAAGAGATCAGCCCTGGGATTTCTTTGGAAGGAATGATGCTAAAGCTGAAACTCCAGTACTTTGGCTACCTCATGCGAAGAGTTGACTCATTGGAAAAGACTCTGATGCTGGGAGGGATTGGGGGCAGGAGGAGAAGGGAACGACAGAGGATGAGATGGCTGGATGGCATCACTGACTCGATGGACGTGAGTTTGAGTGAACTCCGGGAGTTGGTGATGGACAGGGAGGCCTGGCGTGCTGCGATTCATGAGGTCGCAAAGAGTCGGACACAACTGAGTGACTGAACTGAGCTAAAGGCTAGAGTTTTGTCTGAGGGAAGGTTTTTGAATACTGAGTTAAACTTCTTAATTGTTTGACTAATCAGATTTTCTATTTTTTCTTGGGTCAATTTTGCTAAGTTGTGCAGTTTTTTTCTTTTTTAAGGAACATTTTCTTTTCATTGAAATTGTTAAATGTTGGCATAACGTTTTTCTTGATGTCTTTTCATTACCTCTTTAGTGTTTTCAATATTTGCCAGGTGTTCCTTCATAAATTTCTGAAATAGATATTTTGCCTGCACTTGTCTTCCTTGAACAATATTGTTAGAGGCATTTTAATTTTATCAGCCTTTTCAAAAAAACATCTTTTTGCTTTATTGATTTTACTTATTAATTGTATAAGTTCTAGTTTATTGATTTTTGTCCTTACCTTTTATATTCCCTTTCCTCTCCTTTCACTGAGTTTATTTGCTTCTCTTTGTGTTATTCTTCTAACTTCTTGAGATAAGTGTTTAATTTTTAATTATATTTCATTTTAATATGTGTACTAACAAGCCCATAATTTTGACTACATCCCATAAGTTTATATATCCATTTTATTTATTGTTCTGTTCAAAATATTATTGTTTATATTATTTGGATAAATGAGTTTTTAGAACTGTATTTCTTAATCTTCAATCATGTGGGAAGGTTTCTAGTTTTCATAATTGATTTTCATCTTAATTAAATTGTATTCTTAGAATATATAATGTATTTTATATTATTTCAATTTGAAGTGTCTTAAAAGTTGATTTATGGTCCAGAAACTGGTCAATTTTTATAATTGTTCTACATATGTTCAAAAAGAATGCATTCTGCAGTTCTTGGATGAAGAATTCTGTTCTCTACTGTCTTTGGACAATGTTTGTTAATTGTGTTCTCCACATTTCTTTTACTAATGTTTGTTCTCAAAACTACTGATAGAAATATGCTAAAATCTTTTAATTTGGCTGTTTTATCTATTTTGTCAATTTTTTATTTATACATTTGAGCTCTGTTTTGAGGTACATTAAATTTTATCTTTAATAAATTCCTCATTTTATTTTTGAAAAATTTTTTGTTTTGGTTAAAGTCTATTTTGCCTCCTAGTAATAAAAGTTTCCAAGCAGCACTAGTGGTAAAGAACCCATGTGCCAGTGCAAGAAATGTAAGAGACGTGGGTTTGATCCCTGGGTCAGGAAGATTCATTCCCCTGTAGGAGGGTATGGCAACCCACTCCAGTACTCTTGCCTGGAGAATCCCATGGACAGAGCAGCCTGGAGGGTTGGGGTCCATGAGGTCACAAAGAGTCAGACAAAGATTAAGAAAGTGAAGGGACTTTCACTTTCACAATAGAAGTTTAGCAGGTTTTTAATGGTTATTATTTTAGTGCTATACTATTTTGTTAAAATCCTTTTTTTCCCCCAGTGTTTGTGCTTTGTTGTGTTTTAAATAAGGCAGAAGATGATGGGATCTTTAAAAAGAAAATCCTTGCTAATAATGTTTGTCCTTTATCTAGAGGATTGGATCCACTGATATTTTTTGCTATCGTTGATACAGTTGGTTTGATTCATCATTTTTGTGCTTTCTAGTAATCAAAGTTGTTCAATTTTCCTTCCTTCTTTTTTATTGTTTTCTTTTAGAATTAGCTATTTTCAATCATTTTACTTTTTAAAACGTAGTGTCCATAAATTTGACTCTGTTTTTTAGTATATTATTGCAACCTATATTACAATTTAATTTTAATACTGCACCATCCTCCAGAACCAATGCATGAGTTTTAGAACACTTTAAATCTTTTAATCTCTTCTCAACTTTCTTATTTGTCATGTATTTTACTTCTGTCTTGTTTGCTCATTAACTCACAGACTTTTATTGTTACTGGTATGGGCAGTACTTTAGATTTACCCACATATCTGCCAATTTCTTTCTCTCCATTCATTGAGGGGTCTGAGACTTTTTTATCTGGGAGCCTTTCCATTCTGCAGGAAGTACAAACTAGACATTTCTTGGGCTTGTTGCAGTTAGTTAGTCCCTGAAGCCCCCTTGATGGAGGGTGAAATTTTAGGCTCCCCCTGTCCTGAGGGTAGATCCTGGGTGACCCTGCAGTCTCCTTTGTGACTCCCAGTGGGACAAAATCTCCACTTCACTTCTGTCTGTCTTATGATTAAAACTGTTAGTATGGGACTTCTCTCTTGGTCCAGTAGTTAAGACTCTGAACACCCATTGGAGGGGACATGGGCTCGATCCCTGGTTGGAGAAGATCCCCCATGCTGTGTGGCTAAAAAAAAAAAAAATGTTACTACAAGTTTTTCTTGGTAAACAGATGCCCTCAAGGAAAAACAGCTTCAATGTTCTCTGCTTTCTCCTCTGAATTCCCCTTTCCCTTAGATTCTGAAACCATGGGGAGAAATGCATCATTAGCAGAGAAAATTTCATCTCTTAAAAGAATAATCTCCAACTACAACCTTGTCTGTATGCCTCCTGTCTCAGAGGAATAACTGTTTCTAATTTTATCTAACAAGAGATCCTCTTCTGAGGTTCCAGCTACACCTCTTCTTACTTCTTTGCTCTATTAATTATCCCATATTTCTCCTCTGAAGAAACTCCCAGTTTCTTATCACACAGTTCTCACATATCTTCAAGTCTCCTCCATTATTAAAAACATACAAAAGAACTTCTTAGATTTACTTCTACAATAAGGTATGGTCCAATCTTGTTATTTTGAAAGTTATTATTTTTTTTCATGAGTCTATATTTTTTGCCCCTGCTTTTTCCTTTTTAACCCACTTTAATGAGGAAAAAAATAAAGAAAAATATCTCGATGGCTTTTGGAGATCTCCCTCTTTTTCTATCTACAGATGAGAAAATACCTCTACTTCTTTTGAATATTTTAAAATATAGACATTGACACAAAATAAAAACTGAATGGATACTCCTGTCATAGAAGGCCTGCCTTTATTCAGTTATAACATGGAAATGACTTGTTCCTGAGGTGGGGACAAATTGGCTCTTATTTAGAAGGTGGTGCTGGTTTAGTTGTTCAGTCATGTCCTACTCTTGCGACCCCGTGGACTGTAGCCTCCCAGGCTCCTCTGTCCATGGGATTTCCCAGGCAAGAATAGTGGAGTGGGTTGCCATTTCCTTCTTCAAGGGATCTTCCCAACCCAAGGGTCAAACCCAGGTCTCCTGAATTGCAGGCGGATTCTTTACCAACTGAGCTACAGGGAAGTCCATATTTAGGAGGCTGGATCTTAACTGCCTCTTGACCAGTAGTACTCAGAACAGTCACTGGTACTGTCAGACGTCAGTAGGTACTTGCTAAAAGATAAAACCTTATGGCTATTTCCAAGAAAAATCATTCATAACATCGATGATTTTTAACACATACTATATGGAAAACTTTTAAGGATTAAGTATTATTATTATTATTTTGGTTTTGCCTTGATGACTGTGGGGTCTTAGTTCCCCAACCAGGGATCAAACCCATGCCTCCTGCAATGGCAGCATGGAGTCTTAATCACTGGACCATCGGGAAAGTCCTGGCCTCTTATATTATTAATAAATATATTTTTACATTTTCTTAAAGAATGTAAGTTTTATACATATATTTCATAATATTTCTCCTTTGTAAAAATGAAAAAATATTTGAACTTAATACAGAAATTTACAGTGTGCTGTGTTCTACTTGTGTGATTCAGATTAAATGTAAGTTTAGTGAATAATATTCTGGAAGCTTTTATCATCCTGACTTAATAAGAAAGTGAACAAATCTTTGATCATAGACTTTTGTAAATAAGTCTTATGTAAATAGTCATAGCAGGTATTAGTGCCTTTTCTTATTTAATAACATCATATTTAACACTTTACAGTCTGTTTTTAATATTGTGTTCCCGCACCAGTAGTTGTTAGCTGTGTGACCTTGGTCAAGTTACTTAACCTCTCTGTGCTCTATAAAATGGCAAAAGATAATAATTATTCCTATTTCACAGGAAGGACCAACACATCCCAAATTATGCTATATATGCAAGCAGTTGATTCATTCCAAATAGTTAATTAATTAATACAAACACACTTAAAAAATATTATTTGTATGGTTCCTCACTACAAAATATATATGAGCATTATAGCTTCAAACTAAACACCATTTGGTTTGTAATAGAGAACACTTAATGATTCCATAAATAAGTACTAACATTTATAGTGCTTATTAATGGAAAATTTCTATTTAATAAAAATTTCCTTTATTAATTATATATACATATGTCACAACAGATATTTGTGTGTGTTAAATTTTCATTTTTAAAATATCCTATTTAATATGTAAGTCAATCATTCATGACACAGATTATTCAGTAAGGCTGAAATAATAGCAAAAATAGCCAGGCATCTTTAAGTATTCAGTAGTATTTAGTATGAGAAGGAAATGGCAACCCACTCCAGTATTCTTGCCTGGAAAATCCCATGGATGGAGGAGCCTGGTAGGCTACAGTCCATGAGGTCGCAAAGAGTCAGACATGACTGAGCGACTTCACTTACTTAGTATCCACAACTGTTCTGTATATTTTGCTTCTCAGGAATCATAGCCTGTATTTTACCTAGAATTCTTTTTATTACATCACACAAGCAATATGTTTTAAAGAATAGCTTTTTCCCCTGTGTGATTCATCATTATATATGATGGAAATGAGAAATTAACTTTCCCTGAACAACAGTAATTTGATAATATTGGTGATAAAACTTAGAGGATAATACTGAACAGATTGATTATATAGATGTGGGTGTATGGTGTTTGTGGTGTATATTACTTTGTTAAATGTAAAGCATATCTAGTTAAAGAACATATTTTGTTTCTAAATTCAGTATTTCTCTTTTATATTTATTTATTGGCTCTTTTATTTTTAATATGGCATCAAAACATACTACAAGTGTTAGGAGCTGGAGAGAAACACAATAAAAATATGATGAAAGTGCTTTTTATTAATTCATGAGTTAATCTGAATCTCTGATGTTGCACATATAAATTTCATTCTTGCCTCTTTAGACTGATATAATTGACATCACTGTGCTTTAGTATGTTAGTCCTTTCTTTGGCATCAGAATTCATCATAGTTTTGGACATGTTGGATAATAGTATTTTCTTCTTTTATGGAAATAGATGATCATGCACAGAACTCTTGTAAACAATTTCTGAGAAAGGAATAGTAAGATAAATATTGAAGGATGAGTGAATTCAAGGATTGAATTCATTTGTTTTTTTCTAATAACAAACCATTAAATTTTCATGTTGCATTTGTTCATGACACTTAAAGCTGTTGAATGGAATGCAGAGGAGGACTAGTTTATTTGGGTGATTTACTTTATAGAATTAAATCAAGCTTTAGGCTTTCCAAGTGTGACTTGGGCTTATGTTTCCACGTTCATTGGTGGTTCTCTGTGTGGTCCTTTGGTGTGAGGCTGCAGCAGATCAAAGATGGCCGGGATTCCTTCATGCCTTCCCATCAGCTTTCCCATCAAGAGGTAGACTCTATTTCTCCACCTGTCCCCACCCTCACACCAGGGCTGGCCTGGGACAGCTTTGACCATTAGAATATGGCAGAGGTGACATAATAACAGTTCTGGGCTTTAAGAAGTTTGGCTTCCTTTGCCTTGGAATTTTGTAGCCCTGAGTCACCTAGTAAACATTTACTAGCCTGCTTGAGAGACCCATGACAAGGCCCTAAGAATACCTAAAGGGGTTCAGTAGATCCAGGCTTCCAGATGCCTTTGCGAAAGCATCAGTCATATGTATGAAAACCTGTCGACCTCTCCAGACTAGTCCAGCCACTGAGTGATGTGAGGTGGTGGCACCTTAGAGGGAAAAGTCACCAGGTGAAACCTGCCTGAATTCCTGACACACAACATTGTGAGATTTCATAAAATGGAGATAATTTGTAATCTCTTGTTTTTAGGTCGTTAGGGCATTCAACTAGAACAAAATTACCAAAAATTACCCTGCTTTATTGGTGTCAACAAAGCAGCCAAAAAATATTAATCAGTTCAGTTCAGTCACTCAGTTGTGTCTGATTCTGCAACCCCGTGAACCACAGCATGCTAGGCCTCTCTGTTCATCACCAACTTGCGGAGTCCACCCAAACCCATGTCTATTGAGTCAGTGATGCCATCCAATCATCTCCTCCTCTGTCATCCTGTTCTTCTCCTGCCCTCAATCTTTCCCAGTGTCAGGATCTTTTCAAATGAGTCAGTACTTCACATCAGGTGGCTAAAGTATTGGAGTTTCAGCTTCAATATCAGTCCTACCAATGAACACCCAGGACTGATCTCCTTTAGGATGGACTGGTTGGATCTCCTTGCAGTCCAAGGGATTCTCAAGAGTCTTCTCCAACACCACATTTCAAAAGCATCAATTCTTCGGTGCTCAGCTTTCTTCATAGTCCAACTCTCACATCCATACATGACCATTGGGAAAACCATAGCCTTGACTAGATGGACCTTTGTTGACAAAGTAATGTCTCTGCTTTTTAATATGCTGTCTAGGTTGGTCATAACTTTCCTTCCAAGGAGTAAGCGTCTTTTGATTTCATGGCTGCAATCACCACCTGCGGTGATTTTGAAGCCCAGAAAAATAAAGTCTGACACTGTTTCCCCATCTATTTCCCATGAAGTGATGGGACCAGATGCCATGATCTTCGTTTTCTGAATGTTGAGCTTTAAGTCAACTTTTTAACTCTCCTTTTTCACTTTCATCAAGAGGCTTTTTAGTTCCTCTTCACTTTCTGCTATAAGGGTGGTGTCATCTGCATATATGAAGTTATTGATATTTCTCCTGGCAATCTTGATTCCAGCTTGTGCTTCCTCCACCCCAGCATTTCTCATGATGTACTCTGCATATGTTAAATAAGCAGGGTGACAATATACAGCCTTGATGTACTCCTTTTCCTATTTGGAACCAGTCTGTTGTTCCATGTCCAGTTCTAACTGTTGCTTCCTGACCTGCATACAGGTTTCTCAAGAGGAAGGTCAGGTGGTCTGGTATTCCCATCTCTTTTAGAATTTTCCACAGTTTATTGTGATCCACATAGTCAAAGGCTTTGGCATAGTCAATAAAGCAGAAATAGATGTTTTTCTGGAACTCTCTTGCTTTTTTGATGATCCAGTGGATGTTGGCAATTTGGTCCCTGGTTCCTCTGCCTTTTCTAAAACGAGCTTGAACATCTGGAAGTTCACAGTTCACATGTTGCTGAAGCCTGGCTTGGAGAATTTTAAGCATTACTTTTCTAGAGTGTGAGATGAGTGCAATTGTGTGGTAGTTTGAGTATTCTTTGGCATTGCCTTTCTTTGGGATTGGAATGAAAACTGACCTTTCCAGTCCTGTGGCCACTGCTGAGTTTTCTAAACTTGCTGGCATATTGAGTGCAGCACTTTCACAGCATCATCTTTCAAGATTTGAAATAGCTCAACTGGAATTCCATCACCTCCACTAGCTTTGTTTGTAGTGATGCTTCCTTAAGGCCCACTTGACTTCACAATCCAGGATGTCTGGCTCTAGGTGAGTGATCATACCATCATGATTATCTGGATCATAAAGATCTTTTTTGTACAGTTTTTCTATGTATTCTTGCCATCTCTTCTTAATATCTTCTGCTTCTGTTAGGTCCATACCGTTTCTGTCCTTATTGAGCCCATCTTTGCATGAAGTGTTCCCTTGGTATCTCTAATTTTCTTGAAGAGATCTCTAGTCTTTCCCATTCTATTGTTTTCCTCTATTCCTTTGCAGTGGCATTAATTAATTTGAGAAAATGCTAAAATTTAAATTCTGAGTTTCTAGTCTTGGAAATATGCCTTCACAATGTCCTGGTGACCCCCAAATCAACACAATCAAAATTTGAAATAAATTAATTAAATCTATGCATGCTAAGTTGGTTCAGTCATGTCCAACTCTGCAAACCCATGCACTGTAGCCTGCCAGACTCCTCTCTCCATGGGGATTATCTAGGCAAGCACTGGAGTGGGTTGCCATTTCCTCCTCCAGGGGATCTTCTCAATCCAGGGATCAAATCTGTGTCTCTTACATATCCTTCACTGGCAGGCTGGTGCTTTACTACTAGGGCCACCTGTCTATAGCTTATTTGAAATCAGTGGTTTCACTACAATGAAATTTTATTGTTGGCAAAATCTTCCTAATTTCATGCATACTGTAGGTCAGAGAAAGATATATTTAATAATCTGAGGATTTAGGAACTATAGTATTTTAACAGTGTTTTGAGTAGAAGAAATAAGTTAATGAAAGAACAGAATGCATGAACTTGATGGTCCAAGTTGCTAGATGAGATGAAGGGCAACTGATGAAGAGAATGTGGCTCACAGACCTGGTCACTCGGCCAGACCTCCCATCACTTCTTCACCTCTTTATTGTCTTGGGGGCTTCTGTCTGGGACCCCTTCATTCTTCTCCTTGGTTAATCCTTCTCATGTAGCTTCATGACTTGTTTAATGTCACTCAGACAATAACATTTTCCTTTTGAGCATTATAGAAAAACGATTGTATCCTTCCAAACTCATATGTTGAAATCCTAACCCCCTAAGGTGATGGTCTTAGGAGGTGGGGTCTTTAGTAAATGATTAGATGATAAGGGTGGAGCCCTCATAAATGCAATTAGTGCTCTTATAAAGGGGGAAAGCTTTTTGCCCCTCTACCTTGTGAGGAGACAGCAAAAAGATGGCAGTCTATGAACCAGGATGTGAGCTTTCACTAGACACCAAATGTGCGAGCACTTTGATCTCAGACTCCCCAGCTTCCAGAACTGTGAGAAAGAAATTTTTGTTGTTTGTAAGTCACTTAATCTGTGGTATTCTGCTGTAACAGCTTGAATGGACTAAAGTACCATCCAATGGCAAATGTTTAATTCCTTCATCTTTACAACCCCAGAGACCTGTGGAAGAGCTAAATGATTTCTGGATATGCATTTTGACATAGAGAACTTGTTCATTGTAAGCCTGGTGACTGTCCAGGGCAGCCATGCTTCATTCAGTGAGTGATACAGAGGCTTTTCCAATCCATGGTTCCATTGCTACAACACAGGTTTTTTGTGGTGCTGGGAAAAAATAAGCTTCTTATCACCTGAACCCATGTGTAAGAGGACAGGAAGAGCTGGTCTGTGCGTGCTGGAGGGATAGGAAAATCAGATGTAGGTGGACAATGTCTACACCATACTTAACCTGTAAGACATCAGACATAGCCAGGAAGGGGGAGATTGTGCTGTGAGCAATTCAGAGTCTTTATAGATGTTAGACGATTTTTCTTTTTAATTGTCTTTCAGAGGTTGCGGGCGTCCAGCCCCGGTGGGTCCAGGGAATTCAAAGGGGAGACGGCTTCGGGAATCAGGAAACAACAGCTTATTTAAATGTTAATTAAAGATATAAAGAGTGGTTAAATAAAGATAGCTCAGTGAGGAAATTTAGTGGAGAAAAGAGGCTGAATAATTCAGCCAGAAGGTGAGAGAAAGAACGACATGGGGAGACCAAGTTTCGGTGAACAAGGCCTGCACTTTATTTTCCAAAATAGTTTTTATACCTTAAGTTATGCATAGAGGATAATGGGGGAAGGGGTAGAGTCATGCAGTAAGCCAGGCTTTCTTCCTGCAAACTTATCATATGCAAAAGTTTAGGTGATTTGCATCATTTTCTGGCCCGGAGGCCTGTTAACATTTTAAGACCCTTTCTTCAGAAAACTTACTTTTCTCTAAAGGTGATTAGTCAGGCGCCACCCTCCAAAAGCATTAGATAAAGTTGTATTCCTATAGGGCAAATGTGTGGTGGGCTATAACAAGAAAAAGAACTAACTCAAGGGTCCAAGGTTATAAACATTAAAGCTACTACTTACATTTCTATACATCAATTATATCAATCAATACACTGCCAGGGACACAGTAGGTAAGGGATATGGAGACTTAGCAGCAAACATTGGCCCAACAAGTGAAAAACCCTTCACCAGTACAATTTCTAATCAATCTTTTAACTGCTCAAAGGAATCTGTATTTAGACAGTTTAGAATATCTCATGCCTCTCACAGTTGGGAGGCTCTTAGCAATCACATGTGGCCGGAAAAACCTATTCAGGCAGGCTAGAGGACTTCCCAAAGGAGTTTGTAGGTTGAAACACTGTCACACCCAGGAACTTTATTAACTGGAGCTGTAAGTTAACTCTTTTTTCAGAGAGAGGTAGTGGGGGACAGCCCCCGGTAAAGTCAGAGGTGTAGGTGAGAGCACAAAGCAGAAAGTAGGCAGACTCTGGTTTTGGGGTAGATGCTCAAGAATTTCCAGGGGGACTCCTGAGGCTCGATCCCACCTTTGCGTATGCCAAGCATCCTTCCTCATGACCTTTGCTACGGGCGGAGCTCCTCACGCTGGCTCCCGGCAAGAGGTAAAACCATTTCAGTAGATAAGCCCAGGTTCACAATGGAGAAGTGAGCACCCCAGATTCATCAAGCTCTAGAGATTGAGAGACTATTATTCAAACTCCTAATGTGGTATGTAACCAAAGGGACACATGTAGTGAGTGGCCAGTCTGAGGGGGCTCTATCTTTGAGCTCTAGTAGTAACCTTTTCAATCACATCATAGATGCCAAAGAAACTGGAGAGAAAAGAGCTTTGGAACTGAGTCTTTCATCCTCTTCCATTGGTTCCCACTTTCTCCACCTTCTTCATGGCCCAGTGTTTCTCAGTTGAAAAGTAGACATTTCCTGGCCTTTGTGTTTGGGAACACACACTCACATCAGACATGCACTGTGGATTGACAAGTGTTGAAAAGCATGAACTCTGAATTTAAAGGTATTTTGTTGTTGTTATTTTTTTACTAAGTAGAGCTTGGGATGTGTTCTTGCTTGCCAAGAAGTTCATATAAATAGTTTACTTAATGAAAAGAGGATTGAGAAGGAGTCTTACTGTGAAAAAGAGATTATGATTAAAATTCTTAAAATTGCAGTCCACAGGGACAATTTTATTATGTACTAGGTGATTTGAAGAAATAATTCATTTTAAAAATCAACTCTACTAATTAAGTTTCCAAATACATGCAAGCAGAGTTGGCTTAATTAATTCCATATTTATGCAGTAGATGTAATAATACAGAATATATATATATATATATGCAGTAGAATGAACAGCTTCTTTAGCACCTGAGGTATGACTCATTTTTGCCCAAAGCAAGCCAGGATAGTGAGCTATACTACAGGATAATGAAGACTTAAGGGGGAAAAAGAGTTCTGGCATAATTTTAAAAGGATATTTTAGCTATTGAAGTAGGTATCTGTCAACTAATGCTTTTTAAGCACATTTTTTAAATAGAAAAAAAATGAGTTTATGTTGCTCAAATTCATGAATTAAAATAAATTAAAACTACAGATTAGATATAATCTTTAGTCCCAAAGCTACTCCTGTGTGCTGTGTTAGGCATTTAGACAGCTCTTAAATTCTTTGGGTCTGTTAGAATTCCAATTGTTCTGTCACTGTTTCAGCACAAAAAGCTGCTTTCATTTGTGGATACATGATTTACAGTTATATGAAAATGAAAATCATATGAAAATATGATGATTTTCATCATCATCTTCTTTTTTTTTTTACTATCTCTTTTCCCAGACTTCTCTCTTCTGCCTCAGGATCACAGTCTATGTGACTTTCTGACTTAGTTCCTATTCCAAGTTTCTGTTTTACTAAATTGTTTCTTCTACAATCCTTGAGCTTTTATGAGCTTGACCAGAGCCTTTTTTCTAAGTTTCAGGAAAGAACAGAATTTGGCTACTTTTAAACTGATCTCTTTATTTTTATTATCCTCCACAGAAGATACCAGCTTTTTTTGTTCCATTTACTGTGTGAGTTTTCTATAAGTTTCCTTTTCACCCAAGTCATGACTAGAAGTTGGCTTATCCTTCAGTTATTTTTGTTTCACATGCCCAAATTCATCCCTGACGTGAGCAAGCTGCAACCCAATTGTCTGGTTTACTGCAAAGGTCTTGGCCCCACTCTCTGCCTTTGCCAGCCATGCCTCATGGTCCTTTCTGAAGCATAATTATCACCAAGTTATCTTTGCCTTCAAAACAGCAAACATGGTTCCATTGTTATTTTGATATTTAGAATATCACATATGTCAATATCAATTCCTATGTTTAATCCATTATTACCAAAGTGAAAGGAAACTGGGATGCAAAGAGAAGTGAAAAGGAAACAACATCGGTGTATCATCTATGTATATACCTCTATGAAAGCATTTGCATATTCTTTCAGGGACCTGGTTTCGTAGAGTATGGCCTTAGTTCACTCAGTTCCTACTCCCTCTTCCCATAAATGTTGTCTATGAGAACACCTACTGATCCATCCTTCATGTGAGCACTGATACTACAAAATATAAGAATTCTATCAGAAAATGATGTTGCTTAAGAGAAAATAAGATTGTGTGATGTATTATATGCAGAAACTAAATGTTGAATATCTGGTCACCTGTCTCTTACCAGTCTCAGTCCAGTGACTGCACGGATGTGGTGACTGTCTCACTGGTGTGCAAGCTGTGGCCCTCCTAGGCTCTCCCTTCCAGAAGCCTCACCTCCAATACATTCAGGGTCCACGGACTTCTGTCATTTTGCCATTTAACTTGAGTTATGTATATTAATTTCAGGGGCTTCCCTGCTGGCTCAATGGTAAAGAATCCGCCTGCCAATGTAGGAGAGGTAGGTTCAATCCCTGGGTCGGGAAGATCCCCTGGAGAAGGAAATGGCAACCCATGCCAGTATTCATGCCTGGAGAATTCCATGGACAGAGGAGCCTGGCAGGCTACAGTCCATGGAGCCACAAAGAGTTGGACATGACTAAAGCAACTAAACAACAGTATTAATTTCACCCTCTTATGCTGTGCTGTGCTGTGCTTAGTCGCTCAGTTGCATCTGACTGGAGTGGGTTGCCATGCCCTCCTTCAGGGGATCTTCCCAACCCAGGGATTGAACCCAGGTCTCCTGCACTGCAGGTGGATTCTTTACCATCTGAGTCACCAGGGAAGCCCAAGATTACTGGAGTGGGTAGCCTATCCCTTCTCCAGGGGATCTTCCTGACCCAGGAATCAAACTGGGGTCTCCTGCATTGCAGGCGGATCCTTTACTAGTAAGCTACCAGGGAAGCCCTTCATCTTCTTTTATGTTGTGTTATTTACATTGTGCTTGTTCACCATAATATTTTCAATTTCTTACTCTCACTTGTGTATTTTATTTTTATTTGTTCATTTATTTATGACCCTCCAGTGGTATGCAGGATCCTGGTTCCCTGATCTGGGATGAACCAGTGACCCCCTGCAGTGGAAGCAGAGAGTCCCAAGCACGGGGCCTCCAGGAAAGTCCCTCAGTTGGATATTTAAATGCATTAAATGTTTACTACCAGTCTTGTAGCCACAGTTTCTCCATTTAATCATGGATTTTGATTTATCTCTTGCTTGGATGGACACTACATTTCATCACTTCTTTCATGGTTGGAATTACTTATTTTTTCTTGATGGCTGAATGAGCTAGTGCACAATGATATTCCTGAATATAACTTTATTCCCCTGAAAGATTTATGAGTATTTCTTCATTGTGTTATTTTTATCACTTTCTTACCAATTTTTGCTGGTGTATGTTATTTTCCTTCAACCTACAAGTTTAATACATTCATATTTCACAAAATACATTTGTATTGTTTTCTAGTACGTATTCTCTTCATTATATTGAGCTCTCTATTCCAAGGAACTTTTCCTTATATTAAATTTTCATCACATATTCTCAGTATTTTTCATTTTCTCACTGATTCCTTCCACCTTGTATCCCAGCTGCATTTATCTCTGCTCTTACGAGCCTTGCATCCATGCCAGAATTTTCACTTTGCACACAGTATATTTTTATCCTTTTAATTGATTTATTTGACTTTCAGTGGTGTCATTTGACCCTCAATTGATTTCCTTATGTCTGCAATCTCTTTGATTTTCCTTACAATCTAGTCATTGAGATTCTCAATGATTATCCCACAGTATAGAATATTTCTAGAGAATCTGCATCTATTTCTGCAAAGTAACACTTTATCTTCCAGAATGAGTTCTCCATTTTTCTTTTATTTTGCTTTGTTCCTTTTTCATTTGAGAGGGTAGGACTGTACCTCTTATTGGCATGGTTACCATGCCATTCTTTTCAGCTTGCTTATGTTAAAGTAACACATCTGCCCAGATTATGTATTTATAGTCATAAACAGTGAATGAATACTCCTGGACAACGTGTTTATCTACCCCTGCCTTGTAGACTAATTTTTAGAAATTCATATAACTTCTGTTTGTTAACTTTGTGTCTTGAGTGTGTGGAATTGGACTAATTTGTGAAAGTGAAAGAAAAAAAAAAATAGAGCTTGGCTGGGTTGAAGGCATACCTTGCTGGGGAATTTAGGTTGTCTCTATGGAGGTCTCTTCACATGCCCTTGCCAAGGGACTATCACACTCCAGTGATCTTTGGCTTGTTCTCCAATTACCACGATGCTCTGGAGCTCTGAATATGGTCAGTCGGCAGTCAGCATGCACCCCTCACTCTTCTCATGTGTCTCGTGGTAGTGTAGAAGCTGGAAAACATAGCATCCATTTCCCAAATTCTTTGTAAGTAGGTTTAAGTAGGCACATTGGAGGTATTTATGCTACACCTGGTATTCATCTTTGAGGTGACAGCTATCATTCTGCAGCTATCTCTGGTGAAAAGCAAGGTCCCAGGGATGTGAGCATTGAGGAGAACTGTGGGGACCAGCCTCAGTGATCCATCTCCTGGTTACTGGTGCCAAGAAGTTTTGAGGTGGTTTGGAGAGTAGATGTACCAGTGGTAGTGACTGCCGATCCTTAGATTGTGGCTATGGTAGTGAATTCTAAACAAACAAACAAACAAAAAAATCCACTTAGTCCCAACTCCTACTATTTTAGCCCTTGCAAGGATGCTTTATTCCTCATGTTAAATCCCTCTCTGCTTGAAATACTCAAGATGATATTTTGTACTGAAACTCTGATATGCCTATCACTTTTTACTTTCATACATTGGAGAAGGAAATGGCAACCCACTCCAGTATTCTTGCCTGGAGAATCTCATGGACAGAAGAGCCTGGCGTAGTCAATGAAGCAAATGGAGAGGTTTTTCTGGAATTCTCTTGCTTTTTCAATGATCCGACAGATGTTGGTGATTTGATCTCTGGTTCCTCTGTCCTTTCTAAATCCAGCTTGAACGTCTGGAAGTTCACAGTTCAGATATTGTTGAAGCCTGGCTTGGAGAATTTTGAGCATTACTTTGCTAGCATGTGAGATAAGTGCAATTGTGGGTTAGTTTCAACATTCTTTGGCATTGCCTTTCTTTGGGATTGAAATAAAAACTGACCTTTTCCAGTCCTGTGGCCACTGCTGAGTTTTCCAAATTTGCTTTCATATTGAATACAGCTCTTTCACTGTATCATCTTTTAGGATTTGAAATAGCTCAACCAGAATTCCATCACTCCACTAGCTTTGTTCATAGTAATGCTTCCTAAGGCCCACTTGACCTCACACTCCAGGACGTCTCGCTCTAGGTGAGATCACACCATCATGGTTGTCTGGGTCATGAAGATCTTTTTTGTATAGTTCTTCTGTGTATTTTTGCCACCTCTTATTAATATCTTCTGCGTTTGTGTTAGGTCCATACCATTTCTGTCCTTGATTGTGCCCATTTTGCATGAAATGTTTCCTTGGTATCTCTAATTTTCTTGAAGAGACCTCTAGTTCTTTTCATTGATCACTGAGGAAGGCTTTCTTCTCTCTCCTTACTGTTTTTTGGAACTCTGCATTCAAATGGGTATATCTTTCCTTTTTTCCTTTGCCTTTCACATCTCTTCTTTTCTCAGCTATTTGTAAGGCCTCCTCAGACAGCCATTTTGTCTTTTTGCATTTCTTTTTCTTGGGGATGGCTTTGATCACTGCCTCCTGTACAATGTCACAAACCTCTGTCCATAGTTATCCAGGCACTCTGTCTATCAGATCTAATCCCTTGAATCTATTTGTCACTTCCACTGTATAATTGTAAGTGATTTTATTTATAAGTCATACCAAAATGGTCTAATGGTTTTCCCTACTTTCTTCAACTTAAGTCTGAACATTGCAATAAGGAGTTCATGATCTAAGCCACAGTCAGCTCCCGGTCTTATTTTTACTGACTGTATAGAGCTTTTCCAGCTTTGGCTGCAGAGAATATAATTAATCTGATTTCAGTATTGACCATCTGGTGACGTCCATGTGTAAAGTCTTCTTTTGTGTTGTTAGAAGAGGGTGTTTGCTATGACCAGTGTGTTCTCTTGGCAAAACTCTGTTAGCCTTTGCCCTGCTTTACTTTGTACTCCAAGGCCAAATTTGCCTGTTACTCCAGGTATCTCTTGATTTCTTACTTTTGCACTGCAGTCCCTTATAATGAAAAGGACATCTTTTTTGAGTGTTAGCTCTAGAAGGTCTTGTAGGTCTTCATAGAACTGTTCAACTTCAGCTTCTTCAGCATTACTGGTCAGGGCATAGACTTGGATTACTGTGATATTGAATGGTTTGCTTTGGAAACAAATAGAGATCATTCTGTTGTTTTTGAGATTGCATCCAAGTACTGCATTTCAGGCTCTTTTGTTGACTATGATGGTGACTCCATCTCTTCTAAGGGATTCTTGCCCACAGTAGTAGATATAATGGTCATCTGAGTTAAATTGATCTATTCCAGTCCATTTTAGTTCGCTGATTCCATAAATGTAGATGCTCACTCTTGCTATCTCCTGTTTAACAACTTCCAATTTGCCTTGATTCATGGACTGAACATTCCAGACTCCTATGCAATATTGCTCTTACAGCACTGGACTTTAGTTCCATCACCAGTCACATCCACAACTGGGTGTTGTTTTCACCTTGGCTCTGTCTCTTCATTCTTTCTGGAATTATTTCTCCACTGATCTCTAGTAGTATATTGAGCACCTACCAACCTGGGGAGTTCATCTTTCAGTGTCCTATCTTTTTGCCTTTTCATACTGTTCATGGGTTTCTCAAGGCAATAATAGTGAAGTGGTTTGCCATTCTCTTCTCCAGCGGACCTCATTTTGTCAGAACTCTCCACCATGACCCATCCATCTTGGGTGGTCCTGCACAGCATGGCTCATAATTTTATTGAGTTAGACAAGGCTGTGGTCCATGTGATGAGATTAGTTAGTTTTCTATGATTGTGGTTTTCATTCTGTCTGCCTTCTGATGGAGAAGGTTAAGATGTTTATGGAAGCTTCCTTATGGGAGAGATTGACTGAGGGGAAACTGGGTCTTGTTCTGATGGGTGGGGCCATGTTTAGTAAATCTTAATTCAATTTTCTGTTGATGGATGGGAGTTTGTTGTTTTATCTGAGGCCAAACTATGGTGGAGGTAATGAAGATAATGGCGACCTCCTTCAAAAATCCCATGTATGCATTGCCACACTCAGTGCCCCGACCCTGTAGCAGGCCACTGTCACACCTCTGTTGGAGACTTCTGGACACCACAAGCAAGTCTGGATCAGTCTCTTGTGGGGTCACTGCTCCTTTCTCCTGGGTCCTGGTGCCCACAAGGTTTTGTTTGTGCCCTCCAAGAGTCTGTTTTCCCAGTCCTGTGTAAGTTTTGGCAGCTCTATGGTGGGGTTAATGGCAACCTTCCCCAAAAGGGCTTATGCCATACCCAGGTTTACTGCATCCAGAGCCTCTGCCACTGCGGCAGGCCACTGCTTACCCATACCTCCTCAGGAGACACTCAAACACAGTTCTGGCTCAGTCTCTGTGTGATCTCTGGGTCCTGATGCACAGAAGGTTTGTTTGAGCCCTCCAAACATTTCTGGTGGGCGTGGGGTTTGATTCTAAATGTGATTTTGCCCCTCATACCATCTTTCTGGGGCTTTTCCTTTGCCCTTGGATGTGGGGTATCTTTTTGGTGGGATCCAACATTCTCCTGTTTATGGTTGTTCAGCATTAAGTTGTAATTTTGGAGTTCTCACAGGAGGAGATGAGCACATGTCATTCTACTCCACCATCTCTAAAGGGGATAGTTTCTCCAGGTGTTGGTGGGATTTTTAATTAGGTTTTGAGGGAGACAGACAGAGTCTGAAATTTTGCTTTATTCCATCATCTTTCCATCATAGCGAAGAGAATAATTTAAAAACTCATCCAGAAGAAATATATATTAGGTTAATTTTCTTTGACCAGTTTAAGTCTTCCCCAGAGGCCTTGTAAAATCAAAGTGGAAAGAAAACACACAATTATGTTTTCAATTAAGTTGTGTAGGGTCTGTTTTATAATATTGCATTTATGTTGCATGTTTACTTGATAATGTAAGGTCATTTTTTCATAAATATATTTTGACTACTTTAAACATTTGCTCTTTGGGTCAAAGACTATTTGTTGCAAGTCTCGTATCCATCATGCTCTAGGCCCTAGGGAAAAAAGGTAAGTAAGACAAATTCTTTACTTTGTGTCTTCAGTGGACATTACTGTTTCAGAAACTATCATTCTATGTCTATAAAATGGCAATGCCCTAAAGTAGAGCGACTTATCTTTCTTATACTTTATATTAATTGAAATAAAAGAATGAAGACATGTATTGGTTTTCTTGTTTGTCAGTCTTCATATGAATCTACATTAGCAAATATCATAACCTTTTACATATGGAGAAACAAAGATCAGAAATAGGAAGTGACTTGAAAATCATATTTCAGGTTGTTGAATTGTGCTGTTAATTCTAAAATCCATATTCTTTCCCCATCCTCATGCATTTTCTCAAGAGGCACAGTTGTAAAAAAGGTAGTATTTTGAAAAATTTCACATCCATGCTGTTTTACACCCAAATGCTCTCAACACTTCTCAAATGGATTTTTAAATTCATTAGTTATATTTTGATCACCCCATCGAGCATGTGGGACTTTAGTTTCCCAAGTTGGGATTGAACCTAAGTCCTCTGCATTGCAAGGTGGATTCTTAACTACTGGACCACCTAGGAAGTCTAGGGTTATTTTTTAATTTAGTAGTTAAAGAGTACCAGGATTTGGCAGAAGTAGAATTTTATAGATGTGGGCAATGGAGGTACCATATTTAAGTTTTCACATTTTATTAACTATATTAAGTTATTCTGTTTCTTTCCAAATGTCATGGGATTGCTGGATGAAACATCCAAAAACATTAAAAAGGACAGTGACTTTTACTCATCTAAATTTTGCTGAATAATGCTTTAAATAAAATTTAAAAGAAATCATGGAAGCTCATACCCTCTGACAATATTTCCAAGTAATATTCATTCAGTTTCACTTAATTGGTAACGTTTTAGCCAGCTATTCAAAATTTGGTTTTATTTTATTTTATTTTTTTAATTAGCCACCAAAAAAAATACATTCTTATATTGATAATCAAAATTTGGTTTTAAAATGAATTATCAGGAAAGATTATATGAATGCATCCATAAAATTTTAAATTAATATTACTACAGAATGGGACCAGTCTGTGAATTAGGACTATTATAGAAACATAATGGCATTTGGTTCAAAAACAAGAATGCTTTCTCTTTCCCCTATACCTCTGCTCTGGCTTTATTAACCTCAGAATTTTTTCCAACATTCTCTCTAACTGTGTACTAGTGAGAAAATCAAGCAACATGCCATGGGCATCATTTTCTCCATAGCTGAGCCATGTCAGACAAAGAAAAGAACCAAGAAGATGGAGGGTGTGTCTTACAGGCGTAACCTTTAAAATATATGTTGTGCCCTTGAAAGAAGAAAATTAGTGATCAAATAGGAAGGCTCAAAGAGACCTTGGAAATCAATGCCACTGTTCCTTTTGCCAGGCAAAATTATACTAAAATCACCTGGGATTGTTTTAAAGTAAGCTATTTGTCTTTGGTTGTTTTCTATTTTGCACTAATCAGAGAATTTGTTCATTTCTAATCTCAAAGTTATTTTATACTTCAACTATTGTTTAGAACTGTCAAAAGTCTTGTATATTGAGTTGCATAATATACTTTGTCCCCCTTCAATGCTTCAAATGTACATATTCTGATTGTC
Source organism: Bos indicus x Bos taurus (assembly GCF_003369695.1). NCBI lineage: Eukaryota > Metazoa > Chordata > Mammalia > Artiodactyla > Bovidae > Bos > Bos indicus x Bos taurus. The sequence goes on from NC_040088.1 coordinate 55,990,878, forward strand.
CCTTATATTATCATGGTAAGTTGATGATTACCACTTTAAATGTCACATGCAATGTGAAAATATGACTGGATTCCAGTTTGTAGTTCCATGAAACTCACATTAATTTTAAGATAGCTTTCTTTAAGATCCCAGGCAAAGGGGAAAATAAAAGAACAATCCCATGGATCTCATAAGAGCTATTCAGAACATTAATTCTTTTCAAACTGAAAAATTCAACTGAGATAACAGAGAGCTCCCCTCTTAAGAAGATACAGGAGCAATTCAGAGCTTACTGTTTTCACACAAAGAATATCAAAATCTAATTCCTAAAAATGTAAAATGTTGCCAAGGCTTCCAGCTATAACTCATCAAAGCTTTCAGGGATTTCCAATTCGCACTTTCATCTTGCTGCCAGCCCTATGTATATACGTAGTGACTTGAACAGCTGTATGTTGTTCTCCTTCCAAAGACACAGTTATTATTTTAATAACATAGGTGCTGCTAATTTTAGAACTTAGGGGTGGGGGTGGGGCATTTAACTACCTGCAAACATGTTGGTTTCATACTTTGGAAATCATTAGCTGTCAACATACAGTGAATTTTTGTAACACAGAGAACTTGAAGTAATAAACCCTGCCATCCTAATGCTACTAGAATTAGAATTCATTTCTATACACAGAACAAAATGAAGTTGTGATGAAGTGGGCTATGAGCAGGATGAACATGTTGAAATCTAAAACATTTGTATGTATGACTGAAATAAGAGGTGTTAAGATGCATATTATCCACCTAACCTACCCCAAACATTTACTGTAACACAGTCTTTGAATTCAGGCTGGACTTAGAGCAGCGGTCCCCAACCTTTCAGGCACCAGGCACTGGTTTTTTGGAAGACAATTTTTCCATAGACCAGGGATGGGGTATGGTTTGGGGATGATTAAAGCTCATCACATTCATTGTGCACTTCATTTCTGTTATTATTACATCAGTTCCACTTCAGATCATCAGGCATTAGATCCCAGAAGTTGGGGACCCCTGGCTTAGAGAGTCTGCGGAAGTCAACTGCTTCATAAACAGAGAGGGAACTAACTAAGCAGTTGCATTACCTGTCAGTGAGGCAGAATCTGAATAATTGGCTGATATTACTGGCTATTTTAATTTTATAATTAAATTAATATTAATTAATTAATAATAATTGGCTTTAATTAATTAAAACAATGACTCTTGCTATTTTTGTATTTAAGAGAAGTATTTAGAGTGACATCAGCAAGATGGCAGAGCAGAAAGACCCAGACCATCCTACACCCAGCTTGTGAATTAATCAACAATTCATGGACAAATGCCCTTTATGAGAAATCCAGAAACCAAATGAAAGACTCCTTCATTGCAGGTAGCCATGAAACCAGACCCATGTAAGCCTGTAAGGAGATGTGGATTGCCTCCCACAGGAGTGCCTGACCCTTACTCAGTGCCATGCAATTAAAAAAAGAGACCTCCAAGTTCTTGGCTTTTGCCATAGAAGCGAAGTGTTGGTTTATACATCCAGTGAGCCAACTTTACCAAGGGGGCTCACCAGAGAACTGACCTCAGTCCTGACAGTCTTGGAGCTCAGATGGGTCCACCACAGCCTAGCAGCCTGGAACAAGAATGGAGACAGAAGTCTGTGCTCAGAGATGCTATACCTCCTCTCCTTTCCAATACAGAGTGAGGAGACAAAAAAATCCAGCTCTCAGCTCCCCCCAGGGAAAGAAAAGTAGAACTTATACACTGTAGACCAGCTTTCTCAAGGGTGTCCCCAGAGGACTGACTTAATTTCAACCAGTCTTGGAGTTCAAATAGGTTCACCATGGTGAAGCAATCTGGAGGTGAAGAGATGGCAGCCTGGGCTTCTTGATGCCATGACTCACCCTCCTGGATCACCACCGAGTATCCCCTGACCAAAAACACAGTTGCTTGATTCTCCCTGGGGAGGCAAGAAGTGGTAAAGGCACCCAGAATACCTGTTTGTGCTGATCCATGGGGGTTGTTTCCGGTATAAAGCCAGCACATGAAGACTAGGATTGATGTGTAGACACCAACACAGAAAGTCAGGGAAGATGAAGAAATAGCAACCATGTTCCAAAAAAGAAACAAACCTACTCAGATCAGATCAGATCAGATCAGTCGCTCAGTCGTGTCCGACTCTTTGCGACCCCATGAATCGCAGCATGCCAGGCCTCCCTGTCCATCACAAACTCCCGGAGTTCACTCAGACCCACATCCATCGAGTCAGTGATGCCATCCAGCCATCTCATCTGCTGTTGTCCCCTTCTCCTCCTGCCCCCAATCCCTCCCAGCATCAGTCTTTTCCAATGAGTCAACTCTTCACATGAGGTGGCCAAAGTACTGGAGTTTCAGCTTCAGCATCATTCCTTCCAAAGAAATCCCAGGGCTGATCTCCTTCAGAATGGACTGGCAGTCCAAAGGACTCTAAATAGTCTTTTCCAACACCACAGTTAAAAAGCATGAATTCTTTGGCACTCAGCCTTCTTCACAGTCCAACTCTCACATCCATACATGACCACAGGAAAAACCATAGCCTTGACTAGATGGACCTTTGTTGACAAAGTAATGTCTCTGCTTTTCAATATGCTATCTAGGTTGGTCATAACTTTCCTTCCAAGGAGTAAGCGTCTTTTAATTTCATGGCTGCAGTCACCATCTGTAGTGATTTTGGAGACCAGAAAAATAAAGTCTGACAATGTTTTCCCATCTATTTCCCATGAAGTGATGGGACCAGATGCCATGATCTTAGTTTTCTGAATGTTGAGCTTTAAGCCAACTTTTTCACTCTCCACTTTCACTTTCATCAAGAGGCTTTTGAGTTCCTCTTCACTTTCTGCCATAAGGGTGGTGTCATCTGCATATCTGAGGTTATTGAGATTTCTCCTGGCAATCTTGATTCCAGCTTGTGTTTCTTCCAGTCCAGCGTTTCTCATGATGTACTCTGCATATAAGTTAAATAAGCAGGGTGACAATATACAGCCTTGACGAACTCGTTTTCCTATTTGGAACCAGTCTGTTGTTCCATGTCCAGTTCTAACTGTCGCTTCCTGACCTGCATACAGATTTCTCAAGAGGCAGGTCAGGTGGTCTGGTATTCCCATCTCTTTCAGAATTTCCCACAGTTTCTTGTGATCCACACAGTCAAAGGCTTTGGCATAGTCAAGAAAGCAGAAATAGATGTTTTTCTGGAACTCTCTTGCTTTTTCCATGATCCAGCGGATGTTGGCAATTTGATCTCTGGTTCCTCTGCCTTTTCTAAAACCAGTTTGAACATCAGGAAGTTCACGGTTCACATATTGCTGAAGCCTGGCTTGGAGAATTTTGAGCACTACTTTACTAGCGTGTGAGATGATAGGAATTAAAATTTTATGACGATTGCCATAGTCACTAAGCCAAGGAAACCAGTTGTCACAATTATCTCTTATTTTCTAGTATTTCCTTTCTAATTGTCCCCCTGCCCTACCATGTTTAAGACCCTAGTCAACTGTGCCATGGAACTGCTGTGGTGCCAAGGGTATCCTCTCTCTGCAGTCTACAGGAAGATTTCCAAGTGAATGATTTACCACATTATTAAAAGATGGTCTGCTTTGACACCTATTTGTAAATTGCCTTAATTTGGAAGAGAAACCAAGTAGCTTTGGTTGAAGCAACTTTTCAGGCTCAACTGAGGGGCCTCTTTTCTCACCAGAATATGTACATAATTTATTTTTGCATTAAAGAACATTACACAGATTACAAGTGAAAAGTATAATGAGGAAGTCTACCTTTAGACGTGAATATTTTAATTTCACTTATTTATTGGCTCTGCTGGACCTTTGTTACTGCACATGGGCTTTTCCTAGTAGCAGTGAGAGGGGGCTGAGCTGTTTCAGTGAGCAGGCTTTTCATTGCAGTGGCTTCTGTTGTTGCAGAGATGGGCTCTAGGACATGGGCTTCAGTAGCTGTGGCACACAGGCACACAGGCTTCGTTGCTCCTCAGCATATGGGATCTTCCAGGACCAGGGATCAAACTTGCAGAGGTCTCCTGCATTGGCAGGTGGATTCTTAACCACTGAACCACCAGGGAATTTCCTAGACATAGTATTTCTATATTTTATGTTTCTATATTTATGTTTAGATATAGGAGCATGGCCTTGAATTATTAATAATAGTATTTATGATGGTACATTTCAGGATAGCAACAATTGTTTTTCTTTGTAGCAATGACATATGTCTACTGGAGAAGTAGTAAGATTACCATCTTCACTGACTCATTTGGGGTAAAAAAAGGAATTAATAAGCCAAAGATTAATTTGAGCCAACAACCCATTCATCAATTTTTAATGTGTTTCATGCCATCACATTATGAGAAATGGATCTTTGACACTGTGTTCTTCTTAGAAATGTCCATTTACCTACAGCTGGCATTCTGTGAGACATATATACCAGAGAATGCAGCAGTGGAAAGATCATGTGACTTCAACTCAGGCCACAAACTGAGGCAGGAACCTGCTGGCAAATGGTAGTTTATCCCTCCATCTGCATGAGTCAGTTAAGATGGGAGTGCCAATTTTAGCTGTGTGTTTTTTGTTTCTGTAATATGATATGAATGTGAATGATGATTTTCACAAATGACTCTCATCGTTAGTCTAATCTGAGCTCCTTTAATGCTGAAATATTTACTGCCTGCAGGATTGACATTGCTTATCAGATGACTTTTAGAGCATCCAAGATCAGAGTGAAAAAGTAGGTTAACTTGGTAAGTTGAGTAACTTATGGTAAATTCGTAAGTTATATGAAAAGATTATTAAGGTGTTTTATATTGTAAAATTCCTTGCCAATCAATGTAGTAAAAAAGTCATGTTAATATGAAACATTTTCTTTCTAAAAAATTATTATTAATTTTAAAATTAAGAATATTAAATTGGGAAGGATAGAAAGGTATAGGAATGGAGTTTGGGATATAAAACAGCTTTATGTGAAACAACTAGAGATCCTACGTGAAAGTGAAAGTCGCTCAATCGTGTTGGACTCTTTGTGACCCCATGGACTATGCAGTCCATGGAATTCTCCATGCCAGAGTACTGGAGCGGGTCACCTTTCTCTTCTCCAGAGGATCTTCCCAACCCAGCGATTGAACCCAGGTCTCCCGCATTGTGGGTGAATTCTTTACCAGCTGAGCCCAAGGGAAGCCCCTATAGATTGACACACACAAAAATAATCATCACGGATCAGAGAAAGGTCATGTGGTCTGCAAACTACCTGAGGGGCCTTCCTGGAGAAGTTACATCTTGATCAAGTTTTGAAAAACATAAGGATTTAAATAAAACTGAGGTAATAAGTAAGGTTATGTTAAACAAATAGATTTTGGTGTATGAGAAGGTGATGTAACAAAATAGGGAGGCATAATGCTTTCATAAGGGAGGGTCTCCTGACATTTAAGAAGCTCTTTAAGCTTCTTAACTTGGCACTAGTGAACAGGCTGGTTTGAAAGAGGAGGATGGAAATTTTGAGAGATTCATTGGAAAGTTCTGTCCAGAATCCAAATAGGAGAAGAACAGCTTAAGTAGAGATAAAATACTGAATGCAAGCAAGCTTCATAAGAAGTATCATCAGGACACCGTATACTGATTGTCTATAATAGCTAACTATTCCTCTTCTAAAAGAGGAAATAGTCAACAGGCAATTCTCAAGTCAGTTTGGTGGACTGAGTGAGGAGTAGAGATTTTATATATATACATATATATATGGGCTACTCTTGTGACTCAGCTGGTAAAAAGAATTTGCCTGCAATGAGGGAGACTTGGGTTTGATCCCTGGGTTGGGAAGATCCTCTGGAAAAGGGAAAGACTATCCACACCAGTAATCTGGCCTGGAGAATTCCATGGACTGCATAGTCCATGGAGTGGCAAAGAGTTGGACAAGACTGAGTGAATTTCCCTTCACTTCACAATATATATATATATACATATTGTTGTTGTTGTTCAGTCTTTAAGTCGTATCTGACTCTTTGCCACCCCATGGACTGTGACACACCACATTTCCCTGTCCTTCACCATCTCCTGGAGCTTGCTCAAACTCAAGACCCTTAAGTCGGTGATGTCATCCAACCATCCCATCCTCTGTCGTCCCCTTCTCTTCCTGCCTTCAATCTTTCCCAGCATCAGGATCTTCTCCAATGAATTGACTCTTTATGTCAGGTGGCCAAAGTATTGGAGCTTCACCATCAGTCCTTCCAGTGAACATTCAGGGTTGATTTCCTTTAGGATTGGCTGTTTTGATCTCTTTGGTGTCCAAGATACTCTCAAGAATCTTCTCCAGCACCACTGTTTGAAAGTATCAATTCTTTGGTGCTCAGCCTTCTTTATGGTCCAACTCTCATATCTGTACATGACTACTGGGAAAACCATAGCTTTGACTATTCTTACCTTTGTTGGCAAAGTGATGTCTCTGCTTTTTAATGTGCTGTCTAGGGTTTTCATAGCTTTTGTTTCTACTTTTTCCCCATATATTTGACATAAAGTGACGGGACCAGATGCCATGATGTTAGTTTTTTGAATGTTGAGTTTCAAGCCAGCTTTTCCACTCTCCTTTTTCACCCTCATCAAGACGCTCTTTAATTCCTCTTCGCCTTCTGCCATTAGAATGACGTCACCTGCCTATCTGAGGTTGTTGATATTTCTCCCAGAAATCACGATCCTAGGTTGTGAGTCATGGATTTCCTTCCCATTTAGATTAACCCAGAGCACTGAGTAGAGTTCCCTGTGCGTATTATACAGTAGGTTCTCATTAGTTATCTATTTTATACATAGTACCAGTGGAGCTTCTCTGGTGGCTCAGTGGTAAAGAATTCTCCTGCATTGCAAGAAACATGGGAGACATGGGTTCGATCCCTATGTCAGGAAGATCCTCTGAAGGAGGAAATGGAAACCCACTGTAGTATTCTCACTAGGGAACATTTCATGGACAGAGGAGCCTGGCAGGTTATAGTCCATAGGGTCACAAAGAGTTGGACATGACTGAAGCAACTGAGCAATAGGTTCATCTGTACCATTTTTCTAGATTTCACATATATGCATTAATATATGATATTTGTGTTTCTCTTTCTGACTTACTTCGCTGTGTATGACAGTTTCTCCGGGTCCATCCACATCCCTGCAAATAGCATAGTTTTGTTCCTTTTTATGGCTGAGAGGTATTCCATTGTATACATATACCACATCTCCTTTATCTATTCCTCTGAAGCTACTTTTTGATGCAAGTTGCTTTTGAGAGGAAAGTTTATTATTAAGGTAAATATATCATGTATCTGGTCTTTGTAACTCTCTCTGAAAGTGTAAGCTCCTGGAAGTCAAGGCTTATGTTTTATGCTTCTTCTGTAACCCCCACAATTATAGCATATGCTCAGTAAATATTTAATGTTGTTGTATGAGATGGAAATACTGGAGGAAAACTGAAAGTTCAAGAACAAAAATGTAGATGAACTGTTTATCATAATAATTGGCGAGATAAAGGCATAAAACTGGATTTTCAAAAGGAAAGTATGTCTAGGGAGGAGAGGAAATGTTTGAGGCCTTAACTTTGGAAGAACAGGATGTAGAGAATGCAGTTAAGGTAGAAAGATCATCATGACTGGAGGAAAGTGGAGAGATAGAGAATCATTGATGCCACAAGACTTGAAAGGGTTGCATATAGAGGCTCAAAAGATCCTTGACATT